>NC_137583.1:11047960-11647960 GCF_963210335.1 Falco punctatus | reverse complement strand
ATGAACATTATTTGTGGGTTCTGATAAAATTCAATGAATCATTCTCCTCCACCCACCTCAACGCATTGCATTTTTTGGAAAATCTAAATATTTCATTTTGTCATTTTTTGATTGAATCTTTTCAATTTTTTGTTTCAAAACAGTATTTTGGTCGGAAGTTTTAAGCGTTGTGTGAAAGAGTTCAATAATCTACCCCAGAAACTTTTGTCCCAAAATGATCCCCATCCCTATCCCCCGTTCTGCAGTTCATCCATAACATGACTCTTTTCCCAAAGAGCTTCATGGCCTCGTCCCAACCTCCATCCAAGCCAACATAAGGAAAAACACCTGTTTCTGAACACTAGCAAACACCTCAGAAGGTGGCAAGCAAGGGATTTTTCTGAAGAGAAGATGATGATGTAAGGTAGGGAAAGGCAGATGGATAAGAAGGGCATTGCAGGCATTGGGAATGATATGGGGAAGAAGTTGAAAGGGGCATTTTGGAAGGGGAATAGGAGCCAGAATGTTGTCTAAGTGATGGGGAGAGGGATTATAGATAGGCGTATGACTGGAAAGTTCTTGAAGAAGTGGGAAAAAAGTTCCTATACTCAATTCCTCCACAGGCGGGCTATGAGTGTTGTTATTCATGCCCTTCCGTGCTCCTGTGCCCTGTGGGCAGCATCAGACATGAAGAAGGCAGCAATTACATCAGGATTTTTCAATCCCTTCTGCTTCAAACTACTCCGGCGTACAAGCTTATCAAAGTGAACACAATAAATATGGCCTTACCAGCTTAATACACCTCCTGTATAAGGGAAGTTCTGGGTTTGTCTGGGTTGTTATACACCATGGATAAAGGAGAGTTTGTTTCTGGCATGTAATACAGAAAGCGTTTTGCAGTGGGTGTCTTTAATAAAGGTGTCTTTGAAGTAGAAGGGGAAAATGGCTTTAAATGCTGCATTTGGCTTCTTTTAGAGAAACTTCTTCCTCTGAAGTGGCTTGAGACAGGCCCATAGGCACAACCAGGAGAAAGAAGCCCGCGTGGAAAACAGAGTTTTGCAAACAGAAAACCATTTCGTTATTGTCAAAGGTTAGTGATAGAGAGCGTCAGTATGCTGTTAAATAATGAGAGTGTTGGCTGCCCAGGTTCAAAGGTGCTTCAAAAATGTAGAACCTCTATCCTTTGTAAAAGGCTAAATATATATATAATTATTTATACTGACACTGATGCTGTAAGGGGGCAGCAGAAGCAGCTGTAATCGTTGGGAAGAGCAAGGCTGTATTCACGTGTTTCAGTAAGAAGTGCTCTGAGATTGAGACCACGAATGCTGTGATGACACAAGAGAGTCAGGCCGACAAAAAAGAGGCCGCCTCGGGATGCATGTGATAAAACAAATTGACAGTCTTCTTCACAGCAAGCCTGACACTGAGACAAGGAAAAGGACTGGCTAATAAGGAAAACTGCATCCATTTTCTTCCCTCAAAATCTCACAAAGCAAGAAACATATCTGAGTCGTTACAATAATGAAATGTACAGATGGAACACAAAGCACAGTATTAAATCTGAAAAGTGCCTGTTTAAATGGCACTGAGGAAAGTTCATGGTCTCACAGACCTTCACATAAAAAAATAGAAAGTATAGTTTTATTACGTATAGCTGCCAGTGCTGCAGTATTTATTCATGGAGCTGAATATTGACTTGAATTCCTTCTTACGTGCTAGCCAGTACCAATATTTTTTTTTATTATTATTTCAATTTTTGGTCAGAAAATCTTTGCTAACAATCAGACTGGTGCATGGGCCAGAACAGGCTCATGTTCTGTCTCCACCACTTTGTTGGTTCACACACCTTCCCATGAGCAGCCCTTATTCCAGAAGTCCTAAGGGAACCAACACAATCCTGAGATTAACAATTTGCCACTAAATGTAATTAAATTTATGTAAAGGCAGTGTTTCTTCTCAGTTTTGACAGTGTAAATCTGGGGTAATTTCACTGTAATGAACAAACTTGCTTGTGATTTCTACCAAAGGTAACTAAGCTCACACGCTGCTCCGGGGAGCAGATTTTTGAGACTGTGCGATTTTTACCATTGCACTTCTGAGTCTGCCTCTGTTCTGATGTTACACCTCTACTCAAGGTGTAACTGCAGCAAGTGTGGACGCGAATGAGTTACCACCAGGTAGGACGAATATCGATTGCAGGGAAGGCATTTTGACCTAGGTCTGGACTGCTTTCGCGAACTCCTGATTGCCTGTTTTCACAAACCTTGCAAGGACTTCAATGTCTATAAATCTGTAAAATTTGGTTGAAACTGGCCAACAGGCGCAGAAGCTATGAAAGGCAGACAAAATAACGTAAACGCAGATACAGAACACATATGTAGTGAGAGTAATTGCATAAGACTTGTTTCCTTAGGAAATGAAATAATATGAGGACTAATTTTTTAATTGGAAGACAAACCTGACACTAAGCCAAAAATGATTTGTCAACAAATTCTACCTTTGAATATGATGGTTTAAATCAACCTTTAACAGTATAGGTGGAATGAAGATTTAGCTGTTAAAATTGAGAAGACAATGTAATTGGTAAGTGTTAACCATCCCAGTCTGAAATCTCTGTGGAAGAGATTAAAGCATTTTCCAAGACCTCTCGAAATGATGAAGCAATTTCCAGATGAATTCTGTTTGGCAACAGTGATACAGTCACTGATATTGGCATTTTATTCTGCTGATATCACACATGGCCCCATCTCCAGCTGTAAATGTGCATTCACCAACTGTAATTAAAACCTCACAGAGAAAAGCTACATTCCACAGTTTATTCCTGGTGAGAAGTTGTTGTTACCTTGGGAGTTCTCAGGCTGTGGAGCTGCGAGGTGGGTCCGGTTTTCCTTTGGGAACAATTGCGATGGCAACCCTGGCTGGATGAACGGGCAATTCATGGCATGGAAAGGAAGGCAGTGAAAGTGTTCGTAACCTGGCTGATGCAGTACTTGATCACGCAGATGACATTCAGGAGAGAAGAGGAATGGAAAGAGCAGAGGTTGATGGTGACAGACCAAGGAATAGCAACTGTCATAAGGATGGTAAAACCACTGCAGGGTCTCCAAAGCTGTCGATCCCTTGCACATCACCCCGCTTCATATGGAATGCTGGGCACCCTAGGAGCCTAGAAAGATGCTGTCAAGGGCAATTTGTGCAAAAAGACACAGTCTGAAGAGGATCACAGCTCATAGGTTGTCCTCATGTCGTGACCTCAGGGATGTCTATGCTCAGGCATAATGACTAAGCTTTTGTGCTACAGATGAGAGAGACCTTTGTGGAGTCTCTGCCATTGCCATTTGTACCTTCCTCACTCCAGATGGGGGTTCCCCATGGCGTGCGCAGGAACTGAACATCTAACAGGCTCCTGTTTGGCCTCACTCATGGGACACTCAGTGAAGGGGCGATTCAGAAGCGTGCTGAACAGCATTGCTTGGATTTCCACAAGCATCACCCGCTTCTTAGGTCATACTTGCTCTTTGTGTGGCACATGGCTCCATGGGCATCCTGCAGCCTGCACCCAGCTAAGAAGACCCACTGTGGGCTTCTGGGGGCAGAGGAAGGAGAGGGAGGGAGGCAAGGTGGAAATAGGTACATGCAAGATACCTTCTGTATGCCACGAGGACCAAACCCCTCTTCCAGAAATAAAAACATGAAATATAGAAATATATAGTTCTAGCTGGGTGCATAAGGTAACGTTGCAGAGAGATGAGACTTCTTTCAAGCAGCTTTTGAAAACAAAGTCCTTAAATGAAGTAAATTTGGCAGCTCTTCCAGGCAGGATCTCTGCCTTCCTGTACAGTTCATATAGGTGTCAGCACGTTCAGGATTAGGTGAGACTCTAGAGCATAAATGAAGAATCACTGCAGAGAAAGTTGATCCTCTCTAATGTCTCTGATGTGTGAATGCAATTTCTATCATAAATATGAAGCAAAAAGCATAGATGGAGCGCTAGCTTTGAACAAGATGCAGTAGCAGACTTTTTTTTTGCTCTAATCCCTGTAGGTGTAAATCTGTAGTAAATGGTCTGCTGATCTCAACAGTGTTGTGTCGGATGCATTTTGTTCTAACCCAGATCAAAATCTAATGCTTAGCCTTTGAAGTGTTAATTTCTGAAAAGTCCTGTTGGCACAGAATGGAGAGTACATAGTCACTGTCCAAAAACTCTTCCCAGCCTAATTGCCAGCTCCAGCCTGTAAAACCCTAATGACTTAAATGGAGTTATTTTAGAGTCACACTGATGGAAGGAAAATAAGAAATAGATTAGAGTTTTGGGTCTGAGTAATAGCATTGTTCAGGAACCTGTACTGTGTTTCTTAATCAGCAATCCTGCGATATAATTGTCTGTTTGTTGTGTAATGTTCCTAGAGAATCTTATGCTATTTATACAGTGTACATAATCCTCATAAGTAAATGAACAGCATTTCCTAAGGCTCAAAATCCTTTCTCCTATTCATCCCATTTGACTGGTCTTAGCTCTTTCTCTCCATATTTTCCCAGGAACATAACTATATTCGTTGGAAAGCCCAAGAAAGAGCAGTATTGTGTTCTTAATGACAGAGGCAATTGAGACACTTTTGGAAGAAAACCAGATGGGAGGGCTCTATTTAAGGTCATGCATTTTAATCTCTTGCTTAAAAAACTATCCTTTCCAGCTAAGTCTCTGAAAACTTATTACAGCCAACATACAAATTAGGAAAATTTATCCAGATGAATCCATTTGAATGCCATATTCATTAGCTTATGTTAAAACACATTCAGCAGAACTACTGTCTCTGAAATACAGGTCACTGGTAAAAAATGTTGTATCACCATGACAGCTTTAACCATGTGTTGCTTTTATGTTATATAATTCCTGCTTTATAAATAAGAACATATAGAAGGACTTAAATGAGAAATCCTATTAGGGAAGATTTAGGAACCAAAGAATTTTTGTTTATCCTCCTTAGCTTGGCATCCCACCTCTTACAGCTTGGGGTTTTCCCCCTGAGTTCCTGCTGAGAGCTTCTCTTAAAAGTGTTAAGCAGTTAAATGAGGCTCAATTAAATATTGAATGTCTTGATCATAAAATTTGAGTATGTACTTTGGGGTCTCTCTGGAAAGGAAAGCTGGAGGGGCTGGAAGGAGACATTTTAGCTTTCATGCTTGAATATTAACTGTGCATTTGAATAACACATTCTTCTAAAATAAACGTGTCTGTTTATAAATAGGCTTCATACTTCCAACAAGCAGCAGCTTATGGGCCTGATTCTGCTCTGTTATACCTGTGCGCAGCCTCCGTAGTGCCTATGTGCAGGGAGGAACAAAAAAGGCAAAAATTTGGTCTGATAGATCAGATAAGAAACGCTTTCCACTCACTTAAGGATTATCAAAGGAAATGAGAAAAGGCATTAGAGGACAAAAGAGGCTGGAACTGGTGTTGACCACATTTAGGAAGACAATCTGTTTTTTCAGCCCTGCTTCTAATCAATCGTTCGCCCTCGTGTCTTCTACAAGCTGCATTACCTCATCTGCTGTGCTCTGTGTTAGTAAAGATTGACAGTGCTTCTCGGTTTCATCTTTGGAAGTGCCTGCCGGGGCTAGTTTTATTGCTCCCTTATTTCTCCGAGAAACCTGCTCTGCAGCCCTACTTTGCAGCGAGTGAGAGCGCAGCGTAAGCCCCGAGACTCTCAGCTTGAGTGCCGTTAAAGAATAATGAAGGGAAATGTTACATAAGAGAGTAGCGCTATTAAATCCATCGTGCATTCCAGAGATCAATTTAACAGTGAATTATTTCATGGGAAGCAAAACTTAGAGTTCACTTGCTTGTTGGAGAATTACTCCTTTTTTCTTTCACCCATTTCCCAGGTTCCTTTGATAAAAATTCAAAGAGGCGCTAATAAGAATACATGTTGCTTGGAATTGTGATCTGAGGACTGAATTATATGATAAAGATTTACAGTGTCAGTGCCCTGAGGGCTCTAGTAGGTCTTGATCATCCTGACCAGCATCACCTGGGGCCTCCACCCACCCCCTCTGCCCATAGGTTCAGGAGCATCATTTAAACGTAGGCCTAGGGGGTGGTCAGCCTTTTTTGATCTCCTTGTCTTTGCCTGATGATGGGTGGTAGGACCTTCTGCAACTGCCTGCCTCTCTCTGCGGAGCTGTGCCCTGTTGGTGAGCTCATTACCTGTGTCACCTTCCCTTTGGAAGCAGGTCTGCTCTTGTTGTTCCCTGATATATTGCCCTGGCTGAAAAGCTGTAGCTCATGTCTAATTTCAGATGCCTTAGCAGTGGAACCAAATTAAACAGTGTGAAGTCTGATATTCAGAGCTCCCCATCACCCTGCCGCTCTCAATAAGCTCTTTTCAGTCTTATTTAGACCACCAACCAACTGGTAGGTGTCATCTTGGTCAGCCATCCTGTATGTGCAATAAGCAATCTAGACTTGGATCTGGGTGGCTGTCCTGGGGGCAAAAAAACCCATAATTGTCCATGTTGGATTCAGCTGTGCAGGAGGTCAGTGTGGGTGAGACTTGGAAGTGCTATTGCTCTGCACCAGTGCCTGCATTTACAGCTGCCAGCAACAGGGCTGAAGTCCCTGGGCGCATGTAGGTAGGAATGTTCCTTACCTCTTCCAACTCAACTGCATGTCAGTCTCGCTTCTATAGAAATACACAGAAATATCTAAGGCACTTATTTCCTTTGCACCTGCTGAACTAATTGTCACCAGTGACTCTTTACCGCTTTTCCGCCGTTACAGGCGTTCCCCCTCCGGTGCTGGCAGGGTGTTCTGTTATTAGAACTGATGTGACTCAAATTGCGTTCGGTCCTCTCAGATGAGCATGGGCTAAGGGGGAGGCAGCTGACCTCAGCCACAGCAATATTGCCTCGAGCCGGCTACGGGCAGTGCGTGTGTATAGCAAGGCACAGAACTGCGCCTCATCGGAATTCTGAAGATGTGCTAATCACGTCACCTACCCTGCGTTGCCTTCTTGCATCAAAGGCTTGTCTTCCCTATCTTGATTTCTTGATAAAGATCATGTGTTTTATTTATATATTTATTTTTCTAATGGAGCTTCATGTTAAATTTAAAGTCCATTAGAAGCGCTGCTTACAGAGTGCCCTTGAAAGTATGTTTGATTGCAGAATCATCCAAGCGTGATATGGAAAGCTCTCAAGCATTAATGGGTTTGGGAACACAAAGGTGTCTTCCCTGGCTTTTTTAGTCCTTCAGTGGCATCTGGAATATCTCCTAGGGAAAGTGCATAATGTAAAAAGCCTAAAGTGTTGAAAGGGTGTATTTGTAACAGGCGGGGGCAGGGGAAGACTGAGTTCTGGGGTTCGATCCTTTTGTGTGATGAATGTGAAAATGACAGAAATGTTCAAAACTCCCAGTGAGAAATCCACCTCCCCCTGCACAAAGGACATATAATTGGGCTTTATGCAGAGAACTAAGCCACGTGCTGTTGAGTTCACCTGCTGTTTGTGACGAGATAGGGGAGTGTGGCTTCATTAGAAGCACCTTCCCCAGCATCCATTCCACACCGTGGGCATGGAAATAGCAGTTTCTTCTCTTTGCACAACTGCTGGGGCTCCCAGGGGGCTGTGACCACAGCATGTGTGTTTTAACGACCCCATCTACAGTTCTGGGTGGTTTAAGGTACAATCACAGGTACGGATGCAGGCATTGTGGTGGGTCACTTGGCACAGTCTCCTGAAAATGACCTAAAAAACCCCTCTGCCCTCTCTACTGCACTCTGCCTTGCCCTCTAGAAAGTCTACGCGTTTTATGTAGAGGCTCCTGCCGCAGCAAAGCATGCACTCAGTTGTTCAGCTGCTCTACCCACAGAACATGAAATAAAGACAATCTTCACGGTCTTAACTGTAATTCTGTATGTCTCCACTCGTACTCTTAATGGTTTCTTAAATCTGAGTGAGGAAGCCAGTGGGACAGGGTCACCTGGAGCCACAAGTGACAGAGCACAAAGCAGCCCGAGTTGTCTGACACGGCAAGTTTCTCTCTTTCTGCCAATTTGAAGTCTTGCATGGTATACACATTGTAGATGATGGATAGTCCGGTTAACGTGAGATGCCTCCACTTGGTTGTGGATGTGAATTGATTTAAATTTGAGATTTTTATTATTTTTTTTTTTGCTGGTTTGTGTATTCAGTCCTTTAGGAAGAGGCCTGAGACATCAGTCTCCATAGTGGAAAATAAGTATTGTCTTACAGGAGTATTTCTCAACTACTGCATCTGGGAGCACAGCAAAGCAGTGCTGGTAGAGTCTAATATTCTTAGATTCCTTTGTTGGCAATACTTCAGTGTAAGCATTGATTTAGAAGAGGAGATTGAAATTCTTGATTTCTTGTTTTTCAGAATACTGTTTTTCTAAGCTTGAAAATCAAACTTTACTCCCCTCCGATTTTTTTCTTCTTACTTGCTATTTGCTGAGAATTTAGCTTTGTTCTTGTTGTAAATTGGACATGAAATTGGATTTATCTGAAATGACTGTGGAGGGCATAAATAGAACAGAGATATTTTGTACCTTCAGGACTGTCTCTGGTAATGACAAGATTAAAGGAGGTTAAACTGAAGTTACTTAAGCTATCCAATGAAGATTTCGTAAATGCTTGAAAATGTGGTAGCTCTTAAACTCTTGAAAAGATGTTCCAATAGGTCACGAAAAATTACTTTTCTAATAACCATGCAGAAAAAAGTGGTGGTGGGTCCCCTGCATTGGCAGCTGGATGTCTTCATTAGTTGGTAACGGTTGTGAATTCTTTGCAAAAGGTCACTGACTGCTGTATCATTTTTGTACCTAATTATTTATGTTCTTTCTGAAGTTATCATGCCCCACAGTTACTCAGTTTAGAAAATGACAATAAAAACATGCTAAGAAATAAACAGCAGTTACTCTTCTAGAAGAGTTCTGGGGGCATTTTGTCCGCTGCCCTGCCTTGAAATATTAAGGCAATCAGCAAAGCTATTGTAGTTTGACTCTGACGTGCCACATGCGTTCCCCAGCGGGTACCATTCATTCCTCTGCTTGAACAAACCCTCTTTCATTCTTCATATGGAAACTTTTCTTATGGGTGAGTGCATATTCTTCAGTGGGGTACAGTAACACATGCACTAATTTAAAAAAAAAGGTAGCTTGATAACCAGCAGCAGTCTGTCTTTGGCACCACAAAGCTGTTTTTTGAACTCATCAAATTAGTCTGTGGGGAGCTTTAATATTACTGGCTCCCAGTTAAAACTGCCTTGGGTATCTCTGTGTTAGACTGCACACTGTAGACCGTACCCTGGTAGCAAATTGTCTTGCATACCATACTCCATACTCTGTGATTCCACCAAAGGATGCTGTAGAATCAGAAAGACTATGTGATAAGCAATCAATTAAATATCCTTATCAGTTAAAATTTTTTTATTAGCCCTTAAACTTTTTCTTTACAAATGCAGGGAAATAGCATGCTGTTCTTAGAATGGCACCTGTCTTATAAGCCATTAAGGAGCAGGGGAGAACACTGCACAGAAGATAATGCTCCTGGCATAAAAAACAATACCATAAGTAAATGTTTGAACTCTGCAATTTATTCTTGTTTCTAAATAGTCCTAAGGAATAGCTCAGTGAGGCTCCATTGTGAGAAAGGCTCAGCATGGTGATGCATACAACTCCCTTTTTGGCATGGAAATAATTAGCAAGATTCCATGACCACAATTACTCCCTACCTCAGTTCTCTTAGGTGAATCAAGCCTCAGAGGAGGAGCCTATCAAAGCAAACGCTGCTCGGTTGGGGTTGTTAAGATGGGAAAGAAAAGATTTGGATGCTAGCCTTGTTTAGGTACACACAAACTGCTAGGACCTTACTGGTAGGTATTAGGGCAAGGAAAGATTTGCTGTGCATGGAAAAGGAGCTGATAACCAAGCCCCATTAAGCTTTTCAAATTCAAATATTGAACAAAATCAAACGCTGCTAACTTCAGCTGGAGGAAAACTTCCTGCAGATGATAATGGTCCCTGAATTAGGTTCTGATTTTGCTGCCCTGATGCAAGGATAACTGATGTGTTATCTTTACCTGACCCTAAACTACAGATAGGAATACAGCGGTAGCAAATCTGGAGCCCCGTGGTCCCCATTTACATGTAGTTGCTCTTGCAACTACCCTTAGAGAATGCGCGAAGGGTTGAAAAAATAACACAGTCCATATTAAGAGGCAGACGGGAAATCATATGCAAGTAAAACTTTGAGCACTAGGGGCAATATATTCATTTCTCTGACAGACCAGCTTAATAATAGCACTAGGGGCCATATATTTTAAAAGCAGCTGCACCAGCCTTGCACAGGTTATGCTTGCAGTCCCGTCCCTTTGCGTATGCAAGGGCACAATTACATGCCATACAATGCATTTTGGATTTGCACAACTGAGCAGTCCTACGCATGTATCTGGAAAGCTAGCCTTCACGTGGAAATTGCTTGCACATTGCAGTCATTTTATATTTAAAAGTGGTCACATACACACACATGCACAAAAGAACTGCTTCAGCATGCCATCAGTGCTCATTACAGGGTATTGTGTCCATTGGCACAGATGGAAAACCTGTGAGGGTACGTCAGCATATTAATTTTCAAGAACCAAAGGCTGTGAATTCAAAATCGGGGTTTGGCCACTGGAAAGGATTTGAAAAGGCAGTGTTTACACTGTGATTTCAGTGTGCAGTGTTTCCAGTGCACACTGAGATGTCAGGTATGTCTGCAGCCTGTTGCACTATGTCCAGCAAATGAAAACTGGGGTCTGTTTCAGTCCTGCACACTGACCTAAAGCATCCTGACTAATCCTTCAGCAATAGGGTTTGTCACAAATAACTCATTTGGCACTCCTGCGTTTTGGATGGATTTGTTAATAAGTTGGTTTCTTTTAAGAAACGGGTATAATCTTTTTCTTTTATTGAAGACAACTAACCAACAAATCCAAATGATCATTCGTTAACACGGTGAGGGTCAAATCCGCTAGCAGTAATTGGAAAATAGTTCTTGATCCATGGCAACTTAATGATAAAGCAATTTTTCCGGCACACAGAACAAGTAATTATGACAATTTCTACTATATAGGCAGAAAACAAAAGAAAATACCTTTGCATTTCAAGGACATATTGCTTGTCCTTCCTTTGATGCAAGACTTCAGAAAGGATCTTGCTTCGATGTCTGTAGATAACGTGCAGCAGCGTCTGCTTTCGGTTTACTTTCTAACAAACTTCTAGAGCTGTAAAATGGAAAATAGAGGAAGATGAGGACAGGCAAACAAAAAACAATGCAGCCAGCAATGTATTTTTCGGCAGAACCTGGGATGGCTACATTTAACCTATGTATCTTTCGCAGGAGGAATTGGGTGCCTTGGCCGTGACAGAGGACAGACACGGAAATGTCTTGATGCGGTGGAGATCTATAACCCTGATGGCGACTTTTGGCGGGATGGCCCTCCCATGCCTTCTCCCCTCCTCTCCTTACGAACAAACTCCACCAGCGCAGGCTCTGTGGAAGGGAAGCTGTACCTCTGTGGAGGATTTCGTGGAGCAGGTACTAAACTGAATCTGACATTCCCTACGTAGCCGAAATCAGTTTCACTGTGCACAGACTGACCTGCTGACCAACCACCCCGATCAGGTGGCACTGGCATGCCCTGGAACCACAGGGCTGATTCAGCCCTTTGGACTGCCAACTCCTAATGTCAATATGAAATGTGTTCTGTTTGCCCTTTGCTTTTTTCCTTAACGAAACATGAAAAATTAAGGATGTTTCCGATCTGTGCTAAGCCTGCCCAAATCTACAGCCTCCGTAGAATTTTTCAGGATTTCTTTCCAGAGCTACTGGGATCAGGAGCTGAATGTGTTATGGACATTAAAGAACTCGGGCATATTTGTTTAAGATTAAGGCACTATCTATCTGTCCTTAGCCAAGCTATCTGGCTCTGCCTGTTTACTTATATGCATTTCATAATCATTGTTGAAAAAGCTTGTGTGTTTAATGAGTACTCTAGGTAGTGAACTGAGATACAAAGAGACTAAAATTCCAGATCTGGTGATTTTAAGTAATCCTGGGCCCCTTTCTTTTAAGTTGCCTTCCTTCAAACTGTGCTTAGCTCTATCTAAATCTCCAATACTGCTAACCATTTTTTTTTTTCTTTATAAATGCAAGGACTCTCAAAACATGCACACTTAAACTCTTCTGCTACGTACAGCTGCTACCCCAATTTCCTTTCTAGGAGAAAGCGGTAATACAGATGCATTACCCACCACGGATCAATGCCATGCCAGGCTCACTGCTGCCCAGGAACGGGCACGTGGTATCCCTGGGTGAGGTGTCCTTCCCCTTACACTGACTCCAGTTGCATTGACTTTTACTTGTATAACAAACCCTAAACCTAAAGGTGCCGTTGGCTTAGAACAATGATTTTCACCAGCTCGTTCACCACTTGCCTTCTCCTCCCTCCATTTGCTACTGTTTGACAAAGCTGCTTCCTGAGAACCATTGTACGACAGCTCCCGAACAGGCATGTTCTCGTGTCATCTGTGATGGAAGTTCTGTGACCTCAGAGCAATTATGGTTATGATACACCACCGTGTTTCCATAGCAGACACTGGGCCGTGGTATTTGTCTTTTTTACAGTGGTGTTACGGAAAAGCCTAGAGGTCGTGGGTACAAATCTCAAAAGGCTGATCATGGGAAGTAGTTGAGTCACCACCCCTGGAGGCAGCTAAGAGACATGTAGATGTGGTGGGCTTGGCAGTGCTGCGCTAATGGTTGGGCTCAATGATCTTAAAGGTCTTTTCCATCCTAAATGATTCTGTGATCATTTGCACTGGCAAATGAAGTAATTTCATTCAAGATGACTAACAGATTAGTACGAGATTTTCTGAATAAGGTAGCTTCAGAGCCATAAAATCATTCTTTGTACAATACCACTACGTTCTGTCACTGAGTCATGCATAAAGACTTGTAACAGCAGGAGAGACTGAAAATCCCCCCGTGGATTTCAAGACGGCCACCTTTTGTATGTATAATGCCAGCTCAATGGGGTCCTGATTCCTGACTGTACTATTGCAATCTATATAATTATGTATAGAAATCCCCTGCGCTAAAACTGTTAAATTGGAAAACAAGAAGTCAAAGTTAGAAAATGCCAGTTTTGCAGTTACCTGTGCCATATGAATTCTTCCCCCCTACGCGTGCATTTTGTATGCCAGTGAAGAAACAGTATGTGATTCTGCTGCTAGATATTAGGATGTCTGTTAAAAAGGGAGCCAAAATGAGATTTTCACTGTCCACTGTAAATCATACGTATCCACGTGTCCGAGGGGTTGAGAGGAAGCTGTGCCTTAAAGACAGGCACCTTAATGTGACTTTCAAGTTATTAATGAAAAGGGGATTTCTAAATCTTCATAACAACAACTTGTAGCTACCACCATCAAGGAAAAGCAGGGTGGAGTCCATACGCTGAACCCCAGTGGGTTCTCTGGCTGGCCCCTCGCCCTGGCCCTGGCCTCTCCACGTGCTGGGAAGAGCTTTTGCCTGATCTGCTCTTTGGGGGTGAAGGGTGGAGGGACAGAGGGTTATTACTGTCATATGGGAACTTGGAGAGCGTGGCTCGACACTGCTCTTTCACAATGAGAGCTGCTTGGCAGCTTCAAGATATCCACAGAACAGCGTCTGCTGCTGCTGCTTTAGTAGCAGATAGGGTTATTTTAGATTTTGCTTGTTTGGTTTTAGTCTTTTGGGTTTCTTGGCATGCCACTTTGGTTTTTGTGAGGGATGCAACCAAGAGAGGATATTCCAATTTTACAAAACATTGTAATTTAGTTTCAACCAAGTGGAGTTTTTGGAACAAGCTAGAGGCACAGCTGTAGTCTCTGGGTTTTCTGCCTGCTGAACACTAAAGGGCTGCTGTGAACATTCAAGAGTGAGTGTGCTTCTCAAAAAAAAATGAAATTAAGCCAAAATCACTGCTGCAATGGAAAGTCTTAGCTGATCTATATAAGGGGTTGCAACCAACTCTGTATTCTATAGATCTGTCCCCAGCTTCCCAGCCTCAACTTGCCTTTGCATTCACTTAAACCCACTCTTTGGTCCAGCAGCATGAAAGTTGACTTACTAAGAGCATAGTTGCATCTTAATTTTACTCATATGTGCCATTCCCTGTAAGCACGGGTATTGACCTAAATGGCTAATTAAAGACCAGAGATGCTGTACACAAATATGAAGCTGAAAAGCAGCTGTCAACTGCTCAAAGGGCCTTAAATTAGGATGAAAAGATGAGGTCTGGCCAGCTACTATCTCTTCTGAGTCCCACATGAGACTTGAAGTTTTGTGATGGTGGGTTTCCCATCCCATATATATTGCCTCTCACGAATCCTTGTCTGCTCCAAGGGAGGACAAATGGTGCAGCCCTAAGAACATCCCCATGAGTGGAGGAAGAGAAATTGCAGCTACTTAGAGTCTCCAGAGGGAAATCAGCTTGGCCAGCTGAGAGTAGCAATGCAGAGCACAGTCTCTCTGAAGTATGAGTGCACTCCAGTCTGTCCGAGCTTCATCAAGAGAAAGCTTCCTCTGAACCACAAGGAATGCTGTTGAGTGTTGAGCTGCGTTGGTAAACAAAGCTCGTAAGGCTTCCTCTTCTGAGGCTTCCTCAATTTAGAAGCTTGCTCAAAGCCTGGCCACGAAAGGGGATTAATTTAGCTGAAGTTTAGACACTTATCTGGAGTGCCTACACTAAGACCTTGGTGACCCCAGGCTCTCTGCAGCACATGGAGAGGCACAGAAACTTCCAGAGGGAAATTCAGGACCTTGGTGCTTTAAATCTGCTCTGAAAGATCAGAAGGCAATTCAGAACCCTGAGGACCTCTCTTATCTCTTAATGCTCCATGTCTTGATCAGGATATGAAGGTTTCTAACCCGGCTTACCTAAAGCTAACACAACAGGAGCTTGGTGTCTGTGGTTAGATGTTACAAACCACTCTGAGACCTCTGTGTTGTATCACTAACTGACAGAGTTGTATGTTCTTATGATCATGATAAGTACCCAAAAAAATCACTTCTGCTTGTTTTGAATTTGTTTCCTTCTTAGCAAGACTTGTGAAACTTCATCTGTTTTCCAGCAGTTCATAAGAATTAGCTCATTTTCTACTAAAACTATTATGGCAAATAGGAACCACTGATCTTGACTCTGAGATCCAGCTCATGTAGTCTGTCATTTGTCAGCAATGCTATAGCATTCATCAAGATATTCAGAAATGTTTAAAATATTTAGTTTTCACAGAATCACAGAACGGTCGGGGTTGGAAGCGACCGCTGGAGCTGATCTAGTCCAGCCCCCTGCCAGAGCAGGTTCGCCCAGAGCAGGCTGCTCAGGGTCACAGCCTGGCAGGATTTGAATGTCTCGGAGAAGGAGACCCCGCAGCCTCCCTGGGCAGCCTGTGCCGGTGCTCGGTCACCCTCGGAGTGAAGAAGTTCTTCCTCGTGTCAGATGGAACTGCCTGTGTCTCAGCTTGTGCCCGCTGCCCCTTGCCCTGTCGCTGGGCACCACTGAAAAGAGCCCAGCCCCGTCCTCCTGACACCCACCCCTAAGATATTTGTAGACATTTTGTCCATTAGTTTATAGTTCTGCATAGAGTGAAAACACTAGCCATAGTATGAATACTCGGAAGGACTCGATGCACAGTAGCCAGCCAGCTTTCTGCTAATTAAAATATGTTGCTGCATTTACCACTAACTATGGATTTTAAAGCAGCCTTTGCAGCCTGACTGCACAATGTTCTTGTTGACATGTTTTATTTCCTTTGCCTTTACATAGGGCTAAAACCTGCCACCTGCGCAGGCTGACAGCTATTAACATCAGCTATTAACATGGCAGAAGCAGCCTCATTAGCATGCCTCACCAGAGGAGGTGGTAAGCAGCTCGTCAGGTATGCAGCATTACATGCTTATAAAATGCCTGCAGGATTGGGTTCCCTTTCTTTTTTACTGCTTCTAAATACTATAAATATTTTTTTCCAGTGAAAATAATGAAGGCAGGAGCGTGTGCCTGCTTGCTAGGACTGTGTCATCTGCTGTCACTGTCAGCTTGCGGGGGCACGTGTGCGTTGTCTTAGCGTTACTGCTGCACAAATACAGATCCTGTAGCCTGCTTCTGGGGGCTGGGGGTTGTAGCTTTAGTTTCAGGTTATAAACATTGGTCCAACTGCCTGTCTCACAGACTTGAATTAATAAATTCAAATCCAGAGTTGATTTATTTTTTTTTTAACTTGATGCATGCTGCCTTGTATCAGAAACGGTGTGGCCAGCAGGACCAGGGCAGTGACCGTCCCCCTGCACTCAGTGCTGGTGAGGCTGCAGCTTGAATCCTGGGTTCAGGTTTGTGAGACAGACACTGAGGGGCTGGAGCGTGTCCAGAGATGAGCCACAGAGCTGGGGAAGGGGCTGGAGCACCAGTTGTATGAGGAGCTGCTGCGGGAACTGGGGTTGTTCAGCTAGGAGAGGAGGCTCAGGGGGGACCTTATCACTCTCTACAACTGCCTGAAAGGAGGCTGGGATGGAGTGGTGGTCTCTTCTCCCAGGTAACGAGTGATAGGATGAGAGGAAATGGCCTCAAGTTGTGCCAGGGGAGGTTTAGATTGGCTATTCGGAAAGATTCCTTCACCAAAAGGGTTGTCAAGCACTGGAACAGGCTGCCCAGGGAGGTGGTGGAGTCACCACCCCTGCAGGTATTTAAAAGACATGTAGATGTGGCACCTGGGGACATGGTTAGTGGTGGGCTTGGCAGTGCGAGGTTATCAAGATTATCGGTTGGAGTCAATTATCTTAAAGGACTTTTCCAACCTAAACAATTCTATGATTTTAATTAGAATGCCACCTTTACTGCACACTCAAGTGAGACGGGCTGATGTGCAAAGTGAAGGAGCAACCACTCCAATGCAAATAATAAAATGTTAATGGGTCTGCTATTAGCAGTACATTTCACTTAAAAGGTCTTATGATTTCATCAGCTAATGGACTTGACATGGAACTTTCTCTGAATTAGCAGTTTTGCTGTGTCCCTCCAATGCAGATGATAGCAGAGAAGATAAATGTACTGCTTCCCAACCATGTATGTTGAAAAATACTGTAATGTGTTTAGCATGATGTGCGGGACCAGTGCTGATCAACCCAGTTCTGTTATTTATTTAATAATATCAAGTAGAAATTAATTTTTTACTTAAGTGGTGTTACAGTCAGAGGAAGGGGAAAGGGAATAATTATCTATGAACTGGGCATGTCGGAATTGCAATTTTGTATTTGCAACTGTTAGCCAAGATAGGCAATAGTGACACTGAGTCCTGCTAGCTGTGTAATTTTGATTCTACAAAAAAAAAAAAAAAAAAATAAAAAAAGACATATACTTACCCTAGATTCATTTTCTGGCCTCTTCTTCCTCATTTACATAAATTGCAAACCATACATTGGAATAGAAGTGGCGCTGCTTGCTGCAGTGCAGAACTGTGTAGTAATTACTGTATTCCAGCTGAGCTAATGAGTTTGTATCTGCACGCCATCCTCTCCTGACAGTGGACTAGCTTAATAGTTATTTATTTTGACTAATCTCCCATAAAGGCCATTCCCCCTAGTCTCCTCCATTATGTGATTTAGATGGAGAATCGTTCTAGTGCTTGTTTTTTTATTATAGTGGTTATGGAACATTACTGGAATCAAATTAAATTTAGACATATTAAGGAGTCTGGCACAGTAAATACTGCACTTGTGAAGTTTGGGGGTTGAGGGACAGGAACAAAACCTGTTTCTCCAGCACCTTCCCATGTTCCCAGCTAAATAAAGCAGAGGGGCAAACCCCAGGCTGCCTATCTGCAGCACTGTTTGTTTCCCTCAGTTCGAATTTACTGGGCAGCGATGAATAATTAAAGTTCTCCTGCCCACAGTTGTTACCATTTGAATAAATATTCCCACCAATGGAAGGGATTCAGGTTCCCTGCGTTTTGTTCAGCATAGAAATCTGCTCTTGGCCGCCCACCGTGCCGCAGGCACTGCCGCATCTCTCCAGCCTGCATGCCGAGTCCACCCCGAAAGATGCTGTTTGACCTTTTGCCTAATTCTTCCCCAGCACCGGTGTGAGCTGCCAGGCTGCTGCCGGGGACTGGTGGGTGGGAGAGACCCCCTCAGCTTGCTGCCTTCCCGGGGAGGGCTGCTCGTTTGCCCCCTGCTCGTTAGCTAGAAACTCACCACCGTAAATAAGGCCAGCACAGGTCAGGGGAATTGCTGGGCAGCAGCACCTGCTCATTTCAGATCTAAATTTGACCCAGTCTCTGACAGCCCGGTGTTAGTAATTCAGTCCTGCTTCTTGCTAAGCCTCATTTATAGTTTATAAAGGGTTAATGAATGATTAATAGATATTTTAATGCATTTTAATTAATTGCTGAAGAGGTCAATAGGTTGTTTAGAAACATGGCTTGTAGCCATGTATGACATCTTCTATTGTGTTCATAACTGCCTGTCATGCATACAGTCTAAACACGCTTTATATCCTCTATTAATAATGTATTAACCCATTGTAAGGCATTTAGAAACAGATTCACAGGATGGTCTGAGACCAGTAATTCTTATTCTGATCTTGCAGTTTTCACTCGTACGAATGGCGCCTTGACTTCGAGAGCACTGCTCCTGCTGCCGCTGTAAGCTGTGATCCTGCCATCGCTGGCAGCGCAAGCAGGACCAGCACTTGTAAGATTAGTGTCTGAAAGAGGCCTTGCCTATGAACAACAGGCAAAATCTGGAAAGGTTTTAAAAGCTGAAGTAGCTGGATCAATCCCAAGAAAAAGAGTTGAAGCAACTGATTTAGAAGTTTCTTCCTGTAGACTATCCCATTCTTTATATTACAGACATATTTTAAATATATATTGATTTGTGAGGGAATGGGTGGCTCATGAAACTATGGTCCTGATGAATTACACAGCAGAGCAAGAGGATAGAGGTCCTGTCTATGAGAGCGAATATCTTACCTTACTCCACGCAGGTGCTCTGAAAACAGTAAGCTGCCACAGTTGTAAATTCAAGCCCCAACCTGCCTCCCAGCTTTTGCTGTGTCTGGTGGGATACGCTGCTTTGATACTTAACGTCACGAAGGCTGGCCAGCATGTTAAACAGCCAAGCCAGGTTCCCTCTCCTGTGTATTCTCTGCCTGCTCCTGCCCACAGGCATAGATGATGGATGTACTTGACCCCACAAGGGGTGTTGGCTGTGTTACGCTAGCAAGGCTGGTGGAGTTAGGGGGCAGCTCGCATACGCAAATGGGATTGAAGGCCACCGACTTGATGAACTTATTCTTTTTTCTACTGCAAATGAGGAGCCAGGACATCTGGTGGTAATGATCTAAATGCACTTTTATCCCATTGCAACACAAACGTGAATTCCCAAGTCACCTAACTCCACATCACGTAATTATGAAAGCAGCTATTAGTGGCCAGGAAGATAAGTAGCAGAGGCTAGTCCCATATGTTTAAAATCATCTTCTGGTCTCTGGTACAACAGCTAACGGCATGCAAAACCAGGTACAAACCAGCACTGGAGGCTGAACTGCTTCAAGGCAGCTTTGGGGTGGTGGATAGGTGACGAGAACAGGGGAAACCAGTGAAACACCTGAGTAAACGTTTGGGGGACTGCTGGGGAGCTGGCAAGCACTTTGTGATGTTCAAGTGCTTTTTTCCATGGAAAGAGCAGAGTAGGAAAATAACAGTTTAATCACTACAGGTTTGATGTCTTCTATAAATTGATTTACGGTGAAAGAAGATAGAGCACAGAGCACATTAGGAAACTGCAAACTGGAAAGGAAAAGGTGCTGTGACAGCCTCAGAATGGACATCAGCAGGAGCTCAGGCAAGTAGCCTGTGTGAGGATGTCCCAGGGCACAGAGCTCAAGGGCGAGGAGAGGTGTGACACAGGCTGCCTTCAACTGCTCAGTGTGGTTCTGTGCTAAGGCGCGTGTCCCTGCTCTGGATACGCTTGCTCGGGTGCTGCTGGCAGTGTAACAGTATGTCACGGTAACTGCACCGCAGCTGGCAGGCAGGTGAGCTTGTCCAAAACTACTCTGGGTCTCTCTGCCCCGCACTGATGCGGAGGCATCAGAACTCACGACTTGGCACACGCTCTCACTACCTCTGTAACTCTGTTCCCTCATTCGTAAGATGGGGGCAAACTTATCAGGTGATGTCAATGGGCTGATACAAAATAATGAAATATTAACCCCATTTCAGGAAACTTGCCGTAGATTCAACTCCAGTGAACTAAAATTCAGCACAAATTTCTTTTTTAGTTCAATGCTCTGGATGCTAACCAGGCTACAATAGACTGAGTTTATTTGTATTGGCTTACAAACATAATAGCTGCATGGTTAATAGTCCTGGATGACCTATAGATTTTCTACCTGTTAAGCATGTTGCTTAATTCTACATCTGCCTCTCTTCAACCCTCCCAAACCAAAATCTAATTGTATCTGAATGTTCAGTTCCAAATAGGAAAGAGAAAGCAAGGTCAAAAAAATCAAAAGTGGTAATAAATATTATATTCACATGGAAAGTTGTTCCTTCCCCCAACCTCCAAATCACAAATGGAATGCAGTTCAAAAAAAAAAAAAAAAAAAAAAAAGAGACAAAAAAGCAGATAAAATATTTATGTTGCCTGCAGTCATACTGGGGGGTTTTCCAAGAATGGTTTATCCTGATTTATGGTGAATCCTAAATCAAATGACATGAGAAAACTTACAGCATGAGATGAAGTCTGGCCATATTTAGTGCCTGAATCATAAACCTTTTAAAGAGGAAGCATGATTGTGTATATGGAGTGCAGGCAATCATTACTGAACATTAATATTTTTGTTGGTTTTTCTGCACATGCAAAGAAAAATTTCATATGAAAAATTTTGCGGGGAAGCGTTTTCTTTACAGACCAGAATATAAAAAAATTTAAAGATTAAACTCATTTTGCTGTCATACTACTATACTTGCATATATGGAATACAATTTTAGCATTTATAAACTAAACATTTTCCGGTATAACTCAAGTTCTTTCAGTGGGAAAAGATAAGCTTGTAGGCTCAGTGTTACCCTTCAGCCCGCAGTTGTACATCAAAAAGGCACGCGTAACTATACCGAAAGAGCTCTGACTTCCTTTTAACATACCACAGTTTCTCGTGGGGATAAATTTATGCTGGAATTAATGTTCCCTGGGCTGGTTTAGCCTTTTTCCTTTCCTGAATAAGAATACACCATACTGCTATAAACACTGTTTTACTGCTGGAAAAAGATCTGCATTAGGGTTAGGTTTGTACTACCTGAATAAAGTGGTTTAACTCCTATGCAGAAAAACATAGTGTAAAAAAAGTTTCCTAAACCTTCTCACGGTTAAACAAGAATGTGCAGAAAATTACTGCCTCATTTAGTGGAATAAATGAAATCATTTGGAAAGGAGTGAAATCCTTTCATTAGGTAAGGTGGTTGTCTGGTAAGTGATGCAGAATAATGCTATGTATGACAGGGAGTTCTGTGGGGTGGCTTTTTAAGCAGGTAATCTGTGTAATACAGCCAGTTGCTTTTTGCTTTTTTTAGACATCACATTCTTCTCCTGTAAGCAAAATTGGCTGCTAAGATATTGCCTTAAAAAAAAATAAAATTGTAATTAAATAAGGGGAACCAATGAGGCAGAATCTGGAATTTATCTGCACCTTCAACCTTAAAACTGTTTATTGGGATTAAAGCCCAAATCCAGCATTACAGATTATACCCTGTAATCAAAGGTGCTATTCTCTTTGAAAAACATTACCTTTTCTGTTGTCTTAACCAAGAAAAAAAAAAAAAAAAAAGCTTAAGAGTTGAGGTGTTTTCACTTGTTTCTATTTTAAAAAGAAAGGGGAGATGTAACTTTTTTTCTGAGCTATGACTGTATTTTGAGCTGTGCTTTTCCTCACATGAACTTTCTCATCCAAAGGGTGCTGCTTCCTTCCATATTAAGCAAGATAAGACCAGAGAAATGATTGCTTCCCTTATTCCAACAACATACTCTCTTTATCTCCCAAGGGTTAAGAGTTAACTAACACTCATGGACTGGAAAGCAGAATTTGTAGAGTGGAACAAAACCAGTTACAACATCCCACAGAAAAGGGAAGCAAGGGACACTAAAGGTTGTGAGTCACCAGGGCCAGGAAAAAGCACAGCAAGGCTTGCAAGGAAGGGTTGCTGAATCTGCCTTTGATGTTTTAATTATGATTTTTTTTTTTCCTGAAGTGTTGCAATCACCCACAGAGTATCTCAGTTCCAGTGTCTGATTTTTTTCCTCTGATTGTCTCATTTGTGTCATCATCCATGCCAAAGAAAATCCAGGCATAAAAATTTATTGCATAAAGGGGATGATCTAATAATAAATACAAGGACTGGAGCCTCCCATGTCACAGCTTAGGTCTGTTTGCAGCTCTGTATTTGCCTCTTAGGAAAAACCTGTTCACTCTTGCAGGGTTATAGAGAAATGAGCTCTCTTTGCTGGTACTGGCAAGTTATTTGCTTGCAGTCTGTCAGTCATGCCTTCTTTCTTCACATATAACTGGGGGTTTTAGCAGTTTGCTGTCTTCTCTCTTGGATGGGTACAGCCTTCCTGTGTATTATTATTGTTATTATTCTCCTTTAATATCCAGGTTCAATAAGCAAACCATCGTGACTATTTCTCTTTCTGTGAGCAGCAGAACAAGGACTATTCAGATGAGGCTAAATCCTGAAATCTTGCCCGCATTTTACTCAAGCGAGCTCCTAGAGATCTCTAAAAGTCCCAGAGGTCTGGATTCGGACCAACAAAAATTACGCCACAATCAATCGTGACACAACTGAGGGGAAAATGAGTACAGGCTGTGGACTGTGGGGTAGAAACACTGCGCAGCACCCCTTTGTCAGGTGGGAGGGGGGACAGAGATGGTGAGTGGCTTCCTTAGATAAACATGGCAAAAATGTGCAGAGATTTCCATAAAGCTGAGACGTCCCCAACTCCCGTGTATGTGCAGGACCTGCAGTAAAGAGCACTGCTCTGAATCAGCTCAGCAAGGAAACTGATCGTGGGAGAGGAAGAAGTCTTGTTTCCATCTGACTTCCCCACATCCCGAAGCTACTTGTAGAGGAGCCCTAGGGGTGTTTTAAATCCCATGACACTACATCATCATAATAGCAACACCAATTTTGCATGGAACCTAACCCATGACTGAACTGTCTTGGGGTTAGTAAACCCCCAGGGTTGCTGTTCTCTGGAGGAATATGTGCTCTGTGTTTCCAACATGAGAAGCAATATACACCTCTGTATGCTCTTCTGTATTTCACTTTTCCCTTTCTTCAATCCTTTGCTGTCAGTTCCTCAGAAGGGCAGTGTCCGAGCGACGAGATGCAGTCAATAGATGTGAAGGATAGGGTTGGTTGTTGTTGTTGTTGGCTTGATTATTTCCACCACCACCGCCCTTAGAAAAAAAGGCTTTCTAGAAGGGATAGCTGAATAGCGACCTCAGCCTGGACCCTCTAAGTTTAGCCTCTCACCATTCTTTTAAGACACAATAAAATAGTGTTGAGTATTTAACATGTCTTGCTATGATGGTTCTTACCCTGGCACCAGTGATGTGTCTGTGCTTGGAAATCTCTGAGAACTGGCTCCTAATACATTTATCCGGCAATTCATCAGGAGGAAGCTGACAGCAAAGAATGTGCATGTCCTCAGCTCAAAGTAAGAAAAGTTTAGACTATGGTTACTTGCTGCGAGAAAGCAACTTTAAGACAAAAAAGTGAGCAGACATGAAAGACACTTTTTATTTTTAGGAGAGAAGTTGGCTTTTAGTCACAATTGCTGGAGAATGCAGTACTTAAGTTAGCAAAGAAAGGTTTTGTGTCCTTGTAAGAAATTTAATATAGCTCTGCTGTTGACAACTATGGTTCTCTGCTGCGTGGTGATTCTTACATTTTTTGTTAATCTCAGTAAAAAGCTTCTTGTCTTGAGACTGGCTGTGATTTAATAGCTTTCTTCTAACCTGACTGCTCATGACAAATTCCTCAGCACTTCAGAACAGCTAAAGTACATATTAAGCCCTGGAGGTTTCTTTCTGTCTTTCTCCCCAAATTACAGGATGTCCAGACTTTGCACCCAGGAAAAGCCATGGCACTGGAGTGCTTCCAGGAGCCTGAGGACCGCATTTTCATCAGGGCAAAGAAAAGACAACATACTGCATGTAGGCACGCTCATTAACAATAGGCAATGCTCTGCCTCTGAAAGATGAACATCTGACAATTGATTGCACAGTGAAATGCCACCTGCATACTCATACCAAGATGGAACACTTGATGCTTTTGTCCCTGCAGCTGCACCTGGAGCCCAGACTGCGCGGACTGAATACACTGTGCAGCTCTCCATCTGCACTATTTCATTTGTTATACGTTGACAACTCGCATGCTTTTCGAACAGGGTAGCCGTTAGTGCCACAGAAATTACCTTTTCATCGCTGCCTTACAGAAGGGTCATAATAACTGCACAAACCTCTTTGATCCTGTTTGACTTGACTTGACTCCTGATGCCTGCTGTCGTTGCTTCTGTTTTTCAGCTCGTCACGAAGTTATCACCAAAGAGATCCTCGAACTGGATACATGGGAGAACCAGTGGAACGTGGTGGCCATCGACGTCCTCATGCACGACAGCTATGATGTTTGTCTTGTTGCTAGGCTGAACCCGCGGGATCTTATCCCTCCTCCCCCGGATTTAGTGGACCAATAGAAGTTCAGTGACTCTCAGTGCTTCCAGATTCTGCAGAAATGGAAAAATTTGGAGAGACAAATGCTGCATTGCCTCTGGATGACAACTGAGTCCCACAGAGAGGAGCCAGCAACACATGCTTTAGGACAGAACTGCCTTTGAGCTGTGCTTCTCAGATGATGCTTACTTTGCTAGTACTGGTGCTCAGGACTTCTGCAATCGAAAGTCGAGGTCGCCCAGCATTTGTGTGTGGCTCTTCGCCTTCCATCTGGCTGTGCAAGCTCCAGTGCTGGGTGCAGCCTGGGCTTCTGGGAGCCTTTGCCTCACAGGCACAGTGGCAGCCGGGGGCTCATTTCACTGCACAGCATGACATATGGAGGAAAGCTCTAGCCAGGGAAATCCCTCCTTTGCTGTTTTCCTCGCCTGGTTCTACTAAGCTACCAAGGAGGCTAAGAAATATGTTAAGTCAGCTGATGAAAACCAGTCCAGCTGTACCAAAAGGCCAGGCTGTACTTAACTGATACAGAAGAAAAACAGAGAAGAGCCTTTGCTTGTTTTTAAAAAAACAAAACAAAACAAAAAACATTAGCCAAGGTTCATTACCCAGGTACACCAGCTACTGCAAACTTTATCTAACCCACAGACAGGACAGTTCCCATCTTTGCCAACCAAGCTGAGCCTGTGCTAGTAGAAAACTAGTCTTTTGGCAACAAGTCACGAGTGAGCCTTTCAGCAGAGGTAGTAGGCAGTGTGTAACCAGGACAAGAAGAATCCTAAATTTTCACATAGATCCTATCAGTTACAAGGTCTGGTGTGACCAGAGCCTTAAAGCTCAGTTAGAAATCCCTCTTGCTTTGAGAGATGGGGAAGGGAATTTAAAATAAAAAACAATAAATGAGACCAGTGTTATCTGCGTATCAGCTCTGCAGCTACAGGGAAAAAGGATAGGTGTGCGAATTGATAAATGTTTATGTAACAGTAGCTGTTTTTATAGAAGTGGCTTTATTGAGGTAGCATAAAGTAAATTCTCTACCAACAGAATTGGCTATAATCACAGGGAAGAGAATTAATTCGGTGTTTCTTAAGGCAGTGTTAGCTTTTATAAGGCTTGAAGACAGGAGGCTAGAGAGAAAGTTGTTACCAATACTGCTATCCCGTTTGAATTACCAATAACTATTCGTCGGTTCTCTGGTGCCTAACTTGTAGTGTATCTCCCTGCCACTGCCTGGGCAGCATGGACAAGAGAACTGGAAAGCTCCGTTGTGCTCTTGGGCCACAACTGCAAATGGTAGTACACTGCACTGCAGAGTGAATGTCAGAGGCAAACACTTAAGAGTAAACTATGAAACAGAACAAAAATTATCATTGTCATCAAGAAGTTGCTTTGATGGCTACAAAAGCAGCGACAAAACTGGAAGGAAATAATGGGCAAAGAAATGAGGGAATCTGTCACTTAGTTCTTCCATAGTCACTTGCAGGATCTGCACTTCAAAGCATCCCCATTTTCCTTTTCAATCGTGTTTTAGGCTGAAAAAATGCCAGCTGTTGTTTTTGTTGGGTTTTGGGGGTTTTTTTTGCCTGTAATTCTTACGGCAGAGAGAGACAGAGAGGATAACCCAGAAGCCCTTTGCCGATTCTGACTTTTCTGATTCATGTACTATTCTCTAAAATATCCAGTGGGAAAATTAATCTGTCATATAAAAACAATTAGCAGGAAGGTCACTAAAGTTTACTTGATAGCTATAGCAGGACACTGAGGACTGCTCAGACAATAAGGGAGCTGGTGGAGGGGAAACTAAGGAAAGCATGTAGTGAAGGAGTAAACCTGTGAGCCTTACAGCTAATCCCTTGTCTCCCTTTGTTTCACAGCCTAAAGACATACTCTTGTGCTTGTATCATTTCTATATCATCCATTCTTTTTTATTTCCTTTGTTCACATGTCAGTCATCCTCTGTCTAGAATGGAGTTGCAACAAGCATGAACTTCAGTGGTACAAACCAGCAACCAGTTCCTAAAGTCTTAACCACCTTGGTCGCTAAAAGCAGTTGTAGGTATAAAATCAAGGAGGCAAACTCTGCTTTAATGTGTTTTTAAACAAAATCAGTAGAAAGTTCTTCCAATTAACCATCCAATATTGGCAACTTTTTTTTTAACTTTCATTGTTACCGCAAAGTCAAGGTAATCTTGTTCTAATGTCTCTACAGAGCTCTCAAGGCAGCTGGAAGCAATGCTCTTGAGCATCAGTTAAGTGTTTCCTTGTGAAACTCCAAATTCTGCAACTACATCTACCAATTTTGCTTCTTTCACCTTTTTTGTTTTAAGGATGAATTTTTTAAAGGGTACTTTTTGTCTTTGGTCTCTGCTCTGAGGTCTATTCCTGACAATTCAAATCCTCTTGTGGTTTAAAGCCTGAATTAATCTACTGGATTTCACTCTCTGAAAGTCAGTCTGCTTGGAATATTTCAAGGAGAGAAGGGAGACTTTTGCAGGCTTTCATTAGTTATATTTGAAAATGTATAACACAGCTGAGACTCTGCTATTAAACTTTTATTCCAGTAGTGAGCTGGCTGTTTCTTTCCCTCTTCGTACGTTTTGCTTTTTAGGTTGATACTTAATAAGCTGGATGGAAAGGAAGTACGTACTCTGAGGTCTGTTTTGATAACTGAAGAGAGTAATTGCATATGTGTTATATACTGGCTTTGCAATCAGCTAGTTCGAGCTGTAGTGGGCAGTCAACAGGTTTTATTCCGTGCGCCCCTGGCAAGGGACCTGCCCTAGCATGCACCAAGCACTGAGCTCCCCACTGCCCCCAGGGTCTGACTGTTAGTGGGGACTCGTGTGTGTCCGTGTCTCTGTCTCTGCCCAGGTCGGAATGTCTAGCACTACATACCAGGCAGGGAATTGTTTTCTTCTGGATTAAATATCTAGAATGGGGGCACTAACTTCTTGATTTTGTGTGGGCCCCAGGTAGTTCATGGTTTGCCCTTGGGGCAACTATAATTTCTAAACCAATACTTGGAAAAAGAGAGCGTGACTGAGGAAGGAAGGAAGAAGCAGAAAGCATGCTTATTGAGATCTCGGCCAAAATCCTTCTGAGAGTATATGAGTACTGCATGTCTGATACATCCATGGCTAGTCTCAAATTTCTGGGAAAGTCCTTAAGAGTCTTAATTTCTTCTATTACAAATCCTGATGAAAAAAAAAATAAAATTACAGAATGCACATTCTCCAGGCTTTTGAGTTTCACTGAAATCATAGTTTACTTCGCCCCTTTCCCTCTGAGCCTTAGTTAGCTGAACATTTAATCAAGGCTGTCTTGACATCATCCATAATTCTAAAATGCAAACAAAGCAGTGCTGGCAAGCTACCGACTATTTAAATGAATGGGGGATTATTAAGCAAAGGCATACCCTTTGATGTCGCTTGAAACATCGAAGTACATCACTAGTTGCCAAATATGAAGAAAAATGTTGGAGAGGTAGCTGGTCACGTGGCACCCCGGGAGTAAAGCAAAAAATTAAATGCTATAAAAAGCTAATTGAAGCTCTACATTTTTATCCCCAGCTAATGTTTTAATTTGAAATTGTTCAAGTATAACTGATTTCATAAGGATCCCTGTAGCGCTCTCATCTCTGTTTTCATAATATGTGGTCACAGGAACTGCCTGCATACGCATCTGACTACCCGCCCTCACATACCAGTACTGCAACCGCCTGTGGCTCAGCCCCTGCCCATGCCAGGCAAAAACGTACATTTGTATGTGTGCAATATTGAAATTTATGGGGCAGCTTCTGTATCATGTTCCAGCCGTATTATGCCACTCGGGAAGCCTTGATTTGCCAACAGAAAATTGTCATGGTGCACACAGAGCTGTGAGCTCCGCTACTAGCAAATATGGTCCAGGTAAGAGGCTGAGGGAACATCAAAACCAAGGGACTGGCAACAGAGGTAAGAGGTGGGCGCTCCCAGAATGTTACGACAGGCAGCAGAGCCAAGGTGAGCTGGAATGACCCTCCCCAACTCTTCACAGGGGAGGGTTCAGATGTAAAAGGATTTGGCCCTGGATCATTATCTTACATTTTTTTCCTGTACTTGAAATGTGTAATGAGATCCTTGATGACCTGAAAAACAATGGAAACGAGTGCTAGAATAATATATGTATTTTTAATGTTAAAACACATTCATATATTGTTTTTCTGCCAATCTGGAAAAAAGTGACATTCTTTTAATACACCGTTTACCTCATAATTGCTCTCTTAGCTACAGTGATGGTCTCTTTCACGAGCTGCTCTCCTAATGGATTATGTAGCACCTCTGAAAATTTGTTCCATGAATCACAATGCTTTGAATCACCAGGTCAGATTTTCAGTTACTCTTTCGCAGATTTCTGTGGCTCTCCCTACAGCTTTTCAAGTGGACTCTAGCTTCAGCTTCAAAGAAAAGCTATTTCACCCCCAGTTGTGCTCAGCTGGAACTAGTACATTTGCAATTTACTATCATTTGACATGTAGAGGTTGAAAGCAAAGGAAATATTGGAAAATGGCTAAAATACACATCGAATGTATGTGGAAATACACATTCTTTTCTTGGTGAATGTCTCCTCTGTGTTTACTGCCCTGCCTGGGTGTCTGATGGAATGATTTACTAATAACCTATGATTGCAGCTACAGTGAAGGCCACGCTGGGGCTACGTGTTTGGGCTGCCAGAGCAGAGAGAACCAGCATGGTGCAGAGCTGTGGCTCCTGACAGGCTGGCCTGCCTCGCCATAAGAAATTGCCTTCAAACAAAAAGTGTTCCAAACACTTAAGTATTCCAGGATGTATGTTCCAGGATGTATGTGGTTTATATACATATGTATAACATTATTTTAGAGGTTCTTTACTGACAGCAGTAAGATCCCTTTTTTTAACACATACCTGGCAACTCTGTCTTCTGCATAGCTCATCAAAGCACTTCAAAAAAGTGCTGGTCTTTAAATATACAAAACTATTCCAGGCTTCAAGTCAAAAAGAACCTTAAAATCCTTGCTGAGCTAAGGAACAACTGGGAAATCTTTTAGTCCTCGTCTAGGTCTCCTTTCTTCTCAAATTTTTGGCTGGCTGTAGCACTCCCCTCAGAAGCACTCCCCTCTTGAAAGCTTTCTGCAAGTCTCTCTCTCCTACCCTAACCCCATATCTGCCTCAGCCCCCTTGTCTGACCAGCCCTTACGCTCCTCCTTTTCCCCTTCAGTTCCCCAGAAGATGGGAACAGCCACTCAGGGTGTTCAACCAGGCTCCAGACTTCTGAGAAGCCTATCGCTCCAGCAACACATCAGCTTTGAAGGACAGAAGTAAGACCATACCAGCTCCCTGGACTTGAGGACACTCATCTTTGAGTAAGTTCTAGCAGCCTCAACCCAAGTTCTGTGGTTCACTTTCATTGCAAATAAGAGCTGCCTGCTCTGCGATGTCGCCAACAGCCAGGGTTGGAGAGCAGGTGACCTGCATTCTACTTTGTCTCGCTGCTGTCTCACTGTGTAATGCTGACAAGTTTTACATTAAATACCTTGCATACCGTGCGTGCCGTAGCTGTAATGACTGCAGGCACAAGCCATTACCATTATCGCTGATTCCTGAACACCAGTTGCTACAAAAACTGTCTGAAGCACAGAGGGAGGCATCTTCATTACTGTATCATAGCTCACATCTTAAAGCCAGATTTTCTGCTGTGGTTTCAGTCAGGCCAGGTTTCACTAAAGAACCTGGTCTCTAATTTACCAGGGTTTAGTATCGGTATATTTTCTTCACTTTGACCTTCTCTAGTCATTCTTTATAAGAATGCAAGTGACTTCACCAGCTTTTCCATGAAATGCATTATCCAAACCGGCCTCCCGAGGCCGTTGGCTTTTCATTATCAGGGTTGAAGTACAGCCACTAAAGTGCCAGTCAGCTGCACTACTTTATTTTCTCATTCAGCAACTTCATAGTAGAGGAAATGTATTTCATCCATACATACAGTAATGTGTGTATGTGGGAAGTGGTTTCCTCTCACATTCCTGACTCATTCCTTTCAAATGTGGCTAAAACAACTGCTGAATCCTAGCATAAAAAGCGATGATACCCATTCAATAGGCTTTTCCAGGCTTTCCAGTATGAGGAGGAGGACGATCACAGGGAGAAGTCTTGTAACTAGAACACAGATTGGAAATTTGAACCTCTGGGGTTTGTTTCCAGTTCAATTACTCTGTTTACTAGTCTTGGGCATCTGGTCTGTGTGCCTAGTTTCACCCACGTAAAATAGTTATAATAATATACCTTTACTCATTTTGTGGGTCTGCCTTGCTGTGTTTTTCAAAGGGGTGGCTTACAAATATCTGTGATGTTATGTTGAGAGACAGAAATCAGGAAGTCCTATGCAATGGTAGAACAGTACCATTATTGCGCTACTCTCCCTCATTTTTGTAATACGGTTGTCCAAAGCATTCAGAAACTGAGCTTTCCTGGGAAAGGAGAGACTGGGTGTTTGCAGCTAACAAGGGTATTTTATTTACTCCTTCATAGGAAAGCAACAAGTGATATCTAATTGTGTAATACATTAAGTAGAAGAAATGTAAGGCTCACTGCAGATGCCTTCATAGCTAGTCACATTTCTACACAGGCAGAACTAACCTCAGCAAATTGAGAGGTCACTAATTGAGGCTAAATTTGAACAGTAGTAATGAGAAGAACGAGTGAACTGTATTTTTCTCAAAACAGAGTTGATTTAATAAATTATGCTGCTTAGATTGCCACAGTTGCTATGGAGCAAAAAAGAGAAGGCGCTTTACAGAAGTGTAGCAGATTTACTGGGTAACTGAAACCTGAATTTGGATGGTCTACCACAGCTTTGGTAGGAAAGCTTCAACTCTCCAGGGATTTCCATAACAAATCAGTGACACATTTAGCTAGACACTAAAAGGCACTGTTGCATCCAGGTTATCACCTACAGAACATGCGTAAGAGAATTTCAGGATGTTGCTGCAGTTCAGTGGAATCTCCTTCCTGAGTTACTGGATTGGTACCAGGGATTATGTTGCCTTCCTCGCCAGTGTGCATAAGTAAATAATCTTAGTTGAACTGACAAGTAATTTATAATACTTACAGACTGGTAATAATACGTAAGACCCTGAGGTTCCAAAACTCTTTTAGGTTAAGACCAGTTTTGCAGGGTAGAGAACATTTTTTACTAAGCAGACAATGAGATATACTGGAATTTCCCTGCAGTTAAGAAGTCCCAACAAAACAACAAATTAAATAAGTGTGGTTATTTTGCAGGACAGCACTGATCAGAAAGCTGCCTAATTGCTTTGTTTCCTTTGAATATGTTAGACTGGACGCCTGTGTAACAGCTAGTTGGTACCTTTTAAAAAATCAGTTCAGAGAGAGTTACACAATAAAAATAAAAAAATAGGATGGATCCTTCTCCCATACACACTAGTCTAAGTTGGATATAACTATTTTTTTAAGTCAGTGATGAAACAAACATGCAAGAGATGCTCAGACCTAAGACCTACCTAAAAATCCCTCTCTGCTCAGAGGGAGGCTCACAGGGTTAGGATTTCAACCTTCTGGTGAGGATGAAAAGGCAACAAAGTGAAAGCTGAGATGTGAGAGACTGGTAATGGAGCCCTAGACCTTTCTATCTAGCCATAAGGTCAGACATAGCGCCAATCAAGAGCTGCATAAAGTTACTCCCTGTAGATGGCCGTCTACTGACCACTAAGGCTAAAAATATTACTATATGGCAACCCCGTACCTAGTGGACGAGAATCAAACTGTTTCAAAAATCCCCACTAAACACAAAAAAAAACATTATCATGGCTGGCATCCCTGCTGGGGCCCTGAATAGCAAGGCAAAGGTATAAATAACCTGTAATATCCACCTTCCAGTCTCCAGATGATTCCTATTAGCAGTGTTAAAGATACCAGGCAAAAGAATTTTGCATTGGTTTTGTCTATACCCATAAAAAGGAGAGATACCATAAAGATGTAAGGGAAGTCAAACTCCCAAACCAGCCATGTCTTTAAAAACATTTCAGATGTGTCTGTTCCATTGATTCTTCATTCTGGCCCTACTCTCAGTTAATTCCCTGCAGCAATGCCTCATTAAAAACAAAGGAAGCAGTTCTTTATTTAAGGTCAGTGCAAATCCTACAGGAAGAAAGCCCATATTCAATCTAGGTCCCAAATGTCATATCAGACATTTCAGTGTCTATCATTTGTGTTTATTTTTCTACATGCCATCAGAATGATAGGCTAGATGCTCAAAATGTTATCTCTGCAAGCTCTCTCCAAGAAAAAGTGTTTGAATTCTACTCTTTATTACAGTCAAACGATTGTCACCCAGAATAGGACGGCATCTACCTAACCATGTTCCCAAAAAAGATGCCCTTTGCATTTTTTAGAAGGTAAACCAATGGAAGGACTGCTCTTGCTAAGTATTATGTGCAGAGATGGCTATGGCTACTCTAATGCGTACAGAAATAACAATATGTCTAAATCCATAGTCTACTTAAATAGCCAAGATTAAACTTGCAGTAGTGAATGTTGAACTCTGTGACAGTTAGTGGCATGGGCTTTCTTCCTTTTTGCCTTTAAGAAGGATCAAAGCAAAGGGCTTTACACGGATGTTGTCCCACAGAGTTGTACTCAGCCACGTTCTATTGATAGGACAGCTCTTTCCAGATTGCAGTGAAGTCTTAAATTCTCACTTATATTCAGAGGACAGAAAGGCTGAAGGGTTCTTAATGTGCTTCTTCTTACGTGCCACATCCCTCAGTGATGATGCCTTTTAAGGTTGTGTTGTCCACTTGACTACTTAAACAGTCTACAACCCCACAAGGTGCACAGGGAAAGGTAAGAAAATAAAGTAAGAAGAAAAGTGGCCTTTAAAGGTACCTGATAGGTTCCAGTTCCTCTCTTCTGTCAGCTGGGACACATCTGCAGTTAGGTGTATGTTGATAGCAAAGCTATAGCCATATTGCAGTTGGGAGGTGTGATTTTAAGCTGAATAGATGTACCCAAGCCAGATCTAATGATTAGCAATGAAGATTCAATAGCCCAGGTGTCAGCTGCCCTAGTAATTCAGTGTGATCTCTCGCTGGCTTGGACAGCCCATGCTGAAGCCCAAGCTGTTACATGCTCACTGCTCTCATTAATAATTAGTCTCAACTAAAGATAACTAAGGTATTCACTCATGTTGCAGTCGGAATTCCTAAACAATAACGAACAAGGCTAAATCTGTAGTTCAGCTGCAGAACTTGAAAAAGTCTTTTGCAGCCAGATCATTTTGTACTCCGTGTTGCCATGAAGCTCCAGCATTGCCTATAGTGGCACAGCACAGAGAGGCACAGAGACAGAACAAGTGCCCGCTGATGGGTGTGCGGCAGGGCAGCTGCATGCGCCAGCACTGCCACGTGGAAATTCACCCATCAAACTGTGCCTTAACGCACCAGCATCCAACTCAGCTCTGAAGCTAGCCCGCTGTAACGCTTGCTCTTTGGAGTGCTTTAAGGGGACAAATTGTCAAAGACTGTGCAAAGATTGATAATTGCTGCAGAGCCTTGTCATGACTCATGCGTTAATAGCTCACTGCTTGATGGCTTCTCATGCTCTTACACAAAGATGCCAAATAGCATATGAACAACACCATGGGATAGGAAGTTCACCCTCTTTCCAGTATTCATAGCTGATAAAACCTTCCTAAAGGTTTTCATTAAGTACTTTTCAAAATGGATTAAGAATCCACCCCTGCTCAGCACTGCAACATGGAGCAGTCACCTGATGCACAAAATAAGTTATCTTGCCAGGAAATCTGCTGGACTAATGCTGCCGTCCTAAGCAGCTCAATCTTTAATCTGATTTATTTGTTTCTTGTTTCAGGCAAGCCACTGTAACAGAAATGTTCAGTAAAGGCTGCTAAGCCGCTTGGCGTGTCTATAAAACTCAGGCATGTTAACTGTTCTCTTGTTCTTCCCAATTTGCCAGGGTCCTGCTCACCTGCATTTAAGAGGGACTTCAATGTGTTTGTACTATTATGGTATTGCACAGATCAGCTTGTAGCTACTGTTTTATTTTCCTAGTTGAGCTAGGTAAACAAAGACTTTATATGGATTACTTTTATAAGGAAAGTAAATCTTTATAAGCAAAAATTCAAAGAGAAGCTGTAACTCCCTTTCTTCGGAACCACCTGCGCACTGTGTATTTAATCCTATTTCTGTTGTTATTGGATTTGCTGGATATATTTTATAAAGTGCGTTAGGAGATCCATAGGGATGCAATCCACACAGAGAACGTGACCCAGCAGGATTTTTGGCCAACTATTGTAATAGGAGCAGGATCAAACCAAGCCTGTCATCCTGTAGCATTTACAAACACCTTCTCTGAGACCAAGAGGTAATAATAATCAAAAATCGATTAAAAGTAAGTGACATGTTGTGAGGAATTTATACCTAGTTTGGATTTAAACTGCAATTTTTAGAAGGAAAGAAAGTTATTGAGAAAACACTTCGTATGCCCAATCTGAACACAAACTTGAAATTATCCAGCTGCTGAAAGTCATTGCTGTTTCTCTGAAAAATATGGGTGGATCAATTCCAGAGAAGGAAGCAACTACTGAGAATAACAGTATAGAAATAACATAACACCCACGGTTGAACCATCCACAAAGATCATCTACTGTATTTAAATTACAATAGGTTTTTGAGGGGCATTTGTTAAAAAATCTGCACCAAATTTCATGTCAAAAAAACCCAGTTGAAACTGAACTGGAGTCAAAGAACAGTGGAAACATAGCTGCCTGGGGACTGCCCACAGTCAGACTGCAGAAGTGCTGGTCACTGGGTTAATGACACAGTGAAACCCTTTTGTAGTACGGGAAAAGAAAATCCATTAGAAAAACCTACAGAGACATCTAGCTCTATTACCTAACATCTGCAGTTGTCTGCTTTACGGTGCTATATTATGAAGATAAGCAAGCATGATAAAAATGTTATAATAACCTTTAAAAATGGGAGACTGGAAATACAATGCTGTTTTTACTTGCAAAGTGGTTCTCATGCAAGTGTCCCTGGGAGATGTTTTATAATAAAGTTTGAATGAAATACAATAAAAATCAAATCAAAGCTCATTCACTGTATATCAAACAGAACAGCTCAGGTTTCAGTTGGTTTTCAAGCCAGGAAGAGAATTTGCTTGATGAATTTCTACTGCTGCTCAGAATTAAAAAAAAAAAAAATAAAAAGACAATAGCTCAAAAGGTAATTTTCTAACAGTTTGGACTTAAAAGCTGATGTTGTCAAGAGATGAAAAATGAAAGATGCAAAAAATTATTATTCAGCAAGCTGCAGATATCCATAAAATAAGCAGATTTCAGTTCTATTCCAGGATCAAAAGCATAATTTTGCATGTACAGAAGTTTCTTTTCAAGTATGCATATGATACTGCATGCAAAAACATTAATGTATTACATGTTTTATCGTCATGAAAACGCTATGCAATTACAAGCCAAGCTCAGCCCCCACTTAGTGTGCACCACAACAGTACACGTTCGTGAACAAATGAAGAGTGCCACTATGTCATGGTGTGCATGCAGGAGGTTATTCAAACCCAATACCAAACATTGATTCATAAAACAACGGCCCATGCAGATGCAGAAGTCCAATATCCATGCTGTTATTTCTTTGACTGCTATCAGAACATTCCAGCTGGATTAATGGTAGCCAGCATCATTTAAGATTTGATGACTTGAAAACCTGAGAGCCTCCTCTTATTGGTACTTTTCCATTCCCAAACATAGGTCCAATGTGTTTTTAGCATGAAAGGTATATTTGCTAATGCCTCATAAACTTCTAAATGAAATTAATGCTCTGTGCCAAAAGCTGTCTCTGCAAAGGTGTACAGGCTCTCTCAGAAGGTTAATAGCAATGATTTCTAGTCCTGGCCAACTTCCACATGGTCATTGTTACCATCAAGCTGGCAGTGATTTTTATGTAAATAAGTCCATTATCAAAACTATATGTATCTGGTTACTAGACTATAGGCACTTAGGGGAAATTGGCACCAATGTTTCCAAGACAAGAACTTTTTTCCTTAATGTTCCAAACACAGTTGTTAGGGTTATTTTCCTCTAAACAATGGCTCCAGGTCAATAGTTTGATGATTAAAGAACAGATCATATAAGCAAAAACTAGTTCTTAACCCCTAGAAATACGAACATGTTTGGATTTGTAAGTTCTATTATAATTTTTTTACAGAATCCAGTTAGATAAGCCACAGTAAAACAAGTCGGGCACGAAAAAACCATTCTGTGGGGACTTTTTTGCATTAAAAAAAAAGGCAGAAAGAGAACACGTGTGAAGCATTTAGAAGTTAAAGAGAGACTTTAACCTTCTATTAGCTGTGGGCCTTTCAGTCTTGCTGAAACATTCACCTGTTCATTCACCATGAGCTGGTATAATTTGCAGGCTGTCAGCTGAGAAGCAGCCATTATCAATCTAGCCTGGAGTTCTGTGGCCAGCAGTAGCCAACACTGCATCCCTCGGGGAAGGATGCAAAACCTCTTCATTCTTCTTGCATATGTTTCAACCGCTCATATTGCATGTACTGACAGTGGCAAGTATCTGCCTGACCTTGTTGGCTGATCCGCATAAGTTTTACCCTAATTTGTCCCCCCTCACGGCACATTTTAGCAAACAGAAGGGAGCTTTATTACAGAGCTTTTTCTGAATCAATAGCACTGCTATCGTTGCACAACTACATGTTACATTTTGTTTCTGCTTGAAATATTGAGGCTTAACTTGAAGATACAGGATGAAATGCTGGCCCTGTTGAAGTGTTGTTGTTCTTTGACAGGATCAGGCTTTAGCCACTGCCCTTTTACATTACACAAGTATGTGTTATATAGAAGGTGTATCTTATCAGGGCCAGAAATCAGGATCCCAGTTATTGAGAAAGCCCTGCTGTAATACTGCCAGCTAAGAGCATGGCTGATTAAAGTTACAGTATTATAAAGTATTTTAGATACCTTATTAAGTATTGCCATAAATGCACGTAATAAAGTGATGTTCCAGGAGTGCCTGGGTGAACAAATTGGAGAAATAGGGATGTGAGTCATAACAGGAGTTCAGGATTCAAAACATTTCATGCAAAGCAGTACAAAGACATTCAGTTAACCTCTCATGTCCTGATACTGATGTTAGAAATTCTTTTATGCATTGCAATATTGGACTTATGCCTGGTGGAGAAGCTAAGCATACTTCTTTTGATGTAACTAGGGCAACTCTATTTAATCAGTGGTATAGGTATCTCGTTTTAGATATCTAAATTGGAAATTTTTTGCAAATACCCACAGTTATGAAACAGCCCATGACCTTCAGGACAGGATAAAATTTTGCATTTCTTACCCATCTGGACTTAGGAGAGATTAATTTCATGCCTTATATAAATTGCAGGTTTCATCTTTTAGAATGCATCTCTTCAACTGGAAATCAGCTGGGCTATAAAGAATGTACATTATTTTAAAGCCCCTTCTATTAAGGAATCGCAGGGTTTGATTGGCTAGAAAAAAATTAATTCACTCATTTCTTTGTTTCTATTAGACAGAAAGAACTTTTCACGCAGCATCTCCCATTGGCCTGTACCTCTCATTGCCCTGTAACAAAGTTCAAATCTGTGTATGAAAATTTTATCCCATGGTCCTTCAACCAGAAATGTGGCTCTCAACATCTCCCCATTACAGAAGATTCCTGTCTGCCTTTTCACAGAACCGTTTAGATTGGAAAAGACCCTTAAGATCATTGACTCCAACCAATAACCTCGCACTGCCAAGCCCACCACTAACCATGTCCCCAGGTGCCACATCTACACGTCTTTTAAATACCTGCAGGGGTGGTGACTCCACCACCTCCCTGGGCAGCCTGTTCCAGTGCTTGACAACCCTTTTGGTGAAGGAATCTTTCCGAATAGCCGGTCTAAACCTTCCCTGGCACAACTTGAGGCCATTTCCTCTCATCCTATCACTCGTTACCTGGGAGAAGAGATGGACCCCACCCCACCCCAGCCTCCTTTCAGGCAGTTGCAGAGAGCGATAAGGTCCCCCCTGAGCCTCCTTCTTCTCCCAGCTGAACAACCCCAGTTCCCCCAGCAGCTCCTCATACAACTGGTGCTCCAGCCCCTTCCCCAGCTCCGTTGCCCATCTCTGGGCCTCTGGTGCTCCAGCACCTCAGTGTCTGCCTTGTTGTGTGGGGCCCAGAACTGAATGCAGCATTCGAGGTGCAGCCTCCCCAGCGCTGAGTGCAGGGGGACGGTCGCTGCCCTAGTTCTGTTGGCCACACCATTTCTGATACAAGCCAAGACGCTGTTGGCCTTCTTGGCCACCTGGGCACACTGCTGGCTCATATCCAGTCTACCACTGACCAACATCCCCAGGTCCTTTTCTGCCAGACACTCTCTCCCAAGCCTGTAGCACTGTGTGGGGTTGTTGTGCCTCCAGTGCAGGACCTGGCACTCAGCCTTGCTCAACCTCTTACCATTGGCCTCAGCCCATCGGCCCAGCCTGCCCAGACCCCTCTGCAGAGCCTCCTGTCCTCCAGCAGATCAATACTCCCCCCCAGCTTGGTGTTGTCTGCAAACTTACTGAGGGTGCACTCGATCCCCTCGTCCAGGTCATTGACAAAGATATTAAACAGGACTGGCCCCAGCACCGAGCCCTGGTGAACACCACTTGTGACAGGCATGCTGGCACACTGCTTGAGGTTCCTCAGGCAAGCTGGGAGGTTATCTCCCGAGTACAGACTGAAAGGGAAACTTCAGCTCTGTTGAAATCAATGAAGTTTGGTGGTTGGCCTTAGCAGAGCAGTTAAGTCTTTTTTAGGTTAACAGCATAGTAAACAATTTATTTTAGAAATGTTGTCTGCTCAGGGTTCCCTGAAGGTCATCCTTATGTCCATGCTTACCTGCCATTGACCATGAGCATTCTCTTGTGACCTCAAATGTTTCATGCATGCTACCACCTCCAGAGCCCATCTCTCTGGGTAGATACATTGGTAAGGACATCTGACAAACAACTGTCAAACTGCCTGACAGACAGCATGGGGGTGGCAGGCAAAGGGGAGGTAAAGCATGACAGAGTTGTGGTTGTTCCCTGGAACACAGGTACGGATGCTACAGCTGAGCATGACTGCAGGGAGCTCCCCACAGGCTGATCTTTTTGGGGAGCTATGCTGAAGCGAAAGAATACCTAAGAGTATACCTATACTATGCAGAGAAAGAGATTATAGTGATTTCCTGAAGTATCGCAGACCTGAGCACTGTGGGGCACCGCACTGGGATCTATTTGCAGGAAGCTCCTTGCAGGGCTGTGGACTGTATCTATATTATATTTGGCACAAGGACTTCTGGTCCTGAATGGGATCCTTGGGCAGTGATGCACTATAACAATTAAATAATGATAGTAATAAAACTTGCCTACCCAGTAGTGTACATTTCACGCAAGGTGAGATGGCATCATAAGTAAAGCAGTTCTTCCACCTTGTGGTGAGCCAAACTGCTGCTGGAGGAGTTTGTACATCAAAAATCAGACTGCATGCAAACACTATGAAACAGAGCCAGCACACAAAGGGCTATTGTTAGCGCAGGACCTCTCTTGCAGACCGATGCTACAAATATTCACTAGCCCTGTTTTGTAAGGTCTTGTGTCAATGTTTGTGTGCATGTGTACACTTATACACGTGTATATAAACGAATAGTTTTGTAATGCCCTCTAGCGATCCCAGCCCACAGATGCTAGGAGACGTGGTGTAACAACAGCTGGTGTGTCTCTTTTATCTTCCTTGGTTAAAAAAGGCCTTTATTCAATGCAACGTGCAAGCTTTGACACCCTGATAAAATGTACCGGTGTGGGAACAGAGTGTGAGCGCATCACAGACATGGAAAATGTGATCTCTTTAAAAAGTGATTGTAGCCAGTTTCTGCAAGCAATGCCATAGAACTAGAACCATTTGGCGGCAGTGAAAAATTAATCTGTGCTTCTCTCCTCATTTCTACTCTCTGTCTCTATTTTCTGCTTTTTACCTCCGGCTATTGAGGCAATCATATAGTCTTTGTTGTGTGCATCAGGGCACAATTCAACACAACTGGGTCCAGCATCTACAGTCAGTTGCCACAGAGTAAAGCCCGATTTCAAAAGCAGTAATTAAATGTCAACTTTGTATTAATGCAATAGAGGTATATTGAGATATATAATTTTGTAGTACATGTTTTACATTTAGACACCTTTAGTCTTTATGGGTGGAATTCATCTCTTCTAACATCAGATGTGTAAAATACAGGTATCTGGTCTGAAGTGGTCACCTTAGTTCCCTCTATAATCAATACAGATAGGTACTTCTGGAGGATAATTCATGTAATCTGAAAAAAGATGTGTAAAATACAGGTATCTGGTCTGAAGTGGTCACCTTAGTTCCCTCTATAATCAATACAGATAGGTACTTCTGGAGGATAATTCATGTAATCTGAAAACAGATGTGTAAGATAGGTAGAGTGAGTATTTCTCCAGGTGTCTCCTTCTGCCTTCATTGACTAGAGTCTAGACAACTACCTAGACTAAAAGCAGATGAACCATTTAGAGATAGATAAATCCATACTAATCTTTTAACATACCAGTGATCTGGCATAGTGATGTTATCAGCACCTCTCACAATAGTTTGCCTTGTTTTAATAAATCCAGCAGATTCTGGCATTTCATCAGAGGCTTCTGCCACCCCTCCCCTGGATCACTGCTGGCGGTCCCTTGCCCAGACTTCCACAAAACCACGGCGAGGCCTTCACTCTTTTCCACCTGTTGGCACAGGTAAGCCAGGCACAGCACCTACATTAGTTAAGTCCAAAAGATCTTATCAACAAACCTCTGCAAGATAGCTTGGCAGCTGGGAAGCAGTTGCTTTATCTCTAATTAGAAATGGGTGGGTTAAAATCACTTTTGATAAACCAGATGTTTTGAAATAAGCTGCTCTGGACAAGAGCTATGCACAAGAATAACTAAAACATTCTCAGACCCATTGGCAGATGTCTTCAGTAATTCCTAGAGATTTCTCTAATTACATCTTATTGCTATTTATATTATTAGAATATTATTATATTATATAATTATACTATATTATAATAATATATAATAATATTTTAAATTATTTAATTATTTAATTGTTATAAATAATAATTCTCTAATACAGTAATTCCATAAGATCTCTACTAGCTAAAACCCCCTGAAATAACTCCCAACCTCACCGCCGCGGCCCTGCCCCGGGGCCAGGCCTATCCCTCATTAAGATGGCTGCCAGGGCGAGCACGACTACAACTCCCAGAAATCCGTGCGCCACTCCGCCATCTGATTGGTTTCCTAGACCCGCGGGGAGCCAATAAGCGTCGGGTCCCCCCGCCCTCCTTGGGGGTGTGGTCGCTCTGGCAGTAATGCATGACGGGAGTTGTAGGCTCCTTGCCCTGGGGGCAGCGGAGGGCGGCGGTAGCCGGGGCGGCCTACAGCGCCTGCGCGGCGGCGGCGGGGCCCGGCGGGCCCGGCGCGTGGCAGGAAGCGGAAGGGGGCGGCCGGGCTCTATCCCTGACGTGTCTCTCCGAGGCAGCTGCCGCCGCCGCTCGCTCTTGCCTCCCGTCCGGCGGCCGCCATGGGCAGTGAGTACCGGGGCGCCTCGGCCGGGCGGTCGGCGGGCGGGAGGGGACGAGAGCGGGGTCTTCGCGGAGTGCGCGACGGCCAAGGTGCCGCGGCTCGGCCACCGGCTCCCTTTTCGCAGGCGCCTGGGGATGGGCCCTCCTCAGGGGCGGCGCGGCGGCCCGTTCCCCGCGCTCCCCTCCTGGGCGGCGGGGAGCCCCTCTGAGGCGCCGGGGCCCCATGGCCCTGGGGGCTGCCCGCCGGCGGCGGCACTCCCGCCGTGGTCAGTCCTGCGCCCATTTCCCTTCTCTTGTACAGCAGCTCCCTCTGGGTTATCCCACCCCCATCTCGCGGTGAAGGACCCGTGTCCTGGTGATGGCAGATGTCCCTAGGGAAAGGGACCTGGCGCTGCTATGCCCGGCGGCCGGGCCGCTCGCTTGGCGGGCACAGCCAGCCCCAGGCCCGGGTGTGCTTGTGCCGTGAGGAGACAGGGAGCGACGGGCAGTCAGGCTGGCGATTGCTCATAACGCTTCCAATTACCAGAGTAAACTATAAACAGTGATCTGAAGTCTGGAGGTAACCTGGGTGAATGGCAGTCTTCAGTCTGCTACTTCGAGAAAGAGCTGCTTGAAAAATCATCTTAGTCAATTGGAATAGTATTGTAGATGTAGGGGAGAATCACGATTTGCGTGAAGTTTAAAACCACAATCCAGTGTAACTTCAGGCAATTAATCGTTTGACATGAAGTAAATAATTTTTATGGGCTGGTTTTAAAGTGTTACAAAACTGCCGCTGAAGTTGCTGCCTTCTACAGAAAAGTGGAAAGCCACCAGTAGTTTCAGGTCTTCTGCATTATCATACACTTTTTAGTTCAGATCAGCCCAAAATATAGGTGCAGTCTGAGATTCATCTGAAGAAGTTAAGCATTAACTCTGTTCAAAATCAGATCTTTGCTCATAGGAGAACTTGTGACTTTGCAGATACCCTCTTCTTTTGTATGCTTATTCTAAGACTCAGACTTTTCAGATCAAAGGCTATGTCCTTTTGACTAGGAGGAGATCATTGCATGAGGTGTTCTGTAAAGTAACTTGAATTGTTGCTTATGACAGCATGAAGGAATTCTTAAGCTGTATGGCCTAAAAGTATTGTATTTCAGGTGGTGTATTTCTCAAATACCAGGTTAGGGGTGAAGCTATTATTAAATAAAAGTTCAAAGGTATTGGTAAACTCATGCAAAACAATGGCAAGGCATTTTTTGCACTGTCAGTGTACTTAGTAAAATGGGAAAACTCTTGACATTTTTCTTTTTGTTTCCAGTCCATGCTGTACTTATACAGAGATTCAGCTAGTATGGTATATTTAGAACCGATAAGAACTTTTTAAAAAATCAAAACAATGATATACATTTGTCCTTAACTGAGACTTTTAATATGTAAAGTACATGTCCAAATTCAGTTTTACTTGAGCTTTTCCCAGTGTTTGTTGTATTTGTGTGTTCACTTTGTCTTTTAACTAATTTCCATACAGTAAAATTTCTTGAAGTAATCAAGCCCTTCTGTGTTATCTTGCCTGAAATCCAAAAGCCAGAACGGAAGGTAAGTTAATACAATTTTCTTCACAGGTTTGTATTTGTGTAATATAAAATGTTTACAGCTTAGTTTGCATTTGTGGGATTAGGATTTTATTTTTTTTCCTCTTCGGAGAATGGCAGCTTTAGACAAAATTGTTTTTAGTGCAGGGCTTGTCTAGCACACCCTGTATTGTGGGTATTGTGGATACGGTTGTACAAGAATATATTTGCTGGTAAATGCAGTTGTGCAGTTGTGGTTATGCCACAGCAGTGAAATGTTGAAAGCAGTACATACCGGAGTGTAAACTATAATAGTTTAAAATAGCAACTTGAAAATCTTTGCTTCTTCAGTTCTAATCTGAGGTTATTTGCTAAGATAAGCTTCTCTATTTTTTTTTTTCTCACCACAGGCTCTTTCTTAGAAAGATACAAGACTCATTTCTGTGAAAATACTAGAATTACCTTCCATTGACATAAGCTTGTCTATTTGGGTTAAAGTTTCAATAAAGCTTTGACGTTTTCCTTGGCCTTACATAGTATAAAAGGGATGAACAGTGAGTTATTTTCTTTAGGATGTCCTGTACTTTGTCCCTCACGAGAAAATCAAGTGTGCTTTAGCTACTATGAAAGTTTGCCTGATTGACTAGATCTGGTTATCTTGACAGCTTTATCATCTTTGGTTGCTGGTTTTTGGTTTTGTTTTTTTCCTTTAGATTCAGTTTAAGGAAAAGGTACTATGGACAGCTATCACACTCTTCATCTTCTTAGTATGCTGCCAGGTATGTTTCTTTCCCTTTTTTTTAAGGAAGAGCTAAAATGTTTAAAGGATATTATGAAGTCTCTAATTTAATCCATTTTTCCTCTGTTGGTTGGAAATGCAGATTCCCTTGTTCGGTATCATGTCATCAGACTCTGCAGATCCTTTCTACTGGATGAGAGTGATTTTGGCATCAAATAGAGGTATGGCCAGTCTTTCAGGAGGGTGGGGTTTTTATAGCTTGAATCAAAACATCTTTGGACATGTTCTTACGTTGCACTCCAACAACGAAAATATCTGAAGTAGAGGGGCATAAGTCATTTTATGTATTATGTAAAATCATAATCCAGGGTGGCATTGGGAAAGGCATAACTTAGTGGACAAAATGAGTTTATGGTTGGCTGTGTGCAATGTTATATGTACAAAAATCAAGGAGCATTTTGGAGTGAAAAGGATTAGGGAAGAATTACCTGTATTGCTGCTGTTGCTGTCTTTTGTATATATTTCAGGTGGTTTATGTTTCAAACCATATTACATGAGTGTTGTTTTCTGGGTGACATCTTTGAGTCTGTCTCACAGAAGACTAAAATTCATGATAACTATTTTATGAACTTTATAAATAAATTTATGGTTTTATATATATGTAGGGTTTATATAGTATATATAGTTTAGATTATAAAAATAGTTTATAAAAAAAGCCTCTACATTTTCTTGTAGAGGGAATGGTGACAGTTTCTTGAATTCACTTTGTCATTATATATCATTTGAGCTATTTATTAGTTTATATCATAATGAGATGTGCCCATATGCATGCATGCAGCTTGGTGTACTCCTGAAAAAAGTTTGGGTTTTCCTGTTTAAAATTACAGATAATTAAGTGACTCATTGTCAAAGGCAGAAAGCAAATTCCTATCTTGTCCTGGTTTCAGCTGGGATAGAGCTAAGTTTCTTCTTAGTAGCTGATACTAAATCCAAAACACAGCATTGTATTAGAATAATGTTGATAACATACTGATGTTCTAGTTGTTGCTAAGTAGCGCTTATCCTAAATAACAGACTTTTCAAGTTTCCCATGCTCTGCCAATGAGCGGCTGCCTAAAAAACCAAGAGGGAGCATAGCCAGGACAGCTGACCCGAACTAGCCAAAGGGATATTCCAAACCATAGAACGTCATGCTCAGTATATAAACTGGGGGGAGTTGGCTGGGGGCCACCAATGGCTGCTTGGGAACTGGCTGGACATTGGTCAGCAAGTGGTGAGCAATTGTGTTGTGCATCACTTGGTTGGTTTTTTATTCCTTTCTCTCCCTCTCTCTTCTTTTCATTACAGTTATTGTTATTGTTGCTATTGTAATATTGTATTTCAATTATTAATTTGTTCTTACCTCAACACACAAATTTTACTTTTTTCCCCAATTCTCCTCCTCATCCCACTGGGGGTGGGGGGAGTGAGCAAGTGGCTGCGAGGTACTTAGTTGCCAGCTGTGGTTAAACCACAACTGTTCTGGATAACAACAGTCTTTTTCAGTGAAGGTGTTTTTTAAAAGGTACTAAGGAATATCACATTACTCATCAGACTGACTTTTAACTTTCTGCTATTTAAATCTTTTACATTTGTGGAGGTTTGGAGTTTTATATTTTCTCCATCATGGCATAAAGGGTGGAAAAAAGCAGTTTTGAACTTCAGAGGTGCCTGGGTATGGTACACCCCATTATTTTCTTTTGTTGCTCTTCCTGTGTCCGTCAGGTACACTGATGGAGCTGGGGATTTCACCTATTGTCACTTCTGGGCTCATCATGCAGCTCTTGGCAGGTGCTAAGATAATTGAAGTTGGTGACACCCCAAAGGACAGAGCTCTCTTCAATGGAGCACAGAAATGTGAGTAACAGCTGATATTCAAGGCTGATGTTCTAGAGTATCTAAACTTAACAAACAGAAAGTGTAAACTTACTGTGTGATGAATGTTCGAGTCGGGTACATGGGTTTCTCTCATGCTGTGTGTTCATGTTATGCCACAGGTTTCTGTCTTTAATCAGCCTTTTACTGTCTGCTTTCTGGCTTGTTAGCTGTTTAGCTTCAGAAAGGTTTGAAAAGGAAAAATATCTGCGATTGGCACTGCTGCTGTAATCTCACCAGTTAAATTAAGTAATACGTAGACTGTGGGGACTGAACTTTTCAACTGTGTTGGACAGTGTTAACCTAGAAAAGTTACTATTAGGATGTTTGTTCTAGTTTCTACCTTGCAGTATCAAGCATGGCTTGTTCTCAGCAATAAGAGATCTCTGTGCTCAGTTGATAAATGGCTTTTAGAAAAATTTGAGTGTTCTTTAGCTATTTGATGCTGTATCGCACTATTTACTGATCTGTTCACCGGGAAAACAATTCATAAATTGCTACAGTAATATCATAACACCCTCAGTTTTCAATATCTAAAGCAATCTTCAGTGAAGTGTCTGTGTGTATTTGTATTTTTAGTGCCAGATTTCAAACACCTTACCTTTGAATTTAAACATCCTGTGACAATGTATTCCTTCCCAGTTTTCTCTACAAAGGGAAAGTGATTTGTATTTCTCTAATTGCCCACTGACCTAGATGTCCAGAACAAATATGTACTTTTTTCTTCTTATTCCACAGTGTTTGGAATGATCATTACCATTGGACAGTCTATTGTCTATGTAATGACTGGGATGTATGGAGACCCATCTGAGATGGGTGCTGGTATCTGCTTGCTTATCACGATTCAGGTGATTTCTAGTCCTCTCTTGCTTTCCCTCTGAAAGGGTCAAAAAGTCCACCTTACGGACTGCCTGCCCAACATGCAGAGATTGAAGTGTGCCTGCTTCCTCATCCATGTGTATATATATATATATATATACACACCTTCCTTCTCTTTTAATACAAGTTACTTTTTTAACAAAATTTAAGAAAGGATGGGACTAATGCTGTATTTCTTTCTTTACTGTAGCTATTTGTTGCTGGATTGATAGTTCTGCTCTTGGATGAACTCCTGCAGAAAGGATATGGTCTCGGTTCTGGCATCTCTCTCTTCATTGCTACCAATATCTGTGAGACTATTGTGTGGAAAGCATTCAGCCCCACTACAGTGAACACAGGACGAGGTAATATGGCATAGTCTGTTTTCTTTACAAAATTTTTGTACAAAAAAGGCAAAATCTATTTTTTGCAGTATGTCAACTTAAATGGCAAACGCTGCTGCTAGCATCTTGGCTGTGTAATTGCCATGTAGTGAATCTTGTTAAATACAGCAAGTGCTCCTACGCAAGGTGCAACTACAAAGACATTTCTCTTTAATTTTGTAGTGTCTTTCAAGATATTTCCTGAACTTGAATTTCTTACGGTGCCTCCATTAAAACTCACTAGTGGTAGACTGCCATTGTATTATGGTTGCTTCCCAGCTTACTGACAAATATCATCTGTTTCTTTCTGCACCTTGCATTTTTTTCAATCTTTGCCCCAAAGACCTTATTCTCCGAATGTTACAGAAGGTGATTTTGTTTGGTGCTGTATAATAGAAAACATAACTGAGGTTATCGTATTTGCTGTAATGCAAACAATAACTTGTGTGTCACTGTGAATGATACTAGAAAGCATGCTGCCTCTCTCATCCATTTCTTTTGTTTATTTGGTGGGGAGGAGGAAAGGGGTAAAGACCCTAGTGAATGTCAGTATTTCTGGAGACCAATAAAATTATCTCATTTGATCATTGGGTTATGATTTAGTTTCTAGGCCACTACAGGGAGATTTAAAAAACAAATCTTGGACATAACGTAGCTGATACGAAGGATGGCAGTAGGAAAAGTCTGACAGCATGCTCTAGATGCAAGAGACTTGGAGATATATCCCATTCTGAATCCTCTAGTTCAGAAATATACCTAATGGGACAAAGCGCTGAAGTTTGGAGATAATCACAGCACACCTAACTTGGTTTTTCTTTTCCTTTCCAAGGCATGGAATTTGAGGGAGCCATCATTGCTCTGTTCCATCTTCTGGCTACTCGTACAGACAAAGTCAGAGCTCTTCGTGAGGCTTTTTACCGTCAGAATCTCCCCAACCTTATGAACCTGATTGCCACCATCTTTGTCTTCGCTATTGTAATTTATTTCCAGGTCAGTTGGAATAACGAGGCCTGTGAAACTGTTGATATGGAAGTAGATCTGTAATCTGCTTCCTTTTATGAGAAATTGTATTTTCACTTTCTAGTGCCTTCAGAAGACTCATTTTTGTACCTGCAACGTTTGAATGTTCATTTAACGCTAGCTTCTCTTAATCTTACTGTAGCCACATAATAGACTTCAGACCTACTTTGGTCACTGAAAAAAAACCCACATATGAACATGTATGTGCAGTATTGTCTAACCCAAATGCTCTTGCTTTTTACTGGAAAATACTCTGAAGTCTTCAAGCCTGTATGTCTCTTGCTGTTTGTTGCAGCAAACTGCTGAGGAATATAGAAGGTTTTAATGTTTCTTTTCCGGGACACTATGTTCAGTCTTCTTGAAACTTTAGATTTCTTCTGATGTCTGTGTCTTTCCATGCCTTCTTATATGTGTGTGTTTAGACAGCCCTGCAGGCTTCCAGGCCATTTGCAGAAGTGTTCACATGGATAGCCTTATGGGTAGAGTATGTGTAGTTGCACAAAATGATTGCAGGGGTTTTTTTCTGTTGCTGTCAAGGAATTGCAGTTGCATTTATGACCTGTGGTATGGGTTCATGCCCAGTTGTAATGGGGGACTTTCTTTTGAAAACTTTTCAGGGCTTCAGAGTGGATCTTCCTATCAAATCTGCTCGCTACCGTGGCCAGTACAACACCTACCCTATCAAGCTGTTCTATACTTCCAACATTCCCATTATTCTTCAGTCTGCCCTGGTGTCAAACTTGTATGTCATCTCCCAGATGCTTTCTGCTCGCTTCAGTGGCAACTTACTGGTTAGCCTGCTGGGCACTTGGTCTGTGAGTATTCCTTCTAATCTTGCGTAAGCTTTATAAGACCACCATTAAAATGCATGGCTAAAGAGATGGTCTCTAAATATTAAGGCACACTTCTACAGGTGGTCATGTACACTGAAATTAGTCATTTGTTTAATGGTAGAGTATGAGACCAGCTGTCTTGAGTGTAGATGTTAGGTCTCCATTTAACTTTTACCTTGGACTGTTCTTTGCTGTCCTAGGTATTTTTGCTGTTCATTATTGTATTCGATTTCCGCTTTAGAAACTGCTTGTCATAGTAAAGTTGAATCTCTGTGTGCTGCTGTACTGGTAATGATACACAGTGATATGAAGGTGATAGAAATCCAGACATAGCCTAATGGCTAAGAAATAGTGAGGTCACCTAAGTTACTAAAGAAAAGGTGACTTCTTTCTTCTAGGACACGTCATCTGGAGGCCCTGCTCGTGCTTACCCAGTTGGTGGACTTTGTTATTATCTGTCACCTCCAGAGTCCTTTTCTTCAGTGTTAGAAGACCCTGTACATGCAGTTGTTTATATTGTATTTATGCTGGGCTCCTGTGCTTTCTTCTCCAAGACATGGATTGAAGTCTCTGGCTCCTCTGCCAAAGATGTAAGTTTTAAATGACAAATTGTGTAAGCTTACGTGATGAGAACAAATGGGCTGTTGTAGGAATAAGACTGACTGTCTTCTGAAATAGCTATTTTGCTGGTAATCTTGGTAATATTTATTGTTTGTATTGACAGTGACTGTGTCTTTTTTTGTAAGTGGGGAAGATGGGGGCAGAATGGGGGTAACTTTTTCCCTGTTTTCTTTACTGCTTTTTCAAGAACAGCGGCAACAAAATTGCTTTCATTGGCATTAGGAAACTTTCAGCATTCCTGTGTAACATCTCATCAGTGCGAGGGCAGGCAAGGTAACAGGAAAGGTAGAAACTTTCTGTGCCAAATAACAGATGCACTGTGTACAAGGCAGCTGCCACTTAACTTCCAGGTAAAGCTTGAATACCCATGCCTGGCATAGAGAATTCTTAACTTCTTTTGGGGGAAGATTAACTAGAGGTTGTTATTTTTAATTTGAGAGCACTGATAACAGAGAATATAGTGCAGTGCATTAATGTACCTGAGCCTAGCTTCTCAAAATTTCCATTTGCTACAGGATATTTGATATTCAGCAACTGTATCATTCTGAAATTGGAATTGGAAAACAAGATGGAAAATAGTTGTCATCGTGGTATGTTAGTATTGTTTGGTTTTGGGTAGGAAATCAAGCTTGGCAGCCATATGGAATAGCTTAATCCATTCTTTAACAAATATGTAATAGTTGCACAGTTACTGTAACAGCGTGAGCACTCTCTCGTTTTGGACTTGAATTTAGCTGCTTGTCAGGCATGCAGGGAGACACTCACAGCCATGTATAGCCAGATTTTTATTTCAGTATAAACCAATGTACAGCTTTTAACACTTTAATATACTTTCCTCATACTGAATAAAATTATTTTAATTTCGCGTAAACAAGGCCATATAAAAATTGGTGAATCATTACTTAAATGTTCACTATATGGTGGAGGACTGGTAGCTTAATCATCTGAAAGTGTGTTTTCTCAGCACATTAGATTCAGTGACAAGCACTTTTAGAAGGTCCCTTGCTAGAGTTTGTTACCCTTTGTTTTTAGTGAAATGTTTGCAGGGCTATATATTGTAACCCTGTGCAATTGCAGAAACCCAGTTTAAGAGTAATGTCCCAAGAAGGCGTTCTTTTAAATTTACGGTTTTTAATATGGCCCCACAAACTGTTTCCCACATTCATTTGGACTAACTGAAATGGTGTGGATGCTTTATAGGATTGTTTTGCTAACATCTACTAAACACTAATCAGGAGAAGGGTAGGTGGCAGAACAGGAACTGAATGGTGTATATGAAAGCCTACCAATTTCCAGAGTTTCCTTGTCTAGGTAGGACTAGAATTATCCAAAAAGCTTGGTGTAATTGAGAGTGTGGAAAAGTGCCTGTGACTGCAACCTATCTGAAGTTAAAATACTGGATATTTTAAACTCAGATGAATAATATAAAAACCAAAACCATGCCAGAAAACACCTGAACACACCACCATTTACTGAAATGTCTTGCTTCTGTTTTCCTTCCCGTAGTACTGAGTTCCATGGCCTTGGCAAATAATGCTAAACTTACTTGCTCCATTCCTTGATTGAATACAGGTTGCCAAACAATTGAAAGAACAACAAATGGTAATGCGAGGCCACAGAGAAACTTCCATGGTACATGAACTAAACAGGTGAGCTACACATTTCACAGGCTGTTTATGCAAGGTGTTATGGGGGAAAACACATGGCAAACTTTGCTTTGACTTCCATTTTCTAGATTCTAGAACAACATTCTTTCAGCTTCATAACGTGTGTGAGACGCAGAATATTGTCTTGTTAATGGAAGGGTGGTACAGTACAGCATATTCTCGCCTTACAGCTAAGAGAATATGCCTTAAGTTCTGGGGGTTGTATTTTCCTGTTCTTACTTCTTTTATAGGATAGCTAATAATGAGCATTTGAATTTACTTCACTACTTCAACCTGATGCACAAGTTGGGTTTTTTTACTGTAATTTTTAATGTGTTATGTCTTGAGTACTGTTTTCATGCAGACCTTGCTTCTAGAACAAGTAGTTACTTAAATCTACAAGGTGCAGAGGTAGGCAGGGGTCAGCCTCTAGGTTTTCTAACTGCAGAGTAGGACCTATTCATCCTTCATGTTACAGAAAAGTTATCTTAACTTTAGATTTCAGTCGTCTGCAAATGAGTTGAAGAGCTAGTAACCATAAGCTTAATCTGTGTGCTTGATTGCATGGTAGACTGCAATACCTTCTCTTCTTAGCTTAGCATTTTTTTTCCCCTCAAATTGGGTTCAGCTTTTTATTTCCTTACCTGGTATACTGGCACTATTGCACACTTCTTACCTTGTATTGTGGACCCAGGAGAGAAGGGAGTATTCTGCTATTGACTCTTTTCCTTTCATCTAGTTTCATTCTTGGTTTTTTACCTACCTGGTTAGATTATCTCTGTAGTGTTCTTTCTGTTCTCAGTGGGACTGGTTTTCTACAAAAAAATCTGCCTCTAATTTAGACACTTCCCTTAGATCCCATATGCCACTAACCCTAGAATATTTGTTAGTATCCTGAGCAAACCTGGCACCTTTTCTATTCTCATTTTGTGTTTTACAGGTACATCCCGACAGCTGCTGCGTTTGGTGGTCTCTGTATTGGCGCCCTCTCTGTGTTGGCAGACTTCCTTGGGGCAATTGGGTCTGGAACTGGAATTTTGCTTGCTGTCACTATCATTTATCAGTACTTTGAAATTTTTGTAAAGGAACAGAGTGAAGTTGGCAGTATGGGAGCTCTTCTTTTCTAAACCTAGCTTCTCATGGACCCAGGAAAGAGGGGAGGAACATTCTCAAAATATAGCCAGTCAGGTGAAAAGAAGTAAAATAAACTTGATAATGCCATTCTATAGGAACACATATTTTAATAATGTTTCCAAAGCGCATTCCCTTATGTTCAAACTTTTCTAGCATACTGTTTGCATTTTATAAATTGATGAGGAAATATGTACAAAATATTTTTTTTTAAGAAAGTTGTTTGTTAATTATGTATTAGGAGAATCAGCTTTCTGAATTGGATTTAGTTCAATGACTCTTGAAATTTTTTTGGAGCCCCTTTCAAATTTAGTATACCTGAAGCTTTTACAGGTTTTAATAAATGTTTGTTAAATGAATGTTTGGAAGGGATTTTTTTCCATTTAACTTGTTTTTGCAGCTCCTTTGCAATGGTGGTCAGAAAAATCTCTCCCTCTGATGCTCAAGTTCCATAATTACAGTTATAAGCACAAACAGTGTTTAATATGTTCAGGTTTGTGTTTGGGGTTGTTTTTTCAGTATGGCAGATTTGGAAGGCAGTTGTTTCTTTTTACTAAATGATATCTCTAACTCCAAATGTTTTGTCTTGTAATCACTGCGCTAGACCTTGTCAGATGTTGAATATTGGCTTGAGACTGTTGTCAAGTTTTTGTATAAGGTGGGAATGTGTTCTTTCCCACCACCCCTCCTCTATAAGCAGAAAACTCAGGTCAATCTAGATTCTGCCAGAGTCTGTGCCTAAGAGTTGCAACTTCAAAACTTGGTCATACTGGCAGCTTTGTAAAACATTCTAATTAGTTTTCATTGCCATTAGTGGTAGTTCTGATGCTAGCTGAAAGAAATGGATGTTATGGCTGCTTAGATGCAAATCTGCTTGTGCTCTTTGCTAAAGCTAAGTTTCATTGATATAATTAATTCTGGTCTTGTAGCAATCAGGATGTTATCTGACTACTCATACCTAGTGAATTCTGAGTCTCATTGCCACAAAGGAGTGTGAAAAGAATGTGTGCTACTTGTCTATTTCTATAGGCCTAGATATGAGACCCTTGTCAGATAACTCTTGTAAGTTGCTTATGTGGAAGCCTTTTCCATCCTATAATGTCATTGATTCGAATGGTGCATAGAAAAGTACCTTTTCAGAAGGTATTGGGACTCCTGTTTTTGAAGATCATGCCTTCAAATTGGAGAAGTTACATTATTGGCTTTAATGGACCAGAATAATACTTAATTTTCCATTTTAATTTAGATTGTCAGTACTAATCAGGTGCCTAGGACCAAATGCAAATATCTGTGTACGAGTCTTGTAAATACACTTTTCCTCAATCAGTATTGGACGACATGGAAACCAGAATGAGGAGTTATAATATTGGAATGTTTCTCTACACTGCATCAACATGCCTTCTGTGCATTTTGGCATGTTCGGCTAACAGTATATGAATTACTGTTTCTGCTTGGCGTGTCGGGACTCTTACATACCCAAGGAGCACGGATGACATCCAGAAGCCCTTGTTAATGCACTGAGCTCAAATACCAAATGTGTGAGAAGTCTGCAAGTTCTGGATGAGATACACCTATCAATCAAAGTGAAACTCCTGGGGTGAGGATCACGATTGGGAAAGGGACAAAAAGTATTAGGATAAAGTACCCGTGAAATGCTCGCTACCAATCATTCACTATTACTTCACACTATGTTCAATAATTTTCCTGTCTTTTGTAGAAAGTACTAGCATGCCACAGCACCATTTTGATGTGAAATAAGGGACGGTTAATAAGTGACTTTCAAAAGAGAGGGAAGGAGCGTGGTATGGTTCTTCTGCTTTGGGGATTTTGTTGTTGCTGTTTTTTTTTCCAGGAAGCCCAACACAAATTTTGTTTTGAAATAAAAAGGACTCCACTTTTGGGCCCACAGCTCTGGCTGGGCTGGAGCTGTACGTGTATTTTTGGTCATATCTGTTTGGACCGGTTGCAGTTTAGACCATTAGCTCTTCAGTGTCTAAGCAGCACTTGTTCTATGCATCTGTACTTCTGTTGTCTAGTGGTGAAGTCTTTGTTATCAAGCAGCTATGTCCTCAAAGCAGGACCTGCTGGTCATACAGCGGACGTTCACAAAAAAGAAATAATACCTAAACAATCTGCTTTATAAGGAAATAAAGTACATCTTTGGAGCTAATGTTTGGCTTTTGGTGCTTTGAATACTGTTACGATTCTAACACTTGTTAAGTAATGTTGCCTGCCTACAAGACTCTGAGTGATCCCTCTCAGAACAGCTTGTTTAAGAGTGTCAGTGTAAAATAAAGACTAATTGTGTGTACTCCAAGGTCTTCTCTCAACAATAGGTTGCCAAAATAACAGAACCTTACCCATTCCTCTGGGCTTTCCTGTTCCAGAAGAATTGTAATTCAGAAGGCATTTCACAGGCAAATAGTGGGAGAGTGAGGTAATGATGCATCAGTTTTAACAAAAACTGTATTTCCATATGAAATGCGTGCCAGTCTTTTTGTAGCATGACTTTAGTAACAGGAATTAATTGAAACAACACAACTCAAAGCTCATGATACTCCCAGTATTGTTTTGCCCTCTGAGTTTTTAAACTTAACTTGGAGTAAGGAAAAAAAAAATTTCCTCCTGACTAGAAATACTCTAAAAGCAGTAGTACTTAAAAGCAAATTTATGTAAAATACTGGTACTGGGTGCAAGAACTTTGTCCAAGATGCTGGTTGTGTATGAACAGCATTAGTCGTTCTAAACAGCCGCGTGATTTCTCCCTTGCTCTTTTACGTTCCCTCGGGAAACTTGCATTAATAACTGTGGTTGCTGTAGGAATATTATGTTGTTGCACGTATGATCAGAGAAGTAATTGAAGTCACTGTAGATGAGTTATCAGCAAGACAGCTAGGTGAAATACCAACACCGAGGCAAAGTCTGAGATCCTCTTTCTGCTGGTAGTATTTCAGTGCAAAATTATTCACACAGCCTCTTACGCGCTGTCGATTTCATGTGAAAGCTTGTGCCACAGCACTGAAGTGCCGAGTATTTGATTTTGTCCCCATCACCATTATTCATGAGGCCTTAAAAATCATCTGGTTTATTTCTAGTTCACTAATTCCTAGGGCCTATCTCCATATAATTTTGAGATGGTAAACAGAGAGACTTTTTTTTTTTTTCTTAATTCCTTGAACGTTTTGTTTGTTGTTGGATATCTTTTGTTGTTGTTTAAAAACAAATTCCCTTTGGCTGCAACTGTAAAGGTTGTTGCCTTACTCCAAAACATTTCATGGCTCTGCTCTGTCGATTTCTTCTGGGGATAGCCCTGTCCCTGTACCGTAAACATCTGTGATTTGTGAAATAGATTTCTCAGCCAGCTTTCAGTAAAGGAGGAAGCCGAGTGGCCTAGTAACCGCTTTTCCTAATTATTCTCTCTTACAGCGAGCAATAACAAGCTTTAGGCAGCCTTCAATTTGATCACCGCTTTGGGGAGTTGTGTGCAGGCTTTTGTAAGCTGCTGTTTGCTTACCGACGTGGTGTGACACACTGACAGGTCCTCAATCAGCCCTCGCTGCCTGGAATACTGAAGCTGCCTCCTGATGCCCAGCCGGGTGCTGAGCGGCCGTTCGAGTCCTGGTGCGCGGCTTCCCAGCGACAGGACGGTGCGGGGCGTTATCACGAGCAGAGTGCTTTCAGGGAAGGTGTGCAGGAGAGGGACACCGATGACATCTCTGAAACTCTGTTTTGCTCGGTACGCAGCCTCCGGCAGCTCTCCCGCACGGACCCCCAGCCTCCGCCCGGCGAGGTCAGGGTTTGCACTGCGGCCAGGGCCGGCGGCGCTGCTGGCTCCCTCCCAGCGGCACCGGGAGATGTGCAGGTGTTCAAACAATGCCTGCTTGTTGTGGGGGGCCTGGCTCTGGGAAACGCAGCCCCCCCCCCAGCTTCGCCAGCCCTTCCCGAGGATGGCTGCTGGCACACGGAGGGGAGCGCTCGCCCGCCGGGTGGCAATGTTACGCTGCGATTCGAGGCACCGGGTTCAAGGCAACTTGGGTCGGTGAAGTGCTGTTAAACCTGCTCCCGGTGCACGTTCTTCCCTTTGCTGCGGTGCTGGTGGCTGTCATACAACGTCAAAACTCGGGAACAGAGTTAGCCAGTACTTACTGCACGGTATTGTATTGTATTCTTAGAACTGGCACCAGCACTGAGGCTGTTTGAAGCCGAAATGCTGAAAATGATTGCCTTCTGTTGGAGAGTTTATAATAATTAGAGTATTTTCTAGTATTTTTCAAGCACGCTAGGTGTCAAGGGGCAGTTGCTGTTACAGCCACTTAGTCGTCTGCGTATGGCTACAGGATTTAAGCCTAGACTGAGACAGTTTATGGGATTGGAAGGAAGACCCATAAAAGAAGCATTTAAAAACAAAATCAACATCCTAAGCTGGGGACCTAATTAGTCAGCTAGACTTTAAGCTGCCGTTTTATAATATGTGACTGGATGGATCGGCTAAAATGGGAGCTCTTCTGTGGGCCAGGTTCTAGCAATCCTCTGGCTATTGCTAAGGTGATGCTAGCCAAGCTGGCAGCGCTTGGCAGAAAGGAAATACCCTGACAATTGGCACCTCCTTTGGCAGTTGTATCAGAGGGGCCAGAGACTGAATGAGCACAGACATGATACACTTTGTCATCGCAGAGTGGGCTGTCAAGGTCAGAGATGGGATGTCTGCTCTGAGACATTTTTTTTGTTGGAGAACTGGAAGACTGGGCCAGTCAATTTTCCAGCAATACGAATACCTGAGAGCTTGAAACAGAGGGAACAAATAGAACAGTTAGGATATAAATTTTTAAAAAGCTGTTTCAGACATTTTTTCATATTGCTTTGGAGAAAATCCGGATACATGGCACATATAAAATCCCAGATTCCCCTTCTTATATGTTAAGTCTAAAGAGGATGATTCTAAAAATGGTGTGAGCAGTGTTGGGGGAATATTAGCTATCTGAAATCTGAGATGAGTATTATCCACTTTAATCTTCAGCACGTCTTTAGCCATTTGATGTTCTTACAGCTCTGATGTGTCTCTTCCGCCTGCCTGTGGTGTGACGCTTTAAAAAAGAAGGCAGCTGCAGACATAAGGGAGAAGGAAACAGTAAGCAGAATGTTTTGCGTGATTAACTTCACTATGGAAGTGTGAATTTTCTATTTGTTTAAATAGCTTTATCTTTTGGCAATGCAAGAACCAGGAATTGTTGCTGCTGCTGGATTCCCAAGGGCTGCAGAACTATGCCTAATGCATCTAGAGCAAGGGCTTGCCTGCCGTGACCACAACTGTAGTCATTTACACAATGGTGTGGGATTGCAGCGCTCAGCTGCAGCCAGTAACTGGTGGGTGTGTGGTGAGAGGCCAGAGCTCCATGAAGGAATTCTGGGAAGAAGTAACCAAGGCGGTGAGGACATGTATCCTTTTGAAGCCAGGATGTACTCGACGTGAGTGTATCTAAGAATGCTCTTGAGCTCCAGGATTTTGATGACTGCTAACAACAAATTGTGAGTGTGCTGTGCTGATGGGGGTGGTGATTAAATATTGCAAAGGGGTAGCTGCCTACTACATCTCCCCAGTAAAGGGAAAGCCCAGAATACCTGGGTACTATAGAAACTGATGTTTTGTTTAACCTTGGTATCCCAGCCTGACCTGGTGTTCCCTTTTCACTATACAAAGTTTTCTTAATATTGTACAGATGCAGAAGCTTGTAAGATAGGGAAGCGTGTTTGCTAAAAGTGCTTAGAAAAGGAACTAATTGATCTCAGGCGTTTGAGGATGGAGCTTGAACTGGTGGTCTTTGTCATAAGAAGAGCTTTTATTTTAACCTGGCCCATCTTGCTTTGAGTAACTCTTGAAAGCAGGAGAGATTTACAAGTGGGGTGGGGGCTTTAACCTTTTTAGGTAGGTAGAAAAGAACTGCCTCTTATTTCAGCACCTCCTATTTCTTAAGCAGTACAGGCTAGTGGAAGCCAGCCAACATTTGGGATAAGGCTTATCTAATTTAATGATGGGACACAGTAACAGAAGCTGGGGGTCTAACACAACTTTCTGCAACTGAGGAACATTGCTGCCATTTTTATTTAGCTTTCAACACTTGTATCTCCCTTTTTGCAGTGGATAGCTGGAAGCTTCCATGGGGTCTCTCATGTGTGAAAAGAAAAGAGCTCTAGCTCTAGGGCAAATAAACTTGAAGGGTTTCCATTTTTCTGAAGTCTATTCTTTGCTATTACTTGTATTGCCGAAGTTGCTTGTTTTGCATGAGAGTGCCCATTTTGGTGGGTACTGGCTGTAACTATGAGAGAGATATTTGGCTCCAAAGGTTGTACAGTCTGAATAAAAAACATTTAAGAAAAAAAAAAAAAACCACTCAAAACCCAAAGGAAATGCTGTAGAGAAGGACAGGACTTGTCCTTGGTCATACAGCTGATCACTGCAAGAGTCCTGACTTAAATACAATGTCTCTCCCACACCATCTCTGTACATACCTCTTCTGTTGATGTTGCCTGTTCTTGAAGCACCAGAAAGAAACGCTAACTCTGTAGAGTTTGAAATACAGCTTCAAATTGCACTTGTGTATGTATATAAAGTAGGTGTCTTTAGAACATAACCGTGAGCAGCTAATTACTGAAGTGGTACACTTCATTCTGTCCTTAATCACCAAATCAGTGTGTCAGCAGTGAGCTCATGCCTGTAGGAAAAAGAGGATCAGAGAATCAAGTGGTCCATGTGCCAGCATGGTCGTGTTTTTCTTTGTTCTTTCAGAACTGTTGAGACATCACAGCCTTGATGTTATTTCATCCTTGTAGAATATCTCTACTTGTCCAGAGTGTTTCCTTTATGCATAGTCCATTAAGCGATGATCAGAGCTTTGAGCGCCTGCAATTCATCGAGTTTAACGCTTCACGTTTACTATAAGACAAGGCAAAACCATTTCTCTATGTTTTTGGTTGTTAAAAGTAATTGCTATAAAGTCTGGATCATGTACCTAAGCAGTGCAACAGACTGATGCTACCAGGGTTCTAGAAGGCTTTGCTGGAGAAATAATGAAATTGCCTGAAAGCCGTTACATTGCTACGGCCCAGAGAGCTTTGTTATGAGCATAATGAAGTAGAAGCACCCTCTAGATATCAGGAGAAAGGATCATTATTTATCCTGGGCTCAAGCCCACAACTCGGAAGACCTGAATAAAAGCCTCTGTCCTGCTTTCTTGCGTTCCATGGGTGTGTCTGTGGTGGGAGGTTCTTCCATGAAACAGGTATTGCTCGTGTAGGAGCTTCAGTCCTTCTGTGGAAGTGACCCTTCCACCATCCACACCTCACATTTCCCACTGATAATGTGCTGCAGCAGAGGTAAACACGTTGAAGGGCACTCTGTGTCCATGAGAATGGGGCAGTAGAGGAGGAAGGGAGGGACTAAACAGGACAGAATCGAATTTCTTCCTGTGGTTGTAGTTTACCAGGGCATCCCTGATGTGAGCTGAGGTGCTGCTATCATCCTCCAACATTTAAATGGGAGACTGGGGTGGAGGGGAGGTAAGAAGGGAAACCCTGTCATCTGCATGTGGCCCGCTGATGGGTTTATCTCTTGGCTCCTGAGGAGCTCTGCTGTGCTCTGGTTCCTGCTCAGGTCGGGGGAGCAGGGGGCTGATGGACTTTCAGCACCTGGCTGGATATCTAGGAAATTTCCATCTGTGTCCGATGTTCCCTGACAGCTGGAGAGGGAACTTGTTTGCTGTTTCTACAGTAACAGGAAGATTCTGTTATGAGGGGATTTGGCATGAGGAAAGTGTGAACAAGGACAGGTTCTGTCCCTGCTGCAGAGTCACTGTGTTACCTTATGGCTGGGTACCAGTGAACCTTTCTCAGATTGGGATTTGTTAAATGCCTTAAAGTATTTGTATGGGGAAAGCCATTCACGGAAGAGCAGTGCAGTCTGTAACGATTCACTGCTATGTGTTTTGCACCTTTTTCCATTGAGTGTTTCTGTTACTAGTAACAGTCCTTATGTTACTTGCTACCTTGAACGGTGGATAGCGTCCCGCTGGCCCGGTGGGTTTCCTGTGTAAGCTGTCTCACAAACACACCCTGAAGAACCAACCAGATCAAAACCGCCTGTCTAAGCGCAGCCCTGAAGCACGTACAGCAGCCTACTGCCCTGTTTTCAGAAAGTATGTGGGCATTGTACAGCCTGTAAGAGCCAAGCACAAGCATTGTTAGTTAGAGACCTCAAAAAGTCTCCTCTTCTCCCTGCCCACTGGCATTCACACATGAGACTGGTGCTTTCCTGCACGTGCAGGTGCTCCAAGTCAGCATCCCCCAGCCTGGAACCTTCCCAGCAGGTACCTCTGTCATCTGGAAGGTTGCTGCTTTGTTCCATTACCCAGCAGAGCTATTACTGCAGCAACAGAGTGCAGATCTGACCAGGCGGCAGCTTTGCCTTTCTCTTGTAAATCCTCTGGCAGGAGCCTGATGTAATTCTTGCCAAACACCTCTCTAAATGGTAGGAAGACCCAAGAGGTTTCATAAGCAGCATGAATGCCCGGAGATGTGGGCAGCAGAGGTCAGAAATGGCCTTTCTTCACCCTGTGTCAGAGCTTTGTGCTCACACAGATGTCTGCTGGAAGGCACGAGAGGCTGATGCCCATGGCTCCCAAGTCAGGTGGGGCACAGGAGTTTTGCAAGCTTGTCGAACGTGACCTTTTAAAGGGCATGAGATGAGCTTCACGCAATTTGTTTTCATCTTACAACAGCAAGAGCGCTTGATTTTCTGTAACACTGTTTTGCTTTATTTCTATCTAAAAGGCTTAGCGATTCCTGGATGTACATTTTTAATTTTCTCACTTTCCCCTATGTACATGTTCCATGGGTCTTTAATTGCCACTTGATGACTGCTTACCTCCTGTCCCAGCCTGAGTGGGATGGGGTTACCCTGCTCTGATTCTGAATGAGGGAGGGTGGCTGGTGTTTCTGAAGACAAGTGATGACATGTGTGGATCCTCCTGGCAAGATCCTGCTTTCTGGATGGGATAAAGCAAATTCATCCTCTGAAGAAATCTATCTGGAAGGACAGGACCCTTTAGGAATATATAGTTATCAGTCTCTCTAATCTTAGGTGCCCATCACCTGTATCCAAGTTGTACAATATAGATGTCCAGAGGGGCCAGAGCCATTCAATAAAGCTGCTGCTATAGTTCTCTACATTAATACTGAGCTTGAGTGCATCACTCCTGCGGTCAGTGGTCTGGAAAACTACGTGCAGCTCTCAGACCAGAGAGAGCAGTCGGGATAATAAAGGAAGGCACAGGCTGAAGCAGCACTGGGATCCTGACAGTCACAACTTGGAACCCAGGAAAGATGTTTTTCTGGTGCTGGGGGATTGTCTTTGGCCTCTGTGGCAGCACTTGGCTTGCTAGTTCCCAGTATTTCCCTAAATATATTTTGGATTTCTGCAGCTCCTATTGTTTGTGATAAAGGGTTGGACAAAAGGTCCATTGATCAGGCAGTTCTTGTGATCCATCTCTGTCTGCCTCTCAAGGCAGCAAGTTTGTGATTGCAGTGACGCTGCAAAGCCACTGCACTACATCAGGCGGGCATAACTGCTGGGAGGAAAAGAGGTGCAAGAGCAGCGGGTCCAGACCTGGGGGTCCTTTTTCCTTTCTCCCCCCACGAATATGCGAATCGCTGTGTGAATATGGTGCAATGTGCAACAGACTCGGCCAACTCGCTCCACAACGAATTCAAATCCAATGGTAAACTTTGTTCCCTGATAAACTAGAGGATGGAAGCGTCTGCCAGGTTCGAATGTGTGTGGCATTTGAGCCCTGTGTGGAAGGTTATTACTGATAAAGATGCTGAATTTTATAAATTATTTCTTTTTTTATAAAAGAGGGCAACTAAAGAGTGGAGAGGATCTTGTTTCTGGAAGAAAGCCCCTGAGTTTCTTAGGAAAAGTGAAATATCTCCCATAGTTGTTGTTTGAGCTAAACGTCTGCTTTTCTAACAATGAAAAATGATGTTTGGTACAATTAGATAACATATGGAAAACAGTCATATTGATTCAATTCTTCCTGTTTCTTTTTACTGTGTCGTATTCAAAATACAGCCCACGTTGGAAATGAAATCGCATTGCATGCAAAGATTCTTGCAGTGACAGAGTAATTAAGTACTTTTATCCCTAAAATAGTAGGCAATAGGATACTGAAAATAAAAAGCATCAACATTGCTAATGTGCGTACAGAAAAGGAGGTGTTATCTTGTGGCTCTGAAGTAGAACTTAGATTCAGGCATAATAATGCAGATACACAAGAAACTTCTGTTTCAAAGAACTAGGTGGCAAAAAAAAGTGTGAGATTTCAATACAGATTCATTAGAATGTGGTTAAGAGTGCGATATTAAGGACTGACAGTGAAATTGGTCAGAATTAGTTGCCTACTGTTCTAACTTATTTTAAGTTGAGTTATTTTACTTATGTATTTTATAGAAGGCTTTTTTTTTCCAAGTAATGGAACACAGAAGTAACATCATGACTTTAAAACTTAACATGTAAAAGGATGTTGTTGTATTTTCCTAATTATTTTTTTTTTCCATTGGGCCCTGCCTGTTTCTGACACCTCCCGTTCCCAGTCCTGCTGCTGGGGAAGACGGGCATGGAGGTCACTCGGCCAGATCCAGGGACTCAGCCCTGCACTTGCTGGTGCAGAAGCTCCTGTTGTGCTGGGTCCAGGAAGCTTTGGAAACTGGGGTGCGAGGGGTGCGCACGGGCAGGCAGGAGCCGCTGGAGCTGGGGGCGATGCCAGGGAAGAGCTGCTGCGGGGTGCAGCCCCCAGTCTGGTCACAGATGGGACTGGAGTGGGAATGGGAGCCCGTGCCTCCCTGTGATCTCTGTAGGCTTTGGATGTGTCCACTTAAGCTTGTCTCGTCAGCTCATCCGTTAAGTGTGGAAGTCATTAATTTCACCCAGATGGAAAAACTGTCTTATGCTCCTGCTCCAAAGGGAGCCTGCGCTGGCTTCCTCCGCGTGATGAACGCACGCGGTGGTGGCCCTACCTGCTGCCGCTCGCCGACCTTCTGGCTCCTTCATCTCGCCTCTGCGCTGCCCCGCTCCGCTGGACTCTGCTGTCATCTCTCATTTGCAAACCCTCACATCAGCGCAGCGCGGGGCCCGCTGACGGCTCTTGCCGAGGCGCTCTCCTCGTTGATGTGCGCGGCGGGAAGATGAAGGAGCGCTCTGACAATGGGGACATTGTAGCCGGGTTTCTGCACCCTGGCTGGGGAAATGAGCCGGGCTCCCCGGAGCCCCGCATCCCCGCTACCTGGCCGTCTGTCAGCCAGATGACGCGGGTCCGATGCCGCAGGCGTGCGGATGGGGTGTGGGAGAGAGGCTTTGGTGGGAGTGAATTGTGACGGCTTTTGGCTAGGAAGGTAATTGAGGGGAACAAAGCTGTTTGAGCAAACAATGCAATAAAAGGGGGTGCAGGATTTGAGGTCCCCCGTGCACGCTGATTTGGAAAGCGTGCGGCCGTGGAGGTCTCTCTAATACAAATTGAATACATCGTTTAGTTCATAACTTGAAGTAAAACCTCTGCCTGGGGTTTTGGTGGATTTGCTTCTATACTCAAGCTCTTTTTTAATTCTTTCTTTTCTTTTACTGGCATCGGCTTCCTGGGAAGAGTGTTGCCAGGGAGCCCGCTGCGTCCTCTGGGGGTTCGTTCTTTCTTTTGCCTTTCTTCTCTTCCTCTGTCTCTTTCCCTTCTCTGTTCTCTTGTAATGCACAGCCTTTTTCAAACACTCCATCTCTCTTCTGCTTTTCCTCTTGCTTTCTCTGGGGTTGCATCTGCTATACAGAGGGTTTATTCCTCCTCTACAGTTGTACTTTCTCTTGCCTTTAGTTAGCAGATTTCTGCCTTTCCCTTTTTCTTCCCCATTCCCTACATTTTCTTTCTTATTGCTCACGCTTTCTTCTCCTGTTTTGGGGAATTTTATTTTTCATTCTTTCCTTCCTCTTACCTCGCTGGCTTGCCATCCTCCCTTGCAATGTCTGCTCCTTGCTTATCAACCCCTTTCCTTCACTTCTGCCACCTCCTTATCCCCCCTGGTGCTGTACCTCTGAAGTGAGATGGTCCAGCTCGGGGGACAGCAAGCCGCCAACAGATTTGTTGCGTGGCTCCATTGCAGACCTCCTCTGCTTGGGCTCCTCCTCAGCAGCAGCAGAGCACCAGGCTCTGCTCAGTGGCTCAGCGACTCACCAGCACCACAGGTGGGCAGTGGTCCCTCGTGGAGGCGTCACCAGAGGCTGGAGAAGTTGGGTGTTGATTTCTCTGGGGGGCAGATCTCCTAGAAGCCAGTGCAAGAGTGAAGAACAGAGCTGGGGTACATGAGGTATCCCTCCTTCATTCACTTAAATAGCATCATCCTGCTGAGCTCGCCCAGCCGAAGCGTAAGGGTTCGCCTGCTGTTACCCTGTGCGATACTGGGTGGTTGGATTGCAGTATTCGGATGATGCTCAGACAAGTTCATGTGGGTGGCCTCTCGACAGGCAACAGAGGTAAACTGGAGTACGGTGGGCAGGCCAGAGGTGCTGCCCAGCATGATGGGCAAATTGTGTGGGTTTGGCACTGGGCTCTGGGAGCTGGGCTGGCAACTTCATATGCTCTAAACGACCAAATTTGACGTGTTGGTCTTTGCACCACCCCTACAAACGGACAGAAGAGTTACCTGCTTGAGGCCATTGGAAGTTACGGGTACCTTGCCAGTTTTCTCCTCGTGCTGGCAGAGCTGAGATGGTCTCTGCCAATCAGCCTGACGGTCCATTTTGGAAGAAGCAATGCTGAGCCTTGCCCACACTGGCGTGGTGAAAGCAGGGATGTGGATTTATTTTGCTAGGCTGTCTGCACCTTCTCCCATGACCCGGTCAGACCTCATCACCCAAGAAACATTGGGATTAATCAACTCGGATGGGAAACTTGTGGCGGATGCAGAGATGTTGCAGTGAGTGATTTAGCTGAGGGCAGCCTCCATTCCTTCATTCGTGTTGGACGTGGCCAATGCTCTCACACAGCAGTAAGGGTCCTACGCTGCCCCGGGTGCCGTGGGGCAGCCGGGATCCAGCACCACGGTGCTCACAGCCCCACGTGTCCTGCTGTCACTTGTCGTAGGTTTGAGCCTGACGAAACCCCATTCCTGACTGTTCAAGCTCAGTCCCAGTGGTTCGGGAACTTTCTTCCCTACTTTCTATTTTGGGCTGTATATTTTTCCAGACTTTTCCAGGGTGTGTGGCGTTTCTCTACTCCGTTGGCCAGTCGTGTTTCCCCCCCCCGAGATGGCTGCCTCTCAGCAGCAGAAGGAGCAGTTGAAGCACCACTAGGCTGGGCCACTGTAAAAATATTCTTTATCAAAAATGAGCATTGCAAAGAGCACTGTAATTCTTTTGACCCCCACCCCCCCCTTCCCCCTTTTTTTTTTTCCTGTAGGAATATTTCTGCTATTTAATTAATTATTTTTTGTTGTTTTAATATCTCTCTTTCCAGACTTTTTATTCTAGCCCCACTGCCTGCGATCCCTGCAGGGTGGGGGAGGAGGGCTGAGTGACAGGCTAATAACCTGCTCCGGCTCTCGCTCCAAGCCCAGTGGCAGGTGTCCCAGCGCCCCTATTGAATGCCACCATCCAAAAAAAAAGAAAAAAAAAATTATCAACAATCTTCCTTCAACAATGATTTATTATTGCCATAATTTGCCTTGGTACAATGAGCTGCGGAGCGTATTTCTGCACCCAGCTGACAGGTATTTGATGGCTCCAGGTTCCTATTTTATTTAGTCCTGAGCCTAATATGATTTGGTTACCCTCGCCCCCTCCTCCCCATCCCTATCCTCCCTCCCCACCCAACCTTTTCTCATTTTGTTTTGTTTTCTACGAGTGTGTGTTTCGCATAACCCTGGGCCGGCTGACAGCGCTTGTAAAAACCAGAAGTCGATCTTGCGGTGGCTTTTCACCATTAATCAAGCTGCCTGGAATTGGAAAGTAACACTGACAGGCTTTTATCTTGGAGAGAAGGAGGATGGCAGATGTATTTTATGGTGGATGAGCCTTCACGGCTTCTATTAGACTGGGACTTCAGCGGTACAAGGTGGTGGTTTGGGGGAGGAGGGGAGCGAGGGGGAGGAGAAGCTGGGGAGCAGCCTATAGATAAATAGATCCGTCAGTCAGGCGATGTGGAGGTCTCCAGGCGGCCAGCCATTGTAGGTGACAGAAAAGGCAATCAAAGACAAAACAAATCAAAAGGTACATCTTATCAGCAGCAGGCCAGCTGGACTTCCACCGCACTCGGAGGCCCCGCTGAGGGCAGGAGAAATTAATCGTGCTGTCGAGGCCAGAGAAATTGTCGCCGCTGAAGGTCCAAGTTCAGGCGAGCGGAGGTGGCCAACATTAAAGGAGAGGGAGAGCGGGGGGTGGGAGGAGAGGAGCGAGGAAGCGAGTGCTGCCGTCCCGCCACCTCGCTCCCTCCCTCCCCCCGGCCGCCGCGGGCTCCTGACAAGTGCATTCATCGTGCGATGATAGCTCGGCACCTATGATTGGTACCTTTAATAATATAGCCCTCGCTCAGCTGTCACCCTGAAAGAACAATTTTTCCTCCCGCTTGCCTCGATGCAAAGATACATCTGTAATGAGAAGGGTGACAGAAAGTAGGAGTGCGGGGAGCCAAGGAAAGTTTGGAGGAACATTAATCAAAAAGTGAAGCTGGAGGTGATGCCGGCGACTCGACGCGCCCGTGCCTCCGGCAGGGAGCCAGTGTCGGGTTTGAAGCTCCTGTCGTGTTCCCTGGCCTGCGGCACCTCGGAGCACCCCCAGCGGGGGGAGAGGGATCCTTTGCCCACCCTTGGAGAGGAGCAGCTTTGAAAGCCACCGTCCTCCTGCCCACCGGAGCTGGTTGTGATAAGAGGGGCTGGGGAGTAGCCCTGTGCGCAGGGAGTCCTTGGTGTAAACCAACACGACTCTGGTGTGCAATGGATTTACGCTGGACAGGGATCTCTTTTTGCCTCTGCCGCCTGGAGAAAGAAATATGTGATTGCAAGTCCTGTGAGTTTCCCTGCAGCGGGGACCTACTTGAGTCCTGCTCTGGGTAACTGGGACTCCATCCTTTGGATCCCAGCCAGACCCAACCCCATCCTTAGCATGGCTGTGCAGAAGCTGCTGTTTCCCCAAAGGAGTTTTGCCTTCCAGGGCATGATGCCCTTGTCTCCAGGCTGGCCCCTGTCCCACCACACTCTTATGGCTCCTCCTGCATGCAAGATGCTTGTGTGGCCCAAAGCCTCCCCAAAGCCCTGAGCTATGGACCGAGTTGCAGCGCTGTGCTGCCCGGAGCTGCACCGGCACCTTGCCCTGCATCATGGTGATGGATGTCAAGGGGCTCCTGTCACAGTCACCCAGCACTGCACGCACCCGTACACCCCTCGAGCGATGGTGCCTGTGTGGGATCCACTGGGGAAGGCTGTGGGGGGTGAGTTCCACCCCTGGCGTAAAAGAGAGATCAGCAGCCCCGTGCCGGCAGGCTGGGGAGAGCAGCAGGCATGTACATCTGCGGGAGGCATGGAGGGGGCTCGTGTTTGTTGTATTTAGGGAACATGCCTATTTTAATTTAAGGGATAAGAGCGATGTCTTCAGACGCAGTTATCTCCTGTGGGTTTTAGTAGCTTTCCAGGCTGCTGGCTCTACTCTGTGGTTGTCAGTCCCTCCCTGGGACGAAGCCCTTGGGCTTGAATTCTTTAGCATTAGCATTTGGCAGTCAGTTCTTTCATTCTGGGTATTCACTCTCTTGTACCTACAACCGATTTGCTAATCTGCATCTGTTTTTGTTTTTATCCTAATAAAAGTGGGGATTATACGCAGATCTGGATCAAACAGGTTTGTCTGTAAAAGCTGGGGGTTGCTGCCTCTGCGATCCATCCTCTCAAATCGCAGAGGATCAGTATGAAAGCAGGGAGGGTTAGGCAGCATCTCCGAAAGAAGTACTTTGTTCTATATGGTTTCCAAAAATTGGGTGGTGATAACTCTCTGCCTTCTCCATGAACGCAGGTAATGCCTGCAGACAGTAGTTGGTGGGTGCGTGAACCATATGGCTGGCGTAAACGTTGGTAATAGGTGTTGGTGAAAACAGTCCTTGAGGAGCATTTCCCTCATCCATACAGAAAAGTTGAATCCAGAGTGGATAAGCACAGCTCGTGCAGGGAGGCAGAGCTCTGGTCTCCATGCAGACCTCCTTAGCAAGAACACACAGAAGAGGAAACGGGTCCTGGACGCTTGGCTTGGTCTGTCCATCAGGGAGCTTTGGAGAACGCTTAAAGGATCAACTCTTTACCTATCCTCTGTAAAGATGACACAGATTCAGTTTGCTGGTGCTAAAATGAGGAAATAGTGCCTTTGCCTGGTAACGTTTTCTGTAGGCTGGTGTCTGCATGGTCTGGAGCTGTAAGAACAGGGACCTCTAACTCAAATGCCTGAGGTGATTTTGAAAACCGAACAACCAAAGCCTGAGCTTCACTGAGACTTGGGCTCCTTCTAGATACTGAGGTGGTTTGGGAGAACGTGATCCCAACACCTACATTCCTGAATTTCCACTAATGCTATCAACCTTAGCATGAGACCGTCTGTTCATCTGAAGCTTGGGTTTTGCAGAGGTACCGTGCGTTTTTAATTCTCATGTGCCTGTGATCTCCGAAACTTAAGTGCCCAAAGTAATGGATGCTGGAAAAGTGTTACCTAAGAGGATGACTCATAGAAAATTGCAGTGCAAATCAGGGATAGAGTTGGGCCTTGAGATACCAGGACATGACTTCCGAATTCATTTCAGCCGTTACTTCTCTAGTGGAAGGATGTACGGTATGTGCAACACAGACTTGGCTTCACGCTTTCAGAGCTTATCATGACTAGTCAGCTGTATCTCCAGAGTTACTGCATCTACAGGGGCTCGCGAGGTGGGAGATGCAGAACCGGCAGCAAACCTCTGCCAGGTGATTGCATCCAAATCGATGGGAACCTTGGAAGCGGGTTCTTTTCCAGTGCAGACAGTTATCGCGCTGACGTTACTCCCTGGGCTTGGCCGGAACAAAAAGCTTTCGGAGCTAAAACCCCAGGTCTGTTAGGGAATCCTGCATCAGCATCCTAAGTGCTGTTGGGGAAACGGTGCCCCATCCCCTTTATGAATGAGTCTCAAAACTACAGTCCTAGGGTACGTGATGATACCGATATGCAAAACACACAGTGCAACCTGCACGCTGAGAAGCTGTTGTTTAATGTTGTATTGCAATACTTGGGCAGGTACGGAGTGTAGGAGGCAGAGCCACAACCAATGGCCTCAGCTAAAAATGGGCAAAATGACATTACACAAAATCCATCCTCCTAGTCTAGATCCCCAGTAGCCTCACTGCAGTCAGTGCAGGTTTGCAGGAATGTAAGTGGAGCCAGAGCTCCATTCGTAATGGAAACCTGGTGAATTATAAAACAAAGCAGGTTTCAAAGTGCTTTCTTAGCAAGAGATTAACGCATGTCAACTCTAAAGTGTTGCACCAAAGAACTAGACACTGCATGAAATCTAACCAGAGAGGTTGTTACCTTGGGCAAGATGCATTTAAATGAGAGCTGAGGTCATATTTGCATCATATTTATAGTTATGGCAGAGCACAGATATGTTGCAGTATTTTCATTGCTTTTGCAGATGGGATCAAATTGTCCCTGAATCACATTAAAGAAATCAGGTTACGATCTGGCTGCTGTAGCACCATTCCACTAAGATGATTATCAATAACTTGGTCCTGTCTGCAAACACCTTAATGAAATGGGGAAACTACTCAACATAGTTGAATTTGCAGTGTAGAAATGACTCAGTCTTTGGTCTCCTGCTCTTACCACTAGACAATACTCATCTTCTGGCTCATAACTTCTTAAAGCACGCACTGAAGGTCACAGGATAGCAAGCCAACCCCCGCCCTTGCCATGCCATGGTGAGTGTTCTTCCTCTGCTCCTCGGCAGCAAGCAGAGTCCTTGAGCCCTGCCATATCTCCTGGACATTGGTAGGGCTGAGAGACCCTGGAGTGATCGCCTCTGCTCCTCTCTGGCTCTTGACGTGGCAGGAGCTGAACTGTGCACAGCATGTTACTATGACTGCTGCGTTCACAGTTACCCCGTGGGGTGTTCTTGATCCCACCCGTGCTCCCTCTGTGCTGGAGAGGAGCAGTAATTCCCTCTGAGACAATGGGAAATAATTTCACTATGGTTGATTTTTTTTTTTCCTGGCCCAATCTGAAACACGTCAGCTGGCCAGAGCTCTCGCCTACTTTCCCTCCCCAGCAAAGGTCAGCACAGACCCTTCCAAGCTTTCACTGGAAGTAGCTCAGCAGCACCTCCCACACCTCCTTGCAGTCTGCATGCCATGGTCAGTGGAGGTCAGAACCAGGAGCCTATTGCAAAAGTCAGCATGACACCAGATCATGGAAACCACAGGTTTGTTTTAAAAAGGTACTTCAACCTACAAAGTATTGGTTTTTTCCTTCCCCCAAAGAGTGCAGTGTATTTTCTGATCTCAGAAGGAGGTGGGATAGCCAGTCCCCAGGAATGTCCCCCGCTAAGAGCTGCATTTGACACCAATATACTGCCCATCTTCACTGTAAAGATTGGAAGCTTTCCAGGACAGAAATCACCCCTTGCTGTGGGGGCACACAGCATCCCGGGCAACAGAGCCATGGCCCCAGCTGGGACCTCCAGCCATAACCAGGAAACAAACCAAGGAAATAGCATGTGCTTGGCAGACATCCGTTCTGGACCAGGAACAAAGTTCCTAGGCAGTTCTAAAAATCTCTTCTCATATGCATCATCTTTGTTACAATGCTCTGGGACTCAATTCAGTTGCCTGAATGTAGGTCGTGAGGTGAGGCACGTGCCACCCAGCCTCCCCAGCATCTGCAGGGGGTTGGCAGCTACGAGATGTGGAGAGCACCTGCCGTGGCACCGTACGCCAGCCTGGGGGCCCGTAATTACATGTTGTGGTTTCATGTGTGGTTGCTGTCGCCCTTGGGCGATGTCTTCACTTTTGTGAGCAAGTCTGGAGTGCTTTGTGATCTGGTGACGCTGGTCTCGCTGTTCTTGAGGGCAGCGGTGGGTTCAATCGGGCTCCCTGGGAAGCCACAGATTTCCTTGGAAGTAAGATGAGGTTTTGTTATCTGCACCACTGCTGTGCTTGGTACCTGCTAGGTACCACCACTGCCTGTGAGGAGGTACAATAGCTCAGGTCAGAAAGCAGCGAGCCAGGCGCCAAGGGGATGAATAACCGACCCAGAAAAAGACTGTTACAGCCACAGGCGTGCTGAGCGCCCTGTCAAGCAGAGCTTGGTGGGGCTGGAGTCGAGTGTCGTGGGGAACTGGCAGCTGCAAGGACAGTGCCCGGGTCTAGGGAACCAGGGAATGGTGGGGATGCTCCTTTCGTCCTTGCTGAGGGTTGCTTGGCAAAGGTCCTTAACCAGTAAGTGGCCTTTGCTGTGATGGGCACGGGGCTGCCCCCTCCCCCTGCTGGCCCCAGCAGCCGCCCCGGGCTGGCCATGAGCAGCTCTGCCTCGCTCTGCGCCCCCGTTACCCCGTTATCCCGGGGCGAGGGGCGCAGCCTCGCCGGCTCTCTGCGGTGCTGCCCGCGCTTGGCCTGGGAACGGAGGCGCGGACGTGTTACCCCACCTGCCTCCAACGGCCCCTGCAGCTCCCGCTCTCCCACGGGAGACAGGATCCGTGCGGGGCGGTGGGATCGAGGCCGTGGTGAGCGGGCATCAAAATCTCAGGTTGTGCCTTTTCCTGCTTTTCGTTGTAGACTCAGGAATGTGAGTTTTCTTTCTTTGGGAAAGAAAGAAAAAGCATCAGCTGCAGGTGTTGAGGCAGGTGCGAGCTGCTCTTCGCTTCCTTGCCATCCCTGTGCTCCTTCCTCTCCCTGGCTTCTGATCTGAAATGTATTCAAGTCTCTTCTCTTTCTCCTTGTTTGCCTGGTTTTACATCGGAAAACTGTCACGGTGCTGTCAGCCAGTGGAGAGGGGCAGCAGCAGAGCCAGGGGCTGGTGCCTGGTTTGGGATGGGGGCTGGGAATGGGGGCTGGGACCCAACAGCGTCATCCAGGCTGCACGTCTACAAGGTCAAGTGAGCAGTGTTAGGTCCTCTCCTCTTTGGAAATCTTTAATTGGCACCCCCAAAAAAAAAAACAAGTGAAGGTTGTTTAAATTGTTGTTTGTAATAAAAATAAATTGGTTCTTAATTTTTATTGTTTAAAGGAAAATAAGTCTGCTCTTTCCCTGGCCTGCTCACTTTATCACCATCTTGCCATTAAATAAATTCTGCGGTTGCAACCTTGCCCACTTCCAGGGTATCAGTGCTGTCTCTGCCTGCTGTTAATGACTTGCTTGGACGTGCACAATTAAAATATGTACACTGATGCACAGGCTCCAAGGCTATAAATCAGCATAGGAGATACTGATGGTGAACTAGGAGTCCAAAGCATATCTATACCCAGCTCCCACAACTGACACGGAGCTGGGCACTTGCATTTGTTCCTTTTAAAGGTACTGAAATGTTAGGCAGGAAAAGCTCCTGTTTGCTTCTGGGTGCTCTGAGGCTGGACAAGAATAGTGGAGTTTAAAATAAATTCCTGCTGGTAATGACTCTTGATTACCAGGGTATCTGCTGCCAAAACGAGCAAAAGGCATCATCATCTTCACTCCTCTGGAGTGTTTCCCACCCTGAGGAATGCTGAGGGATCTCATGCTCCAAGTGTGTGTGCAGGCATCAGCACAGAGGAAGGGTCTCCTGAACAAGCATTTTGTTGGCTTGGCTACGGCGCTGAGGATGCAGGGTGTAAAACAGCTCACTGGTGTAACACCCACACGTCCTCTGGCTGCCCTGCATCCCTAATCCCAAGGTTCTAAGCTTGCCTCGTGCCTGCTGTCCCCCAGCAAAGCCCTTACCCTGCTGGAAGCTGCTCTTCATTGGTACCTCAGTTTCAAACAGTAAAGGCCAATGCAAGAAGGGAATCACAACTTTTTTCCGTTGAGAGCATCTGGACCAATTTTTGAGATGGAATGTTTTCAGGATGTGAGTAGCCTTGAGTTTTCCTGACATCGGTGGTCAGTTTTCAGAATGTCTCCCGTTTTTCTCATAAAGGTTAATGGCGTTTCAGATGCTTTTGGCCACACGACAACTAAGATGCAGCAATTTCTGCCCTCAGGATGTATAAAGGGGGAGAAGTCACCTCTCAGGTACTACCACACCGCGGCATGGGCTGAGGAGGCACAGACACTGGATTTATCTGTATCCACTGTCTCAGAGCAGGATCCAAGTGTGGCACCGCTCCATGTCGAAAGAAAATCACAGCTTATAATATTCAACTGGTCACTATAACCCCCACCCAACCCAGGTTTAATATTAGAACTATTTTTCACGTTGAAACCGAAATAGTACAAAATATGGGCTTGCTGTAATTGTTGTTAGATTATGTGTCACCCTGATAAGATGTAACAAATATTTTCCTACACAGCAGGGCCCGTTTCCCTGCAAGTAATGGATGGAGAAACTTCTCATAGTGTGTAGGCAATCGGTCGTAAAAACTTCCCTTTATAAGATTAATGCATTAAGTGCAACCTTTGTGGAAAGTAGGAAGAAAAGAATTAAAATAACAGTTTGTTCTTTCACATTTAATATTAATAACCAAGCTTATTTGGTGGGAACGTTCCTTGCTGCATGTGCGTCCCCCTTTCGAGAGGCAGCTTTGTGCCAAATAGGTATTTCTATGTTTTTTTGAAGATCCTTCAGCAGCAGCTGTTGTGTGTGGTGCAGTGATTCTTTCAACAGAACTATTTTTATCGGTAATATGAAAGACTATTTTCATGGGCAAAGCTTTGACACCAATAAGTCTGCTGGACGTCACTTAATAGGCTAGATAAACATTTGCTCACCATTTAGCGTAGAAGGATTTTCCCTTTATATCACAGCTTTACGTCTTTCGTAGACACTTAATGGCCATTAGAGAGATGGCACCCTCGGGAGAGCTCTCTGGAACCAGCGCTCGGTCAGGGATGAGGCCGGGGCTTATTTGCTGCTGTACAAACATTAACGTGCAGGAGGGAAAAGGGAGGCCCTTGCCACAAGCTGGTTTGCACCGACTCAGGTCCTTCAGCAGCAGAATGGTGTTTAGGAGGCACGCGTCAGCAGGCAACAACCCCTCCCCAGCACGCCCTGCACCCAGTTCGGCTGCTGCCCGGAGAAAGAAGCAAGAGCCCTTCCGGGGGATGGTTTGGTACCAGCTGCCGCAGAGCAGCATCCGACTTGGCAGATGTAAGGATGGTCGTACATGATGAAGTAATGATTTATTTTCTTTTTAAATTGCTCAAGGTTTGGGAAGAATGCCGATTTAGATTGATGGCTGCTGCTCCCCCCCCACCCCTTCCCTGTGTATTTTGAGATCTTGTTTTCTTCCTGAAGTACACTTCTGTACCTGCAGTCAGTCTCAAGTGACAGGTCCCATCAGTCATGCAGTCAGCTATGAAACTGGGGTCGGACGGGACCGCTTATTGTCAGTGTGTGGCACGCAGTTCACTTCTTCCTAGGTCTCTGCTCGATAACTGAGGTCTGGTAGGCTATCCAGCTTGTTTTACAGAGGATTGCTAGTTTTACTCCTTGTCAGAACAGGTATTTCTTCCCAGTTTTACAGAGCTTGAGTTTTTATAAAGAACATTTTGTAAGCAAGGAATTGGTTTGCCAAAGGAGAAGCAAGAGTTTTCGCCCTCTCCTGACACAATGGTAGGCAGTGGGAACAGTGGTCTTAAATTTCATTTTTCCAGGACACACCACCCTTCGCTGCCCCAGTAGGTCTTTTGCTGCTGTGTAAACAGAACTGAATTTATCAGTAAAAAGCCGATGCCGTCAAACGTTGATTGGGACTTTGAACAGCTCTAGCATTAAGCATTATTTAGAGCTCATTGAAACTTCTTTATAAATTGATCAGTTAGGTATTTCAGAAAAACTCAAGGAAAAATGGTACTTATATTCTTGAATAACTACATTCATCATTGCCAAGAAGGACTTTCAAACTGCAATAGCAAAAAAAGGTACAATTTTGACCGTTCAGCAGCTTAATTCGCTGGGTCTCTTCCCATCATGCCATAGCACTACCACAGAACACGGCAACCCACCCCAGTAAAAAGATACTTTAGAAGCACTGGGAAAATTAGTCTGATGGTGTAATTGCAATCTGTATTCATTTGGAATCAGTGAGAGAGAGATTTTTAGGTTTGAAAGCAGGATTACTCCTTGGCCAGAAATATTTAGAGATAAACCAAAAATCATTCATTAAATATCTCTGTCGCTACTGTTTAGGTGCAGACACAGAAAAAGGAGTAGATAGATTATTTAAAGTATGAAAGCTAATTAGGGTTGGCTGACAGATTACTGAATTTTACTTTGAAGAATGGGGCAGGTTTTTACATGACTGAGATGGTAGAATGTGATCAAAACATCATTAAATCCGAACTATCCACCTTCTTTCCAGCTCTGCTTTTTTTTCCCCAGCAGTCTCTGCTGTCCAGTCCATGTTTTTTGGAGCCAAAAAATCATTAGCAATTTCCACTACCAGCACTTCAGTACAAGGAAGAGATGCCTCCGGAGCATATGGGAGTGAGGACAGTGGGTTTTAGCAGCTGGACTTCTTCCCCAACAACATGATGACTGAGCTTGCAGGTTAGTTTTAGGAGTCGGAATTCTACAGTTTTAACAAGGAAGCTCTGTTACATTTGATACACAGCAATTAAGCCATGTAAATGTATTTTATATAAACATGCATGCTATGGCTCTGTGATCATTTCAGCTTCTCTAACTACTAGGAACTCTTAAAAGAAAACCTCTTAGGAAAGCAAAATGAGTAAGAGGTGCTTTTTACTTAAAAAAAAAAAAAGCAATTGCCAGTGTCTGCCTAATGTAATAGCACTGAGATTCTCCCAGTGTGAGGAACCAATGACTTGCTATGAAGGATTTGTAGAAGCTTTAGTAGCTTTATGTTTGGTACTCGTCAGAAAGCTTCTCATTTAGGAACATGGATTAAAATTTTTTATGAGCTCAAAGTATTAATTGAAAAGTTAACTTCCCCACTTTGCAGCTGCTAAAAAGGGTACCTAAAACTATGACAAGTTATTATTTCTTCCCTTCCCACCCTACCTTAAGAGCTACATTTATTTAGGTAAGTGTATGTAAAGTGTTTTACATCACTAATGGTTGTAACAAAGAATGTGAGGTTAGACACTTTATAGAGCTTCTACATTTTTTCCCTACTTCATCCATTTACATGGTTACATAGATTTGTACTTCAGTGTCACAAGGATCTTAAATCTTTAAATCATTTATCCTTAGAGTGCTGTGAAGCAATGAAGTACCCATGCTTTACAAACCAAGGAAGCATGCTTTGTGAACAAGAGACCAAGGCCAAGTTCATACAAAGTCTTTGCAGAGCAGGATTTCAGGTTTTGCTTGTGAGTTTCTCCTGATCCTGGGTGATAAAGAAAGTAGGGACAGAACATGGTGAAAAAAAAAAAAATCGCCAACCATGATGGAAAGCAGTTTTTATTTAATCTGCTTAAAGAAAACCCAAAGAAAGGTAAAGTTACTCTGGTCTGGGAGAATGGCTTCAAGTAGGACCAAGGTAATTACTATTACTTATTTCTGCTTTCTCCAAAGAAGTCTTCAGAAAAAGGCCTACAAAAACGTAAACACTTTTAAAAGGTCCCATTACTATTACTTTCCTTTGCTGCAGGTCTATTTTTGGGTTTCAGATCCATTTTGCTGATATTGGGCTTTGTTAATTCCAACTTGTTTTGACTGTTTCTCTACGCAGGTCAACACCCATGGCAAACACATGCAAGCTTCCAATGTTCTAGAAATATTTTATTATAAAGCACTTCAGACAAACTGATTTAAAAAAAAAGTTCTCATCTGTAAAAGGAAACTATCTTTAGAACAACATTCATAAAGAAAATAGACTGTTCTTAAGCATCAACTTCAGTTAGAGCTCTTCTGTAATGAAATCTAAAGACAAAACTGACGGGTCAAGAGCTATTAGTTTTATGCATACTCATAAAAGGGAGCCTAAGATGTTACACAGACATCATGGAGCATCTTACTGTTGATAACGAAATAGGAACATTTGATAGTTAATTCTGGCCTGACAAAGCAGTCCAACATTTAAATATTTTTCAGTCCCAAAAGAGACATACCATTAACAATTCTCATTCAATAATTAAGCCAGCCCTGGGTAAGGGTTCAAGCCACTTCAAAGCATCTAACATGATAAGCTCTTTATTTCATGTACTTCTCCTGTTGATCAGCCAAGATTTTTGCTGAGGATTTGGCATCATAGAAAAGTTCATTTATTTCTTCAATATGCTCTTTCTCGATGCTGTCTTTCCCATTAATCTTGGCAAGCAGGTTAGCTGGGGTCAATAACTGCACAGCATACCTGTGATCAAACAGAGATGGATAAATCATTACAATTCCGTGTGAACTGAATATATGTAGGCGTGGGAGATTTGTTAGGAAACACACAGCTCTACCAGCACGTAAAAAGTCTGCAAGACTCTCCAGCACATACATTCTTTAAAGAATGTAAGAGGAGGATTACCACTCTTTTTAACGTCAGCACCGCTAATAGACTGCGTTATTGCAAGTGAGACAAACCTCTCCCATACAAGTGCGAGTTATCCTACAGAGTTCTTAGACCCAATCACACTTAAGAGAAAACCCAACTCTGCTCAACTTACCTTAAGGTTGTCTTGGTACCAATTTCCCCTAAATGGTTTAGAGCTTCTTCACTAATATTAATTCCTTCTGTCTGAGCACGAAGTTTTATGATCTGTTGGGACGAATGAGTAAGTGAGGTACCAGCCCAAACAATTAGCATGCTAAACTACTTAACTTAGTAGCTGGAAACTGTCAGCTCAGAGATGAGACATACTATAAAACAAGATGGTGTGGAGAGTTGTCCTACTGTAACTTACCACTGAACTAGAATCTGTAGAACATTTAAGTCTTAGAATAAGCAAATACGATGTTGAAAAACAATTATCACAAAAGGCAGGTGAAGTAACATCTGGACTACTAACCCTTCATGATAACTGCATGGTTAGCAAAGTATCTCCTAAAGAGCAGAATAAAAGAACTTATACACCAAAACAGAGAGAAATATGCAGGAAGTAAATGCCAGCTGGAGTCCTGTGGACAGCTACACCAGTTACTAAATTGTGCAGTGAATCACTGCTGCTATACAGCAGAGCCCTCCAAAAAGCCCTACAGAAAGCTACGCCCCTTCCTTAGCAGCTCACAACACACTTTTTATTCAATTGACAAGAAGATGATAGTAAAATAAATCAAAAAGTTACTTTCTATGATTCACCTATTCCTACAAGAAGAAAAAAAATCACTAAGAAGAATCTAATCTTTCAGGAACAGTCTCAGGCTCGTACCAGTTTGAAGATCTTTACAAAGTTGGAGAGCAAGATATCACCAATAAGCCTGAGCATATAAAGCTGTAACAAAAGTGGCACAAGTCTCTCGGTAGTCCGTATTACCAGCTGAGTGATAAGGGGCAGACTGGATAATGATGTTGTGTTGTAGTGCTGAGATAACTCGAACTGCAAGCCTCATATAATACAGGTATTTTTCACTTTGGCAGCTTTGTAAACAAGATATCAAGAAGCACTCGTTTAAATTAAGGCCATAAAAATGCGCTAGGGGAGTCAGGGAACAGAGTGGGGAAAAAAAAAAAAAAGAGGGGCTTGAAACGGCAGGAAGTTACGCTAAGATATTAATACAGAATATTGGCAATACTGCTGCAAATTGCAATTTCAGATTGAAATTCAGATTTTTGTCTATCTTTTAGATCACCTAAACATCACCTTCCTTTCATTCAAATACTGCTACTTAATTCTTCCCCTGCTAAAAACAAGCTATCTTGAATGCCACATCTTTAACAATGCTTTTTTTCAGTAATTTTTTATCGAGCAACTTAGCTACAACTTACTGAAGAATTGGGGCCCAAGCCATTAACCCAGCAAATACATACACAAGCAAGCTGCTATGAAATAGGAAAACAAGTGTTTATCAGGTAAAATACACTAGGAACCAGAAAATCCCAGTTACAGCCTCTAACATCTAACAGCAGACACACATGCAAAAGTTTGATTACAACAATACCTGACTAGCATATGCATAAAAGTGAATTTTCTCCCTATTCTGGTCGCACTAAGGTAACTTGTGGGTCTTGCTCTCACAGCAGCGCTACACAATGGGACTTCTACTTTACCAACACAAAGAAAAATATTTTGAACTCTTTTATGAACAAACTTTCAGTAGATACACAGACAATTATTTTGCTGATAAACAAATCAATTGTGAAAGGCCAAGGCAGTTTCACACAGAAACATGAGCAGTGAAAACTTCTTTCTAGCATGAAAGAAAAAAGGGAGCAAAAATAGAGAAATAAATTTATGAATGTCTTATTTTTACACACATACACACGCACCCCCAAACTATATGTAGTTAGAAACCAAAGTTAAATGTAGTAGTTCCTCCTCTTCTCCCAAGAGAAGTAATCCAAAAGTCTTAATTTAAAGAGAAGGTGAGATTATCTGATTATGGGAACATGATTTATGGGACATAAAGTTTGGACTCTATTTTTAGCTTTAGGAAATGCTACTGTAAACACTTGCTTTCCCTCACCCCTGTGGAGGGTGGAAATCACAGCACTTACCCAGCTCTTCTGAAAACCAACAGTTCAGAAACTAGCTCTTTAACAGTGTATTATCTGTGTGATAATACAGCACACTAAGCAGGTATTATATACAGTGACCTTAACAAAAAGCAACTCAGAGCTCATACCCCTACTACCCTAACTACACAAAATTCACATACAGTACAGGGAAGTGCAGATAGCAGTCTTTTAACATCTCCAGGCTAAGTAAAAGTCACACTTTAAAATTTGTTTTGTACACAGACATAAAATAATTGTATTATTAAATCATTGGGGTGCTTCTACTGTAATCTATGCCATAATGCTTTAAAGTGCCCTCCCAGGCACACAAAAAATCATCCTGAGAATGGCTCACAGCAGCCACATATGAAAAGCTCCTCAAACCAAGTGAAATGAAGCTTTGCCTCTACGTTTATATTCGATAAATGCCTCGGCTTCACCTTGGCACTTATCCAGCAGCAGGAGACTATTATCTTGTGACAACGCTCTCTTCCATTGACACTATCTCTTAAATAATACAAAGAATTGACATGATAAACCGTAATGTCTTTGCATTGTGTCACTTCACAGCATTGAGACGCTAATGAGGGAGGATCTTTGACACAATGCATCATAATGGCACCGAAGCATTATAATCGATACACACAATACATTGTGATGGCCCCACAGGAAAAGTTTCAGGCGTTCAGAAGCCTATCTCTGCAACACTTGCTGTGCTTACATTTCCAAACTTGACTAGGAGCATGAAAAACCTCTCCACTTCAGGCGACAGACCTAGGGGGTTACAGCTACAGTACAGGGCACAGAGGCAAACCCACAGTGGATGAAGCTGCGTTCCTCAGTCCCTCTCTTCCATGAAGGAACAGCCTGACGTCTGGGACCAAAGGTCCCAAGATGTGACACTTCATCTCATAGCAACTGGAAAAGCACTACCTGCTGGAACCTGCAAACTCTACGGGAAGCACATCTGTGCAAGAGATAAGCTCATCTAACAATTCATTGCTATTTCATGCAAGTGAGATGTCACTTTCAGCTCTAGATATGCTTACCAATACAACTCAGAGGGTGGGAATCAGGGAAATTGCATGCACATTTTAACCAGCTTACTGTAAATGGTTACCAAAGCAGCATGCATTTAGGAAGTGGTAAGCTTTCTGGCACAAACCCTGGTTACCACAAACAGCTCTATAGTAACAGAATATGCAGAAACACAGTAGTCAACCCGATAGACTAGAACTCTGGGGACTTTTTACAGGTTCTCTTAAAATGCTGTGCATACCTGCTTCATTTCTTGGGGTGTATACAACATGGTTCGGATAATCATTACTCTGTCCAGCAGGTCCAGCGGTATTCCATGAGGAGACACTACATCCTCTGTGCCTCTAAAGAGAAACCAAACAGAAAAGAGATCCGATACTATTCCGAGTTCTGTACATTAATTTGATTAAAATTAATAGTAAGTGACTACCCATCTACTACTCTACAATTCTTGTGTCTTCCTGCAGAGACACGCTCCCCAAACAGACAGGAAAAATTGTAGTCTGAAGTTCATACTGGACAGCTCAAAGGAAACAAATACTATTTCTGGAGCTTTTAATATGCCACTCAAAAACAGTTAAGAGGCGGTGCCTGTCTGCATTGTATCTTCCAATAGTCTTAACTAATGTTCCAAGGTAATTTCTACCAAGGAACAAATCATTCCTATTATGTCGTTTAGCAGTATCAGTAGATATTATATACACTACCATCCATTTGGAGAACATCCCCTCTTGCTGAGCAAGCCTTTACTCTGTTCAATCCTTCTCCCAGTCCCTCCAGCGAATACTGGAGTGGTTCACATTCCATGCTTGCAACTCAGCAAATTGAGAAGTGGAGGTCTGTGCATGAAGGACAGAGCAGGATCCCCCCAACCATTTTATTTGTTTGACATGTAACACCCAACAGCAAAGGCTGCAGACACATCTACTTTTGGCTTTCCAAGACGACCACGATTTGCTGTGAAATCAAGAGTGAAGATATCCAGATTTCATGAGATCTACAGAGACTGCAGGTAAAAGCAGTAAAGTGGTGGTAGAGCACTACATTTCTGAGTTTAGTGCTAGTATTTAAACACTACAGCTTTGGCCGTGGCTCTCCTTGGCAAAAGAATCAAAATGCCCTGCAATCATCTGCTGTACTCTTGAGCAGATGGCGTTCTCTCCTCTGAAATGATTCCTTCTCTATGGGGTTACAGAATCAACTATACTGTCTATACAATTAGTATTCCTGCCTCCCAACCCCTTTAAGGGCTGTCAGCAGGCAAATCAGAGCATCACTAACTACTTGAGAGAGCAGTATACAGTTAAGAGCTTGCTTTTAAGGACTTAATTTAGCAATATTAGATCCAACTGTTACATGGAAAACTTCCTTTCTTAAATCACAGTTTTCAGATAACAAGATCTGCAGTGAATCCATGCTGAAAGATCTCAGTTTGCTCTACTTTTACAAGAGAAGCCTTTTTATGCCTTTGCAAAGAGAGCACTGCAATATCCACCTTGAACATTTTTGAAAGGCTTATCACCTTCACTTCCAAGCAATGCAAACAGAGAAAGATTAATACCAGATGAGCCACTAAGAGGGAAAGAAATAGCTGGTTACACAGCTGAATTAAATCAATTTGAAGAGTAGCAATCATTGCTAATGACAGCTTGTTTAGACATAATTAGACCTAGACCACAAATTAGCAGTAGAACTTAAGAAAGAATGTGAAAGAGGAGAGCATTTTTACTGAACATGCGAAGAATGCATTGTGTGGGTGCAAAATACTGTAGTGGAGGCACGAACTTGATTGGAGATTAAAAACAAGTTAGTTGGCAAGACTGAAGAGTAACAGAAAGCCAGACCAACACATCAGGAAAGAATGAAGAGCAGGGAGAGGCTGAATTGTAACGTGGTTTAATAGTAAGAACAGTAAATTTAAGTCTGATGCAACAAGGAGAGCAAACAGCAAAATAATCCAGAAGCAGCAGGAAACTATGATTAGAGGTTTGTAGTTCTTGTGTTTTCAATGTCCCTAATGTGCAAGCATCAGATGTGTAGAGGCATCCAATGAAAAAGGTAATTGTTATAGATCACCCAGGAAGTAAGACAATGCAGAAGCTGTTAGGAGAGGGGTGTGTCAGTGGAGGTAAAAGGAGTAATTCCATCCTGCTTTAACTCAGTCAGCTCAGCATTAAGTGCTTGTCCCCTCCGGAAGCTCACATGTAGTTCTTGAGCTCTGATGCAGTTTGCAACCCATGTGTGGGATTATCACAGATGTCAAGAGACAAAAGTCTTCAAAATTGTCATTCTACTGCTTCAGCTAATTCCAAGATTTATGGACCAATGACAACCAGAAAATTCAAGTTTAGACATCATACCTGATAACACAGTTTCCTCGATTGGAAGCAAAGATGACAATGGGTGAAATGGAAGATTCCAGTGCTCGGTGCAGGTATGTGAAACATTCAATATCCAGCATGTGCACCTCATCTACGAAGAGTACACCTGGGACTAGCTCTGCGATGCCTTGATCAATGTATTTATTTACCACTTTATTTATCTCTCCTCGAAGTTTGTCTGAGAACAAAAGGAAACTGTTAGTTGTTGTACTGCTAGTGAACTATAGGTCTGTATGAAAGGCTTAAGGCAAGTAAAACGGTCCTTTCAATTTTTTCATGCTTTGGTACCTTACTGCCACAAGGAAAATCTGTGACACTAAAATTCTCTGGCATTCAGTCCTGTAACAGGGAGACATCTGTGCAACAAAATATTTCTAAACTGAACTTCTCACACTTCACTGGGGTAGTCTGTCCCCTCACATGGCTTATGAAAACCTATTATTTTTGTGGCTTTGGGGAGTTTGGTGGTGATGGCAGTCAGTCAAACTTCAGCTTAAAACATGAAACAAAGTTTCCAAGTATGGCTGAAAAGAACATAACTGAAAAAATAAAATATTGCTACTGTATTTCAGCAAAGATGTTGTTTAACAAAAAAAAAAAAACAGGGCTATATAAATTCCTGTGAACATATGGATCTCAAAGCTATTCAAGATGTTACATCAATAAATCTGACATTAGAATAAGCAACATGACCTCTGGAACAGATGAAATACTTCAAAAGACCGCCATTCAAGTTAGGTATTGAAACAGTCTTTGATCTAAATTTAGATAGTCACTTACTGAAACATTTCTTTCAAAGCAAAAAGGAGAACAGATCTTTCTGTAGATATTTTTTTCTCCAATGATCTGTAGGTAGGAAGAGCAGCACTGCACTTCTGAGCATCAAGTCAATAGACAGCTGCTACAGACGTGTCTAAACCAAACCAAAGTTAAGAGTCTTTGGAAGCCATTTTTCTGCCCCACAGATATTCAATATGTTTGCTTCACATAAGAATGCATGTTAATAACGTTTTTTAGATTTTGTTGTTGCTTTGCAGTTTTGCTCTTTGTCAAAACTGTGAGCCTTGCACTCTCTTGCAGGTATGTTTTGAGAAGGGGGATGGCACTAGCATTCTGACCTCTCCCTCTCCAGGAAGACGGGTATGTATTTTATCACTGTATGTGTGAACCAATACCATTGTATTCTTTCCAGCCGTTGCAATTCTAGCAGCTGTATCACTACTTTTCGAAATCTGAGTATTTATGAATAAATACCACACAGGCATTCACAGAGATGCTGTGTTAGTAACCCCATTTTTAATCATTTTCTAACTGGCAAATATATAGGTTATGTTGATCTAAAAACACTGTGCAGGATTCATACCAGTAATTTCGGTTTTCTTAGGCTTCATCAATTGTCCCATCATAGAAAGGATGTCTTGCCCACCCTAGGAAAATAAAGTTACGGATCAGCTATGAGGTCTCATAGTCAACACATACCTAGAGAATTTTATAGATCAGAAATTGGTTAAAGAAGTTGTTTCTTGCAGTTAACTTGATACTTTATATCAGCAGTGGTTGATAATCTGTCAAAGGTTAGGTCACTTCACCGCAGCAGTATTCTAAACATAACTATTTAGCTACCTCCTCACCCCTTCTTTAGCCTTGTCATTTGGAGAACATAAAAACCCCCAAGGAGATACCCTCTTTTAAAAACACTGGCACGGAGAAGGACTGAAATTGTCCGGGAACAGAGACTTGGATTGCCTGCATGCACGGTAGGTGTTCAACCTGTCAACACAGGAACAATTATTCTGACTTTTGAATAGCATGATTTTTATCAGATAAATGATTTTGTTGGAAAAAAGGATGTTTACTTTGAAATTGAGTAGTTAAGGGATCGTAGTATCATGCTGTAGGGATGCCAGCCTTTAAACAAAGATATTGTTAGTGGCTTTTGTCTATGACATACATGGAATCCCCTCAATACCGAGTTTATGTTAAGATACAGTGAGGAGCAATTTGCCTATTTTCCATTTTTTTGCTGCAGTATGTTCAGAGCTCTATGAAAGTCACAAGGAAGTTTAACAAGAGGTCATGAAACATTTCTGAAGCAAGCAGGGCCATCAACAGAATCCACAGCAGTCAAAACACTTTCACCTCTTATGATAGTGCTTGCAGGTTCCATTTCCTGGCCGCAAAACCATAAACACAGAACAATATATTAATCCGCATTCAGAACTTTCAATAAATAGAATGATGCAGATCTAGCTGCTGCTACTTCACAGCTGTAGACAACTTTCCTTCTGCAGAGAAAGTAATAATCTCTTTTCCTGGTCAAGAGGAGCAGCCCACACTGCTCTTTTTCTGCAAGGGATGGAGCACAGTGGTGGAGGGAAGAAGAGAGCTAGGTCTAGACCATGTATATACTGTGAAGGTAACAGATCCCAAATATCCTTGTGGAAGCTCTGGCTATAAGGCTGTTCTCTGAAGCGTTAGGAAATGTACTCTGCCAAATATTCCATGACCAGATGCACGAATCCTAATCTAGCAACTGCTTCTTTAAACTGTACAGCAGGGCCATGGAGGCAGCCAACTGCAGCATGACCTCCCTGAAGAGAGGAGAGGTAGACCGGCCTTCAAGATGTAACACCTACTCCTTTTCCTATAGTGGAATCTTTGAGGGTGATCTAGGACAGCCCAGCTTGCCACATCTCCTTGATTATTGCAGTAACCACCACATCTATGTCAAACGATTTTTCTGTAAAGACTTCATCTGTGGAGTCAGATACCTGAGGTCGAGCATTGGCCACATCCAAGTCATGCAGGGTGACATCCTGAATAATTTCCTTTTTCTTGTGCACATCACCCTTTGGCAAGGGAACATACTCTTCAGCTTCAAGGTCAAATTCCGTAGCATAGATATCACACCTGCCTTGCCTCTGAGGAAAAGCAGAGAAACCCAGGTATAGAATTAGTTTCAGTGCCAAAACCTTGAGTGACACCAACTTGATAAAGGGCTTAGTTCACAATTCCAGTCCTGACAAGCTTCAGCTGACAACTCAGACATCCCACTCCCTGCTTAGCAACAGGCATACCCTATCCACTGATCAAAGCTCAAAAACTCTGTTGAAAAACACCTGATATTTTCAGTAGTAAGAATATTCCACTCCTCTCTCCCCTTCTTTTAACCGTATGCAATTCTTGCTAAAGGACAAATCCAGCAGATTAACTAAAGATTGCGAGAACTGTTCAAGACTGCTTTGTAGGTGGGTGATTTATTATATGATAGAAAATATTATGCTCATCCATTAAACAGCAAGTATCGCTATACACTACTTTCTAAATCAGATATGAAAAGAATGCTAACTAATGCAGTATTCCCTTCTACATGTATATATCTTGTGGAGAAAATACCAGAGCGATAAAAGAAAGATTAAATACACTGCACGTGTCAGCCTGAAAATGACTAAAGTTGCTTGGTTTTTCCCCCCTTCCCTTAAAGATGTCTTGATCTTACAGAAAAGAAAACTCATCCAGACAGCATCAGTGATAGCTTCCTTGCCAGATGACCTTAATTGTGAGCCAGATCACCATGTTCTTTCAGTGCAAGAGAGAATTTTCTCTCAAGATAAGGAAAACACTGGGCTCTTTTTAAAACTTCCATGTAACCATTTCATGTCAGTTAAGGTTAATAAATCGGAGAGCCTTCTGACAAAGGCAGAGAAAGGTCTGCAAGAATACATGCACCTGCATAAAAGTGCAGAACTTTTACCTTGACGGCTCCACTGTTTGCTTCAATATAAATAACGTCGCCAGTTTCCACTCGCTCCTTCTGCAAGCTTTCAAATATGCTTGGGTCCAGCTGGAGGCAAGCAAACATTATAGTGGTCAAAACAGTTCCATTTTGTTATGGTAATCAAGGAAAAGAAGTTTCATCTAAAGCTCACTCCCACCAGACAAAATTAAACTCCAACTCCCTCCAACAGTACCTCTAGGATTTTATAAAGCTGTAACACCTGGAGTAGTGATAGAGAATAAATTTGGAAGAAGATGCACACAACTTTCTTACCAAAAATATCTGCTGTCTGAAATGACGCTAAGTGCCAGAAACGTTATGATACCAGTTACTAACGCAGGATATGCCTTTGTGTAATGTGACAACATATTTATACCTAGGAAGCAGCAATTCTCTTCCTTTCTAGCAAAAATTCTATAAAAAATCTGGCTATAGCATTGAATTATGCTACTTGATTTCTTGAGTCTTTATCCTCTGTGCAGCTATGTGAGGAAGAGTGGACGTGGAATATGCTAGATGCTTTTGTTTCTCTCAGTACATGTTTATCCACTTTTGCTCTGCGTTTTCTTATTTTCAGGGTGAACAAATGCAAGACGATACTTAACAACAGAGACAGTTTTTCTGCTCTCTCGTACTCTGATAGGGGAATTGAACAACATGGACAGAGACTTGTACAAGAAAACAAAGGGAAGGTGGGTCTGAGCTGGCAAACTACCAGCTCAATTTCCAGTTCTCTATCAAATATTCACTAGAGCATATCTCCCCATGTAGAAAGACAAGATGTGACACAAAGAACCATTTATACTAAGGTAAGCAAGATTCCCCAAAACCATCCTCAAAAATTCAGTTGAGAGTCAGGAAAACAAAAATAAACAAGACCTTTCTCATATGTTTGTTACCATCAACATGAATTTATAGCCAGGGTCAGAGTGAGCGTATCACGGATGACACAGATCATAGTTCAGATTCCCAACTCAGGCCATTTTTCTGTGGTATTAGTAATGCTGCAAAATTGCACCAGGATCTCTTCCTGCCTAAACTCGCCTTTAACTTGTTGAAGATACAAGTGTGTGCTGCCACAAAGAAAAGTAACAGGAGCCCCTGAGCAGCGGGGATATCTCTAATTTCAATTAGTAGGAAACAAGACTAAAAGCTCAATATTCTACATAAAGCAGAGAAACACCAGGAGTAGGATAAAGTTATACAGCAAAAGAAAACAGCCTCCTGGCGTCTCCATCTACAGAGATGGGGATCAAGAGCTTGAAATGGAAATAAGAAGTGCTAAATATAGAAGATGCAGACCCAAAATACTTAAGAAGACTTTTGAGACTACCATACATACCTTCAGCTGTTTGGTTCCCTTTGCAGTTTTGAGTCCTATAATTACATGGCTGATGGTTTTGCCATAGCCCCCCATAGGGTTTTCAGTCTCACATGGAGTTAGTTCTGTAACTTCTCCTTCATAAACCTCCTTGGTCTCTTTAATCCTCAACCCTGCAAGAAATTGTTTAGAATAGCTTCGGTACATGAATCAATGGCTGTATACACTCAGGAGCCTGCTGCATTACTGCCAACAGAATGTAACATAGTATGAGGCTACATTACATTTACTGGTAATTTTTTACCTTTAACAATGGAAAGATTAATTATTGTTCTTCAATATTAAATGAGAATATTCATCCTGTGTCATCAGGATGAAAGTTCAGCCCAAGTTTTGATCTGCAAAGCAGTTTAGTAAACTCTTAAGAAATTATTTTCTTCCAATCATTATTACTAGTTCTTGAAGCAAATATCAGTATCTTCTCTCTTTTCACCCCCCCCAAGAGTGGATTTGTTTGATCTGTTCCCCTACACTGAAGCCAGAGAAACAGATCATCTTCTGAAAGGAGTGGCACTAATATAACAGAGTTTTACATTATTTTTGGACCATCAGAAAAGTCCTGCAAAGCAAAGAAAAAGACAGGAGAAAAAAGTAGCTTCATAAAAAACTTTACGTTTTAGCAGCTGAACTAAAAATAACATAAATTGATTAACAGGTATTGTGTTAGAACCTCGTAAGATTGAGAAAAGGTTAATATATCATTTTAAATATTTTTCACGTTAATAGCAAAAGGAGAGCTAGATAAAATTCAGCAAAAACTGCTATAATGCAAATTTAAAACTATTTCAAAATAGCTGACAATGACATCCTTCATTTTCAGACAGCCGAGCAATCATCATAGTATCTGGGTATCTTCTATTCTAGTCAGAACCATTGTAATTAACTAAGTTACTTTAAATTGATGAATAATACAGGGCTGAAGTTTTACAGTTAAGACTGTTCCAAAGAAAAACCACTATCATCACCACCACCACCACTACAATTATGCATACATTCTAACTACATAAAAGTTCAAAGAACCCACATCTGAAGAGACTCTATAAAGTATTTTATGAGACACACATGCCATACCAAAAATAATGAATGGGCTGTAACAAGATATAAGGAAGTCATCCTGCCCAGTCTGAGGCTATTAGGACTTTATAAAACTTTCCTTGTTCCATAACTTTTCATTTAGCTTTGAAATAGATCAGACACTTCACCAGTAACCTTGAGCTGCTGATAGGGGAATATAGAACTGACACACACGAGTCTGTCTCCCCCTACTGGGCCCAAATTAAGACTAGGATCTGAAATGCGAGAAACAGGTTAACGGCGGATAGCATGGCAACTTCTTGGTAAAAAATGTTTCCTTTCTTTTATTTAGCACCAAATAAAAAGTTCTATGGAAAGTTAATTTCAGTAGTTTTTAAAAAAAATTTCAGGTATGTCAAAACATCAGACAAAAAATTAATGAACCTTTGAGTTACAAAACTGACCTCATCACATAGGCTACATGTGCAAGGAAGGTGAAGCAGTATGGGGATCTGTACAGTAAAACTGCTGGTGCCGAGAACTGGACATTCACAGGTTTCTTTTTCCTTTTTGTTCTGCTTTTAAACTTCCAGCACAATCTCTATTCTGCTCTGAAAAACTGGAAGCCCATGTGTGTTTGGGATATATTTTCTATGCTGCTAAAGCCTGTCTTCCTGTTTCATTTAATCTGAAAAGAATTCATTTCACATGCTCAGTCTGTTCCACAACACAAACCAAAAATGAGTCAGCAAGGACAACCTAGAGATCTGCTTCAAAAGCATCCCTCTAATGTGCTCACATAGATATGTCTATAGAAATATTTACAGGCAAGCATGACCTGAACAAAAGTAATTGATGCTTTGAGATTGCTGCTGATTATCCTTTGTTTTCAAATGAACTTGCATGTATCAACTACAAATTTCATTCTCAAAAGAGTTCTTAAACTGAGGTATCTCCTACTTACAAATCAGATGAGAGTCCAAGAAGGCAATAGTGGGCGATTTCATTTTTTGGTTCAATAGAGTTAAATATGGAGTTAAATAGCACTTGTTTGATTTACCGGCAGATACCATTTGGAGACTCAGGGAACAGATACGCTATTTAAGTGGCGATTCCAGCAGTTATTTTTTACTGCAACTGAGCTCTAACATTAGCTACTGTCATACTTGCCAGCTGCTAATAAGCTCTATACAGGAGTAATTTCTCTCAAGTGAATTTTTTTAACCTGTACAATTCCATTTTCTCATCTCCCACTCCATCCCCTTCTGTTTCTTTTTATAAACTCTCTACTACATCCCAAACAGCACTTGGACATGAGACTATGTCAAGTCTGTTATTAAAAGAATCTCAACAATAATACAAGTTCTGTAAACTCAGAATCACACGTTTCCTTATACAGTGATGGGTCCAAACCAGTCAGATTCTGCTGTTTCCAAGAAAGAAAAAAAAGTTAAACATTCACGTTAATATCTCTGATTATTTTTATAAATTGAGGTGGCTAAACCCCCTGAAAGTAAAATGCAAAATATGAGCAACAGATGATGTACACAGAACCTGCTAACAAGGAATCATATGAAAAACCAAAAAACCTAAATGAATACTTTAGGTATTGATTGAAATGTGAGCTGAAGCTTCTTTTGCACCCAGTCACAGCTGATACTGCGCTGTGCATACAAAATCATTTTTTAAGAAATGCACTCTTGTAAATTATTTGTTTACCAGGTAGGGAAGCTAAAACATACCTGAGATTTAAACACAATTAGAAAGTGTTCCATTAAGAGAAATTGTGGTTACCAGTCCTTTAAAATATTTCAGTTGGGTTTTTTTATGCTGATAAAAATATTCAATAAAGGCTGTGTTATGGAAATGTGACATGGAATTCAACAGAAAGGAATAAAACAAGTTCCATCTTTCATTAACATTAATATTTGTTTAGAAGTGTCTCTGTATTGACATTCAGGGAATGCAGGGAACTAACAATGTAGCTGGCTGTTAAACCTCAGAGAGTTAAAATACTGCTATCTCTAGAAATGACAACACGGATGGCATAAGTTTCATCCGTTGGTTCAGGTTTCCAAATCTCTGACAGGGAACTTCATCACATCAAGGAAATTTTGCAGACTATTGAGTCTCTGGCTTCCCTCCCCCAGGCCCTGCCAGTTTCATGGTAACTAGAAGACCAGGGACTACTTAGAGCTGCCCTATTACAAAAGTCAATGGAATACTTTTGTTTCATTGCAAAACTGAGAGACTTCTTCCTCACTGCCATGAAATACTTAAATGAAGTCCAAAGGAAAACATGGTACAGAAACCAGGAAAATTAACTGTTAATACATCAATACTAAAATCAGCTAGGCTATCTTTAGCCAATCCTCATACAAACAAGGGCCACTTCTAACTGCATTTATCAGTTGTCAGCAGCAATCACGTAAGAGATTTTAGATACTCATTGAGGTAATGCTGCAAACTTAACCAACTTCCATCAAGCTTGCAAAAGCACTCTAAAACTGAGGAAGACATTAAGTTAAGACATCATTTGTTTTGTTAGCAGGGAACTTTCTTTGTGCTCACTGTAATACTACGTCAGGCTAACACTGCACTTGGGAGTCCCTGACTATGATTGTTCACTTAGTAGGGTGAAATCACTAAAATAAAAACAGGCAAGAGCATTTTTCCATCTACAAGTATTTCTGCTAATGTAAGAAACTAAAAATATTTTTTCTCTTAGCTTTATTCAGTCAGAGGCAAAACCAGATGAACCTGGAGGATGAGAGGAGAATCTGGGGAAGTAGAATAAACTGTAATACAGCAATTAAACTGTGGTTTATAAACAGAAAACCTGACTCCACTAACTGTGGAAGAGATTCACTAAATTAACATCAGTACTGAAAGAAAGAACATACCATTATCTGAAAAACCACCATGGCCACTGAAAAGTTTTTCCTTTTTAGATGACTGAGAAAACCCAAAATAAGTATCATGCAAACACTTAATTCTTCTGTTTTTCTAGAGCTTACCAATTGCACGTCGGAAGTTTTCCATTAGAACTTCTGTTTTCTTGATCTCAGTAGAATAGACCTCACTTCCAACCATAGGACAAAAGGGAACTTTACTTCCCAGTTCCTGAGCAATAGCTAAAGCCAAAGCAGTCTTTAAAAAAAAAACAAACACAAAACCAACATGTTAATTTTTGTGAGAATTAACAAAGGATTCTTTCTGCACAGATGTAACTTTCCTCATCATATTACCTTCCACATTATCAACTATCAATTTAAGATTAAAAATATTCTACCTGACATGTATTTCTCCATACAGCCCTCCTCCTCCCAAACAAGTTAGGTGCACATAAAGTGACTTTTTTCAAAGACTAATAAAACATCTCTAAGGAACAATACTGGGATTTTGAATTTGACATCTAATACAAATGCAAAAAACCTTAAATAGCACTGGAAAAAATAAACAAAGCAAAAAATATTTGGGCTTTTAATATAAAATTAACTTCTAAGACTCTTCTTCAGAGACCATATTACATATTTGTTTGGTAACCTACAACAGGTGACTTCACATTAACGGTGCCTGAACACAACACCGGATTTTTGCCATGTTGATGACATGGCAAAAATCAAAATATAAAGCAGGAAGCCATCAATACACTGATTTAAAAAAAAATCCAGTAATTAAAACATTGCATAACTATTACCCTAAACCGTTTTTTATAACAAATTACAATAGATACAGGAATAATTTCTTTCGTATAAAAGAAAAATAATAATACCTTGCCAGTTCCAGGAGGTCCAGCCAACAGCACAGCTCTGCCAGCCATTTTCTTGCTTTTGATTAGTTCCACTATAACCCCACAAGCCTGTAAGTTAAGTAAATCTTTATACCAGTAACACAAGTATTTCTCTAATATCTTCTCTTCCAATATTACTAAAAGTGTTTAGAAATATTAGGTTTTGTGAGTTCGCTAAAAATAAAGAGGATTTCAGTTTCATGCACACAAAAAGGGAGGCAAGTTCAGAAAAACCTACTTCCTACAATCATTTTATCTCACACAGACACTAAAAAAAAGAAAAAAAAAAATCACAGATGACGAAACTCAACCTAAGAGCACAGACTCCTTTCCCCCTCCTGGAGTTGCATGCATATATAATGGTTTCAAAATACGGCAGGAGATGCACCTTTGGCTTTCTGAAGGGCAGAGCAGCTAAAGCACCTGCCCAGGCCAAACGCCGGACTGAAACAGAAGCTTCAACCCCTACTTGCACCAACTCTCTTGACTTTTGGTAGGTTTCATTGCTTTTTATACCTCGATTTCTACGTCTAAAACGCGGGAGGCAGCCACCAGCCCTTGCCGCCAGCTAATGAAGAAAAGTAGTGGCATAAGGAACAGCCTCGATCCCCATCGCTTCTCACGCAGCAGAGGAATACAAGGAGGATCCGAGACGAAGACTTTCACCCACTATCGGGCCTTCTAAGAACACCCAGCACAGACCAGGGCCCCTGAGACTGCCAGCTCGAGCCGGGTGGGGGCTGCTGGGCCCCACGGGGGCCCCGGCCGGGCCCCGCCGCCCCCCTCGCTCACCTCCCGCGCATTCTCCTGCCCCACGAGCCCGGCCCCCGCCGGCTTAGCGGTGCCGCTCTCATCCAGCCCCAGCCCCTTGACATGGCTGTGGGCAGCGATGCGCTGCGTCTTCGAGGTGCTCTTCACCTCCTCGATCTTCATAGCGGAGCAGCACCGTACCCGAACGCCCACACCCGCCACACGCGGCCCGCGCGTTACCAAGGCTCCCGGCGCGCGGCCGCCCCCGCCCGCCCCGCCGCGCCATTGGTCCTTGTGGCGGCGCTCTCGGTACTCATTGGGCGCGGTGCATGCCCGTCACTGGCAGGGGGTGCATTTCTTTAGGGTCCGTCCACCCGTTTCCGTGTGCGGCGTCTTCAGCGGGTCCGGCTGGGTGCGAGCGCTGCGGCGGCATTGGGCCGGGGGGGGGGGGGGAGGAAGAGGCTGCGGCCGTGCCCGGCCTGAGCGGGCTCCCTGTGGGGAAGCAAACGCAGGCCCTCGGTGGGGGCGCGGGGAGCAGCTAGTTTTTGCTCGGCAGTTTCTCGGCCTCACGTCTACGTGAACACCTTCTGCCTTCATTGGACCTGACTGGCGCTGGAGCCAGCGCCTCCCACCGCGGCGGGGCTGGGTGAGCCCCGAGTGTCCCCTGGCTCAGCTCGGTGCTGGGCGCTGCCCACGGACGGTGGGACAGGGCCTTTCTGGAAAACTCTGCTGGGTTTAGCTTACAAAAGTAAGCTGAGGCTTTTCAAGGGCACCTTCTGAATCCTTGTCAAAGACCAAGTAAGGGCAATCTCTTACCTGCTTGGTGTTGATCACTAACTTGCATCTTTCACTGTAACTGTAAAATAATTCTATCCCATGTGCCCAAAACCTTTATGTAAGCACCTGAGGCTTTGACATATGCTGTATGTATGTAGCGTGTATGTTTCTCCTGAGCTTTGACCTATGGAAATGAGGAAAAATCCTCCACCTCTTCAGCAGGTAGTTTCATGGCCTCACAGCCTTTACCCAACACTTCCTCAGGCCTGTGGCACTACAGCTTTCAGGGTGCTACAGCCTCTAACTGTGGGGCAGCTGTAGTTTTGCTGCACCTTCTATGTAGTGCTTAAAATGGAGGTCACTCACACTACAAGCTTAGGTGAGATCTGGGAACCTACAGTTCCACTGGCTTCTTGTTTGTAGATATTGGGATCCGTCCCCCCCTAAAAGAGGGCACTCTCTTCCTATGGATATATAGTGTTTTCTGTGTTTGGTCATGAAACTATAGCTGTGTGCAATGTTCAATGCCAATGGATTAACATGGTATGATGCAGGGATGGTGCCATCTCTGCTTTCCCGTGTGCTGCCAGGGAGAATTGCAACGGCAGTCCTGTGGTGGTGCAGGCGAGGAGAGCGGCTTTTAGGAAGGCTGGGAGTTACGGTTCAATTTTCAGAAGCCCGGTGAACAATATATATGCTATTCATTCCCTTTTTGTCTGAGAGCTTCCATTAGTTTTGTCATAAATGTCATTCAGCAAAGAAAAGGCTTTGCTATTTGTTGCTTCCTTTTTCCGTTCATTATTCTGTCAGTTTACATAATTAGTTTAAAATTGTAATTATAATTGCACACATATGTAGTTCAACACCTTTGTAAGGGTGTGCTATTATACAACTGTTTAAGAATTTTTTAATCTAACAAATATGAGCTCTCCTTTAAATAATTAAAGTGTGTATACTGTTGGACTCTATACATCCTCTCAGGGTCATATTAGTCACAGAATACAAATGTCTAATGCGTACTGAACTGCAGACTTTTTTCTTTGTAAAAGAGCAAATATACAACTCTGATTTCTCTAGTGCATTAAACTGCCGCAAGTGTTGTGGGTAAGTGGTCAGAGTTCAAGTTTCTGCCAGTTCTGGCAGAATAATTAGTAAAGTCTTCTAAGAGCTCTGAAAGCAGTGATATTGTTAACAAGAGGTCCAGGCTAGGTATGGCTCTCCTTTTAAGAAGAGCTGGCAATAGGTGAAATACATGGTAATTTGTTAACTTAGACTGAAATCTGTCCGTGTTATCTTGTTTGATGTCGCAGCTAGGCCTATTTTTGAGTTCATGGCATTTCAAAGACTATTTAATAATGTTTGCTTATTTCTTTTTGGTGAAATTCAATATATAGGAATGTAGATGGCAGGAACTGAGAATTGCTGTTAATCTTCATTATAACTAGGAGGAAGGATAGAAATATTCCATGTATGTGAAAATCAGATATGCTAATAAGTTTCTTTAACTTTAGAAATATTAATTCAATTATATAATTTTCCTGATGAAAGGTAGTAGAAGCGTTGTCTACAACAATACGATGCCTCAAGTATTGGAGCAGAGCCAAAAACTTTAGTCTGCTGGTGACCGTTGCTGTTCAGTAAATAAAATCTACTGCCATGATGAAAGTAAAATTCTAGTATTGACCTGCAGAAAATATTATGAAAATTATTTGGGTTTGTATTTGCAGTGGGAGAGGATATTTCAATATAAAAAAGAACCAGTAAATAATTTTTGCTTGATAGATGTGAAGCTGGCTTCTCCCTCTTATTTGCTCAAGTTAGTATTAATTAACAGGGCTTACAATCATCCATAAGCTATGCATGGTTTGGCATAGCTCATTGTATTGATTGCTTTACTCGTTCCATATGTTCTTTGAGCATCATACTGAAATTGCAGTTAAAGAGTGAGAGAAGAGTACATTTGGGTGAAGGAAAATAAACAATAATCCTTTAGACCACACAGGATTAATTGTTTATTCCCCAGAAAGAGGAGAGTACAAGTGGAACTACTGGAAAGTTTAGAGCTGAACTTAAATAGCTTAAATGCTCTTTTATAATTGATGTCTGATGTATTGTTGTGCATCAGTAGGAGGAAATACTGAACCTCAACTTTAACATGGTTTTTGTGATTTTGAATATTTATCACATTGGAGGGGGAGGGTAAAATAATTTCATTGCAAAGCATGAGTCATCTTTCTTTTTTGTCCATGCCACCAGATAGAAGGCAAGTAGGTTGTTTGACCATTCTGCCCATCTCATGTTATGGATGCTTGGAGTATAATTTAATATTTCACTAGCCAGTTAACCAGAAAAAATAATACCTGTCACTAACAGTCTGAACTGTTATTCCCCAGGTTTAATCAACTCATTTTACCAACATTTCTTTTGCCCCCCTGTTTGAGGTCTCCTATTTGGCACAGACGTCATGCGATACCCGATGTGGGAGCTGGAGACTTGAGAGCTGTTTTCCTAGACTAAATGTTTGAGGTTACAGGACGTGGCCTAGTTTCACATAAGCTTTCAAATTTCAATGGGACATGCTGAATCCTGAAACTGTCAAATAGTGTATTATTTTTGGAGTGAGAGAGAGTGTGTGTGTGTGTGTGTGTGAATGACCTTTACATTTTTACCCTATCCCAAAAGTCTGACTTCCTGCCCTTTCTCCCATGAGTCCATAAACTTTAGCAATTAAAGTGAACACTTTTTAAGGAAAAAAAAATCAGTATAGGAGAGAATGACTGGGAAGGAGAATGGTGTATTGTATTATATTAAGGGGGAAAAAAAGGAAAACTGCTAAATGCTATAAATGACTTGTTTCATGAGAGGTGTAGAAAAATCTGGAGAAGCTGGGATTCTTCCATTTTGCCATGTTCCCTTCTCCATCTTAGTAATATCAAGACCTCTGTGGGTGTGTGTGGGGGTCTTCAGGTATTTTTCCTGCAAAAGAAGCTGAAAGATTTTTCTTACTCTTCATCAAAGCAATAGGAGTGATGAGTCTTAACAAATGACATCTCTCAATTTCCAAATCTGTAATTAATTCTAAAACTTTGTGAGCTAACCGAGTGGACCTCTCTAAACACTGAATCAAAGTGCTTATGTCTATCAAATTTCTGCTTGATATTGATGATGTAAGTGTATTCATTTCACAGGCTTCAAGTGGTATGTTGCAAAATCATACCCACAGACTAAAATCCTGGAGACAGAAATATGTTCTGAGTGGTAACAATAAAACTGTAAACATTTTAGCACTTTTTTTTTTCCTTTTCCCTCTCCTTCCTTCCCGCTGCCTTCCCTGTCTAGAGGGTGGCAAGTCTTTTCTGTAGCTGAAGGAAGAAAACTAAGAACAAGACTACATTTCTACCTGACTCCCTTTCTTCTTGCAAGTCACTCATGAGTATAAGGTTATGAAAGAAGTGCCACCATTTTTATCTGAGCAGTGGAATTAAACCCATTTTCTTACAGATTTTTATCATCCTTCCTTAAATCCCTATAGCAAAAGGAATTATCTTTCTTTTTTTTTTTTTTTTTTTTTTTTTTTTGTCCCATGAGTTCTATCCAGTATCCCTCTCATTGTCTGAGCAAAATACAGCTCTTCATTTCATTAGTAATTTGGCAGCCAAGAAAAATGGGTCACACCTGAGCTCTTGCTGGAGCCTTACACTATGGGCCATTGAAATGGGCACCTCCTTTACCTCACTGCTGGTTTTCACAAGAGTTACAGAAACATTTAAATCTGTACTTTGTCAAAGCTTGTTGAAAGTGGCAGTTATTTTAGATGTTCTGGATAATGCCTCTTCTGGTAAGGAATCAGACCTTTTTCCATCTCTTCCTTCTGAACTCTTCTAATAATTAATGCCCCCCAAAAAAGAATCAAATGGTAGGTAATATGATACTGGGATACCTATGTGGATTGTAACTGTGTCGGGCCTTTTCCTATGGGAATAGATTTGCAACACTTTGTCAGTATGCATTGATGTAACAGATTGAGACGTTCAGGACAATGAAGTGTACGTGAGCCTTATGATTTGACAGGAAACTATTCCAAGTCTGGGAACTTGGTCTGAAAAGTGACATTATGCTTAATTTGGGTCCCATGACAGAGCTGCCATCAAGCTGAACTATTCTGCTCAAGAAGCCGATTAACTGGGCTAGCTCGGTGCATCGGCAGTACTCCTTGTGAGTTCATTTATTTCCTTTAGGGAGATAGTTGTCTCTCAAATAGCACTGAGTGCTAAGAGTGACTGATACTGGGATTTTCCCTGTCATGGAGTCATTGATTCTGTCACCTTGACTTCTGTGTGTTTGGGAAGGAGGGGTAATTTGTACCTAGCTGTAAAGCTCTGCAAACTCTTCTATATTGAAAGTGGTGTTATATGAAGTAACTTTCTTTGTAAGAAAAAGCCTGGAGTGTGGAGTTAAAGCCTACAAACTAAATCCATGATGCTGACAACAACCTTAGGCAAGTCATCTTGCGCTTCTGGCTCATTCATTAGTTACTCAGATGTGAATACTAAATACTGTTAGCGATATATATTACTGCATAGGGAGAGCAAAACAGCTCTTCTCTCAAAGAAAAAAATCTGTAGAATGCAGTGCAAGTCTAGTCTACTCTGACACCTGTGGGGGAGGTCCATCACACAGTATTGTTTTCTTGGCTTGTAAACAGCTATTATCATTTGAAGTGGTACTCAGGACTACTTAGTGGTTGCTATTGAAAATGCAGAGCGTGTGTGTTAAGCTTTATCGTGTAATACATTTGGCCCTGTGTGCCTCCTGGGTTATCAGTAAAGCTAAGTGACTTAAACCAGTGAAATGTGCTCCTGCCCTTACCCTCTCAAAGACTCTCAGGCCTCTCCAGTGGTCATCTACTTGTTTGTTGGTTGTTTTGTTTTTTTTTTTTTTATTGTTGTTTTGCAGGAGAGATGTTCATCCCTGTTGATAATCACGATTATTCTTAATCCCTTAAAGGTATGATTTTTAGGAAGCATCCTACACAGCATAAAAATGCTTTTACAGAAAAATAAATTATAGGAACCCAGAAATTGTCGATTTAAGTGTAAGGAGAACAAATGATTCAAATCTTGACCTGCTTTTTCATGTGAGTTTGCAACACCCAAGCAACTTCGAAGTCAAATCTGAGCACCACGCTTCCAGCAGCGGCAGGGTGGCGTTATCCTTGCAGGTGTGCAGTGACAGTGGGCTGAGTATGATGAGAGCAAAGCGCCGGTGCCCCGGGGCGGCTGCAATAACCCCTTCCCCAGGGGCCCTGCGCAGCCTCTCGGCTCCATCCTCCTGCAATTAGCCCTGGCCTTGATGAGCCCCAGACCCGCACCTGGGGAGGGGGAGCCCGCCAGGTGTGTGGCCGCCGCTGTGTGTTGCTTTAATTGCTTCCCCCTGATGAGGCGGCCTCGGAGCCGAGGCCCGGGAGGGAGCCGGGAGGTCTCGCCCCAGCAGGTGCGGCCGCTGAGCACGCGAGTAGCGGCGGGTTTGGCCAGGCTGTGAAACCGCCGGGTCACCGCTCGGCGTGTGCGTGCCGGCTGGGGCCCGGCCGGGCTCTCCCGCCGCCCGGGGCTGTGGCTGCGGAACGGCGGCGGCGGGCCCGCGTTGCCGCAGGGGCGCTGTTGGGACGGACCGGCCGGGTGCAGCGCCGTCATGGCCGCCGGGCCCGCGGCGCCCCGCGTCCTCAACGTGAACGTGGGCGTGCTGGGCCACATCGACAGCGGGAAGACGGCGCTGGCGCGGGCGCTGAGCACCACCGGCTCCACCGCCGCCTTCGACCGGGCGCCCCAGAGCCGGGCGCGGGGCATCACGCTGGACCTGGGCTTCTCCTGCCTGCGCACCGCCCTGCCGCCGCAGCTGGGCCCGGGGCCCGGCGAGCTCCAGTTCACGCTGGTCGACTGCCCGGGACACGCCTCCCTCATCCGCACCATCATCGGCGGTAAGGGGGGGAGCGGGGGTGGCCGCCCCTGCCCGCCCCGGGGCCCCGGTGGCGGAGAGGCCTCTGGGGGCGCCCCGACCCTCGGCGAGGTCCCCGCTTCCCCCGGTGAGGCGAGCGGGGCCGCCGCTCGCCGGAGCGTCGCGGTGCCGGGGGCTTGGCCTGAGTTAGCCAGGGCCCCGGGGGGGATGCGGCTGTCCGACGGGGGGGGGGGAAGGCCTGTGCGGGCCTCCGGTGGCTCACGGGCCTCATGACTTGGTTACACTTCGTGATTGCCCCACAAATGAAACGCCAGTGCTCTTAGAAAAGCAGCCTAAACGTGAAGCCTTTGAGTGCTCTTTGGACAGTCAGGCCTGCTTGGTTTTCTTATGTATGGGGAAAAAAATAATATTGTGTATGGAGGCCTTCTTTGTGGTATTTAAGGGCAATATTAATTTCTAGGTTCTCACTTGTTAAAGCTGTCAGAGCTTGATATTCCCTGTGGTTGAGAGCTGTAGCGTGCTTGCTGGACATGCTTGTGCCAAACTCGAGAGGGGAGTTCTAACGTGATAATCTTACGCCTAGAAATAATTTTGTGGATTTTAGTAACTTCCTGGTTCGGTTTTTGTAGGTGATATCGGAAGGTCAATCTGGTTTGCATTAGAGCGTGTGTTAAATTAGCTCACCTTGTTCTGTGAGAAATAACACCTCCCCCTTCCACCTCTTGTAAAAAGCCTGAAGAGCTGGTTGGTGCTTGGCTAAGGAGGTGAAGGGGCTGCAGCTGCAGGCTACTGAAAGTGGTCACAGATTGATAAACTGCCAACTACAGGGACCTCTGGAAGCTCAGTTAGTTCCTAGCATGTCCTCTGCTGGTGTCTCTAGTGTCAACTAGTTGGTGGCTTCGCAGGGCAGGCAGTGTATTTCTAGTCAGCTGGACCGAGGTTCAGACCTAGTTACTTTTTATGATGTGTGAATTAACCCTCATTTGAGCAGACGCGTTATTTGTAAATGTTGTTAGCAGTAACTGCATTGCATTTTTTTAATTTATTTTGTATTGGATAACAAAGGTTTACTTGTTTCTCGGTTCCACCAGCAGCGAAGTGCTCTGTACCACTAATGCGTGCTCTGCAGCTGCAGGGGAGGAGTGACTGTGCTGAATCCCAGAAACCTGTGGTCTTCCAGTCTTTTGTACTTTACAATTAGCTATCATTCTTAAGTAATCGGAAGCACCTGATTGTCTTCTGAGGAACAAAGATTACTTTGGCAAACTTGTCTTGGAGGTACTGAATAGTGACTTGTAGTTAGACATTCCTTTTAGCCAGAAACTACTTCTCTCTCATGAAGAGGACATGGGAAAACTTGGAAAAATAGCTTTTTTTATCATTTTAACATTTATCTGGGTTGATTATTTGATACATAGACTTATTGTGGCTTCCTGTTGGTTTTATGAAGAAGCATTTAGTCACAGCTGTTTTCAGTGGTTGAATAAGTTACTCAGATTTCCTTATTGATGGGCCATGCTGGGAGAAGATGACTGTGGACTAGGCTAGAAGGCACGATAAGAGTTTTCTTCCCAGCAAAAAAGATTCTTTACAGGTAGCAATTCAGACACATAAGTATATCAAACTTGCTTAGATCCAGTTATACCAGATTATGTGTCTTGGTGAAAACACTTGGTTAGTGTGACTTTTACTGCAATTGTATGTATTAAGAAAGAATGGTAGAGAAAATGCAGTGTGTTAATACTTAGCTTATACAGTTAGAAATCTCAGTTTTCTGCTTGATGGCATATGTGTATCTTGATAGTGGATGCTTTGTTTTCTTTTTACTATCAGGTTTAAAAGGTGAAACCTTGATGATAAAACCTGATCTGTGCCTGTGGGACTACTTAGGTGCTTATGGTTTTAGTATGGTTTGGTGAAACTCAAACTGAAGTATAGCATATCTTGTGTAACAGGATACATCCTTCAGTGTTTAAGTGTCAGTATTTCAATATTGCCAACTTTTCTTGCTCTTCAGAAATGGAAAGCCAGGCCTTCCAGATAATGATACTTCAAAAACGCAGATTGTTTTCATCTGCTTTCTAATCATGAGTATTCAAGGTTCACAATTTCAAGCATTTTCTTTGTAACCAGATATGCTACTACTTTTTTTCTTTTTGATGGAATCTGAGATTTCACTGTTAGTACACATTTTCTATATATAAGGTTTTAAAATAAAACATTAAGTGCAAAGTACTTTATCTTCCTGTGTTTATTCTGCACCTCGGATTTCTCATGCCTGTACAATACTGCTTTTCTGAAATTAAGTCCTGTGATAGCTATAGATCTGAGTTACCCTACAGAAAAGATAGAGGCAGGAGGGATGAGGGAAGGGGAGCTAGATGTGAGGAACCTAAGGGTGGAATGATAACAGAGGGCTCTGGAGAAGCAGCCTTCTCATATGTGTTAATCATGTGCATGCAGTGGAAGCTGTAGGTGTGAAAATATGTTATTGCATGTTCTTATTGTTTGAAGCTCACTTTTCATTGATAGTGGTGTAAACTAGTTGGCTCACCCCTGAGTTGACCCCCATCTTTCGGAAATGCTGTCTGCTGTTGGCTGGGTAGTGCCAGCATTATTCAGTCAGGTCTCCCATGAGGTGGCGAGCTCAAGGGGTTCCTTCTGAAGGGCTCCTTATTGGCTTCACAGGGGAAGCCAGTAGTGGTGTGTTGTTTTTTTTTAGTGGGTGTTTGTGTGTGTGTTTTATCTCAGTTCTTTTCTTCTAGGGTGCCATTTTCATCAGTGGTGTCCCAGGCTATCTTCCAGTCCAGTGCCTTCCTCTGTCATCTGTGTTCCCAGAGTGCTCTAAGGGTTAATTCCTTTGCTGTGCAAAGCTGATAAATCTGCTTACAGATGAAATTATACCATTTACCATTCTTTAACATATTTCTATATCTAGCTAATTCTTGAAGTGGTTTTTTTCATGGCTGAATCTAGTGTTGCATTTTTGTCATGCTGTGCCAGGTAGTGCTTGACCTTGCAAATACTTCTCACAGTCACAGATGTTTATTTAGAGACAATACCTTAGGATTAAATGAATGCAGAATATTTGAGCAGTAACCAAATGGAATGGAAAATGCAAGTCGTATTTCATTCTGTGTGGCTACATTTTTCTTGCAAAGCTTGTCCTTGAAAACAAAACATATCAAATGTTAAATCAAAAGATACTTTTTAACCTGCATGCAGGGAATTGGAAATGTTGCAGACAGTTCCACTGAAGGCTGTCTTAAAAAGTTTTAGCTGGAAGGTGATAGTGAAGGTTGAAATGGAATAAATGATAGGCACTTGACTTACTACTTCATGGCTTTCACTTGTATTTAAACCACACTGGTTTATTCTTCAACAGCAGACTCTTGTGTGTCGGATGTAGCAGGAAGGTATTAAGTTATTGGGGACAGCAGTGTGACTTGGACTGTGTCATGTATTTTTTTTTTTGAACAGCAAGAACAGAACTCTGTTTTACAGTAATTTGAAGACTTTTCCTGTGCTCTAGCAGGATTTTGTCTATCATGTATCAAGCAATGCAACAAGTACTTTGTTTACAGCTGTTCATAGTTGATTTACTAAACAGAGAGAACAAGCCTGAATAACTGAATTTTAAGAGTCAGGTCTTTAGCTTGTCCCTGTGTTTAGCAGTAAGAAGCACTCGCATCAGCCTTATGTTTGCATTCTGCATGGAGGGAATGACTGCAAAATGCATTACTGTTATTTTTATTGTTACCGCTTGATTCCATTGCTATAGAGATTTCGAATGGTATTTTGTTAAAATTTCACACAGAGGTGGGGCAGTTTCTGTCACAGTCCTATGGGTTTGTTTTTAAGCTTCTGTTCCTTTGTTAAATTTCAGCTCTCTGATCTTCTGCAAAGCTGATGCTAATGTCATCAAAGTAAAAGAAGAGTTGCTTTTACATTTGTTTGTTGCAGACCTGTGCATTCGGTAGGGTCTGGAATGGTTTCTCGAATGAGTTCAGCAGTAAGGGATGCCTGCAGAGAAGTTATATGAGTTAATCTTCCAGAAGAAATTCAATCTCCATATTTCATTTTAAGACCACTTTGCGTAGCAAAGTAGTTTAACCAGTAGCAGATTTTTTACTTGCTGATGGTTAATTTCATGCCCTACAAAGGGTCAGCACACTAATACAGAAGAACATGATTACCTCATCCTCGCTTCCCCCCCCCCCCCCCGCACACGCAGTGAAGGGATACCGCAGTGTTTGTTTTAGGTGAGCTCTTGTCAGATGCCCTTTATCTGTTTGATTTTGAGATGGGTCCTCAAAAGAACTTCTAAAAAAGAAAGTTGTCTTTTTTCGTTTGGTTTTTTTTTTTTCCCTTTGTGAAGTTCAAAGGACAGAGTAGCCTTATAGTGTTTTAATTGGAAAGCTACTGCTTGACCTTGGTTGTCTAAACCTGGAGGGGGGGGTGGGGGCGGGAAATTCTGACAAACTTGTAGTTTTGTAATCCTTATGCCTGCCTGAACCTTTGACCCTTTTACTTTATAACTAGAACTTCATTGTCACCATTTGTCCCTGCAGTTCCTTTCAAAGAAAACGGCCTTCCAAGTGTCTGTTTCCACTTTGCTGCTGTGTTCTGTTAAGGAAGGGTATTAATTCATACCTGATACATTGGAGGGGCCAAGACTTTTGAACTTGCACAAGAGCTTGGGGAGGGGGAAATGAGCATAGCAAAAGCATGTCTTGCTGATGCAAATGAGTACAATGAAAACAGTCTTGGGAGATCAAGGGAAATGTGGTCTTGCTACCAGCATTCAAATTCAGTCAGATGCAGATTATTTGTAAGATTAACATAGCACAAAAAACCTCCTCTTTTATCACAGATTAGTTGTTTTGCCAAGTTTGTTGTAAGCTTTTAAGAGGATTTGTAAACTCAGGGTTACCTTTGCATTACTGTCATGAAAATACACTTCCATTGGTGTGAACTTCTGCTGGTTGACACCTTTGTGAAGATAAGACAATTCTTGTTTTTTCTGTTCCAGGTGAGTGAACAAGTAGAGTTTTATAGTTGTAGAGTGTATATATAGATGATTTAAATTTTGTGGAGGCCTCTTGCTATTGAGTGCACATGTAGAAGGGAAACCTGTTCTCTGGAGCAAATTCCTGTGTTGTTCAATTGATACCATGCTGATCAGAGAGAAGTCGCTGGAGAGTCTTGAGGAGTTTGGCTGCCAACTTGAAGTGAGAATAACGTAATAATGAACCTTGTTCTGGCGGAAAAATATTAAAATACAACTCATGTTACATAATTTATATTCATGAGCCTTGATGTAGTGGTAGATCTTGTGGAAGTACTCATGGGCCAAGAGAGTTCAACTAACACTAATGTGAATGTTTTCCAAAGCCTATTAAACTTGGGTTCATGGTGCTTGTAAATTGCTGACATTGCTTTGTATTAAAAATGCAAATAAATAAACTTTATTTCTGTAAATGAAACCACTTTTCTCTTGAAACTGAAACTGTCTTTAATTCACTTTAAGTAATTTGGCTGGTGCCTGATACTTGTCTGACAAATTAAAGGAGTATTTTTATTGACATTTTAAAATGAAAGCCACTTTTTAAATTAAGGACCTATGCATAAAGATAAGGCAGCTGGTATAAAAATATTGCTGCTCTCTCCCCAACCCCCAAAGTGCAACTTTGTCTACTGGATATTAAGAGTGCACAAGAGGGCAGTGTTTGCCTGCGATGTGGGATCCTCATGATAAGTGCATAGGGTAACAGGTCAGCATGGATGGAGTGACCGTACTGTGAATCGAAAAAGAATTAAGTAGAAGATTTGGAATGCAACTGTGGCTTAATTTTCCCATTCCTAAAGAAAATATCCTCTGTGCTTTAAAGGAAGGTTAGTTGTATTTCATCTGCAGTTCAGATAGTGCTTTTTATTGCTTATGCGATAAAAAAAAAAGTGTAGCGTTGTCTTATGTGTTACATGAGATGCACATAACACAGGTGAGATGAAACAACTGGTTTTCACTGAGGCTGCATGTGAGCAGTATGACTCTTTATCCACATAAAGGGCTGGGGTTTTTTATTTTACAGTTACGGAAAGTTTATCTAGTTTACCCTGTAAAGCAATTAGTGATGTGGGAACTATGGAATTTAGTGTACCCAGTTCCCCTCCCTCCCCCCCATTTCCCTGAGTCATTTAATAACTAAGCAAAAGTAAGGTAGTTGTACTAAATCTGTTTTGAACCACTTCTGTGCAGTGTGGGGTTTGTTGTATGAGGTTGAGTAGAATGAAATTTGTGTGTGTGTACACCAGGGTACTTTCAAATAGTGGTCTTCCTGTGTAATTTCTATCTTATTTGTATCATAACTATAATGATTCTAACTTCCTATTTATTATGCGTCACTTCTCATTTCTGTCTGTGTTAATGTTTTTTTAGTGATGTGACAGTAGGACTAGTGTAATTGGCTGTTATGATTTCTATTCTATGTCCTCTTCTGCTTTTTTGACTTGAAGCTTATTTCTCTATTAAACTTACAAAGGTTCAACCAGCTCCTAAACTAAACATCAACTCTTAAGTAATATTAGAGAGCAAAGCAGGAAGTCCTCTCCTTTTATGGGTTGAAAAGTTTAAAAGGAGCGAGAGAGCCATCGTCTTGCGATCTCAGAAGTTATAGTGAATGATCACGTTCTCTTTTATTTCTTGTTAGAATCCTGTCAGAAGCGTACAGTTTCCTGTGTTCAGTTAAAAAAACCCACAACCTTAATTTTGCATATCTTGTTCTGAAGATGTGATTTGTAATTGAATTCTCAATCTTAAATGTAGACTGTGTGCAGGAGTGGCTTTATTGAACCTTGTTTGAATGATAGGTTGTCTCTTGCTAGTATAGGACAGTTTTTCTATAAAGCTTTTGAGTGGTTGTGTGCATACTTGCTTGTATACAACAAAATTGTGCTAATTGACACTTCATTATTTGACACAAAAAATTTGACAGCTTCTCAGGAAAACATAATAACCGAGCACTGTAATGGTGCTAAGTCTGTTTGATCATTCTTCCTATTGATTTAAAAACAGAATTTCTTTGTTCCATCATTCTGTGTGCAAGCATTCATCAAATAACCACGTGTCCTTTCATTTCAATTTGCTTCATGTTTCTCCTTCTTGAAACTTTGTAAGCTGTTTGGGAGAGTGGTCAAGCTTTATTAATCCATGTTAGATGTTTTTAAATATCAGCTAATGTAGTGAAGTCTTATAAATACCTGCATAAAACTAGAAGAACTCACTGTAAAATATGTAGCAAGTTTATAGTTAAAATTACCCTTGTCAAAATAAATTTAAAGCACATTTTTCTAAGTAGATTTGTAACTGATGATGGATATGTTTGGCTTGTTAAATAGTCCAATTCAGCAATTCAGTGGTCTGCTAATCAACAAACTGGCTTAGTAAGGTTCTACTGTATTTGTTCTACAGCTTGATTTAGCAGTTGTCTTCAATTAGTGGATGCTAGATAGAAGTTAAATGATACATTGCTTATATATAGAACACACTTTTAATAGCTAGCTTAGCTTGATGGAGCCATGAACTTAGCTTCCTTAATGTTCCCTGGTTGTTTGTTTTGTTTTTGGTTGTTTTTTTTTTGTTTGTTTCTACTAGAAGTAATAATATATGTTCTTGGATGACTGTTATAAAGTGCTGTGTATCAAAACTCCTAAAAAACCAAAGCACAGATGGGAAAAATCTAGGTTATAATAGTAAAGCAGACATATGACATCTAGCTAAGCGAACAAACCAACCCCCCACATTGTCATTGTTGAAGCCCGTTAAGTGGAGTAAAATTATTTCTCCATGTGACAGCTAGTTGTTTTCTGTCTGGGAGCCCTAAGGTTGGCCTGGCAAGCTGAAGAGCAAGGACAGATGTTCTGTGGTGGTAGTTTCCAGCTGGATTCTTGAATGCATTGTGTTCTGTGGGTCACAGCTCATAACAAAGTAAAATTGAGTGAGAGCTCCAGCAAAGAAAGACTTGAACAACTTGTTTGATAGCTGTGATTGCAAAGATACTGTGCATACTGTGAGAAAATATTCTCTGTGCTATCTGTAAAATTCAGATTAAATAGCCATTCTGAAGTGCTTCCTTTAAACTGTTTGCTTCCAAAAAGCATTGCAGGCTAAGTAAATACCAATAATTCTTATTTCCCATCTCCTTATCAGTTATTCTACCAAAATGTTCTTGCACAGCCTATCTAATCTCTTCAAGTGAACATGAAATGGTTAGTGTTGGCTTCCAATTTGAATGACGATCTCTGTTTCAAATTTAAGCTGATGAATTCTACATTAGATTGTAATTATCAGCATTACCAGCACTAGGGGTGGTTGTGACCAGACAAACAAATATATTTTTATATATATATATATATGTATCTCTGTGTTGAATGTAGCAGCAGAATGAGTTGGTGAATAGTGGAAGAAAAGGAAATGGAATTGAGAGGATAGCTTAAACAAAAAAAATAAATTGCATTCAGGAGCATTGTGGGGGTAAAAGATGATAAGGGGGACTAAAAATCAAGGTTTAACTTTTGAGATTTATGAAAGTTGACCTGGGTAAGAATTCAGGCCCCTCACCCCAAGTTCCATAGAAGAGATGATTCATTTGGCTTACAGGTTTTCTTTAAAAATGTATTATTTTCTTTTACTTATGCCATGGAAGGATCATGAACATTGTCGTGTCCATGGCAGATCTGCTTTTTCTGCAGTGCCAGGAAAGTGAATTTAATCCAATCCCCTGTAGCACTTTTTTGTCTCCTGTGCCAAAGTTTTGCTTTGTTTCGTGTCTTATTTGGGTTGCAGCGTAAGGGCTTGGGTGCTCTTTTTAATTGTGGAACTTTGCCTTGATTTGTTCGGCAAAGATTCACCTGTCTATTTCCATTAAATTTATTGTAGAGCAGGTAACCATATTTTAGAGACATTTGCTGTATATGTAAAACTTGAAATGGTCTTTAAGAACCTGTTGAGTAAGGAAAAGCTATAGAAGTGTTAGAGAATTGTTGATAGAACTATCCAATTATATTAACCACGATAGGCTATGGGAAATGTCTTTTTGTCATAGATATTTATTCATGCTTAAATTTACTTCTCTTATATTAAAGAATTCCCTTCCAGCAGTATGGCTTTGGAGAGGAAAGTTTCTGAAGCATGCAAAAACTGTGTTTTGGAGAAAGAAACAAAATTATTGTAGTTTTCTTTTTTTAGGATCAAGAAGAGGGGGAGGGAAAATGGTTTCCTTGTATTTGACTGTGCCGTTGGAGGGAAGACAAAGCTCAGTCTCTCTTGCTGACTAATGTCATCATCGAGGCATTTTTTTTCTCCCACAGAGCAATTTTGTCTCCACTGAGACCCCCACAGCCATTGGCAAGACCATGGCCTGAGATTAAATCTCATGCTTGGGTGAAATTCTAATGACTGTAATTGTTTCCTCTTTTTAAGTCTGTGGTCCCTTCATCAAAGAGTGGTGCGGAAATTATGCATTTATGTTGTAAAAGGGAGGTCGTGATTACCTGAACCTGTGGTTGACTTCAGGGGATTCTGTGTTGTGTTCTGGCAGTGGTTATCCACACTGACATTCTAGTATGTGAAATGATTTAAAGTGTGGCTTGGAGTATATATGTAAAGTAATAGTGGCACGCCTCAGTCCTCTCTGGGGTTTGTGCTGCTCTCGTTCGCCGTCACCCACTGTCGGGTGATTGCTGCCTCTCGGTCAGGGGAGTGCTAGCAGCTCGTGTGTTTTGGTTGTCTGTTGGCATAGGAGAGAAGGCAGAGTAGTAGATGTGGATCTAGGTAGGCTTCTGTGAATGATCTGTTCCGAAGGTAAGCGCCTAACCTGGTGCACACATGCAATAGTGCTGGAGTTGTCTCCCCCAAATTGCAAAGGGCTTAGGACCTCTCTGCAAGTGTTAGTGTTAACCCTCACTCTCCAGTGTTTATTGAAGGTGTTTGGCATCTTGAAGGGATCGCACCAGTATGGTAGTGCTGGTGTGGAAGAACCAAGCATGAGTATGTCTGTGAATGTGGATATGAAGAAAACTGCACACAATTTTATAGAGGTAGTTTGCCTGATCCTGCAAAATGGGAATATATGTGTGCATCAGTGTTGCTGTGTGATGGGAAAATTCACAGAAGAATTTTGTGTTATTTGACTTTATTGTGCAGTTCTGTATGTACACAACTTTGGAACTAACTTACTTGGAGGTTTGCTGCTTTGAAACAGCAGGACTGCTTTTGTGGGGTTTAATGTTTTCTTTGTCGTAATTTAAAGCCAAACAAATCAAATGTGAAGATAAATTTGTTTTTTAAACACAAGCCCCACTGTCCATTTCCTAACTTCTTTGGAGGTTTATGAAAAAATGATGTACCGTACACAGTTTTTGGAGTTTCTGCTCTAATTTATGAATTGTCCTTTAAAGATGTCAGAAGAACTGACCAAGAGGTGTTTAATCAGAGAATAAGGAAAATTATTCAAATAGTACTTAATTCTAAGTGCTTAGGCTGCATTTAGAGACTAAAGAAACCCTAAATATTGTCATTCTTAAAAGCACTCAGCATCAGAATCTTTCCCTGCTCTCAGTGAGGCAATGTTGTACTTTTCAATACTCCAAACTGAATACCGAACAAAAAAAAGAAACCCCAAGTGTCAACAGTGCTATTCACTTAAGGATGCAGCCTTGGGCATATAACATGGTTACTTTGGCCACTGTCTGGCAATATTATAACTTAATATGATGATGTGCCTCACCTTAAACATTCCTAAAAGCCTGAAAAGCAAGTTTTTACACCAAAGTTATATGCATGTCTTTCATATAAATAAAATCCATAATAAAAAAAACCTTGAAATAATTGTTGATAATATTTCTCCTTGTGTATGGTGTAATGACAATATTGCTGAACATCCAGAAGTCACAAGTCAGGTATTCCTAAGGAAGTTTAAGGAAATAGTTTTGTTCTTTCAGTTTGCTTGTGATAGATTTTGACTCTGTGGTGGGTACCAACGTGTACTTCTTTCCCTCAGTAGACTTTTCACCTAACAACTGAGATGATCCCATTATTTCAAGTGCTGTGATAAAGTTGTGGTGGCTGGTGATGTTTACCCATGTGTTTGTAATTGAGCTCTCAATTTACTCTCTCTGGTGTGTATTATGATATCCAGTAATGCTAGTTTTTTCTGTCCAAAATTGCTATTTAACTGGAATATCTTGTGGGGACAAGATTCGCTTGTCTGTGGTGCTGTGTAGTGCTTCTAGGGCACTATATATATTTAAAAAAAGTGTATTTAGTTAAATCAAACTGTATCAGCCTTTGCATGGAGAAAATACTCTTTTGAGGGAGGGAGGGAAGGAGTTTTGAACTGAAGTGAAATTCCTTAAAAAAACCACCCAAAACCTCAAAAACCCAGTAGCTGAAAGTCTAGTCCTTACAGAAAGTTCATCTCCATGTGTGTTTTCATTACTGAACTATATTCACTAACAAATTGTATGTGGGTGAGTGTTTGGGTGTTTTTTTCATTATGTGTCCCTAAATGTGTGTTCTTTTTTGTTTTGAAGCTTTATTTATGGTATGAAATAGTTGATTATTCTAGTAATAGCCAGGACTGCTTTTGTGGGGTTTAATGTTTTCTTTGTTGTAATTTAAAGCCAAACAAATCAAATGTGAAGATAAATTTGTTTTTTAAACACAAGCCCCACTGTCCATTTCTTTACCCACCCTGCACCAAGAAACCAGTGAGTCTTTAACTTATTTTGATAGTGTTCCGTTAGTAACATAGTCAAATTGATGTAGTGTTTGAAGGTTATTTTGGTTACTGTACTTGTTTCTTTTCCCTTTGAATTTTAAAGATGTTTATCTTTGTCCCATTAAGAAAATGGTAGACAGTAGCTAGGAAAACTGTAGACCACATATAAAGTGATGCCAGGTTTATGGATTTTTTTGTGTGTTCTTGCATATAATTGAGTCAATCCTAGGTAGAACCAGAATTGACTAATGTGAAATTTAAATTAGTGACAGTATCTTTTCAAAGCTTATGCATACTGTTTTAAACCTTTCTGTACTAACTTAGGGGCTCATATAAGAACAGTCGGAACAAAATAGTTACAAGAATGTTTGAGTTTAAGCTGTCTAATATTTATTTTAGCAGCCTATGATACTTCAGCAGCATTTTCACTTTGTATAAGAGAGCTAACAACTTCATAGCATCTCAAATGCAACGGTATTTACTGTTTTTATTGGACACTGAAAATTTTTAGAATAACAGCATGAAATCGTCAAAATGCATGCATTTTGGGGAGGCTGTTATTCTGTTTGGAAGCTGTTATGCTTTCTGTTTGTCCCAGCCTGTGTAGGTTCCCCTTTATGCAGTTTGTTCCGAAGTGAAATAAATAAGTTCTGTGAATGAGAAATGTGTTTCTGCTAAGGGGATGCTGAAGTGGGGTCTGAGGTTCCCTAATAAAAGACCAAAAAAAAATTAATGTAGGGATTGGAAGCATAGTACAGTATAGGTGCAATAAAGGCAGCCAAGATCAGCTCAGCAGAAACAGTACATTTATGAGAACTTGTCATAAGAAGCAGAGTTCTGTGGTTAACAGTCATGATTGAAATACAGGATGCTCAGGCAGTAGCTTACTGGTGGCAAACATGACTTCCTAGTAGGTCAGCAAAATAGCCCATCAAGCTAGTTTTCCAATATTAAATATATTCTGGGAAATATGGTTTGCTGCTAAGTGGTAGAAATCATTGGAAAATATTTTAAATGCCTGAATTGTAATCTCTCTTTCTACTTCTGTTAGCTCTGGGCAACCAAAAAAATTGAGCTTTAATCACCAAGGCTGTATTCTTTCTTGGCAATTTCAGCATTTCATTAAGCAGTGATTAGTACTCTTCAATTATGCATTCATTTATCTTGGTGATGCATTTACAGTTAGAGATAGTGTTGGTTTATTGAATTTGGCTGATGCCTAGCAATTTCAGCAGATTTTTTTTCTTGCCATTTAAGAGCATGCAAGAAAGCAGCAGAGAGGGGTTTTATAGCCTTGGCATTGTGTTTAATGATAATCTTACATGATTTTTTTATTTTTGTGAAGAAAAGTGGAAAATACAAGGTGGGTTTTTTTTCCCCGCTTAGAACTTGTACAAATTCTGTTCTAAAGTCCATCTCCAGGCTTTGTCTTTGGCTGCTGGACATGGGTGGTTGGTGTTATGCCTCTTTCAGGTGCAAGGGAAGAAGCAGTGTAGCAGGCTGATCTCGAAGCTCGTAGTTGGAATGGATTTTTCTCCATGTTCCTAAGCTGGCAGTTCCACAAATGAATTAAAACATCTTTTTCCCTTTTCTTAAGGGGGGTGGGGGGAGAAGGAAAAGAGGAGGGACAGTGCTGTGGGAAATATGGTTGAAGAGCAGTTTCTTGATACTTAAATGTTGTCCTTTAGGAGTAGGAGGAAGGAGGAGAGAAAAGGATTTCAATACTGTTAAAAGGTGTCCTTGTTTGTTTTCTGTCATAACTGGGTAAGGATTAAATAGCAGTGGACTGTGAGTTGGAACGCTTTGAGGGAGGAGTGGTAGGGTTGCTGATAACCCACTTTTGCTTCACTTCTGTTTGTTTCATGGGTTTTGTTTGTATGTCTTAAAATGATGCATTCCGTTTCCTTCTAGCTTTAACTGTATACAAGCTTGAGTTCTAGTTTATTAACAGAACTGAAATGAAACAGGCTTCTTTGCCTGCCCAGTGCTGCTGCAGAAGGAATAGACTATTGCTGCTATCTCTTGGTACTGAAAACTTCAAAGCTTTCATTTTGCTGGTGAAACCCTGCGTAAAACTTGTGTAATCTGAGATGTTGTGATTTAATTTTCCTTGGACAACAGAATCTAACTCTTTGAGAGAGACAAATCTCACTGTATGCTTAAATCTTATTTTTCTGAGTAAAAGAGAATGCTGTGTATGTTTAAAACATGGTGACTACAAATAAGAATTTTTTTTTTTAAAAAATTGTTTTCCCCTTGTGGTCTCAAGTCTACCCCCCTTTGTGCCTTGCTCAACAGGGCACTCGAGGTAAAAATCATGTAAATGGATGCTAGTATTACTTTATCAAGGGAAGAAAAAAAATTAAATACACATTTATGTGATTTTAATCTTTTTTTTTTACTTCCATGTAGACTAGTAATTAAAGACACTTTTGTATTCTCTACCTACATTACTTACCCTTTTCCTCTTCATACATTTTACTTCAATGTTGTTTTTTTACAAAATGGAAAGATAATTTTTTCCTCAAAAGCAGATTAGCTGTGACATTTCAAATACAATTAATAAAAATAATTTATTGGAAGTACTTTAAGGAAATCTTCTAACAAAATTTGATTTGGGTCTATAGTAAATTGTCAGTAAGAATATACTTAATAAAGTTCCTTTGTATTTCTCTTCCGTTACTATTATATGGTTCTTTCTTTGTATTTCTCTTCCATTTTTATATGGATCTTCAACAGCAATTGTGTCCATCATTATTATATGGATCTTCAACAGCAATTGTGTCCATCATTTGATGTGAAGACTAAAGTGGCTAGGTAACGAAGCATATTTACTTAAGTTTATTTTAAATGAAATTCTCATTCCGAGTTTTCTGTCCCTTGTTCTGTAATTCTAGTTCCTACTGTCAGAAAACTTAATTTAGTATCTTGTTCTCTCTGAGTCTAGAAGATGTGTATCAGAAAGAAGACCTAACAAAATGTGAAAACTAATAGTTAAGAATATAAACCCACTCATACAAGGCAAAAACATCTAAGAATGGGTTTCTGCGAAGAGGGAAGTGTGTAATGTTTAGATATTATTGATGTGCTTTTGATACTGTTTTGTATTCTTGCTTAGGAATTTCTTCTCTTAACTCACCTGAGAAATTGTATCACGGAGTTTAGATTAGCAAGCACAGATGATTTTGCTGGGCTTCTGAGCACTTCATTTCTAGAATCCCATCCAAGCTAGATGGTAATGGCTCAGTGCCTGTAGTTGCTGCTTTTTAAATTTTTGCTGCGACTAGTGGTCTCCAGAAATGTGCTGGTTATGTTGTTCCATTTTTAAACACTGAAATATAAATTTACAGCTATGGCATACTTTGATGTAGAATCATTACTGCTTTGCACTCCATGTTATTTGCTTATTTACCAAGGATTCTTAGTCTGTTTGTGTATTTCCATTGAATAACTTGAGCAGTGCCAGCATTCCGAAGAGCTGGTCACATGAGCTTGGCAGGGCAATGTGTATTCTGCACAGACTTTGTTTTCTGTAGGCTTTCTTCCCACTTCCTGGGGATGTTGTCAGCCTCCGTTTTAGCTTGAAAATTTAGATTTAGATTTGGGAGAGAAGTTGTTCTGAATTATCAAATGAAATATAGGAGGGTGAGTGTGGGATGTGGAGCTGGGAGACCTATTGTACTTTTTTCTTCTGATGACTCTTCTTGGTCACAGAAGCAGAGCTCTGGTCTCGATAAAAGTTTTGATCTTGAGTGTTTTATTTAACCAACAGATGGGACTGCTCACAAACTTACTTTACACAAACTGCCACTACTACTTGTAAAATGCCTGTACCTTTGAGTCTCAGAGCTTGTGTGGCTTTTTTCAGTTGTTTGTTCATCCTAGAGAAAAGGCTGGAGGACTTGTTCTGAATTATTCTGAGAGATCGATGATAATCTAAGCATGTTGTGTTTTATATAGTATTTCAGCTGTACTGTGAAATCACTGTGCAGGGTTGTGCAACACAACTTCACCTTTTGAAATTCTTCAAAATACTTATAGAAAACTTTTTTCTTTAATTATGAGGGGGTTTAGAGGTAAAGGACTGTTGTTATATGTTGATGGCTTCTGTATGTACACCTTGCAAGATCTATGGTTTTCTAAGTATAAAACTTGAAGCAATAAAATAACCTGGCTGTCTCCAAGATGGAAATGTTTTCGTTATTCTAGGGAGCAAGTGGTCTAAATTTAGCCTGGGAGCTTTCTAAAGCTGGCACCTTTGTTTTGCGTTTATCTGTGAAGTGCCATGCACGCTTGCAGCTTTGTAGAGGTAACGGTTCAGAGCCCAGTTGGTTCCATGTAGCTTCATAGGAATGAACTCTGTAAGGAAGCTTGCACGATCAAGGTCCAAACTAGTGCAAACTCAGACCAGGGCTGTATTTTGCTCCTTAGTTGGCTACAAAACCTCATCCACGTGAGTATCTCTTAAGTAATAAAGTAAATAATTTAGAGTGTTTTTAAATTTTTTTTTTTAACTAATTCCAAATTTCACTGGAAGAGTATATCTTTTTGTGACACTACTGTCAAATTTTTTCTTAAAAACCATCTGTTTATAAATCTTGATGCCTTAGCTTTCTCACTTTCCCTCCTATTAGTACTGTTGAAAACATTTATACAAGCATTGCTACTCTCTTATCTGTGCATGATTATAGATCATAAAATTTCAGCTCCTCTTAATACAGTATAAATTATAGTCTTGGCAAGAATTGTGTCTAGTTTTACTTAGTAATTAGACTCTGCACACCTTTCCTAGTTTATAGTGAGCATCACCTTTTATTATATTGAGAATGTATTAATGCGAAACACAAATATCATACAACCTGCAGTATCTGGAGTGCTTTGTGGCGTTGGCAATTTAGATAGTATATCCAGCATGATAGTTTGTTTTGTCCTGAAGTAGTGGGATGTGAGATTTACATGACTATTGACCTCTTGGGACCACTCTGAAATAAGGTGTGTATCTTGTGCAATCCTAGTCAGCAAAAATTTAAATAAAAATAAATACCCTGTCAAAAGCCCTTCTGTTGGGCTGGCAGGAAGGATGAAATAGTACCATATGCTTGATAATGGCTTCCTAGGAAGTGGTCCTCTGGCACAATCTGATGTGACTTCGTGGAATGACAAGCTATGCAGAATGCTTGTTATTGTCACGATTTGATATTGTATTATTAGTCGAGGCCTGATGTCTGCTGTGGACTGAAGGCTAGAGAACAGAGTACAAAATAAATCTTTCTGGAATTTGAGTGGTGAGTCAAATTTATCTTTTAAAACAAACAGAAGTTACAGCCTCTTTGAATGTTGAAGACTCTGTTAAAGCGAACTGAGAATAAACCAACAGACCACTGCTGTGAATTTGGTTTCAAGTGGTAAGGTTGCAGTGGTTTTTCCACATAAAGTCTTTCCTTGGTAGTGCAATATTAACTCTTAACACCTCAGCAAGAACAATTTATTGGCAATGTTAACTCTTCAGCTACTCACCTCTTAATCTGAAACTTGTAAATTAACAAAGCACCTAATATTCCATCATTGCAGCAAGGTAGGTTAAGTGCTGGCTAGACTGTCCAGAAAAATTTGTCTTCCGAAGTATTGCCGTTTACTTTGGCTCTGGTTATCTGTGACAATGCAGAGAATGAAAGTGTCCGATTTCCCAGAGTTGGCATCCTTAATTTAATTGTGTGTGACTGATTTGTTTTAGAGATTTCTTTCTTTCCATGTGCCATACTGCTATAGCTGTGTAGTCATGCAGGTGCTTCAAATAAAACTTGGCACAAAACCCGAGATTGCGTGCAGCATGTCTTGACAAGCTTTTTTTACGTGGATGTATTTTTTCATCCTTGATGCAACACTGCTGTTCTGTAAGGGTTCTAATTCTTGTTGGTATTTGGTAGATGGTAAAGGTTTGAAAGTTAGAGTGTTAGTGTTAGAATTCTTGTAGAACTGCATATCATGAAGTTGAATTAATTTCCCACTTTGCATATGGATGGAGTTGTATGCTGAAGTATATGATACAAGGAGCAATATAATTATTATTCTCTCTTTATTTTACCATTTGGTTACATGCTGCAGCAGGAATACCAGTGCAACAGTTTTCTGCATTACTGTCGCAGAAACCAAGAAACTCACATCAAAGTAGGGGTTCACCATGCTCCAAAGTACAGAAGACTCTGAAGGCTAAGTGCAGTATAGTCCTGGTAATCTGAGGTAGCCACCTTTCTTTTCTAACTTCCCACTAGATATTGGTAGCTCTTTCAGTCGTTCTGGATTGAACTGCTTGACAGAGAAGCAAAGCTGTGGTTGAATGTATGAGATACTAGTGTTGGAGATTTAAACTGAAATAGGCATGTTTATTGCTGTCGGTTCTAGCGGGTGTCTTCTTTGTTCCTTGTTTTCCCTCTTCCTTTGATTCTTAATTGTAGTGAGATTTGCTCTTCCTTGACTGACATTGCTATGGATAAGGTTTGAAAGTTTTCTGTCAATGCAGGTTACTTAGCTCTACAGCCTTGATGTCATTCCATGGCTGGGCACCATGTTCATCTTTTGGGCAAGATGTTATGGCTCCTGGTCAACTCCGGGGTTCCCTTCGAGAAGAACTTCTTGACCCTTTGTACTTTGTACAGTATCTGCCTCGTGGGCGGACTGTGGAGCCATTGTCTGGAATGCGTGTCTAATGTGTTCCACTCGGACCCTCAGTTCATTCCATAATGTTAGCTTTAATTGGCTGTTTTTAAACTTTCATGTACAATTTGGTTGTACATGGTAAATTACCACCCTCTTTGCCTTTTCCTAAGAGCAAGAAGCTAGAATCTAGGCTGTGCTTTCCCTTGTTGCCTTTTACTATTGCCCTTCAGCTCTTTTAGAGGTAGCACTGGTGGGTAGTGTTTCTGTCAGAGGGCAGACCTTTTTTTATTAGTGTTTTTTTTCCTGTAATCTCCCAAAGGCTATACTTTTTAAACATTGCGTTGTATTTTTTGACTGGCTTCTGCATTTGAAGATTTTTAAATAATTAATATTTGTTGTCCAAAGAAGTATCTTTAATAGCTGTTGCCTAGGTCTTAGTGTGCCCCAGTGTGTGTCCCTTTTATCTTTTTTAGATATTCATATATTTTAATTTCCTTGTTTGTTCATATGAGAGCTTCAGGACAGAATCGGTCATATAACCAAGGTTTGTCTTTACTGCATAAGAATGCTTTTGTATGTGCTTCTGAAGTGTCAAAATATATGGCATGAGCAGAATAATAGTCTCTGCTATTACACGGGTTTCATCCAGGCTTAAATACTTGATCGGAGCATCCGCAGAAGCTATTTTTGAGAAAGATGGGTAGTTTGGTTACATGAGGAAAAAAAAGTTGGCAGTACTGCATACAAAACAAATTTTGCAGTTCAAGCTCAAAACAGTGATGAGTCTCTTGTTCGTACTTGGTATGAATAAAGTAAAACAAAGCCTGCCTTTATCCTCCATAACAGGCTTATGAGCTCATGTTTCGGCTTTTCCTTTCCCCTCCCTTTCTGACATGGACCGTCTTTTTTTTTTTTTTTTTTTTTTTTTTTTTTCTTTCCTAAACAGTCAGTAACTCTCTGCAGTATTTTTAATCTCAACAAGACATCCAGTGGCTGATGATGCAAAAGTGTTGCATCAACAAAGAGGGGACGATAGTCAGAGCATTCCAGGTCTGACATTTTTGGCCAAGGAGCTGTGTATTGTGGCCACCGATTCCTCCCAGCACAGCATGCTTGCTTCAGGCAGGAGACTACATTTCATTGACTCCTGTTGTGTGCCTCCCTGCTCCTTATTTTAGGCTTCCCCAAGAAGTTATGACTGGGAGTCTCATAGTTTTAGATGAAAGAGCCTGTTGTCTTGTTGAATTATCTCCTTTCTGTCTATATTTAAAGCAAAGCTGGCAGGTAAAAAAAGATATGGTAAAACAAAAGCTCTGTTATAGTATCATCTTGGGCTGGATTAGAATAAAACTGAGAATGAGCGAATGTGTTTTTATTTTTATGTGTTTGTTTAGACTGCTTGTTTACCTCTAGTCCATTAGCACCTGGGAGTGGTACTGGACTCACTGCATTCAGCTTCAGAGGGGTTCCTGGGTGCTGGTGGGGTCTAACCCACAAAAATCTGTTCACTGAAATAAATAACAATAAGTATTTCCCCTTTTAGATTAAAATTTGTCCTTTCACAAATTGTATATTATGGAATTGCAAAATAATATACGTGTGTAATCATGGATATTGAGTAGTCATAAGCATATTGTACTCTTGGATTTTTTTTGAGATAAAATTGGGTTTAAAACCTAAAACACTTTAAATTTTTAATACTGTAATGCAACATTTTAAGCTAATGACTTTTTTTATGACCGAAGCGAATGCAACTTGTGAACCTTTTTGTTCACTAGAAGTATAGCCGATAGCTTTAAAAATGGGTTTAAGAAGTTCCTCATGACAGCTAAACTTCTTGAATCCATATGAAAAATCTGCCTAGATCACATAATTTAGCCTTGCGGCACTGGTTTTGTTCTGCAAATAAACTATCAGAAATTGATTTATAAGCTAGTTGTTTCATAGATGTGCCTGTTTGTTATGTATGATTGTTACTGTTGTAGTTTGTGTTCCTTCACAGCATAAAGCCTTCAGACATCTTTTCAGTTGTGTCTGTTAAGCTGTTACAATCAGGTACTTCTAGTCATGAATTTTTCCCCAGTTTAATAAAGGCAACGTGGGGTAAAATTTGTTGATTTCTACCTGAATGCATCATTAACCATTACAAGAGGGGAAATTAGGGCATGGGCTTGGTGTCTTTTTTTTTCTTTTGGTAAATCTTATTTTTGATGCAAAGGCAGTTCTGTCGCCAGCCAGTCCAGCATGCGTAGACTCTCCCCCCCATCATAAAACAATGAGCACATTCAGGCACAACTCGTGTTTTCAGTTATTAAAAAACGGAGCCGTCTGTCTCTGCCTGTGACTTTAATCTTTAAGCCTTTATTCCCTGTACCCCACCCCCTCTTTCTTTCCCCAACCTTTTGTTTGTGAAGTGCAGAGCTACAGGATATGTGGGCCTGGAGTTTCTGAATGTATTGTACATTCCCCTGGCAATTACAGATGTTTATAACCCTGACTGATGTTATTTCAGTATTGTGGAGGGTGAAGAGAAAATTAAAGAATGCTTTTTTTCTTTGCCCCTGGCAGTCTTTAATTTTATTTTTTTTTTTGAGGGGAGGGAAGAAGAAGAAAAATGTAAACTCTTAATTTCTTTTAAAAAATCTTGTTCAGCATCCTCAGATGGAACCCATCTGAGAGGTGTGCATGAATCTTCCCATAGCCTACTGTAACTCTTCTGTTGGGACAGTGCATTGCATGCGGTATTGTAAAAAAACTTAATGGTACTGGATTTTAGTACAAAATAAGATCCTTGGTGTGAGGTCCATGACCTTTGGGTACTTTATTTCAAAGACAGAGACAAGGTATCTTAGGACTTGAAATGCTTTAAGAGTAGAATCATGTTAATTTGTTTCCAGCTTTACATGGAAACTGGGTTTTCTTTTTTTGTGGAATAATGATTTAGAATTTGTTGGACTGGAGACTTGTGGACTGGAGACTTGCAGAACTGTTCAAGAAAATTTATATTTGTTAGTCTCATAGAAATATGCTCTTGATCTGTACAAGGTATAAAATCAATTTCTTATTGGTTTCTTGAGCTATCTAAAGCTGCAGGTGTGCTATAAGATTAATGTCCTTGAATTGACAGAGAGGGGAAGAGAAGGTAGTAGCAAATCTTTGTAATCAAAGTGTTAATTTGTGTGTTTCTTGGAGACCCCTGTGCATTTCATGATCTTCAGGCTAGTTGGCCTAAAGCATTGCATTTAAGTAGAGAAAACTTTAATTAGAGTTGTGAATTTCAGGGTGGTTCAGCAGTATCTTTAAGGTAAAACTTTCATACATACACAGTTTTCTGACTGCATGCAAACTGCTGTTTGTAGCTGTGCAAGTTCAGAGTTGCATGTCTAAATGTATATTCAGACCTGTATAGCTACACCTAGTGTGATGATAGTCCTTTTTTGTGACTTTTGCATGAAACTTTTTGTTGGCTGATCTTTCAAAGATATAGCAGAAGAATGAGCAAGAATTCACAGTGAGATATTCTTTGGCTAGGCAGGACTTTAAGAAGTTAACACAAAAGATAGCAAAAACATCTTACTGTCATCTAATATGAAGCTGACTGAAATATGCTTGAAGAAATTCTAACAGACAATCTAAGATGTTTCTAATTCAGTAATTCTCTTAAGCACCCAGAGGGAGGCAACAGATGCTCTGTAGTGACAATTCTCCAGCCCTTTGGGAGGAAAAAAACCTGGCTGGTCATTAAGCATAGCTCATTCTCTTTATCCTGAGATAATCAAGTACTCAGGTTGTGTGTTGCTTGTGTAAGGATTTCTGAAATGTGCTATCTTTTTTTGTGTTACAAGGCCGGGCATGGATGTGATTGAATCCTAGATATGCTAGCATAACGATACCATCTTGTAAGTATTTTAAAAGAACTTGGAAAGATGAAGAGCTGAGTGTGAAATAGCACTGATACAGAATAGAATTTGCAGAAACTCACCGACTGCTGTTCAGGTGTCTGGCCTTTCCCCTCTCCAAGTCCAGTACTGGGCCTGTATGTAATAGTATATTCAAATACATACAGAAATAAGAGCACATTGTTCAGGAAACATTTCGGTCAGCTGTGCTGTTCTTGGAAGATGTGTGGGTTAAATTTTCTGAAAAGTTAATACAGAAGTTCGCTGCCTGAAGCACTAACTGGTTTGAAGGAAAATGTGTGCATGTAGGCACTGTTTGCCTGTTTATGTACTGCTCTCCCTGAAACACTATCAAGTTATTCCAGTCATCTTTAATGTACCACTTTTCTCTTTCCACTACAAACCTGGTTTTGTATGACTGTTGTAACTCGTAACAATAGGCATACAGGAATATCCTACTGTAGGCTGAAGCCTTAGGATCCTGTAGTATCAGGGAGGTAGCAGGAATTTCTGTGGCTGTAGGTACTGCAGAGGCTTTCATTCACTATTTGTCTCCATGTGCCAGTGTTTATCATTAGAGAAATGTCAGGTGTAACTTTCCTGAAGCTGGGAATTGTCTGTTTCTGTCTGGTGTGAACTGAGTTTTTAGAGATGGAGCAAAAGACTTCAGATGTGTGGAAATCTGGCAGAACTGGGAATGGGCTTATGTCCTCATTCATGCAGGTTCAGTGCCTTCGTAATTCTTCCAGATGCTTGATTCTTTTTATACTGTTTAGCCACTGTTTTCTCCTTCTGATCTTGGAAATGGCTTCAAAGATGATGTCTGTACTCTTTGAGAGATGGAGTGGGCAGAATGGTCATACCTTGTAGTCATATTTTTTGCAACATATTTAACATTATCATATGCAAATACGTTTACCTTTTTTGGGGCTTTGAAACCTGGTGGGAGATCTTGTAGAGAGCAAATGTAAATCTGATATGAGTAAAGACTATAAAAAGGGTATATTTTTTTTTTTACATCTAGTTTCCTCTAACCTGTTTGCTTTTCAATGTTTACTGTAAAGACTTTATGGACCTTCAGGAGCCATTTATGGTCACTATGTGAGGCTCAAGTGAGATGTTACATTAATTCTTCAGAGCAGTGCAAAAACATACATGGCCTTGACACCAAAGCGCAATACCTGTGAATAAGAAGTCTGAAACTTGAACTAATCATTCATCAGGACATGGGAAAGTTTACTAGGACCTTGAGCGCACAATATCATCTGGGGAGGTCAAAGCGAGGTTCTACAAATACCCATCTTTTATTTTGCACCTTTATTTTTCCTGAAGCATGAACAACATATAGTGTTGATTTACTGTACAACTTAGTGCCACATTGTTTCAGAAACCGTGTTTTATGAACTCAACAGCTCTAGATGGAAGGAACAGGGCACTTCATTGTGAACCTTGAAGTTTTTGAGTCTGACATGAACTAGTGGAATTATAGGTGCCATTTTCGTATGTCATTTGGGAGCCCAGAAATTTGACATGACTTTTTCTTGCGTAGATGTTCTGTGGTCTGGGTGCCAAATTATGGAACCGAACCTCTTTGTGCTAGGGGTAATACAGGGATGTAGCACAAAAAGAAAGTTACAATGCAGATGGAAACCACTTGGTTTCTTCTGTGCATTGTTTTGCTTTCAAGTGTATGAAATAACAGTTTTTCCTACTGTATGCTGTGGATTGTATTCCAAGGATGATGAGCTTTATAATGATGTTCAGCCTAAAATTTTAGGTAACTTTCACTCTAGTTTTTTGTAGCATCCTAAATATTTAACTTTCCAGCTTTACTGGTATTTGTATTTGCATATACACATACATGAATGACACTTTAAAAAGTTAATGTTTGCTAACTAATTCACAATTTATGCACTTTAGACTTCAAGCCAAGAAAGAGAATAATGCAGCTGAAATACCATGGTGTTGTGTAATTCAGCAAACGCTGACTTTTTTTGTAGCAGTCATCTGTGTCTACTTAGAATGATTGTTGCTTCTTCAAGATATGTAGGTATTTTTTAAACCCTACCACAATTAATGTTTTCAGACTTTAAATATATGGAGGTCTCTTCTGGACTCTGTTCAGTTTGTGCCTTGTCAATAAAGAAATTCATATCTAGTAATAGGTGATATTGCAGAATAGGATTTTGCTACATATGTAAGAAGGATGATATCTTCTCTCATGTGGTGCTTGACTTCCATTTTTATACATGCTACGTATTACGTAGCATTTCTTGTTACAAGACAAGGATTATTTACTATAGATAATGAGGGAAGAGTGATTTATTTTTTTTTGGTGGTGATTTTCTGATTTTCTTCAGAAATATTTTGAAGAACAGGAATTGAAATGCCAGACCCTAGTAGTTACTCAGCTAATTTGGTACGTTTTCTTTGGCAACAGTCAAAGTGAATGTTTCAGAGGGTCAAAGCAAGAAAGTCAATGATGGAATGAAGTGTCCTTTGCTTTAAGCTTCATCCTAATGCCTTTTACACAGGGTGAAACCATAAATGTTTTATAAACAATGAAAATTCATCCAGCTGGATGTAGCTTTAAAAATCTTAATTGTGTAAATATCAAATCTGTATTTTCATTTGTCTGAAGCCAAATGGTGTCTGGCAGCACTGAGTTCAGGTTTGTTGGCATTTACCATTATATAATTGATTGTGCTCTTTTATTAGAGGTGTTCTATTTCTGTTCTCTTACTCAGCTTTGTGTGCTTTTGTCATTGCGTGCTGTTAACATGGATTTTTCTTGGTAAATGAAATTGTATGTGAAGAACTTAACTGCATTTGTCTTGTCTCCTTTTTTTGAAGGTGCTTATTCTTCCAGATTCCTTTTTCAGTTAGTGATTAGATCTAAATGTGGTATTTTATTTCAATATTACATCACATATATAGTCTAATAGTTTTATCTTTTTTGACTGCTGCTAAACATAAAACAACTTTGAATAGCATAGAATGACTGTGTCTTTTTGTAATTTTCTAAACTAATAGTGCTAGTTTTGTGTAAATATGCGTGTACTTAATAAGTTTCTTCCAACACTTCCAAACAATACAGTGACATTTATTCAGCTTTAGGTTTCTCTGAAATCCCTCAGGCTGCTGTTTTGTAAACAACTTGGCCTGCAGCAGCATCCCGTCCCTAGAAATGGGAGGCTGGCTTTGCTCTTTCCTTCTTTCCCCTTGCAGCTCCTGGCCGTTTGGTCCTGCTGCCTCCCTTGTGCCAACTCTGGCTCTGCCTGGAGCCCCCTGCATCAGCTGGGACACCTCCCTGGTCCAGAGGAGAGCTGTCTGGTGGTGCTGTGTCGGACTGACTGCTCTGAGCTTCAGCTTTGCTGTTCGTTGGACCCTCTGTGAGCTGCGGGAGACCTGAATAGGCATGGTGTGGGGGAAGCGTCGCTGGGAGCAGGAGCTTCCCAGCTGGCAGGGCTGCAGCCTCCATCACTGGGGTGTGCCAGAGCGAGTACCTTTTCAGTATGCTCCCCTTCACCGATGACTGCTTCTAGGTGGCTGACTATCTACAAATAGCTATGTAGATCAATGCAATAAAGTGTGGGATTGGCCTGGCTTGGAACTACATGGGTGGAAATGTCTTTTTGACTTGCATGTCTTATCTTTACAACAGAAGTAAAGGAAAAAAATCTATACTGTCATGCCTCTAAAAGTATGCTTACAGTGAAATGAAGCCTTTCCTTGTCTGTAGAAGCATGTATCCTTAGCTGTGGCTGTTACTCATGCTGCCCTTGCTTATGTGCAGGCTGAGGGAAGCTTACTTGGCTTCTGTTTGTGTTGGGGACGGGGGAAGAAAGGTGTAGAAATTATTCTTTTGCCTAAAAAACATTCATAGTAATCTCTTTTTGGTAGTGATTTCTATTCAGGTGTCTTTGGAGGAAGGATTCTGTTTTATTGTGTGTATTTTTTTACAAAACTACATGTAATTAACGTGTGATTTACTAGTGAATTAGTCAGATTGTAATGAGAGCTTCCCATACTTGCCTTGTTTTGGAATGGTCTCTCTTCTATAGTGATGGAAACTGCAGAGGTGTTCAGACATTTCTCAGGTTGGTGCTTTTGGTTTTCTTCATCAAAAGAAGAGTAAAGACCTCAGAACACATCTCTGTAACCTTCGCCGCTGACAGTGCAGCGCAAGCCTGTACTGTTCCCCAAACAAGCAAATCGGGGAGTCACTGGGATATAATATAGAGAGATATCAAGACAACAGGACAATGCTAAATTTCTCTGTCACAGGGTCAAGGGTATCCTTTTTTTCCCCATATTTTCAGAGTGCCCCATCTGAGCTCCCAGGGTGCCTGTGCTTGCCCGCTGTGGGCTGGAGCACCCTGCAGCTCCCCTCGCAGCGCTGCTCCTGGCACAGGGGTCCGACAGAGTTCACTGTGTTTCAGACTGTAACCAGAAGCATGCAGTGAGAAAACTTATTCAGACCGTTATTTGCTTCGTAGTTGGACAGGGGGGAAAAAGCGGACTTTAAAATAATTGGCCTATATGCGTAGCTGTTCTGTCCGAAGCTTGCCTTCCCATAACAATAACTCGGGCCTACAGTCTCCAGGTGTCTCTAGAAAATGTGTACGGGCAAGTCTTGTTCTACACTCTAATGGTTTGTGTTTTTTCTCTGAAATGTTTTCCCTCTATAGCATTGTCTCCTCATAAAATAGTTCAAGTTGGAAACTACCTCTGGAAATCATCTGGTTTTACCCCTTAAAGTGGGCCAGCCATTTCTGAAAGTGAACGCCTTTAAGCTAGATCAAGTGTCCCAAAAATCATTTAGGGCTTCGTGGATGACCCAGTGTACAACACTTCTCCGAAGAAGCTAAAAGCAACATGGGACTCCTTACATTCTGTAAAGTCTTACAAAGGATCTCTTGATGACCTTTTCTCTTAGTGTGTTGCAATGCTTTTTTTGCAAGAGTTTTCACTGTAAGGTTTGTTTGGGTGTTTTTTTCTCGGTAAGAAAAAAAAAAATTATTATAATCTAATTCCTGTGTGCAATATTGTAATAGCTAGATCAGCATGTAATAATAAATTATTGGAAGATATGCCTCAGTCTGTCTTAGCGTGACCTTCGTGGAGGCCTTAGCAGCTTTGTTCATGCTACGTCAGCATGGCCAATCAAGCTTATTTGACATAGTCGAATCATTATAGGCATTTCCTCCCTTTGAAGAGCACAGGCTTGTTTCTGATGCATAGTTAGAACGTATTCAAACAAGTAAGATCTTGGATGACTTGACAAAGGAGAGGGTAGAGGCCTTCATTGCCTTTATCCTCTTCAGGACAGTATTGCACACTTTCATCTGGGAGATGAATTATAAAGTATATGCCAAGTGGGTTCTTTTGTGAGGTCTTTATTCCTTATTAGCAATTATCTCTTTGCATCGCTTACCGTTTGTAGTTGAGTTGAACTCAGGATTACAAATAAATAACTGTAAAAGACAGGTTATTTGACATAAGAAATGGGCTTAGAATTATGCCCTTGTGGTCATCCTGCTTTCTCTTTGTAGCTCGCAGTTTAGGAAGGACCTTAGTGGCTGTTTTTCATTTAAAGGGAATTTGTGCAACCAGCGGTTTCTTTACTGTTCAGAAATCAAATATAATGCATATAATTCTAAGCTTTACTATGCCTTCAGAAAGAACTCTTCTGGGTTGCCAGTGTGACCCTCGCTGTCAGAGGTATTCCAGGTTATCCAGAGTTTGAAGCTGCACAGCTCCCTGTTTGGGCTTACAGCTGCTGAAATCTTTGGGAATTGGCATGCTTGGGAAATGGTGGTGGGATACTTGAACTCCATGAGTTCCTGTTCTTTTCAAAGTGTTTCCTAATGAAAGTTGTGGTATCAGTTTTGATCGATGATTTGCATTGCTTTACAGAGGGTTTCTTCATGTGTAATTCATGTGCTCCGGTTGTGTGTATGTCTCTTTCCCCCTTTGCACCTCCTATATCTGTTTAAATTTTGGAAGATTTCCTATCCTGTAAAACATCTTCTTTATTCATCACAATGCCTCCCCTAAAGTACCTAGCAAAATCCTGTGTGACTTGTAGCATCTCCCAAGGTGTTACTCTATATGAAAGCAGAGAATAATTTAGTTGTTTCTGAATAAAGATTCTTAACAAAACAAAAAAAAAATAGCAGAGGGGGCTGTGAAGGGGGAAGTTTCATACTCACTGCGTGATATAGACAATATTTCCTGAGACAGGAGATACTAACCTCAAAGAATTTAAAATAAAACATTGATTTTATTATTTTTTTTGAAAGGGGAATAGGAGAGGCAAAAATGGTAGAATAGTCAGTCTTTTTATCCTATGTGCAGATGAAATTGATTAAACCTTAAAAACTCGCCTCAGTCCACCCGGTTTATTAATTGAAGAATTTCCTCTTCCCCAGAATGGGAAGTGCACATTAAAACAGAGCTTTGCCCCTGAGTAGCAATGATACTTGAGAACGGTACATTTTCTACAATCCTATTTTCTCTTCTGCACTAGAGGAAATCCTAACATGGTAAAAAGCATATTTAAAAAAAAAAAAAGTATGTTTAAGGAAGTCCTCTTTCATTTCCTTGTAAAGCATGAAATCAAATTATAGCTCATGGCCCACAATTTATTTTACTTTTACATTTCAAATTCCATTTTCTGCTTCCTTTCGGTGCCTGTGAACAGAAGTTGTGCTGTTTGTGCAAAGTCAGCTAAAATGATTACTGCAAACAGGACAGGACACAGTAGGTTAAAGAAAACAGGAGTCAGAATCTGTGCCTGTATTCTGTGCTCGTGTGGCATGGAAAACCTCCCTCTCATTCACACAGGGACTTGACTGCTTCTTGTCTTCCCTCTACTAGTCCACGTTTTACTGTATGGAGCCAAGTCAGCCATATATTGAAGGATTATGGGGAATCTAATGCAATACTAAATTTATGCTTGTCAAAATAGTACCTGTAAATGCTCTAATATTCTTGACCTACATTTGTTGAAAACAATTGAGATTCTGGGCATTTATTGAAAATGCCTTTGGTGTTCTTTCTCCTTTTCAGTAAGGGTGAAATTGCTAGCTGGTTTAGTGCCTGGAGTTTATAACTGAATGGTTCTGAAAGTGGGCACAGTGCACGTAAAATAGTAATAAGCTTTTGGAACTGATAAAGTAATATGAGAGGCTGAAATGTTTTGGAGTTTTTTTCCCTAGACCTAATTATGCTCTCTTTAACTTCGTGTAAATGTGGTGCTTTGCTGTATGGCTCCATTTACACACAGCTCAGTCTGGGAGTTTGGGTGTACGATTTACAAGCATGCAACAGGTTGTACAAACGGAAGGTGTTTTGAGTTCATGTACATGCAGAACTGCAACAACTTCTGTGATTGAGGTTGAAGGAGATTTGTTATTTAAGATGTAATGTTCTGTTCCAAAATAAACATGGCAGTTGTAGTGCTTTACAGATTTTAAATTTAGCCTGTAGATAGGGTACTCACAGGGTGTTTCCTTGTGAATACTGGTATAACAGATCTGGTTTTATCAATTGCATGTTTTTGTGTAAGGATATGAGACAGTGGCTTGTGAACATTGCAGAGTGTTTACTTCAGCTTCGGTGAGCAAAATCAAGTCTGTTTTACGTACATAAACTGTGTGGAAATCAAAGATGGGTATGATGCTACTCAACACATTTACAAGGAATCACTTTAATGCAGGGGGTGAAGGTCTGCAACCTGGTTGTCTAGAACTCTGGATAGGCCTTCCTGTTTTGGTAAAGGTTTGAAGATATAATAAACAACATAAATGCAGAAAATGCAATAAACTTTTTCCTGAAGTTCAAAAGTTTGACAATACATACTTTTTTTTAATGCATACTATTCTTATGGGTAATCTTGTCTTTTTGGGTGTACTCAGCAGCTGGCGAGTTCTTTCAGGGTCAAGAGTGAGATCTAGTTCTGAATGATGTGATGCGGTGGTGTCATTTTGCTCTTGCCTTGGAGAAATGGAGCTGATGGCCAGTTTAGGGAAACTGAGTTGCTGCCTTCAGCGCTTTTGAAACTTGTCTTAATATATGATATCTCTGATTCAACTAGTCCCATGAGCAAAAAGTAAAAATTTCTTTCCTGACATCTGCTCATAATCAGATACTCCCCAAAATTCAGAAGCAAGAATGGGTTGGATGTGATTATTCAAAGCAGGGGCTAGACTTTTTCTTTTATTTTTCTTGATTTCTGTGAGTTCTGTGTTCCCTGTCACCTTTGTGGTACAAATGAGTGCTGCTGGTGCTGCTTGCAGTCTTTTCTCTGTGATGCAGTGCTGTTGGTCTAGTTGCATTTTTCCTGTATCTGGCTGTCATCCAGATTCTCTGCGTTCGTGTGTTATCTTTCTTGTTTGTTTTTCTTCACTCAGACCATATACTTTGTGTTTTAGCTGTGGTTTAGCTGCTTATCTTGCAATATAATTCCCATCTTTCCCCACCCCCTTGTGTTTTCTGATGACAACTAGTTTGTTTCATTTGCTTTTTACAGGGCTATGGCTGAGCTGTATGTCATCACACAAAGGATACTCCAGCAGTTGATCTTTCATTTTGCAGACAAGTGAGAAATCACACATCAGGAGGACTCTTTTATCTTCCTGAATGTTCTTGAACACCTCTTTCATAGATGAAACAGCAAATAAAAGGTTACACTACCTGTTTTTTCTATAGGGAAAACTGTTTGAATACTTTAGTTTAACTTTGTCATTGATTCTATATGACCTGCTTCAATGCAGATGAAGTATTTTTCTTGATTGTTGTGCTTCCTTATATGCAGATGGATCCTTTGCATATGTGCCTGCTTCATTCAGATTAATTTCAAACCGTGTGCCTGCGTTGAGGGATTGAGGAACACTCATCTCTTCCATATCACTCTTCTTAACTGTGTAGGACTGTATCCTGTCCCCTTTTCTGAGCAAAAGTGAACAATGTGTTTCAGTTCTTCTGTGTTCCATTTCGCATGAGAGCCCATGGCAGGTATTCTGTGGTTGGATAGTGCAGGTTTATTGAGTGATATTGTCACCTTGTTTTGTTCTTGTTGTTTTATTGACATCTCAGCTTGGTATGGCTGTAGTATTTTTATCCCTTAATTAAAAGGTCTTTGTAATGAGATTATATATATAAGAATACTCTTACAATCCATCCTCATTTCACCTTTCCTAGTTAAATCTTGCTCTGCTGTAGAAAATTCTTTAGGAATGTTTTTCCTTTTGTTGACTGAAATCCAGCATGGTAGCAAGTTGATTGCTCACAAGTGCCATTAAATAGCGAATATGAAATTAAACACATCGTGAGTCTGCTATTACTGTTTACATGCTATGAGGAAAAAGTGTACTGAATGAGATGTTCCATGTCTGGTGATGGGTAGCATTACCGTTTTGTCACCTCATTACAAGTGAGCTGCCAACTTTCCTGATCAGAAATGTAACATTTGTGAATCTCTGTGCACTTTGTTTTGACTTCACTAGATGATTTCATTTTAGTATTTAATGAACTGTTATGCATAGATGAAGGGTAGCTAAGGAAATGGGTTCTACAGTAAAAATGTAAAGCTGTCTAAGGAGAAGATTGAGGGATTGGGAAGAAGGTGAATTGTTAAAGATGGCTCATTGAACAGCTCAAAGAAGAGAGTTGAGGACCTAAATCTCAGCATTACATTTTTGCCTTGTTACCCAAGGGTCCTGTAAACTTGAGCAGTCATGTCTTGATAGGTGTGAGTGGACATGTATACAACGTCCTTATGCCCTGGGGAGAATGCAGTTAAAATATTTGTCAGTGCTGTCCTGATCTTTTCCTTGGTTGCCCCACAGTTGAAGGGCAGCAGCTTCCCACCATGCTTGGGTGCCAGCTCTCCCCCTGCCGTGCTTTCAGTTCAGTCTTGCAACATCTCTTACACTGTGGCCAGTTAGCATGTTAAGGCTTTAGAGGAGGCGCAGTAGTTGTACTGAGGCACATATTTGCAAACTCGGGTATGCTGCTGTTTCCTTGACTTGTAATATATTTTTGTTTGGAGTGTTGTGATATTTTTTTTTTTGGTGTTTCTGGAGTTTTTCCATGGACTGTTATTTTTCTTCTGTCCATCTTCCCTTTGTTATGAAATGCCCTGAGGTAGACATTTTTGACCTTCTAGCAACTAGGCGGCTGATTTCTATGGCTTTTTTAAAGTCTTGCTATTGGATTCATAAATACAGCAATTAAAAAGAAAATACTTGTAACAAATGTATTCAAAGCAGTTGATTTAGTGTTTCAAGATAAAGTGGCCCTTGTACTGAAACTGCGTATAACTGTTTCAGTGCAGGTTTTGGCTCCTCTTGGAGGGGAGAGATATATAATGCATATTATCCACCACCCTTTTCAAAGCCAGATTTGGATCTGGTTGTTCTGGAGCATAAGGATTGCTGTATTCTAGTAGTCACACCAGTTAGCTAAAAAACTGCAGCATTTTTGTTCTACTAGATGCACTTTTTATAGTATTAGTAATCAATTTGACTTGATGGTTTGGTTCTAGTTATTAATTTCCATTCATTGTAAGGATGTTATCTGTGTAGTAAGAATTACTGTGTGGTATAGTTTAATAAAAAATACGGATGTCGTATTAAGTTTATAAAACTGCTGTATATACTCACAAAAGTGCATGCATTCAGGTTGCTAGATGTTTTGTCCCACTTGAATTACTTTCGCGCTGTTTGTTCCCATTGACTCCTGTCCTTTAGGTCTGCACTTCTGTATGGTGGTGTGAAGTCTGAGCTTTTTTGTACAGCCTTGATGATGCTTGTGTTATAATTCAAGCAACTTCTAAATGAATACAATTCTTGAAACAATGAAAACAAAAAATACTTTTGAAAATGTAAAGTCTTATCTTCAGCTTTTCATGGAGAGATACTTGATTGGTGGAAAATCTGCAGTAGCTTTAGGAAGGTCATAATTATCTAGCTAGCACTCTGAAGGGTTTAGCATTCATTATTACAAGATGAAAGCTTTGTTAGGTTTAAAATAGTCATTTGTAACCATTTTTTTTTTTCCTTGTTGTAGCTTCCACCCACTCATTCACCCATGCACTTCAACCTCAGAATGATTTCCTATCCTGAGTTCATGGGAATTATGAACAAGGGTAGCTGTTGTCATAGCCATTGTAAAAGCTTAAGAAAAAAAAAAAAAGTGGGAGGGAGGGAAGGTTGGAGAGGGCAAAGGAACAAGGAACAGTTGTATTGATTTCTTGTTCTTCTGGTCAAAAGCTTAAGGCAAGTATTAAAAGTACGTAAATTCGGAATGCTGCAATTCTGCATGATCTCTAGCTTCGATCATCTTTCAAAATGGTTTTTGACTTACAACTTTCTGGTGCTTTAGCTTCAAATTTTGTTTGGGTTTTATGTTTAAATTTTGTCAGTGTTAAAGTCTTGCACTTTTTTTTTGTATTTGGAGTATTTCAGTTACTAGGAGTGAGACAGGAAAATTTTGAATGTAATTAGTGGAAGGTTGAACATTCATCAGAAGCTTCCTTGAAAACTAACCTGAATCCATGACATTCAGATTGCTTCAATCAAAGGATTAAGGGTTCATGACAACACCACCTTGAAAAATAAAATAAAAGTAATCTATAAGCCTGATAGGTAACTTCAGCCTAAAATTTAGGAATTTTTTCGTGAAGAGATCTAAGAATCAGATCTGTTTATGGCTGTATGTGAAGTATTATATTCAGGTTACATAGATCTGAATTGGGAGTGAGTCATAATATATTGCAGAGTTTAAATCATCTCTTCCTCATATTGAGGGACTGTAGATATTTATTGAGACTTGGGATAAACCTGCCTCTAGTGGTGGTCATCTTGTTTTCACTTTTATCAAATTTTGAACTGTGAAATAAGAAATGGTGGGAAGCAGGTGGGGACTGAGGAATTGCAGATGTAGTTGTGGCATGTAGTTGGCTCTTACAAGGGTTGCTCAGAGTGTGCAACTGCCTGTGGTGTTGTATGTTTCTTTGGCTGTGCTGTATTCTTGCTTAGCTTCTTAGATTGTCTTTTTGAATTGAGGCAAATATCATGCTTGTGTTGCTGCAAGGGTAATTTTTCTTCTTTTTCTTTTTTTTTTTTATTAAAAATGCAGTGGTAATATCCTTAACTTCAACTATTAATATGGAGGAATATGTAAACTATCACATGCTTCTGTAGTTTTTTTATGATCCCATGGTAGCATGTAATAGCTTAAGTTCCCAACGTCTTATTTTCAAACACAGCTGTGTTTGAAACTGATGTTTATTTTGACTTGTGTTTTGTTCATATTCCTGGGAATTTGTACATATACTGACCATTTTTATGGAAACTGTTTGAGAAAATGATCCTTAATGTTTGTATGCTGCTGCAATATTGACTATGAATTCTTCTCCAGGTGCCCAGATTATTGATTTGATGATGCTTGTAATAGACGTGACAAAAGGGATGCAGACGCAGTCAGCAGAGTGCTTGGTAATTGGGCAAATTGCCTGCCAGAAGATGGTGGTAGTTCTGAACAAAATAGATCTCCTTCCAGAGGGGAAGAGACAAAGTGCCATTGAGAAGATGACTAAGAAAATGCAGAAGACCTTGGAAAATACCAAGTAAGTTAAAAGGAACATTAACAGCTAACTTGTAATAAAATGTTTAACAAAAACACTTCCCATATTTCCCTTCCAACATGCCTCTAAACACATTGAGACACCTAGCAAAGATGATGAGAGCGGAAAGATTATCACAAACTCAAATGCAGTCTTGAATTTGCATCTGCAAATTTCACATGTAGACAAATACTTTCCTGTGATTAAGCTTTTCAGCTTAAATGGGCTGCTTGTGGTTTGGAGGATTGGATAAAACAAAGCCAGAATATCCAGGTGAAGACCTGTTGGGTGTTTGGTTGGGTTTTCAGTCTATGATCTTGCAACTTCTGTTGTGTTCTGCAAGTCTTTTTCTTTCCAGAAGGAAGAGTGTGTTAGGGCTTTTCCTTAACTGAGGGTGAAAAATGTGATTTCCCCAACTAGGGAAAGCAGAAAGGTGGGATTTTATATAAAGTAATGTGACTCTGGCTGGGATGATGTTTGTCAGTCCTCTTTAGGTCAGTTAATTGAGGTACCTAATGAGCGAATGTGACGAGATTCGTGAGTGGAAATGTGGCTATTAGAAGTGGATAGATACAATAATACAATACAGACATGCTGTTTATTTAGTGGTTACACAAACTGAAGCACAGCTTGCTTTGCCCAGAGAGATATGAGGATATAGCTATTAGGTCACATTTTGGTTTGAAGAATCAAAAGAATAGAGTTTAGTGTACAGAAGAGAGAATTTCACTGGGACCAAAAAACCAGAGCTTGGTTGGATATGGCAGTTCCTGCTTACCTTATTTGAGAGGCACTGTCCCTTTTCGACTATGCAACTCTCACAATAGTGACCACGAAGATGTTGGTGTCTTTCCAGCTCCTGTGTTGTTCTTGGGTCCATTCATTGTGCTGGGAATGGTACAGCGATCACCAAGACAAAGTTAAATTCTCTTGTGAACTTAGAATCCTACAACTTTCAGTTCTCTCTGGCAACTGTTGATTTAAGAGCAAGTAAATACAGGGTGGCTTGGTTTTCTCTGTAGGTTGCTTCCCTTTGTTTTAGGGCAGATGGAGAAAGGAGACCCCTGAAGTATATCAAAGCATTTTGGATCAACAGTTTTTTGGTAGCTGTGAGCTTGTTGATCAAATTCATAGGTAATCCCAATGGAGATAGCACTGAGTAAAGTTAGAACTTTAGACATAATTATCCAATGACTTATGATTTTATTTGGTTGGTTGTTTGAAAGGTTAATATGTAGAATGTGAATTGACTATTAATAGTAATACCGCTTATTTTGTATCTTTCTCATCTATACCAAGAATTTAATGATTAAGTGTTTAGCTTAATACTGCTGTTTTATTTTGTCCTCCTTTTTAAATTTGTTTATTCTTCTTGAATGGTAGTAATTGTTGCTGCAGGTGGTACTTCATTCTTGGTTTAGTCCAAGATCATATTGGAATTTTTTTGGGGGGAAAAAAAGACCTTTCTAGTTGCATATTCGTAAAAGGGAGACAGAATTTTGTAAGGAAGATGGTGTTCAGAAATACTTATCTACACTGTTTGAATTAAATCTTCTCTTTATATCCTGGAGTACAGATGGGTATTTACAGCATGTCTTGAAAACTAGTAGACTTTGTCAAAACTGAAGGGGGAGTGAGTTTTTGAAACAGTTGATGTGCTAACTGTGAGGTCCTTGCCCCTGGGCCCCTTTTTAAAAGAGGGATGTGAATCTGCTGATCACGAGAGCTGTGATTCTACCTGGAGAGAAACGGTTTTGTCATAGTGCTTTAATTGCTCATTTGAACTCTGAATCATAGAAATGCTCTTACTGGATTTCTGTGGTGTTCTCATAACAAAAAATGAGGTTTTGCATATGCAGTCTGTGCTTTATGGTGCTTTGAAAGCATTGCTGACCTGGGCTTGATTGTATAGCGCTTGTCCTGCGGTATCTCAGGCATGTGTTGCTTCTTAACAGCCACTTTCCCATTTGACTTTGAATTTCCAAATACATGGATTTTAACTGGTTTTGTATTTCTAAACTACTCTTATTAGCAGGGTGTATGCTGAGACCATTTGACAGCTGCGTCTGATCCCAAACACTCAGCAATGAGGTATTTTCTAGGACCAGTGTACTTCATTATTTTTTCTCTACACACACAGGCATGCATGCACAATTCCATAGCAGTAAGCAAATCTGAAGTCTGTTGCAGCTGTAGAGTAGGTGTTGCCATTGATGCTGGGGAAATTATTGTAGTGTTGTCAGGAGATTTCATGGAAGGTGAAAAAAATAAGCAGAGGAGAGTAACTGTCATATATTTGAATAGTTTGACACTTGTAAATTTAACCTAATCAAAACTTGCTTGTTCCATGGATTGATACCAAAAGTAAAAGCAAACTGTCCCTATGAATAGAATTTCTATTTTTTTCCTATTTTTTTTTGCACATGCCAGCTTTTATCTTTGTCCAGCAGGGTCTAAGCTCTGCTGACAATAAATCATGTGATGGAGAAAGAGTTTTAGTAGGGCTGAATCACGTTTAGACATGCCTCCAAAGGCAGTATATGATTATTCCAGTTTGTTCTGGTATGTGGGAAAAGGAGTAAAGCACCTGGTTCAGCATAAATTTCTATTTAGTCCAATACAGTGCCCTAAAGTACTTGTATGATAGTAAGTTTCCATAATTTTAATGGCTAATAACAGAAATTCAGTGCACATTTTTATTACACCTTGTCCCTAGATGCCTCAGACTTAGGTCATGTAAACAAAGAAAATACCTTATATGCTTGACTAAATGAGCTCCCTCTGTAAAATGCAACTTCTTTTTTTTTTTTTTTTTTTTTTTTTTTTTTTTTTTAAAGTAATATCAAGGCACTGCCTCTATCTTCCAGTTCACTCCCGTATTGAGATAAAGTCTCTAGGGGTTGGGTGTAAAAAGGATGACCATGATAATTACTTTTCATCTGAATCTGTTGCATAAGAGTCGAGTATCTATGAGAACTAATAACGTCATTGTTATTGATACTATTCCATTGCCTTAATATATCTATTTTACATGATTTGTCCTGACTTTTAAAAAAAATGCAGTACTAATTTGACTTTATAGTCTTAACTTCCCTTTCCAAAACATAGGCAAAACAAGCTGTCGGATGATTCAAACACTAGGTTGCATTTTAGGGAGCAAAGGTTGAGTCTGCTGAATGAATTTGTAAAACAAGCTGCTGGATACGAAGGACTTGAGTAAAATTTGTTGTCAGACAACACTAAACTCAGGTTAGCTGTGGAAGTACTTCTCTGAACCTTTGCATGTTTGAGATTTGTGAGTTTCATGAACTTTGATTCAGTAGATTTAGATCTGTCTGCAGATCTTGCTGTCTGCCTGTAGACTCAGGTAGATATCATGTGTCATCTTGCGTTTGGCTCCTGTTTTGAAGGTTATGACTCTACAGCTAGGATTATAATTGCTTTAATGAAAGCTGAAAATGGTGCTAGTCTCCAAATAAAATGACTTGAATGCAAAGCCACTGCAGTAGAACTAGGTAACAGGCCCTTGCTTCTGAAATAAACTGAAGATCTTGCTTTTGTCTGCCACAGACTTGAATCAGAAGTAATATTAAACAGGATTGGAGATTTCGTAGTGAAGTCCTGCAGCACAGATGCTGATAATTCAAGAAAAAATTGTCAGTTTTTCACCATGGGTGAAAGAGCGGATAAATCTGAATTTGAGGGAGGCTTTGTTTTCCTTGCCTTCATTGTCAGATGGGCCTGGAACTACTTTACATTGACGCATGGAGATCTGTGGTCTAATGGTGGGCGTCTTTCTCTCTTTCAGGTTCTGTGGGTGTCCTGTTGTTGCTGTTGCAGCAAAGCCCGGTGGACCAGAAGCCCCAGAGTCTGAGAACCCACTAGGTGTTTCTGAATTAATTGAGGTACCTGCTGAAGAACATAACAATAACATAAAATGTGATGGAACTTTTCTTTAAGTCTTTTGGAGTACACTGTATTAGTATCTAGAGCTGAGGAACTCCTGCATTACGTCAGTTTTCTTTAGGGATTCCCTTCCAGTGAATGGAGGACTTGAGGTTGCATGCCCCAAAAGTGGATCTCCTTTTTCAGCTATTAGGCTTCAATGCCTTTGAACAGCTGTCTTAAGAAACAGCTATCACATGTGGTGAAATTGGTTTTAAATTTGTAAAGAATTACAAAGCATAATGAATTAAATAGCGTTAAAATTCTGCCAAATCCTTGGTAGGTGTTGTTTTATAATTGTACCACAGTTAAGAAAACAGTAAAGGTATGAAGTCAGGCACTGAAAAGTTACATGTTGGGAACTGTCTCCTTCCTTTGTGTGTTTGTTATCCTCCAGTGTTTAAGTGCATGATTCTTTATTCTGAACAACCCTTACGTTATTCCTTGCACAGGATGGACTGGGCTCAAATAGTGAGCAGGTAGTCTGTAGTTTGTTTTAATTCTCGTTCTCTGGGTGGCCTCATGAATCCATTCAAGTGCTGCTGTGCATTCAAAGTAATTAATTTCCTCCTGGACTTTTCTTTGGCACACATCACTGTGGTCTTGAACACTTGGCAAACAGTTAATTTACTTCCAAAAGACCTACAGGAAGTGTAGAGGTGACTTTAATCTATATTCAGATTGGGAAGCTGAGGCACAAAGGGGCTAAGTCCACTGAGTTTACTAATTTTGGTTGCCAAATTTAAGGAAACTAGGAACTCTTTTGGGACATGCTTGTGTTCAGATCATAGTACGTGCTAATTTTGATAGCAATTGTGAGCGCTTGGCACTTCTGTTAAGATTTGGGGTTTCTGTTTGGACAGTCTGAGGCATTTAGCTGATGATTACCTGTGAAAAGTTTCATTTTTAAGAGAATAGTGATACATGGGAGTTCTGGCATAAGCAAGCGTAGAATTCATTCTCTAGAGGAGTACCACCTGCCTTCCTGATGAAACCATCTTTCTCTGTGATACTCTGCCTTGCTTACTGCATGCCTTGCACATCTGCAAAAGAGAAAAGAATGGCCTGGATTTACCCTGTGTCTTGAATGAGGTAGGGCCTGGAAAAACCCTATACATGATTGTATAACTAACATATCAGACCCATATGAACAAGAGAAAACTTTAAGCAAACTGATGCTTCACAGGTATCCTTAGTTCCAGCAGTGTATTTGGGTGTGTGAGTTTGGGGTTTTTTTGGAGGTGGGGATAAATTCTCAGGTTTTCATAAGTTATACAGTAAGTTATATGGCATGAATCTCGTACTGTGAAGGGCCGGACACTTTAAATTGCTCTCAAACAGCTATTTTTAGCTTGTAGTAGACTTGTCACCCTTTCTGTGAATAAGCTTTAGGGAAAAGTAGCATCTTTGCCCTGGAGGAGTTGCCATTGTTATTTGCGGACAGCAGAAAGTAGCCATAAAAGAAAGGCATCATTCTTTGCAGACTTCTCAAGGTCTGATTTGGATGCTTTGGATGCTGCCAGGTTTAAAATATTTGTAGATTGATGAAGTTAGGGTGCAGCACTGGTTGTCAAAAATCTAGGGATGTCTGGCCCAGTGCAGCCTGGCTTGTACAGAGGCAGGATGTTCTACGTAGCTGCTCTGTGCTGAATGTCGCACTGCCTCCCAGGTATGTGTGGCCTGCGATGGACATGCTGGTGTGATGTGGGTATGGCCTTAGAATAGACTTAGCAAGAGTGAGGCTGCCCACAGCAATGTCTAGAGAAGTGGAGGTGGGCAAGTCCTTAGTTCTGTCTTCATCTGGTTCTGGGTAGATGCACAGGGACGTTCCCCTGCGTTAAAAACCTTTGAAGAAAATACCCATGTTGCAGCTGTTTCTGTCAACTAAGACCTAATATTAGAAGAGCTGGCAAATGTTGAGTCCTGCCATTGGGCTTCAAGGTATTATCCTTTCTGTCCTTGATAAGTGACACTCTCTGTTGTTCTGTCATTACAACTTGGGCTTAATCTGCTGTTTCTGACCTTAAAGCAGACATTAAAGGCAGTGCCAAGTTTATATGCTGATGTTATAACAGACGCAGAGATCAAAAGTGATTTGAGATGGGTGAACCGCTTCCTCTGAAATACTGTTGGGTACCTGACTGCATTTTTATAAATAAGGTCTTCTGTCTATGATGATAATACATTTTTAAGAAACATCATATTTGTCAGCAAAACAGAAATCCTAAACTTGGATAATTTCCCTAGAAAATGGTACTCATGTAGCTGTTTTTCTTAGTGGTTTGATCTTCCAAGAAGTGTTAACAGAAATCTGAAGGGGAAGTTGACTTTGAAAACTTAACATAGTATAGTAGTTTTTCAGAAAGGGAGGCAAGGATGGGCTTTATGGGACACTAATATCTGTGTACAAGTTCATTTTCACAAAATCCAAAAAAGCTGAAGTAGCAAAATGCACTGTAAAATTGTGCTTTTGAGAGAGGAAAAAGAAAAGGAAGGGGGGGGCTTGCAGGATATTTTTTTCTCTTTGCTTTGCTGCAGTGTTTATATTGAGTTTGGCAGCAACTTTATCGCCAATGCAGTTTTGCTAACCAAGCTAAATGTGCAGCGCCAAATCTTTCTAAGGCAGAAAATCGAACTGTTCCTGCTAAGTGTGCGTCTCCTATGGTGCACACAGTTAATTTGACATTGGTACGTTCTGAGCTCATTGGGAGATGCCTGAAATCAGTAAAACTGCAAGCTTGTTCAATCAATCATCCGCTTGCCTGCCTTTTGCTGTATGGCTGTCATGACTTTTCACCCAGGCATGATGCAGCTTTTACCTGTAGTTTATTTTTTTTTTTTTCTCTTCCCCCTCCCCAGGTCCTGAAGTCCCAGGCTTACCTGCCATCAAGAGACCCCTCAGGAAACTTCCTTATGGCAGTTGACCACTGTTTCTCTATCAAGGGTCAAGGCACAGTGATGACAGGGACTGTTCTTTCTGGCTCTGTTAGCCTTGGTGACAATGTGGAGATTCCTGCCCTGAAGGTGAGTCTCTCATTTTCACTCCCCCCAGTTTTCCTGATAAAGACACTCAACAAAGAAGGGAGTGTTCTCTTCCAATTGGAAATTATTCAATTATTTTCTTTTTTTGTGTGTTCTACTATAAGCCACCTTATAATAGGAAGAGACAGAGATTTTTAAATAAGGCAGCCAGTAAAGTTACCTGCTCAGTTTTAGTTGAAGAAGAGAGAAGACTGACCTGAATTAGCATGTTAGACTTTCAAATTCAGAAAAGCAAGGTGGGCGTGTATCCAAGATGTGCCCAAGGACTGAACAAGGTTTGAGTGACATGACATTAATTTGGGACATGCTGCAGTGAGAAGGCTTGCAAAAGAATCTGAGGAGGTAGGCTTCCTGAGATGTCTGGAACTGAAGGAAATAACAAGGAGAACACATTGAAATGCTTGATGCACATTCTCTTTGATTGCTAGGGCTTTAATTGATGTCAGCATGTTCTGGGAGAACTGCTGGGATGCAGTAGGTGGCTTGCTGCTGCTGGGCTTTTTGGAGAGCCTGTAGAAAGTCAAGAGGCCTTTCAGTGGCCTATGAACTGCTTAATGGTTGTTGCTATTTTATTTCTTTAAAATATATTCATCCTTTAAAAGAAAACAAGGTGACTTTATGCTTGGAACAGGCAAAGCCTATATCACAAATGCTGATTTGAACTGCTCTGACTCTCCCTCTTTATTAATTGTCCAAAATGAGTCAAGACTTGTGGAACGGTCTGCAGCTGCCACTTAAAGTGGACGCAGCTGGTTACATTCTGAAAGTAGGCAACTTTTGGCTGAAGGAACCTGGATGGGACCCTTTTGGTGCTGTCAGTGTTATCCTCAAATTGTATTACTATAAGGACCTTATTCTTCTGAGTGAACATTCTGCTTTCTCACTTTTGCCTGTACTTTATGGGCAAGTGAAGGATTAAGTGAGGTATTCCGGTTTCACCTGAATTATTTTGCTGATAGCTGTCAACTAACTTTTGGTCAGCCTCTTCTGCGATACCTGTGGCTGTCTAGTTTATATTATACTGTCCTTTGAATAAAAGGGATCTGCACATGTACCGCATCGTGTCTGCTTTCCCAGTGGAGTTCCTCACTGCCTATATTCTCATTTGCAGCATGCAGCGCGTTCTGGGAGTCACACTTGTAGTTCCTGCAGGGAATATGCTTTGCTGGGATTGTAGCTCTGGTTTCAGCCTCTCCTGCTTTCGCCTTGCCAGTGTTCCTTCCCATTTCTGTTAGGTTCTGCTTGCTGTCCTGGGCCTGCCTACACAAGGAGTCCAAGGAGGGGCAAGTAGTTAGGAGTACGAGGCTAGTGAGTGCTGAGTGATGGCTCCTGCCCAGTGGGGGCCTGACATAGCTAGTTAGCTACTTTGTTTGGCATAGCACCGGCTAAACTTCCTGTAGCTTTGTGCACTGAGAGATGGGGGTGAGACAGATCAGTGTAATTATTTCTTTTAAAGAAAGAATGTGTAACTAGATTATATCTGGAAATGACTGTTCAGCTCTTCATGTATAGTCCAAGAACGTTGTGGAGAAATATGTTTAGGAATTAGTCTGCTCTTTGAGAATCTGTATAAAGTATAAAGGGGAAAACGACAAAAGTACAGTGAATAAGTTGCATATTGCAAATGGTTTAAAAGGACAATAGGAAAGGTTGTGAGTGGGATTTTAAAAGATGCTTTATTCCCAAGTGACTGGGGGAGCAGTGAAGTGAAAGGCAAATTAGTAGATAAACAGGTGATTGACAAAGAGAAGCCAGTTTCCTTGGTCTTTATGGCATTAACAGCATCCCTCACAGTTTTAGATATTTTCAATTGCTGTTGATGATTTAATCCTTCTGCTGTCTTGTGTGAAGTAAAAGATGCGTCCATTCTCTGAGTGGTAATAGTGGTGGGCAGAGTTTTGCATTTTGCTTTTTGCCACTGCAGCTTGTGAATATTCATGTTTGTATTGTGCAGCTATGGAAACCAAGGCACAGTAAAAGGAAGCAACTTTTGTAAGTTTGAGTTGTGTGTTGTACTTACCCCTGCTAGCATCATGCAGAGTTGGGTTAGGATACCTATAGAAGGTCAAACCTTTCTCAGGCCTACAAGGTAATGGAGGAAGCACATTTCACAACACGTTGTGGTTTATGACTCTATCTGACCTTTTTTTGCCCTGACCCTGTGGTAACTGAGATTGACAGCTGGTGCCCACTGGGCATTTAGGGACATTACAAACCAGCTGCTTTTTAAATTTGAAGAACCCTCTCACCAAATGAAGTGGCATCACCTTCCAGTTCTACTAATGGACTTCGACATCTTTGACCGCTTGAACCTGCACAAAGGAGGGACACAGCAATTAAAAATAAACAGTGACATTCTCAAACGCCCATGCTTGCTCTGATTGAGGCTGAGAGCACCAGCAGTGCTTGGATTCCTTTATGCAGTTGCCTATGTAAATTGCCATCTGGGGTTGATTATGCATATAGCAAAAAGAAAAATTATACGTGTATGTTTGGCAAAAAGCTTTGACACAGCAAACAGTTCACTATCCAATTGAGTTAGTAATATTTGCTCACTAGCACTTGAAATCCACCTTGAAGAGCATGAACCTAGGATTTCTGCAGCAAAAACATAGTGTTGGCAGAATTCTGAATGTCCTTTAAGATTATTTCAGTGGTCTTTCAATGTCTACAGTCTTCCAGTTTATAAACTGTAACAACTCGTGACATTTTTATTTCTGCTTTGTGGAAGTTCCTGGGGTTTGAATAGTAAGGATTTTTTAAAAATAAAATTAATTTTATTCTACTGATAGGATTGGTGGTAATCACTTCAAAATATTTGTCTAAGTATATTTTGTGTAGTGAATTTAGTTTAAGTGAGCATGAATGTCAAATTCTGTGCTGCTATGTCTTTGTATAGCATACTTTAATTGAAAAAGGAAAGATTTTTTTTCAGTATGGGAAAGTATCTTTGCCTGCCTTATCCAGGTGAAGGAAAAAAAACCTTAGTAGCTTAAGAACAGCGGCTACTTAGAGGGCAAAAAACCCAGGCAAGAACCAGGACTTTTGTTCTTACCATTGGTTGTCTTAAAACAACAACAAAAAAAAATCCTTATGTGAAGAGTAATGTGGATTGTTGTATGGTGTCTTCCTTCTGCCCAGTGTTAGTGATTCTAACTTTGGATTGCACAGCTGCAAGCACATTAGAAATACTGGAAGATTGGGTAAAGCAGATGGTAACGCACCGATATTCCTTTAAAGATACTTTAGGGCACAGAAAATGTTCCAGGTCGGTTAATAAAAATTACTCTTTCTGTCTTAAGAGTTGTGAAAGATCATAGAAGAGGTCAAGTCTGAATTGAGTAAGGAGGCAGAGGTAGATGTGCATGGTTAAAGGATATAAATCTGGTCATCATTAAAGTATTGACTCAGCGTTGCCTTAACTGTGATCAAGTGCTGCAGGTGTACAGCAGCCACAAAGTGTCTATGTGGCAGCCAGGTACAAAGACCACTGCTGGGTGTTTTTTTTTCAGAACTTGTAAAAAGTAGAAACTTTTCTTCTTGCTTTATAGTCAGGTTCCTATTTGTTCTGTTTGGTGTGGTTACTGACAGATGTTAGAGCAAGTTGATGCAAGCTGAATGGCTGGTGGTGGGTAGTAGCTTTACTGGAGCCTGTATAAAAGTACAGTATGCTGCCAGTTTGTACTGCTTTTTGTCAGAAGTTCATGAGCACCTTAAATGCTGAGTAGCTGTGTTATTGTTAAATGGTTATGTTGATATTTTTATGTAGGGATCATGTGGGAATTTTTGCTGTGTGGTGAAGCTGAATAGTGGATCTGGTGTAATATAGTACGAAGTTATTTCTTGTGTAATAAATCGTGTGCACACCTGACCATTGGACTGACCTGGGGAGATGTTTCTTTAGACACTGTCAGATTTCTTTGTCTGCTAGGTGTGGTTGAGCTGTAATCATTAAAGAAGAGGAACAGTCATACCAGCTCCAACCTTCACCATCCCTCAGGTTTGCAGTAGACAATTGCCACTATTAGTGTTGAGCATTTCAATCTCAAGTTGCAGGCGTATTTATGAAACGCTTCTCTTGCAGTGGGAGAGTAGTCATCCAGGTGTTCCAGTACTCTGATATACTTTCAAGAGGACACCAGAGACATCAAATATGAAAAATATAAGAAACTTGCTTCTGTTTATCTATTCAATTCTCCTAGTAAATGAGACTGTCAGTTTAAACCAGCAGTGGTTTCTGGCTTGGCAAGGGCCTATTTGCTGTCAAATTATGTTGACTTCATGAACTTTTAAGAAGTATCATTTTGTAAGTGTGACACCAAGGAGCTTCATGGCTTCATATACTTCCACCTTAGGAAAAGAGATAGATTATTGGTTTTCTTTAAGCTGCTTTGTTGGCTAGATAACCTTGGTCTGTTTTTTGACAAACATTCTGTAGTTTTTATGGCTCATCCAACAAAAAAGGTCTCCAGTGTCTGATAGAATAACCCAAACAGGATTTGCAAGACTTTTTCCTTCAAACCACTGTAACTGTTCAAATCATAACAGATATATCTGCTTTTGCCCACGAGTACTTCAGCCTATCTGATGTCCCAAGACCTCTGAGCAGTGAGCTTTAGTATATAAATGTATTAAGAACTTACTTCAGTGTATTTAAGGACTTCTTGCACAGTTGCACGGCTAAGTCTTGCCAGAGAACATTTAAATCTCGGAAGAAGTTGGATCAAACCCCAGTGAATTGGATCACAAAGACACTTGTATGTGGACTTCCATGGTGAAATCTTTAATTTTCACCACTATCGTTTTGAGTTATTTGGACCTCATAATATACCCCTTCCAAATTTCAGGATATCTTGATTGTTTTTGCACTTCAAATAGATAGAACCCTTGCAAAATTTTGTGAGAGTATGTCTGAATACTGTTTTTTCCAATGCTCCTTGAATTTTTCTTGCCCAATGTAGATATAAACAGCTATATAACAGTATGTGTGTCTTTGTGGCTTATCCAACAATGAGCCATGTAACAGTAGATATAAAATGCTATGGTTCCTCTGCTGGGGATGAAGTCTGGTTGGCCTTGAACATCTTCGTTTCATTGAAATGCTTTGAAGAAGGGCGGTTCAGAAAACTGGGTTAGGGGAAGAATCAATTAGATGTTACTGATTAAAATCGTGAAAAGGCAGTTCATAATGCATATTAAAATATGTGGGTGATAAAGTACAAGAATCTTAAATCCTAAATCAATAAATCAAACATATACACTTAATTTTATACATGCGGTTTAATTCAGTACAAGTATTAAAGTGTTTCTGTAATTGTCTGCCACTTCTAAAGCACAGTTGTGTTTTTTGGAGATTTTCTCCTTTCCTAGAAAACAAGTGTGAATCCTACTGGTTTTGCATCTGCTGTGGCATTTACTTAAAAGCAAAACATGCAGGATTTGGCTTATACTGGAAAGTACTCCGCTTTCAACATTTGGGATATTATCAGTTGTTTTGGAAGAATTAAACTCCTCAGCACAGTTCTTTGTGGTTAAGTAAAGGATTAAAGACCTGATCCAGTGCCTGTGGAATGAAATTTAGATCTGGCAGTAAAAACTTCTCAAGTCTTTTTGGGCTTGATCTCTTGAGAGAATAAGAGTAGCAGATGCTGAGCTCTTTCTAAAGATAATTTCCCTCATTTTCAATGTATGGGTTTGTAACTTTACTGTGTGTTTTTTTGATTTGCTTTTTATTTTTGTTTTAGTACACATTTAAAAAAAAAAAACAAACAACAAACCAACACTGTGTCTTCAAAAAACCACCAGCAAACAAACAAAAAACCCCCCAAAACCCCCATCACAGAACCCAAGACCCCAAAGAACAGAATCTATTTTAATTTTGTATTTAAAAAAAATGTATTTCTAGTTAACTTTAGACTTTTAAAAGGTTCAGGAATAAAAATGGTCAGGAGGAGATTTGTATGTTGCAATTCTTTCACTACCTGTTACTGAAGTACAGTGGTTTAGTTCTTATCACTTGCAATTTTTTTAAGTATCATGTAGATACAGTAATAAGAGGGAGCAAGATAAAGTACTTTGTGTGTTAAGGTTTGTTTTCTTCAGGACCAGGGATAATACATAATAGGAAGGGAGCTGGTTATATATCATAGGGATTTTAAATTTTTTATACTTGGTCAGAGCAGAAGGGAAGGAAGCCAGGGGAGAGCAGCCAACCTGAGCAGTGCTAATCTAAACCATACACTGTATTTTTGGAACTTGTGTGTCTAATGTGATCTCTGTAGGCAGAAAAGTGGCCTAGTCAGTGCTGGCCAGTTAACTCTTCAAATACTAAAATTAATCTGCAGCTTTTTTTGGAGGTCTAGATGTACCCTGTGGTCCCTTCCAGCTAGAAACAGTTGGGGTACAGATTGCCTTCTAATGGATGAGAAAATTTGTCCAAAATATCCAAGTTTCTTCCTTCAGTGGATCTGAAAAGGAAGAGATTTGTGTGTAACTTCTACATGGCCTCCATCCACTTAAACTATCTTTAAATGACTTTGGGCATCCAGGCTCCACATAGAAGTGCAGCACTGCTGGAAACTGTGCTGTTCGCCAAGGTAGACTTTAACTTCTGCAGGGTTTGCGTGGTACTGATTGCTTGTTCAGGGTTATCTGCGGTGTTGACTGGTTGTAGTTAATGCACGAGATAATTCGAAGTGTGTATTTGTGCTATTGACATGCAGGTAATTATGCCTTAATAGTTAACGAGTGCAGAGTTGTTATTGCCTAAGAACTGGTGTGTTGTTCAGTGGGGATACAAGATGAGAAATAAATATAGGATTGTCTTAACTCTGAGTAGATGAATACTGTGTGAGGTAAAAATCACAATTTTGTTTGATACAATGACTGTTTTTTCTTAGATAAATCAAACTATGTTTTTCCTGTCCAGATTTCAGTAAAAAATAATTTGTCTCATGAGAACTGTTAGAAAAGCTGAAGAAAGTTGTTACAGAAATACAAGGTGGGAAGGAAACTGAGGTGAAGAACAGGGAACCAGTGGACTAACAAGAAACTTATACAGGTAGAATTGTTCTGAGGTTGGTTTTGGAGCTGAAGTGTAATAGTTTCATTAGTGACTGTGTGCACTCTTCTACGTATATGTAGGCATAGTCACCATTAGCATGCCACGTTAGTGTGCTCTCGTGAGTAGTGTAGGCTGCTGGACGATGTGACTTCCACGTGTAGTCTATGGTGCTCAGTATTCTGTAGCTCTTTTGGAATTACCAACGTACTGGGTTGCTGCATCTGATGGAAAAGCTTGGTGTCCCAGTACAAAAGTGCTACAGCTGGACACATGGAATGTGTTCTTGTATGTTACATTTATGAGCCATTTGGCTTCAGTAGGGCAGTGTAGTTAAGGATAAATATGTAGGTTTGCAACTCCAAAGGAAAGTTGAAAAGGAAATCAAACATCTAATAAGCTATTAAGATGATACCTGATATTCAGATTTCTCTATTGCTTTAACTTCCCTCATCTGCTTATTCTACTTTTTCCTGCCTATTTCCATCTTTAGCTTCTTTTCTAGTCTCAACATTTGCTCTTCAAAGTGACTCATCTTTTCCACTTATGTCACAGGCTGCAAAAACTTTTCTCCCTCCTTTTTCTCAGCTGTTGCAATCTTGAGTAACAATGTGCTTGTGTGTACTTCCCTTCCCCTCGAGTACATCTTGGCTTGAAACCTCTGCTGCTTGAAACCACCATCAGTCAAGGTCAGATGAGAAACCTTGAGGTGGCATTTTTAAAGTTGTTACCATAGGCTGAAGCTAGAGTGGGTCTGATGGGAGAAAGAGCAAGACCTGATAAACATTGAGTGGTGTTATCCTCTCAGGGGCAGTTTCTGAAGATGAATAAGTCAGTTCCGATACCTCCTCCACAGAATATGCCAGCTATTGTTTTCCTAAGGCTACGTGTCTTGCATTTATAGTTTGAAGAGGAGCACAGGAGCCGTGTAAAGTGGGTGCTCTAAGCAATAGTCCTGTAAGCTGTGTACAAGAGGAGAAAAATCTGAAGACGACTTGAGCCATGACTGGGATGCAACTGAACAAAAACATGGATGTTGTCCTGGGGCTTAGTAGGGTAACATATTTCCTGTCAAGCAGTTGCTGCAGTGATTAAGCGTTGTGTTCTTGGGTTTGTGTACCCTAAGGTTCAAGAGTAGTTTGAAACGTAAGTTAATGGACATTGCTATAGTAATCACAAACTTTCATCCAGATGCCTTTTTGTTTAAATTTTATGGTAACTTTTTAAAGCAAAGGATGGCTGGTTTGTGTTTGCATAACTTGTTTGCTTAAGCATTGCTGCTGCCAGGCCATTAACTTTATTTTTATTTCTTTTAATTTATCAGGTAAAATTGTTCTCAATTCAATTGAAAACAGACCCACATGCACGTACACATACCGTTTGAGCAGGAATCTTAGTGGAATGCTTGAATAGTAATTGGAAAGGTAGCCTCCTATATGGTAAACATAGCTTTTGCATTGCATTCCTGCTGTGAATGTAACTTTAGTACGAGTAGTCTTAGTTAGGATAGTGAGCAACTATCATGTTTTAAATATTGAAGTTCAAGTGCTGGAGGCTTTGGCAAAATTTCAGTAACCGGGGTGAAGGAAGGGAATGTCACATTTTGTTCTTCCTTGGTCATCCATATACAGTAAAATTCCTCTTTTGATCAGGCTTTTAAGAAGCAGAACAATTCAGCAAGTGCTACATTAACTAAGCCATGGCTTGCATATTACAAAGTTCTGCTCAGATCTGGGCGCTGGCAAAAAAAGCATGTGAATATTGAAAATGTTATTTAACCAAGACTGTTTAAGATAAACTTCTAAACTTGACCAAAAGACAGAAGAAAATGGACTAGTACATAATGCCCAGGAATCCGTAATTAGTCTCTTACCACAGTACTTTCTTGAAGTATTACTGAGACGCCATAGCAAGTCCTCTGGATTTCATGTCTTGTAGTGTTTGTTCCTGAGATGGCCCCATTTATAAAACTCTAAATTTTATTTTTTTACCACTATGAAAATTATGAGAATTGACTTTGCTCTTAAAACGTTGAGGTGATGAGCTGCACAAATCTGCTGTTGTATGCCTGTGACAATAATGTGTTGTGGAAACTGTATGTAAGATACATCACTAGAGTATTCCCATAACTTTGTATTATAATAGCTGATGCAGTTTGAAATGAAAGAAAAAGTAATACTAGAGAGAGCCAATATTTACAATATCAGCTGGAATAATGTAATTATGTAAGCTGCCCAGATAGCACTGTGATGAACATGATACGAATGCCTAGGTACAGATTTTCATTTGCAACTGTCTGAAATGAAAACTACAAACTCCCAGGCTCTTCATGGTTCTAAAGATTAGCTTGAAAGCGTATGCTGTAAAATGCAGTTGGCTTCTCTTTCTTTCTCCTCTAATGAATAAATAATTGAGAATAAACGTTTCACACTTCGGAAATCACAAGGAAAGGTGAAGTAGCCTTTTAAACAGTCGCTGTAGCTAATACATCTTTAAGTACTTAAATTGTAGACTTAAATTCAGGCCTTTGTGCAAGTTAGATTTAGTAGTTGACCTGTCTTCTGGCTAGGCAACCTATTTTTAAGATATATTCTGTGTATAGGGTGTGTAATAGATTCTGCAAAAGAATGGTGTAGATGGCCGTACTCCTTGTTCAGTTTAGGTGGCAGAGATCATCCATGAGAACAGATTAACTCATTGGAAGCAATGACCCTGTTAAATGTACAGACTTCTTTTTTTTTTTTTCTCCTTCAACAGAGAAGAGAGGTACTGAAAAAGATTCAGAAGTCTGTCGTTTCAGGTTTTTGTGAGGTTTCAGAACCTCTTGAAGTTTTTCTGCTCTTTCTCAGTATTAGTCTAAACCACTTCAGTTTTAATTTCAGTTACTATGTTGTAGTTGCTTTTTCTTAATATTGTATTCATTATATAATGCATTCCAATAAATTTTTATGCTAACCATCCCTGGAAAAGCTTTTTGTCTGATGTGCCACACCTAGTACATAAGACTGCAACAAGTTCAGTGGTGGCTTAGAGAAAAAAAAGTGTGCTATTATAAATCAGTTCAGTTTTGAAATATGGGTATTATTCATGTGGTATTTTCTTTGCCTAGTTGAAGACACTGATCCTCCTTGTGGAGATTAGTTGACAGTAATTAGAAGTCTTCAGGGAATGAGGAATATGCAGGTATACCACAAACACTCAAAACAAAACCACAGGAGAGAGGATTGTAAGGGGAAACTTGGAAGTATGTATGTTTGGTAAAGGATTGAAATAAATGCCTATTAAGACTGAAATAAATGCCCAGTTTGCCCTTGAGTCAATGCAAAGCAACACCAGTTAGTTTAGTCTGAATGCAAAGAAACATACAAATCTTTGCAAAAATAAAACAAAACACAGGGTCCCCCTCTGGACTATTTTGTGTTGAGTTTTAGGAGGGAATTGAAATTAGGTGGTGATTGGATAAGAATGTTCTGTATGACACGTTTCTATTTCACATGTTCCTTTTCTGCAGTTCATGTGATGCTCTTGTTTCGGGATGTCCTGGTTTTGGCTGGGATAGAGTTAATCTTCCTAGTAGCTGGTACAGTGCTGTGTTTTGGATTTAATATAAGAATAATGTTGATAACATACTGCTGGTTTTAGTTGTTGCTAAGTAGTGCTTACTAAGTCAAGGACTTTTCAGTTTCCCATACTCTCGCCAGCAAAAGAGGTGCATGAGAAGCTGGGAGGGAGTGTAGCCAGGACATAGCCAGGACAGCTGACCTGAACTAGCCAAAGGGATATTTCATACTATAGAACATCATGTTCACTATATAAACTGGGGGGAGTTGGCTGAAGGCCACCAATTGCTGCTCAGGAACTGGCTGGGTCAGCAAGTGGTGAGCAGTTGTGTTGCGCATCACTTGGTTTTCGTGGTTTGTTTCTGCCCCCCCCCCCCCTTTAGGTTTTATTCCTCTCTCTCTTTTCATTATGATTTTCTTTTATTCTGATTATTAAAATGTTCTTCTTTCAACCCACGAGTTTTACCTTCCCCCCGCCAAGTCTCCTCCCCATCCCACGGGGGGTGGTGGGGCGGGAGCAAGCGAGTGCCTGTGTGGTACTTAGTTGCTGGCTGGGGTTAAACCAAGACAGGGGAGAAACAGTTGTTTGTACAAAATGTATTAATGTGGCAAGGACCCTCAAATTAATGCTTCATTCCAGTCATGTCAAAGGCTACTTGATTGCCTGGGCTTTAGAGGAGGTTATTAAGTATCTTTGCCCCAGGGTAGAACTTTAATTTCTTATGGGTGGAGGTGGAGGAAGTTCTACAGTGTGGTGATACAGAGTGGGGTCCTAACTTGTTCTGAGCCCTCCCATGAGCCTGAGATGCTACATAAGATTGAAGTTCAACATAATTTATTCTGATGTGTTAATATTTCTCAGGCATGCGGTCCCCTAACTAGTGGGAAAATGGTGGAAACCTCCAGGCTGTACAAACTGTTGTGTGTCTGCTTTTCCTTCTGGCAGCACATGCTAGCAGATTAGTCACAGGTTCTAAGATATATTTGTAATCACACACTTTTTTTTTTTTGTAGTACAAAAGATTCAGAATTGCTTGGAGTCTTTCCTTTTGCTTGTGTCCTTCCATTGTTTTCGTCTTCACTTTCACTACCCACCTGTTCTATCTGTTCAGGTGGTTGAACTTCCATTTTCAAATCCAGTTTCCAGATGTGTGATATGTGCAGACAGCACATAAGTGGTTGTCTTTCCTGAGATCACAGGCTCTATCAGTGGCTTTTTAGAGGCTTTCCTTTAGAGAAACTCTTAAATATTTTTAAATCGGGGGGGGGGGGGGGGGGGGAATCTTTGCAAACTTTGTTTACTATTAGGAATAGAGCTAATAGAGGTGGTAAGAGTAACAAGAACATGTTTAGGGAAGACAATTGTGGCTTCAGTAGCCTCTGCCTTTTTCAAACATGTCTATGCTGAACTGATTTGGTGGTTTACCAGAAGCATTGAGGATATTTTCTTTCTTTTTTTTTTTTTCTTCTTTTTTGTAAAGGGGTGATTTTGGCAGGAACCCAAGCAGTGTTTTTTTAAAAATTACACTAATTTTCTACTAAATACACGCAAATGAGACCGCAAAGGTAGGCATTCTGTTTGCTTTATAAAAAATTGGGGTGTAGGTGCTTTTTTTGTGTTTTTTTAACATATGCTTCCTGTTCTAATTTTGATTAGAAAAAGCAAATGTGTGGTAAATTTCTGGTTTGCTTTTATTTTATTTTTTTTTTTAGTAAAGGTGATTCTAACCCTTGTCTGTGAAGGTTGCATGAAGTTAATATTGGCAAGATGACTTGAAGATTAATAAACGGGAAGAGAGATGGACAAAAAAATTTTACGTCAACTTTTCTTTTTCCCTCTTCCCATTTAACATCTAGGCATAGTTTTGTGGTTATGGTGTGACTCACAAGAAAGACTTAGGCCATCTGACATGTACATTACAAACAGTTGTAAAAACATGCCATTAGGTATCCACAATGTGTAGTGGGCCGAGTTAGTTATTTTGAATCCATAATGTCAAAGTTTTCTGGCACAGCGAGTGTAATTCCACAAATCAAACAATGTATTATTGCTTTTTGTTATGTTATCCCTGATGGACAAGGTCCCTTCTGATCAGCTCAGAAATGAAGTTTTAAATCCTGCCTTTCATTTGTTCAGTGTCATCTAGCAATGCTGACACCAGCCAGGGCTTTTTAGATGGACTTTGACGGAGAGAATACATAGATATGATAAAAAATTTTGTAGTTATACACAGTGCTTTACAGTATGCATGCTGGTTTTCTTGCTGTTTTTCTGTATATGGAGAATCGTATTTGCAGAAGTTAGATTTGTGTTTAAATGTGATTATATTTTGGAGTTTTCCTTAACGTATCTCTAAATACTAAATTGTGTGGTGATAACTTTCCCCAATGTGAACTTTTACATAAGTATAGTTTGAAACTATTGGACCTATACCTATATTTATCTGAGCGTGACCATGTAGAAATGAGTCTTGTATCTTCCTAATGTTTCATATACTGTTAAAATTTCTTGGGAATCTTTGTTCAGAATTTGTATGCATGTGTTTTGGTTTCGGTTTTTGAAAGTAATGACTGTTGTAATTAATTCCTTAGCTTCAGCCTCAGCTCTGAAGGAGACATTATAAACATCAAATAGCTTTAAAAGAAGCTTTTTGGAAACTGCAGTATCTGTAGTATGTGTGTGTAGTATGTAAGAGGGATTTCGTATTTTCATTCAAAGAAGAGTTGTCGGTTTCTTTTTTTTTTTTTTTTTTCCTACAAAGCTATGAAGATGAGCTTTTTTCACACCATTATGTTAGTGAGTTTTAGGGTCTGGTTCAGATTCTGTTTAATTTTAACTTTAACATAGTAAATACTTCATTGTGTGCTTAAATTTCCTTGCAAAAAGCAATTGATTCCATCTATTGTTTTTTACCTGTGTTTGTAAGTCAAATATTAAGACTTTGGTAGGTAGATATAGGAGCTATGAATGGCATGTTAAAAAAAAGTCTTCCCCATACGTAGCAATTTTAACAAGTGGGATCTGATTCGTGGCACTGACCTTATCTCCTACACTGATAATAAGAGGAAAGTATTTTTCAGAGTGCACAGAGATGTCACAGGAAGTCTTGGAAGTTGAATGTGTTGGGTTTTTTCTGTGTGTGTATGTGGTGTTAAATTTTTCTAATACAGGTACTAAAAGATAGTCATAAAGGCGAACAGATAGATTGTCAGAGATGCTGATTATTCCAGTTACCACTCAAATAACTTGGAGCTGTGAGAGCTCACTGTTCCTGTAAATCAGGCTGCTTTTATATAATGATGGATTTAGTTGTTTAACTGTAAAAAATGGCCATGAAGTACTGTAACTGTTGCGGGTTTTTTTAATTTTTGAGTCCAAGACTTTCCCCTGCTGTATTTAAAGAGCATATTGGATGCATTTTTCTTGTACAAGTTTTTGTGTGGAAATACTGTCTAGTTTGAGTTTGTAGCACTCTGATCAGAATTCTGCAATAATGAAAAATAAATCAGAGCTGGAACCGGTAAATATTGGGGCTTTTGAAACTTCAGAGTAATCTTTTTACTGTGTTTTTGTTCATAAATACAACAAGCTTTAGTTTCTGTGAAGCAGACGTCTCAGTGAAAATGGGAGAAGCTGAAATCTGTGCAGGCAGGTGTTGAGCAAATGTCTCCAACAAGCTTTCACAAGGGTTGTGTTCTAGATCTTCCATTTATTTTATTAGTCTTCTCAGAATCTCACTTCTCAGATTTGAACTTTGCTGGGTGATTCTGTGGCAGAAACATCCAGATGTATACCTGTTGCTTAAATCTGATTCCAGCCAGTCTTCCAAGTAATATTTGTTTATCCCTTGTGCATCCCAGGCTCCCTCAGGTGCCTTCTCCTCAGCACTGGTGTGTTGATGCTTCAAGATAATTTTAACTGACAATGTTACTAGACCACACAATTGGGGTATTTAGCTATACCTTTTGAACCACACTTACGAAAATGTAGAGGACTTAAGTGTTCCAAAAGCGTGAACGTTTTCAGCCTCATCGATTATTTTTAATATTAAAAGTCAGCAGATGGAGCCAAAGGCTTGTAGAAAAATTAGTTGTGCAGAATATGTACTAAACCACAAAGCCCACTAAGTTTAATAATGTTTCTACTGAAATTTGTAACAGCAAAGCTATTTATTTGCTGCTAAACCTCATACTAGCATCCCTTTTTAATTCCCTTGCCTCTGGGCAGAGTAAGAGCTCACCCCTTGATGTACGGGGGAGCCTAACAAGACTAACGAGAGAAGTTTCAGTTGGAACTTGATTTTCTTTGTAGATTTAAATCTGTGGAAGGTTTTTTGCAGCATTGTTCACCATTTTATCAGAAAAAATGGTGTTATATTTTGTCAATATTTTTATTTCTCCTACGAGCACAGTAATTGGAATCCACTATTGAGGGTTAGATTGGAATTCATTACAACCTCATTTTCATTATTGCACAGTTGGTAAGGTACTGGGGTTTCATGTTTTTCTTCTGAAGCAACTGAAATAAGCCTTTGCCTTGGATAACATGTCAGACTTGATAGCCTAATAGGCTAACCCTATGCTTTTGTTTAATATTAACATCCTTTGGGGATTTTAAATAGTATCTTTAGAAAAATAAGGGGGTGGAATGTTTTCTAAACAGTGTGCAATTTATCCCATTTTAATAAACTAGAAAATCCAAAGGCAATAAGTGGTACCTACTTTTTGCAGGAAAAGGGAGGAAAAAAATGTCATAGTTAAAGGATGAGATCCAAATGGGATGCAGGAAGTGATGATGATGACTGAACAGAGACTATTCCAGTGGCACAGTATTGTTTTGCCTTTTAGTAAAGACAGAAAAATGAAAATGTGAGATGACTAATGGCAGCTGTTTTGTCCAAGTATTAAACTTCACTTTAAAAATTCTTTCTCCTCTAAATCTAATCTTTGAAGGATTATGAAATATACATATGTTGAACATAAAGTGGTATATAAATGTATGCTTAAGTATTGCATGTATATTTTTTCCTCATTTTTGTTTTACTGATTCTTGAAGCTATGTCTTTTTAGTTAGGAGCAATTATCTACTTAGATTGACTCTGGAAACTTGGCTTACTGGCCAAGTTAAAAGCTTTTCTTATTTTTCTGTTTATCTTTGGCTTCATCTGTGTTTAAATTATTTTTTCCCCCACTCCTCCTGTTGAAAGACAGTGATAAAACTTCATGCAGTTGTACCAGCTTGCTGACTTAATTTCCTCTAATCAACATTGGCTGTAGTAGCAAGAGTTTCTAACATTGATGTTTTTCTTTTCAATGATATGATCAGTTCTTAGTTTTGGATTCACTCTGGACTTACTGTAGGGTCTTCTAGTTAGACACTTTTCTCCCTAAATAAAGGTACCCAGTCACTTCCAATAAAATATTTTCTTCTCAAGCCTTTTGAACTGTGCCAAAAACTTGTAAAATACAGGACTGGAGGGTGCAACCCGAATTATATCTTAGTCTAGTTTCCTAAAATTGCAAGTAACCAAATCTTGCAGTCTCACTGTGATGAGTAACTTTTATATTTACTGTATAATAATAATGCATCTTGTCCCATGTTACGATTTTATATTCTTTTTTTTTCTAAGAGTGCTTTTTCTTATATTTAAGAGACTTCTGGATATACAGTCCATGTTCAGCATTGATTTGCACTGTATCCTCTGCGCAGCCTTGCCCTTAAAGATGAGAGCAAACGCTGTTTTGGTTTTTGAGGGAAGAATGTTTTGACTAATGAAGAACAGTTGGTAGATGTGGTGGCTGATGCAGTGGGGTCTCCTTAGAAGAGACACTGTACAAAAAGCAGTGGTAACTTCTGGTGTTACAATGGTGCACACTTTCAATTGCAAGTTGCTGCCTTTGTCTCTCCTTAAAATGTTCTTCTGCTACTAGGTTTCTCTCCTAGATTTTGGTAATGAGCAAACCTAACTGACTTTTTAAAATTGGTACATTTTTTTTCAGATGGCTACCTCCATAGTGTGTGTGATGTCCTTGGGCATTTCGTAATCATTTTAAATTGAGAAGGTGCATACAATTACAACACACATAACAGCAAGAGAAAAAGTTGTGACGCAGTTTTGCACTGTTGAGGAAGTACATAATGTCCCAATATTTTGTGGGAATGGGGGCTGAGAGCTAGTGACTATAGTGGGAAATCTCCAAATGAGGAAACCTGGTCTTGAAATGCTTTTAAAAAATCTGATGGAATTTTTAATACTACACTGACAAAAAAAATCTTAAATAGTGTAGTGAATAAGGAAAAAAATTAGCATTGGTGGATAGGCTAGATAAGCTTCCTTTTGGACTAGATTCAGTCATCTCAAAGAATTTTGTGGCCTGCACGCTTTGGATTACATGTAATTTCAACTTTAATAAAATGGAAAAGTTCTAGTTTTTGAGACTGAGGGAGTGACAGTTGCAGTTTTGCAGTCCTGATTGCAGACATAGCAGAGACATATGAAATCTTCCAGTCTTGGTATGTTAACTTTTAGGGCTAATTGTGGTACTTGAAAATGTCACTGGCCATTTCAGTGAAGGTCATCTCAGCAGGTGTGACTGGCCATGCAACAGCGATCAGACCCAAAGGATAGGAAGTGGAAGATTCTGCAAGGAAAGAAACCTAGCAGAAGAAGAGATATACATATATAGAGGAAAAAAAAAAACCAAACCCAAAAAGCTGGTTTTGATGTGCCACAGTACTGTATAAAGTATTAAAAAATTGCTATGTGAAATACCTTTATGTGCCAACATTAACAACTCACTCTTCTTCCATAGGCTTCAGGTTACCCTCCTTACTTTTACCAAGCTTCTGTCATTGGTGATCTGCTGTCATGTATTTTTGCATGATGGCTCTATTGCTGTCTTGTCTGTTACCCATGCATGTTGCAACCTCAGTGAGCTTATTTTTAGGGTACCTTCATGGACCACATTTAGCTTCCTTTTAAAAGACCCATAATTGATTAAAATTGATAAATTGACAGCTCTTTTCCATCTCTTCCTCCTGACTGATGACCATCTCCTTGTCATTGATATATAAACTCCCAGAAGTGGATATTCCTCAATTTTTTAAAAAAAATATTCTGACAGAGTGAATCCTTAAAGAAATTAAGAAATAAAAGCACCAACAAAAGCAAAATGGCATTTTGTTCATTTTTTATCCTGAATATTTTGGTAAACATCATGTTAGCCAAGAGAATCCTGTTGAGCATTCACTGTGCCTCGGTGGTACTTGCACATCTGTGTGTGATGGGCTTGTTCCCTTCCCTGAGTAGCAGTAGGTTTCCCTTGTTTCTGTTACAGGTGTCTGTGATACTAGGTACTGGAAAATGAGGCAGCATGTTTTAAATAAATTAATTTGCGCACATAACTCAGAATTGTTGATAGTTGTAATTTCTTTTGATCTTGATGAAGGTTGAAAAAATCGTGTCACTAGAACTGCCACTAAAAGGTGTGCGTGTGTGTAAAATGTAGAAATGTTTATTCACTTGATGACAGATGATAGGTTTAGGCAAATAGAAAGTGTGTTTAGAAGATAATAGTTTGGAGTTCTGTCGTTTGAATACAGCTCCTGGCTGTCATTGTCAGAATATACTCGGTATGCTTGCAGCGTGTATTGGGAATTATTTCTTTTATAACCAAACCTAGGGTTTTTTTCCAAATTGGACAGCTCTTTCATAGCAAGCTAACAAATCCTTGAGAGGCAAAGAAGTCACAACTCTACATCTATTGTAAATGCTTGTTGTATCAGAGGTGAGGGACCCTTTTCATGAGTTAATCAAAAAGACCTATGCAAACAAGCAAGAGGATTTTTTTTTTCTTCAGTCAGTCACTACAGTTACAGAGCCTGACATTGTTAGGTGAACCTTCATGATCTCATAGGCTACTGCATACTCTTGTGCGCCAGACCCCTCTTAATAAAAATGTGGGGCACTGGATACACAAATTCATAGCAGCTGTCACAGCTGGGCTGTGGTGAAATTTGGTCAAGACCCTTTGAACTTTTTATTTCACACTAATCCCATTTAGTGTGATCAATATATGGACCTCCAGCTCCTAGGTCTGTTAATTAGGTGTCAAGTGTTGGGTTGGCCGGTGTCAGGCTGTAAAATACAAACACAGAAAGGACTATCAGTAGGGAAGTGAAGTGTTTATTGTCTGAATGTATAAGAGCCATCGGTTCTGAAAAGTTACCTTCCTAGTCTGAGATGTCCTCAGGGATCTTGAGAGTCTTCTGTTTCTCTCAGGAAGGTAAATGAATAGTTAAATAAGCATTTTAACAAAAAAAATTGTGTGGCTGGGGGCTGCAGAATAATATAAGAGATCCATTTCTACTAATAATGTGATGTTGGAATAGCTCTTTGCTTACCTTCCCCCACCCACCGCCCCTCTTAATAAAAATGCTTAATGATTGCTTTGGTAACTATTTGCATGGCGTTGTTTAAGACGGGAGCCCTTTCTTTTTTTGCGTATGTACATCTAAAATGAAGCTTCTCGTAAGACTTTACCAATATTTGTTTTAACTTGTGCCTTGTAGCGTTTAGGGAATAGGCAGGATAACTTAGATCTTCATTTCCCCATCTTGGAGAATCTTGGGAGTCTTTTTTTTTTTTTTTTAACTCCCCCATCTTTAGTTCTCTATTATTCAGGGAAGGGTAATGTAGAATGATATTTCAGCTTTCATACATTTTTTGGTTCCTTTATTGCAGCTTTCCAGTGACAGAAAGGACTGGGGAGTCGTGAGGAGTTTGTTTCATCTCCTTTGAAGAAAACCTTAAATTTATAATCCCAGATCAGACCTTTCCTATAACTCATGCAACTCATCCTGTTAACTGTTTTAATATATGGCACCACTATTTCATTAAACAACATCCAGGAATAATTAGTTCAGCAACGATGCCTTGGAACAAAAGCTCTTGATTTCGTTTAACTTTATAAGTTGGTCTCTTTTGATCTGCAAGAACACATCTGGGGCCTTTAAGAAAGCAGAAAGAAAAAATATTAAATGTTTAGTAAGGCTGTTGTTGAAGGTTTTAGAACACAGTAACCCTTTGGTACCAGGGTGTAGCTCAGAGGCAAAAAAGTGTGAATTTCTTACTTCATAAGATATCACATGGCACCTCTATATGGTAAATGCTGTTTTTTGCTAGCTGGTGATCACTACAATTTGGCTTTATTTCCAGTTTTGTAAGATGCAGCCTCTTCATTCTTTCCTCAACTTTTCCCCTCTGTTTTTTTCCCCTTCTGCCCTCTTTCTTCCCCCAGCTGCATATGAATGGATTAATCAGAATCATTATTGGTAAACCTGACTCTTTTTTTTTTTTTTTTACCATGTATCAGTGCATTAGAACTTGGTTTTGCTGTATCAAACTTTGCACCATACTGCTTTGTTCCTTTAATAGCTTAGTATTATTTGCCAAGGCGGTAGGGATAAATCCATTTATTCTTTAGACTTAACTGCTTAGATATTCAAAATATCATACAATGCAGAGGATATAAATTTACTTGTCTGATCTTAATCACTGTACTGACCTGTATTAGAAATTGCTTGCTAGTTGAACTCTTTAAAATTTGCCACTAAAAAGAAAAATCCTACCTCAAGGAAAAGCTATAAAGATTTTGTGTACCAATTGGGTTTTATTATGTAAACTTAAAAAAAAAATGTGAAAAATACTTGTCTGATAGTAATTAATTCCTTTATTCCTTTTTCTTTTCTTCTTCTCATAGCAGAGGTAGCCTTTGTTTTGACTGTACTTATTGCAAGGAATTCACTAGGAGTAGTACCATATCATTTGATTTGTATTGATGTGCATACTTGTGTGTGTGTTGGTTGCATTGCACTGGAGTGCTCTTGTGTTTATATTCTAAGCATTTCCTAGAAAAAGTACAAATCATCACAATTAATGTTAACGTTTGCCACAACTAATGAAGCCTACCAGATCTGTCAGTAATTATTTATCACCTTTGTTTCATTTTGTGTAAATGATGGCTTCTGTTAACGAGCTTATTTTAGAGACAGGACAGGAGAATTTTGTTCATGAGAAAGAAACAAGTGAAAGAACTTAGTCTTAATTTTCCCCTTGACCTGTCAAAATAAAAGTGAAAAGAGCTGAAAATATTATTTTTCATTACAGGTTTTATTTTTAAATGCAGCTTTATGTTCATTCTGTGTTTGTTTTCCTTAGTGAGCCTTTAACTCCAAGGTTGTGACCCAATAATGACCTCCTCTTTCCACTCTCAATTGCTTTTGACCTACTCCATTAAGTAAAAAGAAATAACCCAACAGAAGGGTAACAAGATCGCTGCTACCACACCAAGGAAACAGGCAGGCTTTGGGATGCTCTTCTTTAATCTCTCTATCCACAGAGCCTTCATTTTAATTTGCAAAATTGAACCCAGATCGAGAGCAGTAAAGCCTGAATACGGTAAATATTCATGCCTCAGTGATCTAGAGTAGCTCCATTACATTTCAGAGATTGGGAGAATTACCTTTTGGATTATGTATATTCATGGGCTGATTTTTATTTGAGATATAATATTACTCACATTGGGCTACATGTCGCACATTCTACCAAAACCAGTCTTCTCACAAAGCTCCAAATGTTCCTTACACGTAAAAGTTTTACTTCTTTATCCTATAGTTTCCTCCCTTTTATGCTTTTCAAAGACTGGTAGTAAACAAATTTCCTTTAAAGAAGAAGGAAAAAAATCCCAGTAGAAGTTTTTCTATAAAACCTTCAACCCTGTGTTTACTGTGATACATTCTTTTGCATGTGACTTTGAAGTCTTCAGATAAAAGTATTATTATTGTTCTAAACCTAAATCTATTTGGAAAAAAAGAATTCGGTTCATTCTGTCGGAAGAAGAAAATTCCAGACAGCCTTTCTTTAACCTCTCATTTTGCATTGGTTTTGATTTCTTCCTGGATTTTTTTTGCTTTGAAAAATGTTTTGAGATAATTTTTTATAAGTTGCAGAAATTTTAGCTGTTACGTAAATGTTAAGCTTACTCTGCCATGGTTTTACTGTGGGTCTGACATTCTTTGCCTAGATACTTGCTGGCAAAACTCATTGGTGTTATGTTATGCTTTTAAAAATGCATATTTTGTCATCTGTAGCGATAGGTGTCACAAGCAGTACCACTTAATTTAAGGTTACTCAACAACTTTAAGATTCCTTGTTTGGTTACAAAAAGCCTGAAAGATTTTAGTCAGTTGGAGATGAAGGTATATCTAGTAGGTGTCTAGCTTCTGCTACCTTCCACGCAGCCTGGAGCGCGGGGACCTCTTCCCTACCCACGGCCCCCAGTGTTCAATGTGTACGGCTGTCACGCTCCTTCGGCCAGAGGACTAAAAGGGGATGCGATCCTAAAAGGGGATGATATGGTCCTCAAATCGAAGAGGCAATGCAGAGAGGAAATAAAGGTGCAGTAGGGCTTGGCGCTCTTGGTGTTCCCCCTGGGAATCACAGGTAGAGGAGATGTAAGGGGTGGAACCCAAAGAACATAGTAAGAATATGTAATTACTGGGGAAATACTGTGAGAGCAAATCATGCTTGACCAGCCTGATTGCCTTAAAATACTAAACGTTGGGTTTTTCTTGAGAATTTGGATTGTGACAAATACACGGTTGATGTTCCTATCTGCAATGAGGCATAATGCCATGTTATCACAAGAGTGACAAGATGACTGAAGTTTACTAAATAAATAACTCCAGTAAGGTGGCATACATGCAATACTTTGTGAATTTGATGGTTTACAGTAAATAAGGACTTCAGGGAGGTTCAGGCATGAGAAGAAAATAAATAGAGGATACTTTTCTTATTCAGTGAGCTTTGTCCAGCCTGTGCATGGAATGGATAAGGTTCTGTTGGAAAAAATCTGAGGTTACATACTTAAAGGGTACATGAGAATGTATTGGCACAGAAGGTGCAAAATCTTAATCTTAACACTTGCTAATTTTTGATTTGTGATTGTGTGCATGAACATAGCATACAAGTAGTTAATTATGGCATTAAAGCAGAGCAGTGTGAGAGTAAGATGACTGACCTGGTTGTTTATTTACTGGGTGCATAACCATATTTTCGATGCTGTGAAAGGAAATAAGCTAAAGGGATTTAAGTATCCTCTTTTGTATTGTGTTATTCCAGTGTTGCAGTGCAAGCTTTTCAGGCTGTGGCATTATTTTGGTCAGGAGGAGGAGTATTTTAAATAAAATCTGATAGCATGTGTGTGGCATTACATAAGCACCATAGTGGTCATATGGTGAATACCCTTATAAACTTCACTTTAAAAAAAAAAAAAAGTTAAAAGAATCATTCTGTGTGAAATAGTTTTTCCTCCAGATGCTGTATTCCTTTCCTGTCTGGAGACAAGTGAGGCCATGGACAAATAATAGATTCTAGGAGTATTCAGGATCTTTCAGAAAATTGTTACTAAGCCATATGATCTTGGCGGCACCTGCAAACTTGGAATTCTTTCTGACTGTGAGGTTTCTGCTCAGCTGGTTGTTGCTAGTTGGTCCTAGCTGCCACTGTGGTGTTGCCTCAGAAAGGACGGCTTTCAACAACCTGAGCAGTGGGAAAAGTTTGCATGGTGTGACAGCTGTGCAACCATGTACTACTGACTGCTCCTGGTTTATCTCCATTTTTTGCTGTTCTAAAATCCTGGTGAAAGTTTGGAGCGAATGTTTCTCAGCATTCACTGGGATATGACATGAACTGCAAAAGTACCGCAGAGGATTAAGAAAATACTCCATATCTTAATTTGTAAAATAATTTTTAAAATCAATTATTTCCACAGAGGATGTGGATGGGGGAGGGCAGAGGCCCCGACTCATGATTCCTGAACGCTTGTTATTGCTCTCTTGTTCCTTCGCAGCCTAGGTGTCCTTTTGACACTTTCAAGCAGGGCTAGGTTGCCTTCACTAAATGCATTGCTGCTTACTCATCTATAGGGCTCAGCTTTACCTGTGAATGGTCATCCCTCATAAAGCAAAGAATTATGCATTCTTTGTGTTTAGAAGAGAATTTATGTAAGGATTGTTTACATGTAAGAGCAGTCTTATGTCTGAATTAGAGCTTTGCCTAGTTTCAGTATACATGCTTAGACAAGTGTTGGCTGAAAACTAAAACTTGTGGTACCCTTTCAGACAAGTGGGCTGCGTTTTTTTGACAGTGTAGCTTGATATCATCTGACCACCAAGAAATGATACCGGGAGCAAGAAGATGAGATGTCTTATTTATTTGAATTTGTAATAGAGCAATAGAGAGGAAGGCAGCCCTTACTTTCAAAAGCAGCAGATACGGGACACATTTTGGTTGTGCAGCTTGGCTGTAGTTTGCTGCTCCTCTTCGGCTATAAGGAGGCACTTCTGCTGGATGATATTAAGGTGCTGATTCTTGTATTTGGCACTTTGCTGCAATGTATGGTCAATTTAGGCCTCACAAGGATTATTTTTCTTGTTTGGGTGCTGATTCAGTTGAGCTTGCTCTTGGTGTATTTCTAAACCTCAGGGCTGAAACTGTGCTTTCTTCATTTATCGGTTCCTCTTCCTTCTTGGATATAAGTTTAAAGATGCAGCTGTTAGCAGCTGGGCTTTGAGATGTGATCTCTATTTTGAACTGGTTGGAGTCTGCATTTCAAGTGGGATGTCTTTTTCAAATACGTATGTAATACTCTTTATAAATACGGCATTTATAATCCATATTTTCTCTCATAGATTGTTCAGACTAATAATTTTAACTTTGCAGTTTCTCATCAGTATTACAGGGAAGTATGGTTGCTGTATCTTCTAAATCAGGAAGATGCACTCAGTACTGGGAGGCAGCAGTATGGCTAGGTTCTTATCTGAAGAAGCTATGAGCAATGGCATATGGTTGATAACTTAATGGAAGCTGGATAAATAAAGGAAAAGAAGCTCTGACATATCGGGGGAAAGTCATTAGTGGACTTTTTCTGTATCCTGTTTTCTATTAGTCTGTACTAAACTGCTTTGAAAATCTTAGTGGGCTTTTCCTTTGGTTTTCAAATAATGGGTTCTCATATTGAATACATTTGTTTATCTCAAGGGCTGAATTGTTTGGGCGCTTTTGATTTCTGTTTTGCATTTTTTTAATCTGCATTTGAACACATAAACTTATTCTTTCTCACCCTTTTTATAGACCTTTACATAATGCTTTAGGAACATTAATGTGATTATACAAATAAAATTTAGAGTGAAGCAAATCCCTTTGCAAATGATGTAAGATTTCAACACATGGCTCTTGATTTATATGGTGAGATATAATCAATTCCCTTGTGCCATTATTCGAAAACAAAATGAATGAATTTCTTAGCAAAGTTTGTAGCAAGTTTTATAACAGTATCCAAGTTTTCCTTGTTTACCTACATTGTTTGCATGGAGTAAATTCTGTCTCTTTAAAGTCACACTCAGTATTGTTCATTTCTTTCTGTGTCTGAGTGCCTTATTCACTAAGGAAGAGTAAAATATCTGTTTAGTGGACTGCTAAAATGGGCCTTGCACTATTTTTGTGGACAGGATGAGATAGAAGTTGTTTTACCATCAGCATTTTGAGGACAAAAATTGGATACTTGAAATAAATGGAAAGAAATGTCAAAGGTATTGGTCATAGCTGGTCTCAGTTACAAATTCCTATTGCCCAGGACAGAATGTTCTGAAGTGTTTCACGTCATTCTGTTGGTAGGTGGTGCAGAGTGATCCAGCCCCCACTCCCTACTTGAAACTTCTGTTGCTGTAAAGCTAAAGAAAATATGCACAAGTTTAGAACTGTGCTGTAACTTGTGGGGCTCGGTAAGAGAAACAAAACCAATATTAAGGGCTGGTTGCATCCTTTTCAGTGCTTCCAGGTGTTTGCATTTTAAAGGCCGGGCAAAACAAAGATGAATTTTAGTTATGTACTTCAGCCTTTTGAAGAAAAACCGTACATTCGAAGTATTTTAAAACCACGGATGAATGTCTCTGTCAGTCGGGGTCAAAGTGAAATGGAATGAAATACTGTACTGATGTTCATGGTCTGGTCAGAAAACAGGAAGTTGGTGATTTAAAGCTTCTCTGGCTCTTGTTATTTGATCCAGTGGGTGCAGATCAGCTCACTGATTCACTTCTCTGCTGGTTCCACGGCTGACCTTTTGAAGGAGATGCAATTCCAACTCGGTTCTTGTGTGATCTAATCCACACCCCGCACCTCCAATCACCTAAGCACAGTCTAGCGTTATTCTGGTCAGACGCTAATTCCTACACATGTTACACTTTTGGAACAGAGTTTATGGTCAGTTAAGAATCTGTGCCGCATACTCCCTTTACAGTTGATCTGGTACTGAGAATGTAGGGGGAAAAAAAGAATGGGCTTGAATGTTATTCCCATTTATTTTTCTTCTGTCTTCTGATATGTCTATGGGAAATTTAGGTACAAGAATAGATACCATGAATGTAAGGGCAGAAACTGTTTACATCTAGAATAAATACAGATGGACTGATTAAGTTATTTGCAAGGTACCGTATGGGTCAGCATGAAGTGCTGATTTTTAGTAGGTTGAGAAATCCACTATCTTTCCCTTCACATGCCTGAGGGCAAGCAGACGTGTCTGGAAGCTAGTCCCATCTACAAAGAAATCAGGTGATTCTTAAAGCTCTGGGTGAGCACAGCCAGGGTGGTGGGGGCTTGCCTCCTGTGAGAGAGTTGGGGCAGCACAGATAATCTGCTTTGGTTGAGGGGAAAAAGCTTTACTTTACATGATTCTGCAAATTTTCAGTGGTTTTCCTAGTAAGGATATTGTTGTCTTAAAGGGAATATCGGGATCCAAAACTTTTCTTAACTTGCATTGGAGACTGTGAGGATGGTCAGTAAATATATTGATGGGAGCCATCCTGTTAAAGCCTCCTGCAACACTGGAAAATACTCCTGTATTGATACTCTAGAGTTTCCCCTACACGTAGGAATTACGGCAAGCTTTTTGTCATGGAAAATGACACTTCACAATTGTATTCTCTTTTTTAGTGTAGTTTAACATTGAGAAACTTGAAGAACACAGCTAGTAGTCCCATACAAGCTCTGTATGGCCACGTTTGAGAACTGCAGATCTCATTGAAAAAGTTTAATCATGTGAGTGAATATTTTAAAAGTATTTGTTAATTCTCCTTCTGATAGTTACTTGTGGGATGCATGTCAGATACATCAGGCATAATTTAAGAGGGGAGAGTACCCATAGCACTTTCGAGGAATGCTTCGTAGATGCCTCATTAAAAGCTAAGATGCATTCTGAGTATATGCACTCAAGAACAGGTATTTTCAAACAAAACTTTTGTTCTTTAATGTTATCTGAATTCTGCAAAAAATATTTCAGATTAATATATGTAGACTGGTTTAGGACTGGCAAATGTTTTCTGTAATTTCACTCAACTGTTTATGTGGTAGTTTCTAAAAAGGTAACATTATAAACAGGAATATTAATAACATAAAGAAAAAAATATCTTTGTTTTGTGGCTCTGCTTAAGATAGAAAAACTGCATAGGTCTCTTGTGCATCTTCCAGTTCCATTTTGTATTGAGGAGAGGCGGTGCTGGAAGATTTCTCAGTTCTTGGCAGTTTATTCACCCTGTCCATGGTTGTAGAAGATGAAAGATCTACTGCCATTATGATCACATATGAGATCACAGAGTCTTTCAAAATGGTGTGGGCTAGTGTTTATGGCAATTTTAGTCTTGTAGTGCTTATTTATTTCTTTGAAACACAAATGTTTAGAAAAACTTTTTTTTTTTTTTAAAGTCCTTAGACATGACTTGTATCACCAGTGTTGCAGCTATCGCAGTGATTGAGACTGGACAGGGAGGGGGTCGGTCGTAGTGAGTGAAAGCAGGGTTTGATTCAAGCCCCTGTACTTCTAGGTTTCAAAGTACAGCCTCAGAAGTGAATAGAGAGGTAGAGGTAAATGCTAAATTGTTTATCTCCAGTTCATCTAGGCAGGTAGTGCTGTCTAGGAGGTTTGGCTAAAGGAATAATGAACAAGTATACAAGTGCTTGAAACTGAAATTCTAGTGAATATTTAGAATGGCCTTTGAAGTCTGTTCTGGCATTAGTTAAGATCATACCAAACTATTTTGGTCCAGGCTTTTTAGTGAGGAGGGTTTCTCTTACGTGAACACACCTCTTCGTCTCCATTCTCATAATATTCTGTGGATTCTCCAAGAATCCACAGGTGTTGATGTGGCATTCAGTTTGAACAATGTTGCAATTATAACTTAGAAGAAATGCCCTTTTTCAGATTATACTGGTTTTGGTTAGCAGCCAGAGATCCAGGGAACCTAAACAAATTTGTAGTGGTGAAGCTTATGGCTATTGTTATGATTTCAAGAAGGGATACAGGATTTTTGTTGTTTTCCAGGAGCTGTGCAGCTGCTAGATTTTTTTCCCTTTTCTTTTAGTCAGCTTTCTGTATATTGCCTGTGACCATTTTTTGCTGACTTACTTGGAGAGCTCTTTATATTCCAGTTACTGAAGATTTTAGGTCAGCCACTAGACTTTTCATCTACTCTATTTTGACCAAAGTTTCAGCAATTTGTTCCTCTCTGAATTTTTCTTCCTTTTTTTTTTTCTCTACAGTCTTCTTAGTATGGTTTAGTTTGGTGGTGTTTGGAATAGGCATACAAAGATTTGTCTGAAGCTAAGTACTATTTATGCCTTTCACATAGGGCACCAGGCTTTGTAGAAAAGGTGAAAAACATAGTTTTGTTTCCACTTAAGCATTACATCCAAGATGCAGGACAAAAAGCTAACATTTTCAGTATAATCCTGTGAGTAAATGATTCTGTGATTAAAATTACTAAGTTAAACTTCTCTAGACTGTTTAGAGTAGTCTAACCTAAATGATGTTCTCTAAGACATGTCACGTACTGAGGATGAAGCCCAGATCTGCTGAATCCAATCCTTTGATTTGGGATTCTCTTCATCAGTGCTTGTGTATTTTGGTTTCTTTCAGGAGTTAGAAGATAAATGGGGTTGGCCAGGATTAGAAGATGGGCTACTAAGGGATGTGCAGTGGTTGGATTTGAGAACAGTTCCAACTGCGTAAGACAGATAGTAATGGCTTGAATGCTGAGAATCGTACAGTAGCATTTGACATGAACCTTTATAATAGCTGCAGAACTGGTACTAAGAAAAGGGAGAGAGAAGAAGAAATTATACTGAGAGTCCAGATCTATTCTAGCAATGTTGTTCTGTACGCATTCACAGTATAATCTATTGTATATTGATAAAAACATAAATGATCTCTGGAACAGAGCATTCCTGTGCAGCGTTCACTTCTTGGTTCTGAATTTTGAGGTTTCAGCCCTTCAAAAATGTTATGTTAAGGACTCTTGTCCAAGTACTTAATATTTATTTAGGAGATAAATATTTTTTTATTGCTACAAATATTATTTCAGTATTAAAAGCTATCTAATGTGGGGATTTCAAGCAGGATGGTTACCTATCCAAACATCAGCATTAGTATGAATGCAACAGGTGGCAACATAAACTTATCAGACAAAACACTTGGTTATGTGCAAACTGGGGGTGGATGGGGAATATTTATTAAAGGAGGGTTTGCAGAACTGAAAGAAAAGCTAAAATGAAGCCTCATAAAACTGGTTTAGTCTGATCAAGCTAAACCTAGACTTGATCTTTAAAAGCTAACTTCATTCCTCTCTTCTTGAGAACTCCTTGAAATAAGTAATGGAACAGCAAGCTCATTAAGGTCAAGCTTTTATAGCATCTGGGAAGAGCTAAATAAATCTTAAGTGGTGGCCAGTGTTGCACTTTTCCTCTGATAATCCCAACAGGTGGAACCCCACGTTTCAGTGACTGTAATACCAGACATATCTATGAACATTCAAGTCTTTGCAAGAAAGCTTTGAGGACTTTTTTAATCTATGAACGTCAGACTAGGAGATGGTAGATTTTTGTATTGCTAATGATTTTGCAATGATAGTTTAAAAGATTTTGTTGCGCTTGGTGTTGTACAAATATGTTATAAGGAAAGATTTTTTTTTTGTTCTAAAAATTTTACGGTTGAATTCAGCCAAGTTAAAGTGTATTAGATTATTTTCATAGAAGAGGTGGGAAAACAGTCACACAGGTGCATGGATTGGTATTGTAGTGCTATGCTTTTGGTGGTGCAGGTGCTTAGGGGGAGTACATTAAGTAAGCTATTCCATGGGTGCGGGTATAATGGGGTTGATTTTCAAATGGAATGTAAGTATTGCAGCACAGATGATGCAAATATCAACATAATTGTGACCATGATAATCTTACAGTCTCATAAACAGAAGTAGAGTAAGTGAAGAGGCTCAAACCTGTGGTAATTTTAAATGATGGGGTATGTTGTTAGGCTGTTCATTTTCTTCTTTTGAATTGTGGACTCTGCTAGAAGGTCAGTCATCTTACAAGAAAGCAGGCTGGGATATGTGGCTTTGAGCTTGTGGTGCACTCATGTGCAACTAATTGCTGCTTTTCTTCTTTTTCATCAATAGGTGACAAAGAAAGTCAAGTCCATGCAGATGTTCCATACTCCTGTGACTTACGCTATGCAGGGTGACAGAGTAGGGATCTGTGTAACACAGTTTGATCCCAAACTGCTAGAACGAGGCCTGATTTGCACGCCAGAATCACTTCACACTATCCATGCTGCAATAATTTCCCTGAAGAAAATCCAGTATTTTCGAGGAGCTCTTCAAACCAAGGCCAAGTTCCATATCACAGTTGGTCATGAAACTGTTATGGGAAGAGTGATGTTTTTCAGTCCAGCTCCTGCTGACTTCAACAAAGAAATTCAAGAAAAAGTTTTTGATTTTGAAAAGGATTATCTTTATCAAGAGGAATATTTGTCCAAGGACTCAAATTCTTCAGAGGAAAACAAAGAAAACGATCAGTCAGAAGTTCAGCTCCCAAGACAACAGTGGGCTTTACTGGAGTTTGAAAAACCAGTCACTTGTCCTAAACTGTGCCTTGTGATCGGCTCCAAGCTGGATACAGATATTCATGCAAATACCTGCAGGTTGGCATTCCATGGGGTGCTGCTCCAAGGCATGGAAGACAAGAACTACATGGAGACTTTCCTTCCGAAGCTGAAAGTGTACAAACTGAAGCACAAAGAAGGACAAGTGGAAAGGGTAAGCTGACTCTAATGCTGTACGTGGGAAGGGGAAGTACTTGCCCTTGTGTAAGTACATATATTGGTGGGCTACAGAATGTTCCCTGTTAGGTTCCAGAGTCTTTATGTGCTTTTTTAAATGTTTGTATACCTAGTGTATTACATTTTGCCCGCTTGCAGGCGGTCAGAAATTGCTGCTTAAGTGACTAGTTTGTTCAGTTCAATGAAGTGTTGAGTAATTTGATGCTGCTTTTTCACTGATTCTTTTGCTGCCTGGCCACACTGTTCTTCCTGCAAACTTGCTTTGCTTGTGTACTTTCCTAAGTGGCTCATCACTTTGCTTCACAGTTGACAAAACTTCTAGCTTACCATTGACATATTTTACACAGTTATTCTGCAGTCTATTCAAGATGTATAGACAGTGTAAACCAAATAGAAAGTAGCATTAGATTAAATAATACCAAAATGCCATTAATTCTTGTATGCATTTTCACATTTTGTTAAATAAGAACCTTGGTTAGTAACATTTAATTTAGTAGGCAAAAAGATGCGATAACATGTTGGGGATCCAGCTTGTGACATGGAGGACTTGGAGTGTTGATGAATGCATGCTGTGTGTTGCACAGGTGTTAATCTGCTGTAGTGTATATACTTGACCCACCTCATTGTGGCAGAAAAGCCTTCTTGGAAGAGTTAGCATCTACAGTAAAAATTAATTGGGACTATTTACTGTCCCTTCATTGTGGATAGAAACACTGTCTATAGTGGTTGGTATTATTACATTGCTGTCTTAATTATGATCAAGCTTTTATAGCATCTGGGAAGAGCCAAATAAATTACATAAAATTACATTGCTTACCCCTAAATAAACAGTGTTTATGTAAAACTTTAGCAAATGCTTACTTGATGTATTAGTGTGGTAGGTATTTTATTAACTTTTGGGTAGATGACTATTAATTTTTATTTTCCTAATCCAAAACCTGATTGTTTTAACAAAATATTTAGCATTTGCCGTTCTTTTCAAAATTCTATAAAGCTGTGTTGTTCTGCATAACATCTCTCTGTACTTTACTATAGACAAGTAAACACTTAGCATACCTTATCATGTTTGCAATTTATAATGTAGACTTCTTGAATACTTTTTTGTTTGCTTGCTTTACTAATTTAATAGTAAAAAAATAAACCAAGATCCCTGTCAGGCCATGATTTTCAATTAGTGAGGATCTTTTCTAAGTACCTCGCTACCTTAATTGATCAAGCAGGCAATTGGTATTTCCTTCTTTTCTCTGAAGTTTCTATATTGCTGTTCTAGCTTTGGGGGCGGGGGGGGGAAGTTTCTCTTGAATTTCCCCTGCTGACTTTGGAGGCTATTCTTTTTAAAGGAACTCCAGACCTGTAGTGTTGTATTGGGTTTTTGGATGCTGATTTTGTCACTAGGAAGGTAGGTAGGTAGGAAAAAGGAGGGTATCTGTAGCTTTCCAGGAGCTTTGTTTCCATTAATGTGGGTTATATGGAATACCCAAAATCAGCAGTCACTCTTCAGAATTTTGGTAGCAGGTGTGTGGTTTCCTTTGTTTGAAATGGCTGGCTGCCTTTCTCTTTGGCTGATGGTTATGTTGAACGATGGGTCCAAAGTAATCTGTCGTGTAAGCTGCGAAGAAGCTCTAGACCAAATGTGTGTGTCTGGATAACAATTCTTGTGATGCTCTGGAGCCGTCTGAACTCATGGAACGTTTGCCTTTACTTTTGTTAAAAGTTTACTTGTTTGTGCGTGGCCCATGTTTCTAACGGGCAGTGAGACCTGGCTTACCGACTCCCTTTGTTTCCCTGGGGCTGTAGGAATAGGAATGAGAACAGAAGTCTGTGTGGCCCATGGAGACAGATGCTGCTTGTGTTTTGTTTAACTAAAATAAACCAGTCTCAGATTCTTTCTTTATTTTTGCTTCCAATACATGGCAGTAGTCTATGGGAGTTGAAAACTTGCAGAGTACCTACTGTGTGAGCTGCCTGACTTGGCTAACAGAGCTTGCCATTAGTCTCGGGTTTGCATTTTTAGTTGTTTTTATTTAGTGTTATTTGCAAATCCTTTGCCAGTTTACGTATTCTGCTATTAATTTTACTGCATACATAATGGAATAACATTAATCGAATTACACATATTTTATTTTCTGGTCCAGAAAATAACCCAATGAATGTAGGTTATTTAGTATTTGACCAACAGAGTAATTTATTAGGCTGATATATTAGTGAACTGTTTTGATGGCTTTCTGTGCCTTTTAAAGTATAGAGCTGGTGAGTGTAGGGGGGTGTGGAAGGTATTTTTGATCTGTCTTTGTCTGTCACATAGTGTGCCCTATATATGGGCCTTGATCACTGTTTGTACAAACACTAATTGGCCCTGTAAATGAACCGTTGCCATTGAGTAGTGAGGCTGTGGATTAGGTTTGCTCTCTGATTTTGCTGCCTGTGGTACGGTAGATACTCAGGGTTAGCATTTTCCCTGGTGCGTGCCAAAAGGCTTGTGGAGCAAACGTCCTAAGAAACACTTGTGGTATAAAGTCACAGGGGCGTTCAGGGACTTGGGAGAGTTGGTGGGAAGAGGGTTGTGCCAGTTATAAAGGGCCGGCTGGAGAAGTACTTAGAGCACTCGTTGAGGTAGCTACTGGTAAGTCTGTGCTTTTGCAGAGACGAGAGCAGCGGGAACAATTGGGTGGTACAGTGACTTATTTTAGTACACAAAGTCGCTAGCTAATAGAAAATCCGAATCGGCTGGTCCCACCCTGCTGCTGATAGATGGCTGGAGATTAGGATCGCTGAATTTAGGGTGTCTATTCTTGGCACCGATACAGGAAAATTTCTTTCTCTGTTGAGCAAGGAAGCTCTCCCCTCCTCACCTTCCCTGGGGAGGCGTAAAAAATAATAATTAAAAAATACACGTTACCTTCATGAGAAGTGAACTTTTCCTCCAGAGAATACTGCTGGGGAAAATTAGCTTCATAGCTTCCTGAAAAGCTGGGAGAGAGGGAGGCAGGGGCACATAACATTTGCCTTGCCGGGTTCAGCACAGGGTGGAAACATGCTTCCATAACTGAAGTCGTAGTGGAATTCAGTAGTGCCCGTTTGTAAAACGTTGCTGCTAATCTGATGTGGGCTCTCCCAAGCCCCCCTGCTTGCTGCTAGAATTAAAATAAATTCCCTGCAGTTTAACTACTAGTTTACCCCAGAGAAATCAGGCATTTATGGTTTGGCTTTTTGTTCCTATTCTGATTAATTTCAGAGCTCTGATGGAATAGTAAGAATTGTAAATTCATTAAGTTTCAGCATCACAGTACTTTTCTTTTGTGCCCCTTGTGCATGGCACCCTTCTGGATTTTAAGGTTTATTTTTTTAATAAAAGTAGTACAGTTGTTCTCAAAGAATTTTTTGGCTTTCTAATAGCAAATGTGACATTTTTGCTGTTTCACATAGAAATGAAATTCATGAACTGGGTAAACACTATTTTAAAAAGGTAAACGATTGTATTTAAACTTGAAAACAGTCTTGAATTAGTACATTTTAGTGAAAACGCACACCTAAGCTTCCTGGTTTTTCTTATCTGCTCAAATGATGGTAAATGTTCTATAAAAATTCAAGTACCCTTGCACTTCTTTTTGTACTGCTTGCTGTTTCCTTTTGACATCTTACCTCTTTAATGTTAAAACTGAACGGAGCACTGGGAGAGAAAGACCCAAAGCCTGACTACTGTTCTTCACCGGAATTTTTGAATTTACCTGTCTGCAGCATATCCTTGAGCCCCCCCCTTCCCCCCCAGCTTGCTTATTTATCTGCTGATTTTTCTTTTAATTGCTTTTTTTAGATCTGTCTTACTGCAGTATCTGTAAAATTTGGCCTTAAAACATTTATTATCTGCCTTTTTGGTTAAGTTTGTGTTTTCTGAGAGCTGCATAGTGCAGGAAACATTGCTTCTAACCATGCTGGGATTGCATCTTGCATATAAAAAAGTTGCACGATTCAAACTGCAGTTAACGATTTTTATCTGATGGTTTTTAACTGTTGTAGAGGTGTGGGAATGCTTTTCTTTAGCTTTAGACCAGTTTTTTGGGGGGGTGTGTGTAGAGTAAGTCTTTAGCAGTTAGTTTTAAGGAAAATAACTCTGCTGTTCTCTCGGAACTAAGCGGGCACTGACAAAGGTTTGTATTTGCTTAACTTGATTTTTAAATTACGTGAAATACTAGTCCAGTTTTCTCTTGCAGAGAGGACTTGAGAGAAGGGACAAGTTCAGTGGAAGGAAGTTAGCATCCCTCTGGCATGGTTATGTTGAGGCAGAGACTGTTGCCTTCTGGACACTTCATTTTTGCAAAACCTTGGCTGCCTGACAAATGTACTGTTGATAGGAAAAAGGGCTTAGGCTGGCAACAAGTGGCTTGTACTGATAAAAGGGTAAAAGCATGGCTGAGAGTGCTATTGTGAACACCAGTGTTGCTTTAAGGAGTGCGATGTGGGAATCTCCGTGAAAAAAGGGCAAATGAGATGCTGTGAAGCAAGTTTGTCCCTCTGAGTGGGCATGCGATGGGGTGTGCATGCTGAACTGTAGCTGGTCAGCAGTCCCTGGAGTTAGAGATGAGCAAATTACGAAGATAAACAGCAACTGTTGTCCTTGGTCTTGTGCTTCTGGAGACAGGCTGCTCACCAGTCAGCTCTTCACAGTTCTGTGCGCAAAAAGACTTGATTAATCCAAACACCACCTCTGAAATACCTTCCTCTAAGTTTTACCTCGGCACAGCATTGCACGTTAATTCTAGTCTGACTCATGAAGCAGTTACTCAGTTCCTGGGATAAATCCGTTATATTTGTCACGTTATTTGCTCTTTGGGTTCCATGGACATACAGGTTGAGTGCAGAGTTTCAACTGAAAGGTGAACTGTAGGAGTGCATCATGTTTTCCTGCATGACTCAGATATTCTGCCTGTTTTGAAAGTGTTTGCACAAGCAGGATTTATCTTAGGATGGTTGCCACAGGGTCCTATTGTCAAGGATGCTCGTAAATCAGTAGCTCTATGGCAGAAACAAAAGGAGAAGGAAAACTCTCTGCCTTGCCTGAATAACACAGGCTGCACCTTCTGCACTTTCAAACTTGTGTGGTGAAAAATATATGCATGTTTCAGCTGCAATTGTTTCCCATTTTAAGCATAGCAGGGTGTTTTCCTATGAGAATGGGCTTGTCCTTCCTAAAGATGCTTTTGCTGTGTTCTTCTGACATTAAGAAGAATTAATTCTTTCTGTGTATTTCAGTTTTTTATGTCTTTCTCATTTTTTGCCTTGCTCTTAGGCCCTACTTATTTGATGGTAATCACGTTGCACTTGTTTCTTCAGCAGTTTCCTTTCATGTGTCACAGCCATGGGATGTCCTCGTTTTATTTATAGTCGCTCTGTTTCCAAGTTTTGTGGGTTGCTGGATAGTGAGTTTTCTTATTGAACTTGTTCCCATGGGGACTGAGGCTATCATGTAGCTAGCATGCTTAGTTTCTGGAGGATGGAAGAATCACTTACTGCTTAATAAAACATGTTACTAATTGCTTGAATATTGGTGTGATCTAAGTGTCCCCAAGGAGAAAAGTATTGTTGTAGAAGCAAGATGTGAAAGCAGGAGAAAAAGCTTATCTTTCAGCATCTTTTGAAAGTGTTGGGTTTTTTCTCTCTTACAGTAGGGATAACAAGAGTTGTGTCAGAGCAAGTATGTAATCTGAGTCAAATGGCAGGTCTTTGTCACCACTGCTTTCTGGTCTTTCAGAAGAAGGGTGAGATACAAGATAAGAAGGTGGAGATCAGTACTAGTAAGCAACTGCAGGAAGTTTGAGAAAACTGTATTTAAACTTGTTGATGACCCAGACCATCCTTTAGAGAGCTAGGCATTTTGAAAAGCAGCGGTTGTGAAAATGGCAATTTTTTTTAGCAATTATCAGCCATATTTTGTCTTAATTCCTTATGGCTTTTTATGAGTAAAACCACCAATGTTTTGTTTACAGAGTACATGCCAAGTTTACGGTAGCTCAGCCACACGCTTAACCAAACTGAAGGAGGAGGGTATGAAGAAGGAAAAATGAACTCGACCATGAGTGAATAGGAACATCCATCCATGTGGTTTACTTAGAGGATGAGACCAGACTTCTAGGGAGGTTGTCTTTCCTAGGAGAGGTGGGAAGTTAGTACAGGAGTGCCAGGGTATTCCTGTCTGGAAAGATTCCTGAATAGTGGATCATGTGTGAGCAACACTGGCACATTTTTCCTTTCCAGATATCTTACCAGTAATACCAGAATTTGTTTCAGAGAGTTGTGGCTGTGCACTGTATTTAACATATTTGCTACAGAAGTACCATTCCTTGAATTTTGCTTTGTTGCATGGTTGCAGTACTGCTGGGAATCAAGAGGAGTAAATTTTACCTGCTCAGAGCTAGTTAGATTCTTCCATCTAACTTATTTCTAGATAAAGGATATTTCATTGGCTTACTAGGGCTAACTAACATTTCATCTGCTGTTTTCTTATAGTGGCACTGTAGTGCCAGCAGGGTAGCAAGTAAGACACAGCGTCAGCCAGGCAATGATGCTTTCTGGGTTACTGATGCGGTGTGCAGGCTAATATGGGCACAAAGTGAGTAACAAGGCCAAACTGTGTAGTGCAAACTGATTGAGTGCTGCCTGCAGGCACAGGCAGTGACCTGGGCTGTCTGCAGAACCTTCTGTGACTCTAGCTGGGAGAAGTGGTGGATGTCACTCCATCTACTGTAAACATGCAGACGCCACAATTAATATTTTTCCTGCTTTGAAGTCTGAACATGAGTTTGTTTGGTTCTGCTTGGCTGCTGATGGTATGCTAAATACAGTAATAATACGGAGATGAAGGCAATCAGGTGAATAAAAGTGCACAGCTCATTCACTAGTTAAAATGCACTGTAAAATAGGAATATAAAAGATGCATTTATTTATTGGGTCTTGTTTAGTTTTTTAGTAAAAAGGTTTGAGAAGCTTAGTGGGGGACAGGGAAGGGAGGGCTATATGCTCGTTAGGCATAAATACCATTTCTGTTCAACAGTGCTGAGAGAAGAATGGTGATGTTTACTGACTGACACAACATATGGATTAACACGCTAGAATAAATTTGTCATAAAAGTGTACCAGCTAAGTCACAGAATCTGCTTGCTTACTCATATGAAAAGACTGGTATTTTGCTCACTCACTAACAAAAGAATGGCTTGCTTCATGTGACCGAGTAGTAGAATTTTGCAAGGTTTGTGTAACACCTATGGTTATTATTTACATTATTAAATTTAAAATGCAGACATGCTTTTGGGTCATGCAAGTGTATGGACAGCTGGTCTTGATTTTTCTGAGGTTGTGTAAGAGTCACCTGTGGGGGAATCGGTTTGTCAGCAAGGCAACCAATACACCATTTTATTTATTGGATACAAAAATAAATTAAGAATGTTACTTAGGTTGCAAAATCAAGCACTTGAAAGTTAGGAAATACCAGATTTACAGTTGCCTATGCAACATTAATTCTGTTCCCCTGTGCCTCTACCCTGTGCACTTAATAAGACAGGGCTCCTGTGAAATTTTTTTGGATGTGGTCATGTAAAATCTGTATCATGGGGCATATCAAAGAGGGACAGAAATAATGTTGTATGGACATCTGGCATTTCTTAACCTCTTAAGTGCCCAATTCTGCAACTTGAATAACTTACGTTATATATAAATGTAATTTCCTAGGCATTTTTAAAGCAAAAAGGTAAAGTAAAACTAAACCTGCGTATTATTGAACTATAACTATCCCTCTACTGTACACCTTTGCTAGGGTTTGAGTTACAATATTAAGCAGCGTAGCACGGAGTTGTACTGCTTGCTGCCACAAACCTTGTTAACCAAACGGCTGAAGGAAACTTATCCACGAGAGGTGGTGGGCTCTTGGGCTTTGGGCAGAGGATCCACACACTGGAGTTGGAGATCATTAGGGGATGGACAGACCTGGGGTGTTTGTGTGGCCAAGTGGCGTCTTTAGAAGGCGATGCGAGTCAATGTCCAGAGTTAGCTCTCCACTCCCCTGGCATTAGTAGCTTCAGGTAGCTCTTTGCAGGCCTGTCCTTGTTGCCTGCCTAATTTCCAGTGAGGATTTTGTAAGCCGCTGTTCTGTGTTCCTCTCTGCCCTCCCCAAGCAATTTGTGGGCAGTTTCCTCTAGAAACTAATTAACTTATTGTCACTATACTGCTACCTGCCAGATCTACGCACTGTTTCAAATGAAACTAGCCAGGTCTCGCTGGTGTTTCCTTTTGGATGTTTAAAATCTCACAACCTGAGATAGCCACAGTTAAAATACTTTAAAATAGTTGGAGACAGTGCCTAAGTGCTCTTAAGTGATGGAGATACCACCAGAGTCCTTCTGGCTGCTCAGCACTGCAGCCTGGGAGGAACCTTCTCCAGCTTAGCAACCCTCTCTGCATCCTTCTTGCAATGCCAGGTCATGACTTCTGCACCTACAGATCTTTTACTCTGCAGAACAGCCTCTTTCTTGGTTTGTGCTTGGACAGTAAGCATTACAGGGTTTGTAATCTTTATAGCGTTATCAGCCAGCCCTGGCTGGTCTGGAGATGGAGGTCCTGAGCAGTCTAGTGTGTAGTAACAGTCTGTAGCCTCCTCTTTTCCCACTGTTGCATTTTCTGAATAAAGAGAACACAGCATAGATTAGTGTAAAGATGAATAAAATAATGATATCAACCACTTTCTTCTCACTTGGTGGGACGAATGTGTTATTAACTAGGCTGTGTCAGGAATTCAGTGCCTGTGTGTTTTTTGGGGGGTTCAGCCCTTCCGAACTTTAAATAGAGATGAAAGAAGCTTGCACTATAAAGGTGCATAATGAAGTTAGTGCCCTGTTTGTACTCTGTGTGTGCCTGGAGAATGCTAATTGGTATGTATAGAGCTTTTAAAATCTAAACTGGTCTAGTTATGCAGTTCTTACTGTCTGACTCCTCCTTTTCCACTACTGTTCTGGTTTTAACCAGGCTATAGTGAAGGCAAAATGCTCAACAAAGAGAAGGGAGTTCATGGCTACTTGTTTGATATTCTTAAATCCAGTTGTCCCTTTACTGAGAAAGGAAGGGCAGAGAAAGGAAGAAGTTTCTTGGATACAAGAAACAGGTTGGGGAGAGTTGGGGCAAACATCTGAAAACTAAAGTTAGCGGATACACAGAGATGTCTGGTGGCTTCTTGCTCTATTTAAAACAGCAATAATGAGACATGAAGTACTGAAGGAGGTGGATTTCTCATCTCTGTTCCTTCCTCCTGGATGGATGTTCTGAGGCAGAAGTTTAGTTTGATCACTTGGAGGATGGTGAGAAAGAAGGTCTTTAGAGCCCAGCACACAACCAAAAGCTTCTAGTGCTGGAGGGAATTACAGAAAGAAAAAACTTTAATTCTTTTATGCTGATGTAAGCTATCGAGGAAATGGTGTGGCCGACCAAATCATTCTTCCTTCGTACCAAGTTGTTCACCTTGCCGTCAGTAACAACTATAAGCTAGAACAGTCCGGAGAATCAAAAAAGCTGCAAACCCAATTGTCAGTGAAATCCCCTCGCTTGCTTTCTCCTTCACCCTTTTTGTGCTCTCATGTACCGTCCTTTTCTCAATGCATGAAGCCATTAAAGCTTTAAAAAAGAACAGGAATTTGCAGCCTCCAGAATATTCACATTTCTGACACAGAAATGGAAGGTGCTTGAAACTGTTTTCTAGAAGTAAATGAGCTGTCACTGGTCATGATGAAGATGTCTCCAGTGTACTTTTTCTAAAGTACAAAAAAGTAATGAAAATACTTTGTATTTTCAGTGTTGATTACAGGTTCTTTTTGTTCTTTTTAATCTCCTGTTTTCTGCTCTGGTTTCGGTGGGCCATTTATCAGTTTGCGGAGAGTAATGGTCAGACCTGGTTTTATACTTCAAAAAAAAAGTTTTATTTCTATTTAAAACAGTATAATTTTAGATTAAATCAGGATAAGTTATTCTTTCAGTGTCTCTTTCCAGTGTTTAATAGTCAGAGCTCTTACTTTCTCTGTCTCAAAACTTTTATTTCCCATCTCATTCTGGCACCACTTTGTTTGCTCCTGTATGTTTCTGTTCTGCTAGGCTATCCCCCTCCTTATTTGTTTTCCTACAGATATATTAAAACACAGAGTTACTTGCTCTCGAAATGTGTGTGATTGATTGAGAGGGTGTTCAGATGACAGTAATTTCTGAGTTATCTTAAAAATGAGGGTGGCTTAACAGGCTGGACAGTATAGCTTGGTACCCCTGCTCAATGGGAAATCACAGAGATATTTTTCCTTGGAATTATACTATGGTTTACAGTGAATGCCAACACATGTAACACAAACTGGTTTTGCAAACAATATACAGTAGTGTAAGTACTGCTTAGATAGGGGGTGTGAGGTCGTTAGTTTGTTCTGTGAATTTCTTGGTATTAGCAGAAGTGTTACATGCTGGAGATGCACATACTTCACCTACGGTTATAAAGTGCTGTTTGCTTTTTTCCTGCAAACACAAAAGCCAAGTGGGAAGGGATATTTCATAAACTCAGTGCTATTGTGTCCTCTGGTCTAAGCCATAAAACAAGAGTAACAGAGACATTCCCTTTGAACTTGAAATCCCTTTCTAAGCTGCTGATCTAACCCAAGTGAGAGGGGGAGACTATACCAGCCAGAAAATTTTTCTCTTCTGGGTATTTTTCCCTCCCCGCCCTTTTTCTTTTTTTTTTTTAAAGTCCTTAAGTGAGTTTGATGCTGCACCTCTGCCCATAAATTTAAAAAAATATTATCGTAATGTAGGTCAGTGAACTGAAACGCCACTGTACACCATGGGGGATTAAAGTCAGAGAGGCAGCCCTCTCCCACTCCTACTAGGTCATATGACAATATAAACAAGAAATGCAAGGAGCCTTCAGCTTTTTCTTGCCCTAATCCTTTGTTTATGCAGCACTTAAACTGACTTTTGGGGTCGTCTCTGTCTGGCATTAAAGCCCTAAAGCTTTTTGAAGTTTCCCTGAAGTTAATAAAATTAGTCTGCCCTCATTGCTAGGCCCCTTGCTGCTGCTTCAGAGCAGACTGCGTATCCCTTACTGTCTTTGCGGCATTTGGCTTTTTAAGTTAATAATATTTTATAACAAAAAAAAAAAGCGCTTGAGAGAAAAGCAGAAAGATCTCCCAAAAGACTCTTCAGCTAATAGGCAAAGTGATTGCCATTGTAGATGTTCTGAGAACTCAAAGGGGATTAACTCAAAATCCAGCGATTGGAGGTAAATTGCTGGTAAAGTAATTGGAAGTGTTGAGTTTCAGTTGGAGAGAACAACATGCATTTCTATGCCTTTTTACAAAGCAAGACTAAACCAAAAATTTAATTTTTCTTTTTTATTTTTCTAACATGGTTTTAAAGTTGAGAAAATGAGGTTTCCTTCGTAGCAATTATCTCTCCTTCACCCTTTTATTTTACTGCAAAGACTGATCAGTTCTCTTAGTTCTTGTTACATCAGGCATTCGCTTGTTACTTGGTCGTCTTCAGGGTTGAATTGATGATAGGCTAACTGGGGGGGGGATGGAGGACACAGGATGGGATGTATAGCATTTAGTGTATGATACTGAGACTTTGGGTCATAAAAGTTTTATTCATAACAGCCATTCAGGGAAGTCATTGATCACTTATTATCTCAGCACCGTTAAAGCAGTTGTTTTTCTAATGGCCTATAGAGACGCCCAAGGAATAATGGTGATAGGGACAGAACACACTGATCAACTATAGGAGGGATTCTTATAACAAGTTGTCCTTTAGAGTGAAAGGAAGAGTCCAGCTGGAGCCCTCTGTTACTTTCCGAAGTTGTGTAGAAGAGCAAGACCCTAAAAAGCACATTTACTTAGAAAAGATGAGGGATTTTAAAATCAAAAGGTATTGAGTATGGCATACCTAAATACTAATGTTTTTTGTTGCTCTTACAATCATCCATTTGTAGGTTGTTGTTACCGGTTTACTTAAAGGTACGTGCTTGTAACACTTGTTCATAAAAATCATTCTGTGTTTTTTCTGACAGTCTTCTGGGGAGGCTCTAAACTGAACCCTGCTAGCCTAGTATGATTACTCACCCTGTAATTCCATTTTTAATTAAGTTAAAGATAACTTTGAAGTGCTCTTGGAAAAATAAAATATGTTTGTGTTGTCTTTAAAGTTGTCTTCCTGTGCTATTTTGGGGGGATAACTACAAAAATAACAGATATATGGAAGATCCTCACTGGAGTCTAAGATACTATCTGTATTTCAAACACAGGAGTAAGAAGCATGTAGCCAGCGGTGGAGGAGAGGGGTGTTTCGTTTTGACATTCTTGTTTTAGGCATAAAAGATTTATAGGAAGAAGTAATATTTTCATTTCACCAGCTAATGCAACTGTAAAAATGAAGAAGGTTTTGAGAATGAACAGATTCTTTTTCTGCTGGTCTTCTATTTCAGACCTGAGGAACGGCAAGTGTGCCTGAAAGCTTATCTTCCCCTCTCTACCACCACCCATTATCAGTGGCTCTAGTAAAAGACATTATTCAGTTTGAAATTCAAGTTAGAGGTTACCAAGCAGTGATGCCACCGTTAGTAGTTCACAAGCTATTTTGAAGCAGGGCTTGGTGAGGGGGTGGGAGAGGACAGACACACCAAAAAAAAACCCCAGAACTCTGACCTTTTGGGAAAAGATGCCTGATGCTCAGGCAGCAAATGTTGTTGGGACATCGGAATACTTCTGCCTACAGCCTCGACTCTGCACCCAGCCGGGAGTGGAGCTGCCTGTGCTGTTGTCATCTCCCTGTGAAAGAAGGAAGAAGGGCTGTAGAAGGGCGAGATGCTGCCGGTGCTCTCTAATATCGCACAGCACTTTCAAGGCAGTTTATAGCTGAGCAAGTAAACCTCATTTAAAATAAAACAAAATTTAAATTTGTGGTGCTAGGTTTACTGCCATACTGAGATTGGCATTAAAATAGAGGCATGCGTGTGTAACAACATACCAAACAAAATGCTGGGGATTTGAGTCTATGTATGCAATAGTGTTTATGGAGGAGGCTTCAGGGAAGGAGAATAGCTTAATAGAACAGAAATACTTTGAGTTATCATTTAAACTGAATAAAGGGGCATATTCAAAACTGGTTGTAAGTCTTTACCACTCTAAGTCACTTTGGTCTTTGAAACCCTTAGGTTTACTTAAAAATTGCTTCTAAGATACCAAGAGCAGCCACAACTTTTGCCACACACCCCCCCACCCTTTAAAAAATTTAAGTAATGTCCCTTATTTCTTCTGATAAATAAATAAATGTTCTTGCTGTGGCTGCAAAGTAGAGTAACTCCAGGTGTTAGGTATATGAGGATATTCACACCTACAGGATTAGGCTCGCTTGACTGCACCTTATACTTTGTAATGCCTAAGGGAGGGTTGTTTATCTTGCCTTACCTGCTAACCTTGCTGCCTCTTGTTCCTGATAGCATAATTAAGAATTCAACTTGGAATGGTTCTTCCCACTGGGTTACAAACCTTGAAATTAAAATTGGATACAATGGTCATAAGGCTTTTAGTTTGACAAATCAATGTGTATGTGAAGGTAAGTATTTAAAAGGTTCTATTTAGAAATTCTGAGCAATTCTGTCATTTCTTTGGAAGTGTAGCTGTTGGAGTGCAGGTCTGGGGCTAAGAGACAGAATGTGATAATGTACTTAGCTGTAGGATAAGTAATGGACTAAACTTTGCGAGCATAGGTACTTAAGTGACTTTCATGGAAAGGCTTTAAAGCAGAAACCAGATTTTAATTAACTGATCTTTACAGCATGTTCTAATGCAGGTTATGTTCTTCCTGTCTTATAAGAAAGGAGGTGAAAGCAGAAGTGTGTTAATTCACAAAGTCTTCTATGGCTTTAGACACAAATTGTCTTAAACTCAGCAGTTTAGATGAGTTATGTAGAGTTTTGTTCATTTGGGGGTAAATGCTTTTCCAAGGACAGGGTGATAGGTCACCAAACTTTGTGTATCTCATAGGTACAATTTTTCTTGTCACTTTAGATTGTAGACTTATGAAGCCCTATTTCTTTTGCAGGTGATGGATGATTACAGTGTGATTGGTCGTTCATTGTTTAAAAAGGAAACCAACATCCAGATTTTTGTGGGTCTAAAAGTCAAACTATCTACAGGAGAAGATGGAATAATAGATGGTGGTTTTGGACAAAGTGGCAAATTTAAAATCAGAATTCCAGGTAGGTGCATATCAGCTAACAAGTACGAACCAATGTCAACTGTAGAGAATCCTTCCATACTGCAAGTCTGAATGTTACCAGTAGTCTCCTGAAGTTTTGAAATCTGCTCATAACCAGTTGGACCACTGGTTATTTGGTGGATTGTACCTCTTCTAATTAAATGATGGTGGCTTACATTGTGATACTGAATGACCTGAAACCACATCTCCTGTGTCAATAAACTCAGGTCTCAAAAGGATTTCTTAAGTGTCAGTAATGTATGAATCGTGCTCTGCTCAGAAAGATTTGTGGAAATCTCTCTTTTCTTAATATACATATGATTTGCACCAGAGCCCTTCTGAACAAATAAAGGAAAGAAAATCTGCAATCATTTTTACCTGTAGCTACTTATTAAATTTAGTATAGTGGATGCAAGTTCCTTAAATTGGCTCTGTTCTACATGTTATTACCTAGCTTGCCTTCAAGCAAAAACTGCTTGATAAATGAGTTTTTTTGAGATCTTGAGGGTTTTTTATTGCTTGTGTCTCCTGGTTTTATGATACTATATATTACTGTATATTTCATCCTTAGTGAATTACAGCAAGGATTTATGCCTCCTTAGGTTAGAGCATGGGGAATGATGGGTGCTAGAATTTATAAGTGTCACTGCTGGGTTTTTTTCCTCCTCCTTTTAAGATAGGAAAGTTGTTCTTAGCCCTTTCAAAAGGCAATAATAGATCCTGCATTTAACTCAGATTTTGGGATAAGATTTTAGTGATACTAGGAGTACTTTTGTATTTCTGTAGTGTCTTCAGCCCATTTGTCATGAGTTAATCCTCCGCCCTTTTTAAGGAGATGAGTGAGATTACTTCTGTTGTACAAGTGAAGAAAGCATGATGTTCTATGACAGCAAACAATCACATAGTGACTGATCTACAGAGAAAACTGAAGTTTGAGTTCTTGCTGAGGATGGACTGTTTTCCATTTAACTTAAGGCTTGATGCAACTGCACTAATTTTGACCCTCAGCAAATTTCCTTTCTTCTTCCTGTCACAAGATAAGAATTCCTGACTAGACAAAAAAACCTTCTGTATTCTGTCCTAGCAGTAATTCCAGTTTTGTCACCAAATGCTAGATTTTGCAGATAGGTCTGAGAGCCTAATTAGCAACACAGGGCATACATGGAGAAAGAAGTCGCACCAGATAAATGTATGTTTTGCATTTTCTAGTATAAAAAAGAATTTGTGTTCACTGAGATAGGTACTTTTAGGTAAGTGGTGAAATGATGTGTAAATAACCTTAGTGCTGAGAAGAGTTTAAGTTGAAAATCAAGGTAACTTGCTTAAAAATGTAGTGTTAGTAGCTTTTCTCTCCCAGAGGCAAAAATGTGAAAGAACAACAGAAGGATGGCATCTACATTTCCATTCCTACGATTTGGATAGAGGGAATGATTCTTCATTGGACAAGGAAAAGCCTGATAAGGAGTCTTTTTTTACCATTGTGGATGCAGGCAGGAGCTATAATGGCAAAGCAACAGTCACATTAAGAAAATCATACACAGATTCAGAAAATTGCTTTTTGCTCTGTATATGGAGTTAGTGGGAAGAAATGATACCTTTCACCAAGGTGTTCATTTCTAATCTTGGTTACACTCTTCTGATGTTTAACAGCAGACCATGGAACAGAGGGCCCTTTATAGTTTGTTCTTTCAATGAGAAGAATACGTAGCAGAATACTAGAATGTAATATCTCTAAGGCGGGCAGAATAATACAACTCAGTTTGCTTTGCTTTAGACTGGGTCAAACTCGGGTACCCTTGTTGTCTCGAAAGAGGAGGCAATAAGCTAAACTAGCTCAAGATAAGTGTCAAACTGTGTAGCTAGCAGGGGAATGAACCTCAGAATTTGGAAGGACCTAAAATGCTGCATCTCTGAGAGTTGCAGAGATTTGTGTGTAGGGGGAGGGCTATTGCTGTGATGCTGTTTAAGTCAACTGCAGTTCACATTCCTTTGTTGGATCAGTGTTGCTTTTTTAATGTGTCTGCATCCTGTTTGTGGGGTTTTGCTTTTTTTTTTTAAAAAAAAAGATACAACCAATCATACTATTTTCTCCCTTCCCCCCATTCTTCAGCCTTACCTCCTCTCATATAGTCTGTCTTACAAATTTATTTTGTGAAGAGCTCTTTTTAATTTTTCTGAAGTTATTTCCCTACGATTCCTTCACAAATCTAGCAGGGAGTGGGAGGAAAAGGAAGGAAACATACAAGTTGAAAGCTGCCTTGGACTGCCCCAGCCTGGCAGTCAGTCTGTCCTCTGGTATCTAAAACCAACCTTAACCTCTGGAATTGAACAGCTTGTTTGGATAGCTAACCTGATGGTAGCTGGGGCTGGTTTTTGAAAGAAACCTCTATGCAGCAATAAAAACCAGGTAGATGTATCAGAGGCTTGTATCCTGACCACTTCAAGTGATAGCAGACCATGGCACGGTGCAGAGTGTTACATGGTCCCGCTGGTGCCAGCAGCTTCCAGCACCGTGCAAGCAAGTGTTGGGCTCCCCAAGTGTTGTTCCGTAGTCGCTTGGAAATGGCTTGTGTTTGCCTATAGATCACAGCCAGGGAACATTGTCTTACGTTGTCTGTGGGCTGAAACTTGGCAAACCTCACAACTGGGAATGGTAGAACGTGGATCTGTTTCTTATTCTGGCACTGCTTGTGTGCAGCACTAAGTCAGATACTTCTCTGCTCTTCTGCTCTGTGAAATGAGGATAATTACTATCCATTCTGGAAAAAAAATATCTCTGATTTAGATTTATTCCAGGCTTGGAGCATTAATATTTCTTGAAAAGGCTTAATTATCTTTCCTTATAGTACAAAAAACACATCTAGAGTACAGCATGTGATTGGAAGTTACTCAGTCACTGAAAGATGTCAGCAGTTTGGAAGAAATTCAGGGAAGAGCAGCAAGAATGCTGGAGAGGCTGAAGGGATTGATTTATGAGGGAAAGAAGATGAAAAGAAATGCATGAAACTTGGCTAAATGATGTCTGAGTGGGAGATATGATTATCTGCAAGTATTTGAAGAACATAATGGAGAAGAATCCCTTAGGGTGGTCCAAGGAGGTAGAAATAAAGCTAATAACATGAAATAAAGCAAAGCGTATGTTGGCTATTGAGAGATGTTATTTAGCAGAGGTTTCTTGCGCTGCCAGATCATCTTTGCAGAGGAAGATGATGTAGATCCATTTTGAGAATACTCATGTTTAGTTTGCCTGGATGTTTGCTAGTGCCTGTCAGGGTAAAACAGGCAGGCAGCAGGGTGATGGAAATAGAATGACAATATATTTTTCATCTCATTTCTCATTTTGTGTTCAGGCAGGCTTTTATTGCTTCAATGACAAAGTATCGCCTACTTTCTAGACTGTTTGCAGCAGCATCTACTTTAAAAAAATGTCTTCACTGGCAGATCTGCTATTATGTAGGCCTGGGTTGTGGAGCTATTTGTGTTTTAACTGAGAAAAAAGTTTCAAGGCATGTTAATTGACGGGATGATGTTTCCAGACTGGTCGTATGATCAAATACATAAAAAGGAGGACATAATGTCTAAACTCACAAGAGAGTTTTGCTTAGTTTAACAGGCTGCTTAAAAAACAAACAGGATTTGAAAGGCGATTTAAACTACACTGCTTTGTAAGTTATGCTAGTGTGTGTGTCTGAGGGAGAGAGCTACTGATGAAGTGCTTCTTGCTGAGGTGGGTGATGTGTGGCTGCTGTTTTAGTTGTAAATGGGAACACTGCATTGTATAGTAAAAGGTGAGTGAGTGAAAAGTATTGTTCACCTTTGAAATGATGAACAAGTTTGGGGAGGCAGGAACTCTGTTTAAGTGTCTTATTCTAAAGAAGACAAGAGCTAACAATGATAGTCTTTGGAGTTGCACCTAGGAATGTCATGCCAGTTGATAAGAAATTCAGAGGCAAGTTCAGTGAATAGTTTGAATAACTTAGTGCTAATTGTGGATTTTGTTTAACTGTCTCTCACCCAAGAGTTGACCTTGTAAAACTCTGCCTGGTTTGCAAAATCATGATCTGTTGATGTGTCTCATGACATCTTTTAAAAGATTGACTCTAGATATGCTGATTTCATTGGTTTTGACATGTTGCATTTATCTTGTGCTTGATTATTGTAAAATGTAGTGAGCATATGTGATCTCTCAGGCATAGTTCACTTTCTGTCGCTTTACTGTCTTGTTGCTAGTGAAGTGTTCATCCTTTCTGAGGCACTGTGGTGTGTTTGACTGCAATTCTTTTCTTCTTCTTCTGACTCAGTCCAGCAGAAATTGCTGTGTGTGAATGAAAAGCTACCTTATTTCCTAATGTGAAAGCTGTGCATATCTAAACACTCATAACAGCTGAACTCATTTCTGAATTGAGCAAACTTAAATGTAGTAAAAGGCATGCTTTCCATAAGAAGATATACGAGTTAGAATATTAGAATACAAGCTTCTTTTTACTTTGCTGTTCTTTTTACCTGTGCAGGATAGCGGTGGTTTTAAGCTTCTTGCAACAGGTGAAGGCAAACTTATTTCTGACCTTGTCTTTTGCTGCCAGTAACTCTTTGCCTTGCATTTATAAATGTTTATTGCGTATGAGAGCAAGTCTGTTTTCACTGTTTCCACTGCTTGTCGTGGTAGAGGGGTTGAGTAAAAAAAACTCTGTTCTGAAGAATAGCACAGATAGCGATCCCTAATTCAGGGAATGCCTCTGGGATCCTACAGTGTTGGTGTAAGATGACATAAGGTGGTAAGAATTAACCGATGTGCCTTATTCTTGAGAATCCCTCCTGTTCTTATGTCTGAAATTAAGGGTAGAAATACTGAATATGTTTTTCCCTTAGTGTATTGTGGAGATGGTGTGTCTTTGGTGGTTTTATATTTTGCCATATACTTTTTTCATTGGATGGGATCCCACGCTGGCTTGCACAGTGGTTAATGACATAGTGGGAAAGCTTTGATGTTAAGAGCTGTAGGTGGATAGCACTGCTCTGCATAATTTCAATTCCAGTTAAAAATTACGGGTTTAAAAGTAGGATTCAAATCAGTTTATTTTTTAGCACTCTACTTAAGGATGTTGAGTCAAGGTTAAATAGTATGAGGGAAATCAGTTTTGCAAAGATGGAAAAATGCAACAGCAAAATTATGTGTGTACCACGTTGTTTTCTATAACTTCCCTCTTCAGAAATACCTTAATTGTGTTCTTTTCTAATTTTTTTTATTATTGTTGTTATTCAAAAGGTGTCACTTCTTTCAGGTAGCTCTCAACACACCAGTGTAGCTGGTATTTGTGGAATATTGGTTACAGGGTTTTTTAAACAACTGTAGGAGACAAGCTTTAAATAGTTGATAGTAGATAAATGTCGTACTCCCAGCTTTGTAATTTGGAGGGCGGTCCTTACTGACATCAGGAATGGGGCAGGGTAAACCTTTTCATTGCACTGAGAATAATTAAACGTCCTGTCACTAAGCAGTGTACTTTTTTTTTGTGGGAGATCTTGACATTTGGAATTCTCGCTTGTGTTGTGTTAAAATAGGATAATCTTCTTCTCTTAGGCCAAATGAAATTTAGGCACATTTAATGTCCATGTTTGCCCAGCCTGGCTCCTCTTTTAATAAAAGAGAATAAAAAATTGTTGGCTCCGAGGGTCTGGTGGGTTGCCATCCCTGTCAATATCAGGTGAGGCTGAGCAGGATTTCAGTCAAGAGGAAAAACAAAAGCCCAAGGGCGAAGGAATCTGTGTAGCTGTGTTTTATTTAAAAGCTGGAGATTAGCTCTGCTTGTTCTTTCACAGTCTCTCTTCCCCTACCCTCTAAAACAAACAAAACCTAAAACCCTTAAGGGGCACTTCAAGCATAAATCTCCTTCTCTCCTTTTTGTGAAAGCTGCCAATGTAGTATGGACAGAGGCTGGGAGAGGATTGTTGCCAGGGAAGCATCACTTCCCTGTACGATCCCCTCTTGAGCGGATTAAACTCTAGTGATGTGAAAGTCCTGGTGACCACATAGGAACTAGGAGTTTGTACTGCATTTATACAAAAAGGTTGGCCTGATGGAATCAAGTGGTGACATCCTATAAGCCCATATTGACCTTTGGAGCTGAATATCCAGATTTATTGACCTTAGAGTGTTCTTTTTGTGGAATCAAAGTCAAGATTTGTGTGTGTTACTTCTGAATGAAAACAGAAGTCAAGGAAGTGTTAACTTATTAACTGGCTGTCAGCCTCATTCACGTTAGTATCAGTAGATCCTGGTCTTGCCTGTAATAACAGAATTGCAGGACTAAGTCTCTAAACTCAGAGCTTTGAAGGGTGATGTGTTGGTCGTAGGATTGGTTTCAGAGGCAGATGGTCATTGCATGCTAGAGTAGATGCTGTGCCCAGGAGAGGTTAAGATGACTCTTTGAATTTCAAGTTGCTGTTAGAGTGTTGGTTCAGCAGGTTGCTGTTCTGGGATCAAGCAGACAAGGATTATGGAATTAGCAGGCATCAGGAGATGTAGCAGTGTTTGAGTGCTTCTGTGGAAGAAAAAGGTCCAGGTCCTGTGTAAGCCCTTTTGTTGGGTACACTGTGGGCTACACAGTGGTCTTTCGGGTAATTGAAAAGAATGAGGTAGAGCCTTCCGCCACCCACCCCTTTTTCCCTTTTTATTTCTGTGCAAGAAGAGCTGCAGTAAAGTGTCATTAACTCAATGGAAGGACTATTGGTGATTCTACACCATATGATGTAATCTCAGTTTCTCTTCCCTACTCATCATGTACACTGATGACCATCACACTCCCCTCGAAGCTACGGCTATGGGTGGTCTTCAGGAAGAAGTCCTATTGCTCTCTGATCGACGATTCAATGGTGGTAAAGAGCACTGTGTACTAAACCCTTTTCCCTACCCTGAATAGCAAGGCACTTTATACTTGCACGAGTGTAAGCTTAGCCTCAAAGTAAACCCAGCTTTAACTCTGGGCTTTGCTGGCTTTTGTGTTCCTGCTTAGGTTATTATTTCTGTTACTTCTACTCTTCAGAGCATGTTTTTGTAAGCTTTTTGTTTGTATTTTGAAAGCAGTAAAGATGTAGGTGCTGCCTCAGTCTAAAGACAATTACTTTGAAAAGACGGGAGTCTTAAAGTGACAAAGTTAAGCATTTAAAACTTAAGAATATATAAAAAAAAAATCTTAATTAGCTCTCCATTGTGAGATGTGTTCTGATACAATGGCCATTTGCATGACTGCATTATCCCTGCTGACGCATACAAGGGAAACATTCCAGGGTTTGGGTGATGCTTCATAACTGACCTGTTGTGCCATACTATTTTTTCTTCTCATTGAGTAATCAACTCCTTTATTTTTTACGCTTCATGGGAGTCCTGCTGTCAATATGAAAGCAATTATTTGTGAAATTTAAGGAAAAAAAATCCTATTAAGAGAAATAATTCTAGCAGATGGGATTTGTTTGACCATAGCATGGGAATCTTTACTTCTACAGAACCCCTACTATGTGGGAAAGGGAAAAAAAAAAAAAAAACCAAACCAAAAACCCTCACCTGGCGATTGTATACATTTTCTTCTTTTAATATTGGCTTCCAACCTCTGTTGAGCCCCCTTTCACTTTGACTGGTTTCTGCCTATCTTTCTTAGTCTCTGAAGTCTTCTGCAGTAACATCTTATTCTGCCCTCAGATATTTCTGCCAGCAGTTTCAGGCTGCTGTAGGGGTGTGCATGGTAGAGGGGATTTGTTTCTGAGCTGTGGATGCTCTAGTGTTGTTATATCGTGAGCTCTTGAAAGGAAGGGCTGAAGGGAAAATCCAATCTAACTCTTTGCTTGAGATTGCCCTCTGCACAGCGATGGAGACTGCAAGAATTTAGCTGCCAAAACATGGTCTTTTCCGAATGCATGCTGTTTCCTTTTTTGCTTCAAAGAACAATTGCTGTACTAGTATCCTAAAGTTAAGTTTCAAATCCCTGTTGGAAAATAGAAAGATGCTATAGTTAGAATTTATTTATCTTAATTTGAGGATAAAATGTGGATCTGATAGTGTAGGGAGAGCTTGGGAGATGACTGTGGGTTTTTACAAGTATTTTGAAACTGAACAGTTGTTATTTCAGTTGCCAGTGACATTGGTAGTCAGCTGTCCAAAGTACTCACAATGGTAAGCCCCCAAAAGAATGATTTTTCTTTTATTTAAAAAAGAAAAAATTATCTGTAGAGATTGTTTCTTTTCTTAGATAAACTCAGGTCATGTATGTAAGATTCTCCTAAGCCGCAAGAGCTAGATACATAAATTAAACAAACCGAGATTTGCACTCAGTTGCATGTTTTTAGGATCTGGGATTTCAAAAGAAGTGCACTTATCTTGAGATTTGTGGTAAAACTGAGAGCTGGTAGTGCTGCTGTGTATTATAACCTTACTTGTGTGTAGGGTCTCTTGTGGTCATAAGTCTTTGCAGTTAATCCAGGCTTTGTTATTTTGGGGGAATGTAGTTATTGTGGAAAGTTGCATTCCCTAGGAGAAAAAAACATCTTGTGTATTTAGGGCTGCTACTTTGCTGAATTGTGAATAATTACAGCAGCTACTTGGACCCTATTGTGCAGTCCACATCACTGGCAGGACATGTCTGTAACTGATGTAGCTGAGCAGGCTGCTGTGTTCTGGGATGGTATCTGTGATCGTTGCCACTAACCTATCTGGTGATCTCTTCAGAATTGTCCAGTACCTTTGGGCTTCGTACTGCTGTTGTATAAACCACACCTGTCAGGCTGTCCCGAGCCTTGCCGAATGTGCTTAGGAAATCCTCTGTTAAATGGGGTTACCTTTTTGAAGGGAAAAGGGGGTAAAAAAGAACCATGTGCGGTAGATGGTAAAATTAAATATTGAAGATGAGGAAATGAACAAGTTTTATTTCCCCTATAAAATTAATCCTGTCCTATTTTGCATACGTGGCAGTTGCAAAGTTCCATAAACAACCAACTGCAGAATAGAACAGTAAAATTTTTGCTGCATTGTCATTTCAGGTATTTATCACTCTAAGTGGAGATGCCTTGCTGTAGTCACTACAGCCTGTTCCTTACAGACCAATTTCTGCATTTAATTTTGACTTCACTGGGTCTATGCTGTTAAAATTGTAAACAGTTTGGATTAGAATATGGCATGGAACGACATGATCGCTCTTAGTTTCATCACATACTACAGAATTTTAGCATACTACACATCCTGCACACAAGAGCAGGATGCATGTGCTACCTTCTGTTTGGCTTTTTGTTGTCCTTTTTAGGTGTTTCATTTTGCAAATTCAATACACTCTTGCTGTAATTTCAAGTGTGAAAACATTTTTTTCTTTCTTGAAAAAGAATATAGCTAACAGTGTTTTTTATTATGTGTCTATACAGTTTGGCTGAGCAACCTTAGAGCACTGGAAAAAAGTAAATCCTGTAATACCTTATATCTCCTAGAGCAAACGGGAATACCTTTTTTTTTTTTTTATTATTTCATTCTCATCCAGTTCAGCATAAGAAGCCTGATACTTTCCTCTACAGGCTTAGGATGTAGGATGCTTCAGTGTGTGCCTTGAAAGATGCTGAAAGCCCACGTACAGCCTCTTCTGAAGAGTAACAAAATATATGTATGTCTGGTAAAAAATTATATCCGTTCACTGCTGCTCAGTTAAATGTTGTCCTTCTGTGAAAGAAAGGCCCTTTTTCTTGCTAAGGGCTTACAGCTAAATGTGAGGGATTCAGAGGATCCCTGGGGATTCAGTTATGGGACTGAACTGCCAAGACATGGTACTTTTTAAAGTGATCATTGAGTGCTCCAGAAAATGTGCTGGGGACTTGCACGTTTTAGAATTGCTTCTTTAAATGTTTAAGGTGGAATTTTATTTTGAAGAGTTATGTGTTATGGTGAGACAACCCAAGTACTCTGTGCACAGGTGGAGTGTGGGATTTCAGGGCAAACCTTTCACGAGGAACTGGCTCTGTCCTGCTTCCAGTGGGCAGCTTTCTCCCAAGAGCCTTCCTGCTTCTGTAGAGCGTGGAAGCAGAAGCCATGAAATCTAACTTGTGTTCCCAGGTCTGTAGTTTATACAAGACCGAAGAAGGAATTACTTCCTTCACCTTTATTTCTACCTTTTTGTGTACAAAATTGGATGTTACCATCCTCGGGTGCTACAGTCCTCACTCAAGGCTCTGCAGTGTTTGGGTGAAAAAATACTTAACGTTCCAAGCCTTTACGTAATTTAACTTTGATCTTACTAAGTGTCTCCAGAAGGGTAGCTCATGCATTCACATTGCCCTCTTGCAATGAAATTTCTTTCCCTTTCTGTAAACTGTTTGTACTTATTTACTTGATTTTGATCATTCATCCCATGGGCCTTTCACCTTCCCTTTCCACCAGTGTTTGTTCTGGTATCTTTTTGAAGTCTGAGTAAAAGCATACACCATGGGGGCTTCCTGGAGGCATGGAGCTTTGTGGTTTGCAAATTGTAGGCTATTTGAAGTATTGACTCACAACAGTGGCCAGTGCTTAGTGGCTGGGAACTGTTGTGTGACAAGGACGTTAACCTTGAGCGGCTTATCCATGTTTTGAGTTTGGGGAAAAAAAATAGTTGTTCTTAATAGTGTGCATTGATTTCAAGGAAGTGTGTGTAAACCAGTCTTTGGTTTGTGTTTTCACAAAGGGATCTCAGTGTTAAATGAAGAATAGGAAATAACTGGAGCTTCAAAAGACATGGTTTTTTTTGGTTGGTTGTTGGGTTTTTTTCCGGGGGGGGGGGCGCGGGAATGCTGTAACATGATGTTGTATATTATTAGACATAAACAACAAAGGCATTTCCTGCCTGCAACTACAGTATTATTGCATTAAGAAAAGCTGCAGAAAATACTTTGAAAGCACTTAATACCTGTAATAAAAATTATAGGTAGAGAAAACCATCATCCTGCTTAGAAAAGTCTGGTATCTGAGGTTGTAACTTCAGTCACAAGAATTTCATCTTGTCTACTTTCATGCTGTGGGCTTTGTCATAATAGTTTTTTTTAAACCTCTGGGCGCTTAATTCCCCCCACCCCTTTCCCCCTTATCCCCCCCCGCAACTATTCCAGATTAGGAAATGGAGACAATTTGGTAATTCAGGGAACCTGTTACAGTTACAATTTACCAGTTACAACTGATGAGCTACCTGGTTTCATTTTTCCCATGTCTTCTAATCTCCTTCTACTCTCTCTTCCCTACCCAGTCCTCTCTCTGGCCATTTACCTTTTCTTCCTCTTGCAGCCCCTTCCTCTGCCAAGCAGCCTTGCCCACACGATCTTAAGCAGCCTTAGCTGCTTTTTATTTTTTATAAAGTAAATAAAAAAAGCTACAGAACCCTGAACCAAGAAAATGGACCGGTGCCATCCCTTCAATTACTTCATTGTTTCATCCTAAACTGTCTCTTTGTATATAAATGCAGAATATTGGTTTGTATGGTACAGCCTTTTGCTGTGCACCTGAGGATTTTTAATTCGGTATGTGGTTTTCCTGCCAGGTACATATTTACTTCTGAATGCATTTTTTTACCTTCTCAGTTTTCTGTCTGTGAAAGAACAACGTTTCCTGTTTCTAATTTGAACAGTTAATGTATGGATGCGTTAGGCAAGGGGCAGTTTGCCTGCCTGTTCCTAAAGTATCAGCTCATCAGGATTGGTATTATAATATGAATACAACATGAAGAATATGCATTTGCTTTCTTTATGATTGCAATGAATTATCTTTTCAAGCTAGCACAATGGTAACATGGGCTGTGCCAAGCAGCGTGTGCCAGGTAACACTGCAGGCACGAGAGAAAGAAGATGTTTTCAAGGACTGAAATTGTGGTAAAGAACGCAAGTTTCTGTTGACAGGAGCAGGCTGTATATCATGAACTGAGGATTTTCTTTTCATGGCTCATTACAATCGACTGTTCTCACAAGTACCTCCTCAGAAGATGTATGAAGATTATAGTCCCTCTGGAGTTCATGTGGAAATTGATGCCTGGTTCCCCAATACCTGACTTTTTTCCCTACTTTTTCTTCATATTTTCCTTGTTATGCTCTTCAGTAGTTTTGAGGACATAATGCAATTGGTTTTAGTTAGTGATTTATTTTTCTGTCTTGAAATTGTGCACATTCAGAGCAGGAGTTACTTATTCAGTAAATTATCAGCATTTTAATTTTTACTTTAAGTGAAACTTAAGCTTATGTTTAGTGACCCAGTCTCTGTCTTGAGTTGCTCTTCGATTTAAAAGAAGTTGAATATTTTAAGAACCCTTTTCCATTGACTAAGCTGGGTGAAGGCTAAACAGAAATGAAAGGTTTTGGAGAAAATCCTAAAATATGTATAACTTTTAATATTTGCCAATTTACTCTATGAAAATCAAATTAGTTTCTCACACCTGTGAAAATAGAATAACTTGAGTATTTCTGTCTGGTTGATCACTGCATTTCACTAGTGTTTACTCTTAAATATGTGATTAAGTTTCAGAGTATGCTGGAGCAAAAGGAGGAGTAATTCTCATGTAGAACTTGTTTCTAATAAGCAGAGGGGGGGAAAATCCCAGTTTTATTTGGCATTTGGAAAAAATTATAGGTAGATTAACAACAGATTTTAAACGTCTTTATTAAAGCTCAAACTCTTACAGAAAAATACTGATACTTGTAAGGAGACTGTGCTATAGAGTTTTGCAAATGAGTTTGAATAACCTTACTTTCTCTAATTTTCACAAAGAGAGGCTGGATTTGCAATATACACAAATGGTTGCTTTGGGGATGGTTAAGGAGAGAGAGAAATCCTTTAAACATGGGGGAAGGGTCTCTGTTACTCGAATCTAAAGTTTCCTGGTTTTGCTTGTTGATGGCTGGGAATCTCCCATTAAAGACCTATTGATTCTGTCTGTACTTGAAGCTTTTACTCCTAGATGTGGTTTTGATTTCAGGACACACATACATACGGATTACACACATAATAAGTAGAAGCATGTTATGGATTCCCTGCTCCTTTCATTGAACCAGGTAGTTAGAATTGGTTTGGGATGGAAAAGGAGGAAAAAACCAGCTGTAAGCAAATTGATGGAGGGTATTTCAGTCCACCCCTGCCGATTATTTCTAATTGAAGCTGTCTGAGCCAGTCTTAATACAATTTAGTTATCGCCAGCCAGAAGGATTTTATTTATGGAGTGGGGCCTGTTGGAACTTCCTCCGACCCCAGAGAAGCTGTGAACAGGAGAGAGCTGATCAAGCAGGCATGCCTGGCTAGCGTATGCATTTCTTTAATAAGGCAGGGATTGATGTCTTTTGCAGTTCAGGGGTTAGGTAAACAGCAGTCCCTCGGTTCAAGGCTCTCCATGTTCAGTTGTTTGTTTATATGGATCTCAGAAGGTTAGGTTAGCCTTCTTGACATCCCAGAGGAGCTTTCCTGACCATGGTATAACCTCATGTGCTCCAGAGTTGCTCAGGAGGTGTTGCATCCCTTTTTAGGAAAGGTGCTGGCAGAGTGGAGTATCTGCAGCTCGTACCTAGTCTCGAAGAACGGTGAATGTAATCAGAGTGGTTGGAGCACTGTGTCTGTCTTCAGTTACTCATAATTTGCATGTGTAGTGTATGTAAACTACTGTGCCTCCATTCTGGGCCTTGATATTTGCACACAAAAATGACTAGAACATATAATTTAGGCTCTTACTGAATTGCAGTTTTGAAAAAATCGGTGACGTACATGACTGATTTCACCAGAACTTTGAGGTTAAGACTTACAAATCTGTGCTTCTATTGACTTGGCAGTGGTAGTCCATTAAATTGAACAGGATAAACCCTGAATGAATAAGTAGCCATGTTAATAATTTTTATTTAAAAATTAGTGATGGTTATGTGTTTGAGCAGTACTGTGAGTTACAGAGTGCATTTCATGAGGTTCATTTCCATGGCTATCATATCCCAGTCTTCCTTCTCCACAGAGACTGGTGATGGTTGCATGAGAAGTGACAAAAGAATGGTGCAAATTCATCTGCATCTTGTTGCAGTGTAGTGGTGATGAGTGGAGTTCTGGAATTTGAGGATGACTTTGCTTAGGGTTAGAAGTGTGTTTTATCATGCATGTGTCTGGCTGCTTTTAAAATGTGACATGTTATGAAGTTGGCTTAAATCCCAGATTTTGTTGAATCAGTTTTCGCTGATTTGGTGTCTGACAATTCATATTTCGTTTTTCTGCAGCATCTCCAGTCAGTAGCCGTGCAGACCCAAACAGTTGTTAATAAACTAGCCACACACCTACATCACGGCTTGTGAAAAACCTTGCATACAGAAGGGGGAAACTGAGGCACAAATGTGGGCTGTGAATTACCACTGGACATTTCTAAGGGAAATCTGTACTGACCCTTCCTGTCTTGTAGCCTCCAGCATCATGCTGCTTGACCTGCAGTGTTGTAGTTTTCTTGGGATAGGTTTGTGCCAACCCTAGAGCTTTTCAGGAAACCTGAACTTTCTTTGGTGGTCTTAAATAGGGTGCTATTAAAGTATCCTGTCTTGTAAAAACCCATATGGGTGGTATTCCAGCTGAAAGGTGAGGTGTTCAGAGGGCGAGGGGGAGGCCACTTCCATGCTGGCTGAGGTTTCAGAGTGCCAAAATATGAACATCTTGTCGCTTTTAAATAATGTGTGGGGTCTGACTTAACTGTTGGGTTTCGTATTTAATCAGTATTAGTATGATAACAGGAATGTGACAACTGAAGCGAACACAAAGAGATTATCTTCTTAACCAAATGCATCCATTAGCTAGGAAATATAGATTTCTATTAAATGAAGCAGACAGATGGGCTATTGGAGGTGACTGAGAACAGGAGGGGGAGAGGGCTAAGAGGTGAAAGTTGAGGTTTAGAAAATCTCTATAAAAATAAAAACAAACCATCGATCTTGATGGTTGGCGTTTTACCCTCCCGTTGCACTTTAGGGATGGTGCTCCGATTCCTATCGAGAACATTATGCTGAAACTTAATCTAACAGAGCACTTACTCCTGCCAAACTCTGGCTCAGCAACTGCTCTGCTCCCCGAGAAAGAAGTGGCCAACAAGGCTTCGAATGTAGGACGGTGTTGTGCCATCTTCAGGAAAACTGTTGCTTTGAGATCCCAGGGGAAGGCAGATTGGATCTTGTCTCTCTAGTCTTTTTTTTTCCTTTTTGGTAGAGAAGTGTTGTTGGGGAAACAAAATCACGTTACAGCAGTTCAGAGCAGTTGTAAAGTAAATTATTCATCTCTGTGTGTATGTATATGAATCCCTATCTAAGAACTGTTGTAACCATGTTTATAGCCAATGCTTGAAACCAAGGTTATAATAGTATAAATAATTTTAGATAATGCAGATAAGAAAATAACAATTTAAAAAAATTTTACAAGATGGACAATTCACTAAGATAGATGGAGTAACATAATACATTAAAGAAATATCTGTAACAGTGCAAACATGACACTGGTGACAGGGAACATCTGTCTTGCCAGCCATCCCTGGATTGGCCACAGCCTCATGTTGCTGCCACCAGCCTGGGGAGCCACGTGTGCTCCATTGCACGAGTGAGTGCCGGACCCTCAGCATTAATAGGGGGTGGCTCTGTTCCGCCGCAAGGGCAGGGTAGTTTTATTCGGGGGGTTTGTGTTGATATGAATTCTAAGTACGTTTTCCTTGAAGAAATTAAAGGAGCCACATCGGATGGTGCTGCCTAGAAAGAGTGGAATGACTGAACAAATGTGTGTTCATTTTTCTGAAAGTTGTACCTAATAATGGGACCTGATAATTGTGGAAACAGTTTTGCATGTGAGCAGTAAGAGTCTGGTTGGCTGCAAACAGTTTTTCACTAGTTACTGGCATCGTCCATCCCGTTTTGATTTTGCTGGCTGTGATTATTTCTCCCCCTGGATTTTGAAGAAGGGGCCAAGCTTCCTTTGGCCAAACTTGGTGTGGAGTTTTTCCATTTGGTGATGGTGGATAGATAAGAAAGGGGTGGAAGAAAGGTGTGGCAGGAGGAAGAAGCAGCATCCCTCCTCTGTCTGCTGTTTCCAGGCTTCACATGGAATTTCATAAATTAATGTTATGTTTTTACTTAAATTCACTGTCGTTCACTGTCTTTGCACTACTTCAGCTTGATTTTCCTCTTAAACCTGAAGTATTAACAAAAATGGGACAGCTGGAAGGCCAAAGTGGACTTTTCTTGTCCCTTTACGCTTGGCTCACTGTCCATCTCTGTGAGCCAGTGCCAAACTGACTGGATCATCTGAGGGAGCACAAAGACCTCTAGATCCAAGATGCTTTTAGAAATGCAAACTTTAAAACCAGATTGGTTTTGTATTTCCCGGTGGTGTCCCTTATATACTGATTTTTAGGGTGTTTTTCCCCTTCCCCAACAGGTCATCGCTAACAGGGAGGAGAACAGATCTTGGAGAAAATGGGTGGAGGCAGGTGATGGGTTAGAGACGGCCGAGGGAAGGCTGCAGCAGGGCCCTGCTCCCCAGCAGCGGCAGAGACGGGAGGTGTGTGTGCGCCGATGGCTTCGTGAGGGGGTGCAGGAGGTGTGGAGCCGTTTTTCAGGCTGCCCTGTCATTCCCGCTTGGGAACCTGACACATGGGCCCACTTTCTTGTGTGTGGTGTTTTGTAGGAGGGAGGAAGGTGACTGAGTGGCTAGCCCCTTGACAGGGCAGTTTTAAAACATTCATAAAACTTTTATTGGGCTGCCACCCTTACAGATAAATATTTTCTGAGTTTATGGGCCTGTTTTAAAGATTGAAGCTTAATAGCAGCTTTGTAGCCCTATCCGTCCCCAAAATAGCCTTTTGGCAAACCCTACCTCTGGACGCTGCCATGCTTTTCTAAGTCTTTGGAGTTTCTTCATCACTAAATTATTAGCCTTTTGCCTCCTTCCAGCTTTGTATGACTAAATGGGACCAACTGTTAAACGAGGCTTTCCCCTTCCCCCAGCCTTGCTGAGAGCTGAAAGCTGATCCAGTGTACCGTATTTGGTCATCATGAAAGGAGAAAGATTGCAGTATTTAAATTTATTTCCTTTATTGTGTTTTAGAACAGCTTTATTTGTGTCTCAATTATCAATCTTTTCTTAATGCTGCTTGTGATTTTCAGATGGTACAGGCTGGTGACATTTCAGATGTGTACTGGCATTTTTCAGGCACTTTCTCAACACGCTTCCACAAATATAAAAGCTTTACAGCGCGTCTCTGCATTAAGTGGGGAAACCAGTGGGCTTGCAGCCAAGGCTATACAAAGGAATGCTGTATGTAGTGCTTGGAGGAAGATGGAGCTGCAGTTTGAACATCCATGCCATTTGATTTTGCTGTGGTGTATCCAAAGAGGTTTCATGAATTTCAGCGTGGGCTTTTGCTCAACGCTAACCCAAGACGTGTGCATTTTGGCTGCTCTTGGGAGAGCTGTGTATGATCCCTGTGTAGTTCAGGTCCTGAAAAACGAATGGTTTTGGTACCTGGAATGCTGCTTCATGTTACTGGCTCTTTGTATTACCCAGTACAGTTGTTGGTTGATCTTCCCACTTTTCTTAGCAGGTACAGTTGTAATAGCTAGAAAGGTACTGTTCCTTTTTTTCATTTGCTCAGCTGTGTGTTACGACACTAATTTTAATCACTCATTTCCTGAACAGCAAACTTCTGTCATATGGGATTGTATATGGTGTCCTTTGTCTTATCCCAGGTTTTTCAGGAGGGGTGGGGGGGGCGTGAGGCTTTTTCTGTGCAGTGCACAGAGTGCAGGAACCCCTTTTCCAGTATGGGTGAGTGCTGGTCCCTCAGACATATTCAGAAAAGTACATGGAGTAGGAAGTTACTTGAAGGTTGATTCAGAGGTTCTTGAGAAAGACTAGGCTAGTGATAATGATACAATAGGAGCTTCAGGACAACAGAAGATACTAGAATAAACTTTAATTCCCTTAACAGGGTTGCTTGGTCCTAACAGATTTTAAAAACAACCAACCCCACTTGCTTTATTTTGGGTGAGGCTGACAAATCTTATATAGTTAGGGAACTCCCTTTTCCAGACCAGTATTCAGTAATACATTTGCTGGCTTGGGTTCCCCCTGCTGCCCCCCGCCCCCCCCCCCCCCCCCCCCCCCCCCCCCCCCCCCAAAAAAATAGAAATATCTATTTTGATACAAAACAATACCCTGAGACTTTTGTTTCTGTATTTCCATTACTTCTGTTTTTTATGTCAGCACATCTTGGGACTTGTCCTAAAAATGGAGCTGATGAAATAATCACAGCTTTCTGGACATCTAGAGCCTCACTCCTCAGAACCATCTAATTTATTGCTTAGATGAGGAAAGTATTTACTTCTGCAGGACTGTTTTTCTGCAAATGTGACAGTGATAATTAAAGAAAAAAAACATAGGAGTGGGTGAAAGTAATGTATTCAATGTAAGAATGAATTCAAACAGCTTGGATGCTTAAATAACTCGCCACAATCTGCCTGTCTCGGGACAAGGCGAAGATGTTCAGGCATGGTGTTCTGCAGGAGACTGGTGACCTCCAGCAGTGTATGCGTTACATGCAGAGGTCTTGTCTGGCATGATTCTGGGCAGAGCTGGGCAGCTTGCATTTTTCTACCTTCATATGTGAATTTTATTGCTATATTCATTATGGAAGTATGAGTATAATGGATAGTAACTGTTTCAAGTCCTTTTCCCTGGCACTTTGTAGTAGTAGTACTACTCCTGATAATGCCTGCATGTTTCACAAGCAGATGGAGTTTATTCTTTTACCCTAGTGAAGGAAGGTATTACATATGTTCGAAGGCATGGAGCAGAGATCTAGAGATTAAATAAGTTGCCAGCAGGTTTATGGCAGTGCTGTGACTGTGAAGTTTTAGCTTACCACTAGTGTAAGAGCATCTCCTGGACCTTTTGTAGTACGTTTGAATTTAGGTTAGTTATCAGGTTAGCCAGCAGCCTGTTGTCATTGATTGTTGATGATGATTTTTTTTTTTAATCGCTTGTCATAGTGGTGTGTTTTGATCCATTGTTTTCATTCTCAGCTGGGGATTAATCTTCAGAAGAAAACTGGTGGTTACCTAATTCATGAGACTTGTAAAACAGTCTGGTAAGATAACTAAAAATGTACTTTCAGGAACTATCCCATCTTAGACTGAGATGTTGCCTGGATGGTCTAATGATTTTCCTTAATTTCTAGCATCTTATAGTTGTAAGGACACAAAAAGATGAGTTTTTTAGCAAATACATCTTAAGGTTTTGGTTTTTTACTCTATCTGGTACCTTCTGATCATGTCATGACAGGACTTTTCCCTTTTCAAACCACTTGATGCACGTTGGTGTTCCTGCCACAGCAAGATACTGTACTAAGCAAGATGTTCTGTAGCCTGTGTCTTTTCATTTGTTAATAGGTTGATACATAACGTGTATAACTCATGCTTGTTGTTTGATATCCTGATAGGAAGTTTGCATGCCACCCTGCTCTTGGTACTCTGCCACGTAGTCACAGGTACTTGGTTTCTGAGCTGCCCCCTAACAGGAGTAGGGCTTGCTCCAGCCATAGGAGGGGACGTTGTAAAGGCTCCTGGGTGTGTGTGGGCAAAGTGTAAGGCTTGGGGGGGCTGCCCTCTCGCATCTGGCTTCTTCACTTGATTCTTGTTATGCTACAAGAGGGGGGGGTGGTGGTGGTTGGTTTTGGGTGGGTTTTTTTTGTTAAAGGCCTGGAAGATTGTTTCTAACTTCTAGCGCAATGGAAGTATGCCTTGTCATATGCTATTTTATATTAAACCTTTTTTCAATTATGTTTTAAAGAAAAAGGAAAACCTAGCGGCAGGATTTTGTCTTCCTTTTTGATGGACAATTGTGAGCAATTTTGGAGAAAAAATACTGTAACAGTGAATGTACATATACCAGAGGTTCTTGTAGATTCTTTCCCAAAATAACAGACCAGCAGTAGAAAATTTCTCCCTGTCTACATTATAGAAGAAATGGATACAGATAGCAATTAATTACTTTCTCAATATACTGCAGGCCAAAAAATATCCATAATGAGGGTGTAGGTACAGAAATTGGCAGTAGACATTATTCTTAGTTTTATAGAAAATATAAAAAAATTTAGCTGTGTTTTTCACCAACAACCTTGGAAGGTTGGAACCAGCAAGCCTAGGCAAGCTGAGAGATGCTTCTGGTTCTTACTTGACTTTTGAACTCACTACCTTTTCCTTTTTGTGGTTTAAATTTCACATCCATCAAAAATTAATGCTGCTTAAGGATGTAATTTACTTACATCAGAATTGTGGTTCTGATGGGAATATATGAACTGCAAACAGGGATTCATGCTCTGGAAGCAGAAATAGTGAAACAAGGAACAAATACAGCTTTGGGGGAAAAAATACAGTTCTCAAGTTTTGTTGTAAAATAATTAGCCTTCTGTGGTAGGCACAGAGACCATAGAAAAAGCACAGGAGCTGCTCAGTTGCCTGTGATTTGACTTAAAGTTTATGACCTTGAGTAACGTGCCTGCTCAACCGCACTTAACAAAAGCATATTTGATGAAATGTTAAACTCATGAATTACATCTCCACGAAAAGCCTTTGTTAAAATTTGTAAAATCAGAAATAAATCAAGATCTTCAGACCTCAGTGAAGCTGTTTAAACATGAAATTAAAAGGAACAGGCTGTTTAATCAGCAATGACACTTCGTAAACTTAATAAGATGGAGCTTTTCTTCGTATTAAAAAAGGGCTGTTTATTTCAAGGTATTGTATAAAGAATTGTAGCATTATGAAACCCGTTTTGTAAGTGGGGAAGCTGAGACAGAGATGAAATAATGCTGTGAACTGATAGAAGCCAAACAAGCAAAGCTGCCTAGGCCTGGTTTCTTAATTTCCAATCTAAATGTCTATCCGTTAGGGCTATAATAACTTGAGAGCAAGTTGTATTACAGTTTTGGGGCTTCTGTAAGGCAGTACTTGTTCCTCTGTTTTCCTTCGTATGAGCAGCAGTTATTGGTTCAATTGTATTCTGATTTCAGTCATTGGATGTCTAGAGTTACTCCCAGTTGACACTTACAAAACTGGTAGAATCCAGTTTATTTATGAGATAATAAATGTGTTGTCCCTGCTACATGCAGCGGCAAGCACGTGTATGCCTTGCATAGAGCTGTCAGCCCAGGGGCCTGCATGGCATCTGAGAGCCTATTCTTCTCTCTTTCATTGCCTGGTGAGTTGTTTTTGTCTGCTTTAGTAATACATTGGAATTATTGTTATTATTTTGTTGGTTGGTTGGGGGGGTATGTAGTTGGGTACTACTATGTTGAAACAAAAATAGGAAGCGTTTCCTTTGACTGTTGCACTAGATGTTATGATCAATGTATAACGATGAAAGTGCAATTTTTGTTTTCTTGGAGGGCTTTTACCCTTATTTTTCACTTTTTAGGGGTTCAGTTCTGATGCTAAAGCAGTGCTGTTGAAAACTGGAAATTTCTATGGAAAGTTGGATAGGTTTTTAGGTCACAAGAAAGTTAGAAATGCACAGTGGCTCTGAATGTTAACTTTTCACTTTGTCCCTGGAACTTTTGAAGAGAGACTTGCATTTTTTTGGCATTGGTCTAGTAGTCTGGTCTTCATAGACTTGCCGTCTGTAGTGTCTTTGTGCTAGTGTTCCCCCCAGGGCACCATCTTATGTTTTAATTCGCAGTTTCAGTTGCTGATGTATGGGCTCTTCTGTTAAATAACTTTTATTTTCTATGCCATTATGTCTACACACATTACTTGATTTGTGTTGCATACAAAATGTTTTCCCCGTTGTGTTTGGAACTGGTTTGTAACAGAGTTGCTGTTGCATAATTCTGACTGAAAGTTACAACTTTTATCAACACAAAGTGCTTGTTCCATTTGAAAAATTTGTGTTTTCCACTCATCACAAACTATTTATCCATTATGTGAGCTGGTTTTTATTATTTAAATAAAACTATTTCATACATGCTGCACATTAGCAATTGTTAAAGATTTGCTGGTATGTAGAGCACTTACTGCTATGAACACAAGTTAAGAGCTTCTGTAAACAATTGATTCAAGATTTCAAAATAACACAAGTGCTGAGAAAACTATTGCACTCAACTATACTGTCACATTTCTGTGGATTAATGAGTTGCTTTTCATTATATCAGTGACTGTCTGAATGCTCAAACCCCATCACAAATGTGCTATAAATTCATAACCTTAGATCTCCTTTTAAATCCCAGTGAAGATGTTCTGTCGTGCATATGATGTGCTGAGGAGGACGTTCACAGTTACTGAAGCTTAGCTGATAGGCACTAACCTGCTTCTGTCTCTGAGCTGTAAAATGACAAATAGTTGAAAAATGTATCCTTTGTGCCAAGATGAGCCATTTCTGCCTGCAGTTGTAGAGTGCTTTAGGGCAATTCAAGAAAATATTCAGATGTTGGCTGGAGAATACATTTAATTCTTCTGAGTTGTGAGTATTCATTCTGTCAGTGTGTGCCTATACTTTTCTCACTGGTACTCATAAACTTACTGTGCTGAGAGGTTCCCAGCCTCCTCATGCTTTGTAGTCTTCCCGCCTCTCTTACTTAATCTCTCCTTCACTTATATTTTTAGCTTGCTGTGTCTGTGATGAAAAACACTGTAAATGTGAAGATAATCCAGTGGCTATCGAATCCTTTGCTTAGGATTCCTGCTGTGGCAGGCATGTCAGTGTCATTAATCTGGTCAAGCTTGCAGGTTTGGCTATTGTACTTTGTGAAGCGTGTTGAATCTGTTCTATTTAAATAGGTAGTATTACAATTAAGAATTTCTTTTCTTTAATCTGCCCTTTTGAAATTACATCCAAAAATTCTGGAAGCTTAACTGAATTTTGAAACGCAGGCTGGCCATGTTTGGCTTGGGAAGGCTGAACACTCATGCAGTGCACGTCACTCCAATGTATACTGGATGTTTTGGTGTTTAAAAACATGCAGTGTGTTCTGCCCGCAAAACAATACGCATAAACACTCACATACTTTGTATATTGGGGCTGCACATCTCAGCTTGTGTGGTATGATGTACACACTCATGTGCACGCCCACACACTAAACCTTTGCAGGTCAAAAAGTGAGGATAAACTTTTGAACTCAGCTGGTTCCAAATTAAGTACATGTGCAGGGACCACCAAAGCTGGGGTTACCGTATTCCAGAAAAGTGCCGGACACTGACACCCACATATTGTACTGCAGGAGACTTCTTGTTCTTCCCTTAGAGCCTGAAGGATGATGCCTTGAAAACACACTGTCCTCTTTGCCCTTTCCTTGTCACCAGAAAGGACAGGCAGCAGTTTGGTGACTTCTCCCTTCGTTATGGAAATGGGACTGATACAGTAATCAGGATGCTACATATGGAGCTTTTTAAATTACTGCTCTTCAGTCTTTTGTTAGTCTTCATTATTCCTGAAGACTTTTTTCAAGTCATAAAAATGACATTTTTAATATGCAGAATTAAAAAAAGGCAATATGAAGAATACATTTTTGTCAATAAGCTTTTACCTTTTAAACCAGTTATCTTAGTTTCTGCTCTAGGTATTTTAATTGAAGATTAACTACTGTTAAAGAGTATACAAATTTAGGTAGTATATATTGGGAGTAGTAAAATAGGATGGAACAAAAGGCGGGAATAGAGTGGCCTGTCCATTATAATTTTAGATTGCAGAGCACAAACTAAACTTCATTAGAAGTCAGTACAGCCGACCAAGAGGTTCTTCGAAAGTTAAAACTATTTTTTTTAATTTTTTAAATTTTTTTTGTTCCGATGAAATTCACTAGAAGTATACTTTGGAGTTGCAAGTTGAGCAGGTCTCCTCTGAGTGTTTGTTTTACTTATGCTCTCTTTTTTTAATAAAAAATTGTTAGGTCAAAGGTGGTGCGTGTAATTATGAAACAAAATCCTAAAAGTAATTGCTGTATACTTCTGACTTAACTGCAGAAATTATCTTGGTGAACTTGCTCAGTATCTTTTTGCCCAATACAGGAAATGAGACTGGTTCATTCCTGCCTGCAAAATGATAGAGCAGAATTTGGGTACCACATGGGCTGTCTTAAGTGTGTGCATTTAAGACATGGAGGCTGATCTTGTTTGAGAGGGAGGGAGCTGAAGATGCTGTTTCGTTCTGACCACCCACTCATGTCTCTTGGGCACAAACTACCAGGTTTCCTTCCAAAGAGTTAGGCTCTTACCTTCCCCGTAGTATCCCATATTTCTTCTAAAGGATAAATGGATAGCTGTCCTGAGGAAAATCTTAAGAGTTGTTTAAACCTATTTGGAAGGGAGTGCCTGTGGTAGATTTTTGTAAAGACTAGGTAGATATTTTTTTTTCTCTCCTCGGGAGACTTTTTTTAGAGTTTGAATTTTAGAGCTTGAATTTTAGCAGCGTAAGTATCAACATGAACCTACTCTAGATCCATAGCCTTGATGGACTGCATGTAAAACAAACACTTTCATGAGTTCCCTCATCATCAATATGCAGGATGAGGGAATGCTGCTGCTTCCATTTTGATCCACGAAGGCTGAAGTAGCTTAACGAAGCTGGGGTGGTGGTGTTGGCATATTAACCTCCCAGAGATGTGCTTCCTCGTGCATTACCTGAGATAGCTCTGCTCTGTGCTGTTGTCCGCAGGGCATGTAGATCTTTAAATGGAGAGTGTGACTGAATATTGTGGTGCATTGCAGACTTTCCCCTCCTCTGATATCTGCTGGTAAGGAAGGAAGCTGGATAAGATAGGACCTCAGGCTTGACTTAACATGGTATAATAGTCTCTATGTCGCTAGCTTTGCACAGAGAAAATGGTTATCGGCTAGGGCTGTGCCCTTTGTCCATGATGCTTTCCTAGTCCTGCCCTTTTTTTGGTGGTGTTTTGTTTTTTTTTATATATATATATTGTTCTTGTTTCCCCCCGCTTGTAAGAAGGGAGGGTTTGAACCACAGATTTGCCATGATTCTGCTGCAAAATCAGTAACAGCTGTTGGAATTGTAAATGGCTTCTTGGTTGCCGTCACAGAACCTGCAGTTGATCAGCTCTGCCCTGAGCAATAAGTGGAGACATCAGGACCACTGAGGCTAACCAGAGAGTAAGAGTGGAGGGAATTAAAACCCTGAGGCAGGGGTCTAAACAGAGAACACAGGCACAGATGGGTACTGGAAGGGACACTGTTTCCTTTTATTGGATGTCTTTCTAGGTGCGGTGAAGTGCAAAGTTGACTGCAGCAGTGTCATAATGGATGCTAAGAGGAAGATGTAGAAGATGCTTCAGAGAACATAATTTGAGTGTGAATTTGTCTAATCTTTTATTCTCCCCTCTTTAGAAATCCAGTATTCTAGCAAAACTGTGGGCAAAAGATACTCCATGCTTTCATAGGGTCACTCACAAGTCATTTATGTTGATAGGCTAAACTAAGTTTCTGTGTTGTCTTTGAGTAAGTCAGGATATCATAAACATCGATATGTTAGTACAAGGCAAATGTTTAACAATTATTTGTCAATAAAAATAAATCTTGAGATGTGAGAACTCCTGCTTCTGAAATGGACTGTACTAGAACGCAAACTTAATGAAATCAACTGTTGTCACACAAGATGTTGCCTTTGTGGTTTTGGTAGTGGGGCTAATTAATTTTTAACTTGTTTGTGTGTTTTGGCTGGTCATATTACATCTTCTGTAATCTAATTTTCCTCTTCTTCAGTGCTGCCTTTTACACTCCCTAGAAACACCAAATTTATTTGTGAGGTTTGGAATTTTTGCAATGCAAGTCAAAGTAAATTGGTGCGTTGGAAATGTGCAGTGACTCTTCAACCCAGGTCACCAGTCTGGAGAGCTGGGTTGGCTGCCGTAACACCCTGAAATACTAGTTGCAAACCTTTTCCCTCTCACTGCTGGATTTGGACCCAGACCCTCAAACAGATTGGCATAGGCAGTGGGAATCTTGTAAGTTAGGTTGCTGTAATTCATTCTTTTCCAGCAACCACCTGGCATCAGGACATTTCTTAATTTCTGCATCTGAGCCTTGTGCACTGCCTGCATCTTATTTCTAAACAGTATCAGCACCTGGACATTTCAGAAAGATGCAGAGAATCTGTTTGGGGGACGGCTCAGGAAAGCTAATCTCCTTCTGCCTTAAATATGATCTGCTTAATGTGGACTTGGGCAGAGGCTGTACCTGTGTTTTTTGATATTTTACTTGACTGGGTTTTAGAACAGTCTGTGCCCCAGGAAGAGTGTAATGAGGAAGGAAACCCAGCCCTTGGGTGCTTGCCTAGAAAAATGGAAGTATCGCTGTGGCATGGATAGAGGTATTAAGTTATTAATATACGTTAGGTCTGTGTCACACTGTCTCTGCAACTTGTCTCATTTAAAGTCTGATTTAGTGTGCCTGCCCCTTTATAAACGTATCACTGTGACTGTATTTGTGAATGTTGTTGTTTACATGGAGCCCAAGTACGGTAAATGAATTACTAGAAAACACAAACTTTGGATTCAAAGGTTTATTTCTGGTCTTTGTGATTACTGAGAAAAAACATTAAAAGACTGAAGTGAAAGTCTTGGTATTGCAAAGGGGAATGTAAGTAAGTTATGCCTTTAAAAATAATGCTTATATTAATTTTAAGTGGTTTTATTTGGAGGGTAGGCTGCTGACTTTACCTTTTCAAAATTAATGATATTGAAGTAGCTTACAGGAAGAGTCCCATTCTGCAGATATCCCCCACTTTCCCAATTTCCAAAATCACTGGCTAATTTATTTCTATAAGAACATTTTAAAATAATGGTGGTTAATACAAAGAGAATCAGTTAAGGCTCAGTAATGTTCAACCAGCATGTTCTGAACGAGGAAAAGCATAGTGTCTTAATTAAAAGAAATGCAGGAAACTTAGTTATTGCAAAGTGTTTTTTCACTGCTAGAGGATTTGTGGGTGACTAAGAAATGTATAGACTTGAGGTTTTTATTTTTTAAATAAAAAACAGATACATGTCTTCATCCTTTGCTGGCTTGTTGACTCAATTTACTTGGATGGAATTTTTCAACATTTAAAACAAATTAAAATTCATGAATCATTTCTGCTTAAAGGCACAAGCTTTCCTAGATACAACAGTTAAGATTTCTAACTGGATACATACATAAATACTGTTTTGGATATGTAAATTTTGTACTTGCTCCCTTAAAGGAGATGAAAGTTTTAATAGGTGCAGTACAGTAGGTGTTAGCTGTTAGAAGATAATTATTGTGCTTGAATAACTGTCTAGCGTTGCTTTGTGTCTCTACTGTTTCCTGCAAAAGCAGTGATTAAGTTTTTAGGATAGATGTGAAGAAAACATGATACTGTGGCAGAGGGTGATGACATGGTTTGTAAAGATGGTTTGTGCCGCCTTTGACAAAGTCTGCAATTTCTTGCTATACTTGTTGAGAGAGATTTTTCAGTTGTGCTGTAGTGATCCATATATGCTCTTAAACCCTTAGGTTTTGATGCTTCTGTGCTTGAATGGTGTGACCCTGTTCAGTGGTGGGAGGTGTCATTTCACCCAGGGTGCATGTGCATTAGATTAAGATCAGCATTGTGTTACTCTATGGTAAGTGCAGTGATGTGAATTTAAAAAAAAAAAGTTTTAATTATTGTGACCAGTTGATTGCTGGTAGAGCTAAGCAAACTTTTTCACAAGCATTTTGTAAATGTGGCAGGCTCTATCATGAGGTTTTAATTTGAGCTTTCCTGGAATTTCCTTAAAAATGTGACTCGGGGAAGGTAGGTGAGCAGTCAGTGGATGTTGACAAAAAATAACAGTCATTCCAGATGAAAATGTACATTCTTTTTCAAATACGTTATTTCAAGGATATTTCAACTGATTTCATGTAGTTCAGGATTTGTTTAGGAAGCTCGTTTCTCCACTGCTGTAATACCCGTGCACCCAGTTACTGCAGCGCAGCTCTAGGCACTGTGTTGGTGTTCGCAGACGTGGTGCCAGCAGTGGCTTGCTGCTTTCTTCTCTGGACTTTCTTTGCAGAGGAAAAAGGGGAGCAAGGCGAGGTGTTTGTAGCTATACATGTGCACATGCGTATGTATTGCTGAGGACTGAAGAAGTTGCATTGGAATGTAAAGTTAAGTTAAAAAAAAAAAAACCCAAATGTAAAATAGTAGACAAATTGGGAAGCAAAGCAGTAATAAGCTCTTTTGGATGTTCCTTGCTAAGACTAATTTGTACCATAATGGACTTTCACTGGAAGCTCTGTTCATTTTTTGCAGAAGGGATTTTTAAGAACACCGCAGTCGTTGAGTGAGTTTTGTTACGTGGGCCAGGTATTTAGTGTTTGAAGCTTAACCAGACTGAGCATCCTGTAACTATAGCTGGAAAACATGCGGTGCCTGCAAAAACAAACCCATCCAGTCTCATCCCTCAGGTAGCCTCTTCCATACTTTGTTACATGGCCCTTGCTTTTCTTGCGCAGCCTGCCTCCCGTTCGACTGAGATCCACCTGGGAGTGGCATTTCAGTTTGGCAGCTTTACCCAGGAACATGTGCCCCGTTACGGGCTTCACCCATTTCGGTGTGTGCTGTTGGTCTTGGCAGACTGTGAAAGACATTGGGAGGGAAATACACTGTGGAACTGTGAACCTGAAGAGCCATTTTAGGGAAGAAGTGTATGAATAATAGGGGAGGAAGAACTGACAAACATTTGAATTTGTCTTGCTAAAACAAAATTATACAAATTTCCAGCATCCTTTTTTGGTAGAAAACCATAGAAAAGGAATTTATAGATTCTTAAGACTGAACACTTCATAACAACCCAACACTCGCATACTATTTATTCTCCTCCGCTTCCCACAACATGTTATTTTGCTTGTAATAATTAGTTTGAACTTTCATCTATTTCTGTGGATCAAGTAATTTTCATACAACTTCAGGATTTTTTTATACGCTTTAAATCTTTCTTCTAAATAAAGTTTTTTTCATAACAAAAAAAGCCATGAATACATTATAATTTCAATTTTCATGGTGTGTGAAAGATTTCTGCACTAGGTCTTTATTGTTTTTGAAGAATTCATCACCCTAGTTAAGAAGCTTAATATAAATTAAAGAAGGTATTAAGGAACATTAAGACATCAAAATGTGGAGCGTTCTTTTCCTTTCGATTGCTCCAAATGCAAACAAGTTGAATAAAATGCAATCAAAGGGCCTGTTTGGAGAACATTGAGTGGCTTTACAGCTGTGCTGTAGAGAACCTCTGGTAAGAGCATAATTCAAATAAAAAGGCCTTTCTTTCCTCCTCCTAATTCTCTTTGTTGTGGTGACAACAGAGTACAAGCCTGATAAAAATTTAATCACCTTATCTTTTTAAAGCAAATTGCATATTTGTTTACACACAATATACATAACATAAAAAAGAAAAAGCTGCTATCCAATCCCCCTCCCCTTCTAATCACATTAAAGGCCTTTGCCTAGAAGTTGAAAAAAATTTTTTTTAAAATGTTTTATTCTTTATTCTGAATTCCCATTGTTCAGGATTGCTTTATAAAGGCAGCCCAGGGGAAGATGAATATCGCCAAACTTAAACTCTGGACCAGTGCTGAGCAGCAGATGCCTGGGATACATCAGCAGAGTTGGTCCAGCTTAACTGGCTTCTGTGGTGCCTACTCCACATCAAGAGTCGCAGGCAAGATGGGAGGATTACAGACAGGCCTGCGGATCTAGCGCTTTGATTTGAAGCTGCTTTGTAATGAATTGCCTTTGATTCTGTGTCAGATCTGCTAACCTGAACTTTTTCCGCATTGTATTCATTTCTGAAAGGCTGCTGTAGGAGAGACAGTCTGATGGTACTGTTGTTGTTGTTGCCTTTTCACTAGGCTGATGAAATTTTAGTCCCTTGTGTTGAATTCAAAACATGTTTTCAGTTGTTTCCACTCACCTTAGTGCATAGATCATGAACATTGTTGGTTTTGTTTATTTACTATTTTATAGGTACTGGGGTGCTGAAAAAGCACAATCAAAAGTATCTTCTGGCCCACTGCTGAGTAGCTCCAGGCTGAGACCTCCCTCACTGGATATGAATTTAGTCTTAACTAGATATTCTACGGGTTTTAAAGCTCCTATGCTTAGTGGTTCCTTGATCTATTTTTACATACCTGACTGTACTTTTTGGAACACTTTTATGTTTTTGTTCCTCTTAAGGATTTAACCAGCAAGGACCACCTCAACAATAAAATTTGTGAAAATCTGTCCTGTGCAACAGTTGTCATAGACTCTGCCAAATTTTACTCATTGTGTTGATATCTGCATGTTTGTTTTTTCTCTCCCTTCCTGGGAGAGTGCTTCTTAGAGGTCCAGTGACAATAACTGATTTTAAGGCACTGTTCTGTCTTTGACTGTCTTGAATGGGCTTGGATATTTCACGCTGACCTGCCTGTAACTTTCCTATTGTTGAATTGTAACAAGAGCCTGTCTACACCTCCAGGCTTCCAACTACGTTAAATATATTTGTGTTAATAATTTGATGTCCTTTTGTGTTAATAATTTGATGTCCTTATTAGTTGCATTATTTTTTCACAGTTGCTCCCATTGTGCACTGAGCATTTTCCATGAGCTCAGTTTTTGCCTCATGGAGCTTGAAGAATGTGCAGACTGAAAGCACAGAATCAGTACGAGAGTTGCCTTTCCTGGTAGGTATGCTGGGAGAAAGAGTACAGCGCTTGGGCAGGATCTCGATGGCTGCATGGACCTTGACTGGCCACCAAGTGAAAACAGTTTAGCAATAATTGCAGGTGTGATATATCGGCTGGCATAAATTGCAACCTTGTTAATGTACTGAAAGCACTTGTATAGCCCAATCAGAAATTAATTTGAAAAGTCTTTCTTTTAGGCTAATGGAACAGTGTTGGATTTGAGGCCAAAAAAAATTATCTTAGTGGTTGTCTTGTAGCTTTGCAAGTTGATCCATTGTAATTGTACACACTTAATTTGTGTAGCCTGAACCCTATAGTGATGATGGTGCACTGAAGCCTCCCATGTAACCCGTACTAAAGCTAGTCTCTGGCATACACAGACAAAAAATTGTGTAGAGCATATAAGTCATAGTTATGTTCCAACAAGTGTGAAGTTGTCGTCTTTTTATGAGAGTTGCCATAGGAGGACTTAGCCAACAAACGGTTGTGGCACACAACATAATGGCAAGTAAAATATATGTTGATCTGTAAGACAAAGTCAGGTTTGGTACTCTCAACTGAAGTATGGCCAACTAGCCAAGAAATGAAAGTCTCAAGATGTTACTTCATTTTAGAGCTGAAAGGTATGTTTGGTTGAGGGGGCATTTTGGAAAACCCACTGTGGGAACAGCACATATTCTTCTGAAGTGTTTTGTGGGCTTGTGCAGACTTAAATAATGTGTAGACTTAATTAAATAATGAGATGATTGCAGAGCAGTGGTATGATACAGGGTGGGTATTTGTCAAGTGCAGAAATCTGTCCTGCTGCATGGCTTCAGATGACAATGGTCCATCTGTATCTGGTGTTTGATTATTACATTTTACTTTTGCCACAAAAAAAAAGGTTAATATGTGGTTATGTTATGTAAATTTGGGAAATAGGTTAATATATCCTGATCGTCTTGCTGGAAGTTGAGAAGCATAAAGCTGTGAATGAATGGCTGACTCCCAGTGCAATGTGGTATGCTGGGTGTCCTTGGTGTAGATGACAAGTTTATGACTAAGAAGAGGGAAGGGGCTGCCTGCGAGACACGTATAGGGAGGTATGGCATTGATAACCATTCAGCAGCCATTAGATATGGTGTGGTGCTCGAGTCTGTGCTCCGTTTAGCAATATGAAAAATATCAGACTGAAAATCAAGACGCTGACTTCATGCAGAGGGTATGGCAGACTAATTAAAGAAAAAAAATGTGTACCAATTGAGCCTATAAAACTCTTCCTGACCTTGAGAAAACTCCCAGAGAGCTGTGGGAAACTCCAATCTGTCCCCTCTGAACTTTTTTGTGTTGTTGTTTAAATATAGTAACTGCTTTTTTAATTAAAAAGAAAAATTAGATGGCATTTCAAATTGTGTCCATGGTGCCTTGGGGACCTATTACAGTACAAATTACCCTATACTATTTAGTGAGGTCTTGTTTACTATTGTGTGAAGCAAGGGTTACCAGTGTAAGGACGTAGGACAAGAAGGGCCCTTCTTTGAAAGTCTGGCTCTGCACATGAAAGTGACGCCAGCAATTGGAAGCAATTTGTGGAATTGTTTGATTATATTAATTATGGCACCAGCAAACAGTGCTTGGGAAACAGTTTTGTTTTCTTGCATTCTTTCTTGATTGCTTGCAGCAAAAGCCAAGATACAAAATGTGCCTTTAAGGACTGCCGGAGAGTGCAGTTCAAGCCATTGTGTAGAATTGGCACTGAGCTTGAAAGGGTTGTGTCCAGCTTGATGTGAGAGTTTTCCAAATACAGCTTTGGCCTGAACTTCACCTAGGTCAGCCTCTTGAATTAAAACAGCTTCTGTCTTCCTCATCAAGGAAGATTAGCTCTTTCCCTGCTAAGTAGGAACCCGTAATGAAATCCATGTTGTTTCCAGTAGTACCACCTCTTACAATAACGTCTTTCAGTCCAAAAGCCTGTGTAAACTTAACAAATTGATACACAAGACTCAATTCAGCTCACCACTGAACTGCAGCCTTCTCTGATGTGGTACGGGGCAGCTGTTCCCCAAATTATGGGAAAATGTTGTAGTAGTTAAGGATTTCCTAACAGTCTACCAAGCTGAGACAGCGGGAATAGCTCTGTTGGTGCAGGCTGGCTGTCAGAACGCGGGGCAGCCTACTTCTGCTCAAAGTGGCTGTAAGATGGTTGGTTTTTTCCTGTCTCTGTCATCAGACAATGAATTATGGATTTTTTGCATAGATCCACTGCCACACTGAGGCATTGGTGTAATTCTCTTTTAGAAGGAAGGAAGGAATCTACTTTCTGGCCTCCTTGGAGGTCTGTTGTTCTCCCTGGCCAACTTCACCTTGTAGGCCTATTAATATTCACAGGCCAGGCAAGGTGATAGTAACAGATCTTGTACCAGCCAGAAGAGAAAAATGAATCTAGTCTGGAGCTGGAAACTCTAGCAGAATATTTGAGAGAGCTAACAAGGGATGTGGGGAAAGGTGGTGTGAATTCAAAATGGAATTACTGGAGAATTGTGAAGGGATTTACATAAGTAAAATTCATTGCCTGATCTGTGAAAGTAATTGAAGCTCAAATCCTGAGCTCCTGAGGGTAGCAAGGGAAGGAGTATCCCTTGTTTCTTGAGTGAGTCTCTGATCAACTATTACATTGAAATTGTCCAGGTAATCATATTATGCTTGTTATCATGGTGATGAATAGCTAGGAGCAGAGTAGATAGGCTCCTGTAGGAGCACTGTACTTAAATCTTTTGGCTAGAAAGGTTCATAGGTTGACGTACTGACCCTGATGTCAGGTAGAGAATTCCTGCCTGATCCCAGGCTCTGGGTAGCTTAGGACACTGTTTTCATCCCTGCTCTTTGTGAAACACAGTATATTAATGACAGGCCGATGGATGCCAAGTTAGATAGGGCTAGCAGTCTCAAGATGACCGGTCATCCAGCGTACTAGATGTGGTGTGGCATATCTAATGTTCCTATTACCGTGTTTATGGGCAGAGTAACGTAGTACTCTTGTTCTTGGAAGGCTTACAACAACATTGCTTTTCCTGATCAGCTCAGGGTTGGTTTGTTTTTCTGGGACACTGAAGGAGAAAAATGACCACCTTAGCTTGAATAAAATCAAAAGGTAGAATTCTGGATATCTTTAGCAGAGGAGAGAAACAGAGTTGCTACCTTATAGCTTAACATAAAGCATTCAAGGAACATGATTTTATGTTTTCCATTATTCTTGTCCTTTCTGTCTGACTGTAGAGAAAACTGTAACAGGAGGAGCCGGGCAAAGCGATCCTCTGACTTCGGGGTGCTTCTGCTCCAGAATGTTACTTCAGGGATAATTGCACACACTTTTCATGTTTTTAGAGCCCGGATTACTTATAGCTCTTTTATAGACAGCTGACATGGTTTGGGACTAGGTGGAGAACAAATGTGTGCTTGCCTAGTGTATTGTGGGACTCTGAGAACAAAGACTTGTACCATTGGTATTTCTCTTAATTTTGCTGGAAACTAGTGATAGATTTGTTCTCCTTGTTTTAAAGTTGATTAGAATCTGAAACAGATAAGAGTGCTGTATTTGAACCTCGTACCCCTCTTTAAACATAGATAAATGTGTGGGGGGTTAAGTCTTGGCTGAATATACATAGCTGTTGCAAGAAAAAAAATTAATTAGTTTATAATTATGTTGTGCTGAAGTACTGGATTCCGGCGTCCTGTGGTACTGGCAAAAAGTTTGTATTTCATTTCAATAATCTGTCGTTGCCAAAAGAAGGGGGAGAGACTGGACTTTGTCCACTCTCAGGTGCAGCCCTTCTGCATCAGGCTGTGACGTGGATGTCTCCATCTGGGGCTCTAATTATTTCTGATTTTCAGGTCAACTGGCTTTTGTACGCTGTTAACAGAAGAGTTGATGCAGGCACACACTCCTTAACTGTGTAATTAGGGTTCAGGCTCTGAGGGTTCAGTTTAAGGAAATCCTGAAATTGTGAAAACCAGCTGTTACGAATAATCCATTGTGAGTGAGGATTATCCCCAACCCTTTGCCTCTTTCAAGTTTTGCTTTCCCCCCCCCCCCCCCCCCAGGAAGAAAGAAGAATGTCTGCTTGTCATATTAAAAGGTTACTTTTGACTTGGATAAAAATTATTTCCAACATCCAGTGTGCTATGTTAACTTATTCTTTGATGTTTAGTCAATTTTTAGTATTTCAATGTTGACAGGAAACAAGAAACTGCAGGTAGTTAAGTCTCGTACCTGTAGTGTCTGAAGGAAGTGAATAGGATATTTTGTTTACAGGTGGGAAAAATGAAGTTCCATTTTCCACTGAAACTCTGCTCACAAATTCCTGAATGGAATGGCAGGTTTGGAGATAGTATCAGCAGGTCAAGAATAGTCTAGGATTTCTTAATAGTGAGTGCAAAAGGGAGTATTTTCTATTCCCGTGGTAGCTACTGGTGTAGCCTCAATGTGCTTTTTCCTAAAGTGTTGGTAAGTATCCCAAGGTGGTGCTTTCCCAGCAAACCATGGCAAGTACCATTGCAGGCAGTTGGTGTGATCCGTTTGCTGATTTTTCCATTGGTAGGATGAACTTTTAATTGTGACCTGAAAGCAAAGTTCTTAGAGTCAGGAATCTTGAAATCTTTTCATATATTTTTTCCCCATTACAATTTTTAATGCTGTAAGAAAACTCTAATCATCCATGCAGATACCTTAACGTTTATTGGGGCTAACTGGGATAATTAGCAGTAGGCTCTTTTTACAAGTGTATGTGTGAGAAGAGAGTTGTTGAAGTTGAGCAAAATAAATTATTCTCCTTGGCTGTGCTGGAGAGCATGCCCTGCACCTGTATTATTACACCTGTTTTCAATGATGTGTGTATCAGTTGCTTAAAAATTACTCCTGTTTCTGGCTGGGCTACAAGATACTGTATTATCTTCTCATCTGCAATGTGTCTGGCATTCAGTCTTTAAAATCTTCTGTTCAAACACAAAGTTTAATTAGCTTTGAAAGAGACGGGGCTGTTCCTAAATATTGAGGGGATCTGTGGAAATAGAAGAAATACGGAGGTGGGAAATCTGAAAAATAAAGTTGGAATAGGAAAGAGGTGTATAAAACCCCAGAAAGTCAGAATAGCAAGTGGAATTGGGAGTCAAGGAAGGAGGAGCTGGACTTGAGGAAAAAGAGCAGAAACCTTTGGAGACCTTTTGAAGGAGCAGAAGATTAAGAAGAAAAAAAAAAAGGAAAAAGACAACAAAGATGACAGAAGATGTTGATAAAGAGGAATGGTAATATTAAGTGAAGGAGGAAGCGAAGTGGGGAAGTTATGTAAAAGGTAAAAAAGAAAAGTAGAATCTAAGCTTACAGGTATCAGTTAAAAGAAAAATGTATATGGGGAAAAAAGCACAGTGGTGCTCCTTCACCCTGCGTTGGATTAACCAAAGGAATTAGGAGAGCAGATGCTGTATCAGCTTTCATCCGCCGTCCAGATGAAGTAGTAGTAGTAAAAGCAAAGTGAAAGTAAACCAGGCTGGTTATGGACACGTATATACGCTGTAGGTGTGTGCTGAGGGGCGCTCCCCAGCAGCCTGGTGTGCGGGCTGTTCCCCCAGCGTGGTGCAGGGACTGTGGGGTGGGCATGGGGTGCTGGTCCTGAGGCTTTGCTGGGTCCCTGTTATGCTGAGGCCTGATTAAGCTAAGGAGAAAATGAAGCATTACAGACACCCTAAAACTTGTGTAGCTGTTAGTATTTTCATTGAGGGGAAGGGGAGGGGGAGCAAAATTGATTTCCTGTGTTGATACACAAGAACGGGTCCAGAATTTTGCAATGCAAAATTCCCATATGAAATTACTGAAAGCTGAGTGTTTCTATGCAAATTTCTTGCATGACTAGTTGTAAAACTCAAGGCTGCAATGCATTTAACTATGTAAGATACTGCAGTTCACTAAGCTAGCTTTTATTTATTAAAACTGTATAAAACACGGCATTTGTCCTTTATTTTATGCATGTGAAACTATTCTTAGACTTGGAAAGTATTTTTCCTGATGAAGTATCACTTTTCATTTGAATTTGAAAATTTGCTTTTTTGCATTTATAAATGGCTCAATTTGGACTAAATCCTTGAGGCCATACTGAGACAAAGGATATAGTGTTAAGTGTGTGTATTCTTATTTGTTAATTGTCAACAGTAGTTGAAACCAAAAGAATCAAGTGGATTGAACTCTTTTACAACTAGATTTTCATATCTAACCTGAGTTAGTTGATGCTACGAGTACATTTTATGTAAGACCTGTCTGGGTACTTGTTACAGACGTGGTTATGATGGGTGGGAATGAATTCGCTAGGCTTTTCAAATATCTTATGCGCCTCTGAGGACTGCCCATTAATAATATTAATACATAGGTATTTTCCACTGTTGTATGCAAGGCATTTCTTAGAACTTTGAAGCTAAAGTCTTTTTTTTTTCTTTTTTTAAACACATGGTCCTTTTCAATTTAATCCATTAGCAACTTGGCAAAATAAAGTAATTGTCCAACGGGGGGGGGGGGGGAAATCTATTAACATTTGCTACAAATCCAAGTAGTACAGGCAGCACTTAATTAATGGAACAGATTTTTCACTGTGTTCAAGCTCGCATAGCTATTGTTCAGGAGAGATTAGACCCTTAATGTAGGTAAGTTAAACTAGACCTCCATCTAAAAATATCCGTCATTTCAGCTATTAAAGCTCTGATGTCTTCTTCGGTGACAGATATATTTCCCTTCATTTCCTTGGTTTTGTAAAATGTAAAGTATGCATTGTGTGTAACGCGAGAAATCCACGGAGGTAGATGAAACCCCGATTGCGCCTCCCCTCCTGTCTCTCCCTGCCTGCTCCTTTGTGCTGCTCCCTATCACGGAGCCTCTTCAGCCCTTAGACCTCCTGGCACCAGAGCAGAAAAACAGAAAATGCCATTTGTTAGGATACGATGCCAGCCACCTAATCTGTTTGCAGAATGTGGGCCGTGGGATTTGATTAGGTAATTTAGATACCTTGTGAATTTAATCATACCTGAGCCGCCTTTGGCTGTCAGCCCGTCACTTCACTGGTAGGAACTACCACGTTCTTCCATTTCTTCCATGAACTTCTTATCCACAATACCTTTTTTGAGTCCACGTGGGTGTTAATGGTTGCAGGTGAGGTCTGTCCTCTCCATGTGTGGAAGTTAGTGATAAGGGTGGAGGAGATGAGATTGCTCAGTTCTAAACACGTTTTCCCCAGGACAGTTCCACGTGCAGCATCTCCTTTTTATTTGAAAACGAAATTTTGCAAACATGAGACTCTTGGTTTAAACACCTAAGATGATAGACCAGGTTTCGGATGTGTTGGGCCATCCAGGTGCTCACCGGTGCCTCTGGCAGTTTTTGAAGCTCCGTTTATCCAAAGTGGTTATTCCATCTTCACGGCTGGGAGCTCCCCACTTGCAGGCAGCGTTGCTGGGGGCAGAGGGGCTGACCTCCCCCCCGGGGGCACTCTCCGCCTGGCTGCAGGCAAGGGCTTGCAGTAGCAGCCTTGGTGCCTTGCTGCAGATACCTGCCAGGGAAAATTTTGGCTGCAATTTTAATGCCACATCTCCTCTCTTCCTCTCTCCTTTCCGCCAATTAGCATTTTTTTGGAAATTAGAGTCTTGCGAAGCCTACTAACATAAATTGAAGTGTTTTAGGATTTGTTTGCTTTAATTAATTTAGAGTGTGTCTTTCTGAAAGGATTTAGTTAAACATCTTTCTTTAACAGTAACGTGCCAGTAACAGCAACATTAGTAATAGTGATAAGACCCAGAAAGGGAAACAGACTAGAAAGCAAAATGAAATGTTTCTTTGTCTGAAAAATAAATGGTCTTCCCAGGAAAGTGGAGGAAACCCTGTTCAGGGACACTTACAATTAGGTTGGTCAAAACAGCAGAAAACACATAAAGTGAAATAAATCCTGCAAAGGTGGAGAGCAGGACTGTGAGGTCACTCTTTTTGCTGTTTTTATTTTGGGTTTGGTTTGGTGTTTTTTTTAACTATTGCAATTTTTTTTCCAGCAGAACCCAAGATGTTCTTGGAGCTTTCCAAATAAGAAATAAGTTCCTTTTCATGTAATGATAAATTATTTTTCCTGATGCAGATGAAGTAATTGTAAGGCTAATGATATTAATGGAATTTATATGAAAGCATCCAATTAAAAATTGAAACAGCTGCATCAAACATGACTAGACAATGTAATAAAACCATGTAATAAATATGTGGTCTGGCCGTGCCATATTACCTAGTTTGATTAATTGAACCTTACACATGCAAAGACAGTCATTATCAGACTTCTGAACCATCAAGGAAAAACATTCTCAATTATTTTCACAATTAAATAATCATTGCTTTTTCTGTATTCTGCCATCTGAAAAGAGAAGATGGCTGCTGTCTTGACTGTGAAATAAAAGATCTTGCACAACTGTATGAAGCAGATTCTGCTTAATGCTGGACTTCTGCAGCCTTAGTGTAGGCTCCAACTTATTTAGTTATGTACAACATGAGTTGCTTTTCTCCTCTTTTGTGCTCTTGCATTTTTTCAAAAAAAAGCAAGACCCCTCTGTTTCCCAAGCAGTCCCCAAGGCTGCGCTGCAGGGCATTGGGGCTGTTGTACAGCCTCTGGCTATGAAATGGCAAAATCGACAGTTCCCTGGGTTTGCTTCAACACTTCCCTCATTTCGTCCCCCTCGCCATGCAGGGGGGATGCTGCTTGAAACAATTTGCTACCTGACACAGCAAGATGAGAAGGTGGGCTCTGGTGCTGTGTCCCCCTGCAATCAGCTGTAAGTGCCTCTAGATGCGTCTGTGCTGGAGCAAATCACCTGTGCTTGTAGACCTCCTGTCTCCAGTAAATCATAAGCATCTCAATCTTTTTGTCAGGCTGTGATATGAGAATCCGCATCTGAATTTCAATATGAGGGGAGAGAAGCTGATTAAGTGTTTGAGATAAGGTTATGTGACACCACAGGTTAAAAATACCTGAACTGAATTTGGCCACGTGCCTGAGAACCACATTACAGTGTATTCGGGTGGCACTGAATAAGCTTCCAAGAGGTTTGCTGTCCTTTGCTTTAAGAAGGCAATTCTTCAGGAGTGGTCTTTTAGGAACTGCATCTCTCTTGTTTTACAGTGTTTCTATGGACTTAGCTATCTTGCATTTCTTATCTGAAATGTCACCAATGTGTCAAGTTAAAAGAAAATATTAAAGTGTTATAAGCCCTAGCCATTTAGGAAGAAAAGGACAAATATTTTTGTTCAGCACAAATATCTGGAGAAAGACTTAAGTTCAGTCCCCAGAATCCTGCACAGGTTAATTGTAGTTCTCCTAAAAAATGACAGTTGAAACCCTTAACAAATACTGTGTGTTAGCCAAAAAAAACCCCAACAACCCAAACAAAAAAACCCCAAACCTCACAAAACAGTGTAATTTGTTAAAACCTAAGCAGTGTGCTTCTGGCAGGTCTGGTAAATTAGGATAAAGACATTCAAGAACGTTCTGAATCTTAGGGCTCTATATAATTGTAGTATTTTACTAGTTGTTTTTCATTTGTGAATTATATTTTTATAAATACTCTTAATAATGAGTAGAAACTTTGGGAGATGTATGTAAATAATAGGAGAGGTCTGCTGGTAGAAAGCGGGTAAAAAGGCTTAGACCAGGCAAGTTGGTCTAGCTTGTTTAAATTTTTGCCTGTATTTAAAAGCTGTAGAAGAAAACAGTCAAGATACTGCATTGAATTTGGAGTATCACTGTGTGAACTATATTTGAAGGCTTCTCTTATTTTTCACGTGAGTTACCATATTCCAGAAGTGTGACACAGAAAGGTGACTTTCCTAATGCATCTGATTTACTTTCTTATTTTCTTTGGTTGCTTTGAGAAGTAAGCTTGTCTGTTTTTTCCATTTATACTGGAGTGTGATGTTGAACGTGTTTGTCATGTGTGTTCTTGGGGTTTTTTTACAGATGGACTGAAGCCAGATACCAAGATGCTTCTTACTGTTGCCTCCAAGAAGAAATCCAAGGCGGGGAAGGGGGATACAATCAAAGAGGACGAAAGCAGCAGGAATGATTCAGCCCAACCTGTTACCATCTCTCTTCTCTTTAAAAGATATGTCTTTGACACACAGAAGAAAATGATTCAATCCTGAGAAAGCAAGAGAAGGCTTCTTGATTGCACCTGAAAGAGGGGACTCTGAGATGAGTTCAAGTGAAATGTGTTTCTTGTCTGAATGTATTAGACCTGTTCCTCACAAACAGAGCCTGGAAGCTCCTGGTGACTATATGCTCCCTTCCAAAATCTCTGCCGTCTGGTTTTGTTCTGTTAGAATCTGCTTATGTTGTCATCTTTGTGATGTGAATCTTTATGGTCTCTTGGAGAGTGTCACCTGCCAGACGAGCACATTTGGGGGTGTGTTCTAATTGTGGTGGTTTTTTTGAGAATTGTTTTGAAGTTTCTCTTGATTTAAAAGTTTGCTACCAATATTAATCTAAATCTAGTAAAGATGTGCATTTCACATGACCCACAAAGTGGAGGTGTTTAGTCTAGGTTTACTCCCCCTAGCAAAGTGGGAGACAGAAAGTACACGATACAATAGGTGAAACATAAAATGGATATTTCGCATTCCTTCAGCTGCAACTATGTAAGATGCTATCTGAGAGATGGTATGGATGTTTTTTATAAATACGATTTATATTGAGATGTTTTTCATATTAAACATAATGGTCTGTGTAACTGAGAGTCTTAATTGTTCTGTTTGCTGTTCCAAAGGTTCAGAATTTATCTTCAGTGGCATTTTATATAGCTTTTCTGAATTTCCTGCCCGTGCTGTGGTGAATCCTATCCAGAATTGGGGGGGGGGGGGTTGGTAACAAAAATGTCTTTTGTGTGTGCAAAAGGAAAAAGTTGCCTCTGGAAATAGGCAAGGGCTTTATTTCATTAAAATAATGATAGAAGATTGCAGTGTAAGCCTTGTAAAATGAGTATCTCCAAGATGCTTTAGAAACCATTAGTTGTTTAATAGGGATTTCATGGCTGTTTTAGTTCTTCCTCTCAATTTCATGTCCTAGGCTCATAAAAAGGAGAGCAGTTGGTAATATCCCTTTGTTATTTACAAAGCGTAGGACACCTTAACATGAAAGCTAACAATAATTCTACAGGTGCGAGAGCTGCGGTCTGGAACAGAAATTGGACTCGGGCTTGTCAGCACGGAAAATGTTAGTTCCTGCCTTTTGAACAACAAAAAAGTACTTCTGCTTGTTGGTGTAAGCAGCCTGTGACCCACTCACTGAAGCCAGCCATAGAAGATGACCGTATGTATAATGTAAGTGCATTGGTTGCACATGGAAGCAAATAACTGTAATAGACTGCTACACTCATTAATCATATAACACTCAAAGTGTTATTATTCAAACATTTATTAATGGATGTGAGTGCATCATGCTAACATGATACTGGAGGTTTTTTTCAGTCTTTTTCTTTTCCTTTTAACTTCCAGGTAACCAAAGTGGATACAAATGGCAAAAATATCAGCTATTGAGAGGATATTTACAGCTGGACACTGGTGAGACAGGGCAAATTTGGTTTCTAAACTGGGTTGATGGTACCCCTTTAAATCAGAACAGAATTAGCACTTTGTGGAATAATCCCAAACAGTTTCTGCTGAGTGAGTCCCAGCAAAGCTTTAGCACATCCCTTAAGATTATGGGGTATGCTTTCAGTGTGATCCCAGAGGAATTAGGCAGGCAACTTCAGCTATGGCTTAATGTGACTTGGGCTGCCAGCCTGGCTGGAAAATGTATCCTTCTATAATGAAAAAAATGCATTTTGCACCCCTGTCACCTCTTCTTCCCCATTTCTCTCCTTTTCCCAGACACCCCCAAAGGCAGTCTTTAGAAAGAATATTTATTGTTATCTATCTTTTAAGCCTTTATCAAATCCTGTTTTGTACTCTTCACTGTTACCTCCACTTCAGATACTGCAGTGACAAAAGCTAGAGTAACAGATGACATAGAAGGAATGCCGTTATTACCATCCCAGGTTAGTCTAAGAGTTACTGGTATAAAAAACATTCTCATTAAAAAATCAAAAGTGAATTATTAAGGATCTTACATTTTTATCTGTATAGTTCTAATGTTCTGGCTAAATTTTAAATGGGTCACTAAATTCTGCCAACTCTGCTTGGAGTTTTGGAAGGAAAAGGGCAGTCATCAGGAGAGGTCCTGCTATAGGATATTGTTGGCTGCTCCACAGTTGTTAGCCTTGCACTTACAGGTTTTTGTCTTTCTCATTTCTAAGGCATTTTTGAACAGTTCTGGAAAGGAGGCTGTCAGTGTAAACAGTGGTATGAATTTTCTACGAAGCACTGTCTGATTAATGTTTTCCCCTCTACGCTGTGGATTCGCCCATAGCAGGATCAGTGAGCCAGTTGTTACGGAACTTGATCCATTTGAAAACTCCTTAGTCCTGAATGTTTAGTTTTGCAGCCCTCTCTGTGGTTGAAAGGCCTTCTAGTACTGAGGATCCCATGATTTATTTGCTGTAGGGTACTCCAAGGGGGGCAGCAGCAACATCTTCCAGAGCTGGACCTCCATCCCTTTCTCATCCAGTCTTCTGCAATATACTTATTTTAAAATCTTTCCGCTGTCTTGTCTTGTTTCCAGACTGGTGTACTAACACAGTATCTTTCTTCCGTCCTCTCAGTCCAAGACCTAACCTTCTCAGTGCTCCTGTTTCCTATCTTTGCTCATTGTTTTTCTTTGTTCTGGCTCTGCTCTTGCCTCTGGAGAAGGAGATGTAAATCTGGGTGCTGGCAGGGCTCCTGCAGCAGGGATTGGGAGCCCCACATGCTGGGGAAGCTTCTTGCCCAGTAGCTTACACCAGCTCCCGTGCCTGGTGGGTAACTGGCTGTGTTTAGGTGCTTGGGCTAGGACTTGAGCAAAGTTTTGCAACAGCTGCTACTGACCCAGTGGGAGCAGGCTGTGCAGAGGCATGCATGCCGTGCCTGGCGAGTCCCTTTACCCACAACCATACCCTGTTCTTGTGCTTTGTAATCCTCTGTGAAAAGCCCCTGTCCCAAAGCTCTGTCCTTTCATTTTGCTCCCCTAGCAGAGGTTTGTGTAGGACAAGCAGCTGGAGAGGTATCTGTTGAAGTCTGGGGTTTGGTTTTGTGCTCTTTCCCATTTTTAATTCCAAAAGAAGAACCTAAGCGTGCCCCAGAACTTTGATTATAATGTGCTATTACTGCAGATCTCTGGCTGCTGTCCTGAGGCTGTTGGATACACATTCGAAAAAGGGTGAAATGGTGGAACAAAATGATTATGGGAAAATCAAAGCTTTTAAAGACATTTGTAGGATGAACAGATGTTCAAACATTCTTTTATTTGGTTTCCAGACAGACGTAGAGACTTCCCTTTCATCCTCATAATCAGTGCATTATGCTGTAATTTGTAAAAATGGCATTAAAAAAATATTAACAGGGTCATATTGTGATCTATTGACTCTGTGTCATTAAGCCGTGAAGTTAAGAACGGCAACTGGGAACAGGGGTTAAATGTTGCAGAATGTACTGTACTAGCATATATTTTCAGCCTGTATTATAATGAATCCAAAATGGAATAAAGATGTAAGGAGTGTTTTTTAATACTGCTAAGGTTGTCAGCGTTGCAAAACTAGAAATTATATGGCTGTGCAGATGTGCAGTGAGTAATACATTTTTTGGGTTGTGGGGAGAGTAGCAGTGAGAAAAGCTTTGTTTTTACAAGCCTGTTTTCTGCTTTTCCTTGGAATTTATTTTGGGACTGCAGTCTGGCTTGTGAACCTGCCAGAGGTCTTGAGCTGTGAGGGTCAAAGCATGCAATCGTGGTAGCAAGGATTCAGTAGGTGGCATCCTTTACTTGGAATCAAAACTAAATCTCCCCACCTAAAAATTGGGTGCGTGCTGGCATTGATAATGCAGATTTTGAATCAAGCTTGCAACCCATCTCTCAAAAACAGTTTCTGTTAAAAACTACAGTGCGTTTAATGACTGGGGCGAAGCCATTCATTCCAATCTGTTGACCAAGCCCTGAAGTACCAAGCATCCTTTCTGGGTGTGCTTGTGGCTCGGTTGAAAATAGCTCTTTTCCTCCGATCCTACCAGTTGTATTAATCGGTGGCAAGTACCTGATTATGAAAAAACGAGCCATCCACTCTGGCAGAGTTCTTGGTGTATGTGAGACACCTCTTTCTGGGCAGCAGGCACTTGACTTGCTTGGTTGAGCTCTGCAGTTAAATAGCCACAGGGTGGCAGAGCAAAAGGGAGAGCCCAGCGCCGTGAGGGTCTGTAGTGATGTAGCCATGTTCCACCCCAGGACTGGCCACGACTCACTGCTGGGAGAGCAGCTCCGCGTTCACATCTCTTGAAAGCTCAGGGGTCTTGTGAAATGAGAGGTGAGAGGCAGCAGAGGAATGCTACCTTATTAGCAGTTTCAAAAACTCTCTGTGTTTTCCTTTTAGTTTAATATCCACAGTGAGCTGGAAAGCTCCTTGTTTACGAACACGTGAGTTTATCCTCAGTAAGTTCGTTTAATAAATAGAATAATTCTGAGAGAGCCTAGAACAGGGAGTTAACCTGCCAAGCCTGGGAGAAGGGGAAGAACTATATGACCACACTCTGTGGCGAGGTGGGTCTTGCTAGATGATGGACATCCAGAAGGAATTCAAGGGTTTGGGGAGGTTGTGTTTAAGAAAGATATTGGAGAAAGGTGAGTAGTCATCTGGGATTCCCCCCAAATTCTTCTGCTGTTCTGTGCAAAAATAGGTTAAAACCTTCATTTGATACAGTTGTAGCTCCACCGTAGGCAAGATGTAAAAGGAAGAAGAGTACGGCTGATCTGCTTGCTTTCCTGTTGCCAATGCCAGAATATGGAGTCTTTCCCACATCCGCTGCTGTGCATTTGGCACTGGTTTTAGTTCCAGTTGTTAGTGGACTTACAGAGTAATGGAAAGCCCATTCTATCCTAGTAAGTGTTACAGTTCTTTATTTGTATGTCTGAGTGTTTTTTCAAGATGTAGTCAGTCTGCAAGACTCATGTCTTCTTTTTTCCCTGCAAGGTGACTGTTGCTTGTCAAAGGTGAAAACTGTAAGGGTCTTCTCTGTCTCAGTCACATATTTCTGATATGTATTTGTATGCTTTTCTTCATAAATGACAGGAGAGGGAATCCCATCTAATTCTTTTCTTTTTGGAGCTCACATTCAGGATCAACTGTGAAAGGAACTCACCAGTCAGAAAAACTCTGCAAGATTTTTTTTTTGAATCTCAGCCCTGCACTGCCCTACAAGGTTCATTCTTAAAAACATGACCATCTTTTTGAGTACTGAGCAGTCCTGCCTGCTCTAGTTCACATTTCTTAACCAAAAGGTAATTTGAGGTCTCCATCAAGAGCTGCTAAACTTAACAACCCTGGTGGTGACTGAGATGTCTGCTAGCACCATTGTGTTGGCATTTTGGCTAAACTGATCTGATTACTTATGATCCTTTAGGAATCTAGGCTGTTCATTAGGTCTAGAAGGTTCTGTTTAGATCAATTTCTTCTCCTTTGATTGGAAGTCATACAGTCTTTTTGTGTTTTGGTTGATCATTCTTAGATTTCTCAAGGGTCTCATCCATGTCAATCAGAGACTCCATCCTTCTTGGACCGCAAAATTGCTTTTATTAGGCTATATATGGCCCCCATTCGGAAGTGTAGGAACCAGGTTTTTTATATTGTTTTCTGTGAAAACTGGTAAGTTTAGTGCCTATAACTTCAGTCTGACAGTTAAGAGTAATCCATGCCCTCATGGTGAATTCATTCCCAAAACAGCATTCCCTAAGCAAAAGCTGAAACTTAGACCCCACAGTGGTTTTGCCTAATTTTCTTCCTTTCTGCTGAAGCAAGCAATCCATCATCTAGTTTTCTGTGTTAAGCTTCACTTTAACCGAAGCTGAGTTGAACTCTCCATCCTCTGTGAGAATAATGTTTTATTGCCTGGAAAATTCAAGGTCTTTCAGAAGCTCTTTTAAATGCTGTCCACTTACTGAAAGGTTATCTACATTGGTGCCCACCTGCATTAACGGTTATGTGATTTCTTTTCTGCAAAATGTGAGTCATACCGTCTGTGGGACATTAGAAACGGAAACATGGTATCTAGAGATAATCATTAGAAGAAAGAAAAGCTGCTTGTTGTGCAGAAATTGGAGGAATTGGAAATAACCAAAATTACTCCCCCCCCAAAAAATTAGACATCTAAACTGGTTTTGTTGCCTCACATGCATTCCATAACTTCCTAGCCTTTCATATTACTGCAGAGCATATGAAGTACCATTTTTATATTGTAGCCCAGGAATGATTTCTGTCTTGCCAACGATACCCTTTCTGGTAATTGACTTCTTGGTTGTCAGCACAGACCAAGCTAACGATTGTAGAGAATTGAGTGAATATTCCAAAATCTTTCCTGAGTTGCAGCTGCCAATTCTAAGCTTAATATTGTGTAATTCTTTGCCTATGTGCATCAATTTGTGTTTATGTATTTTGAACCACGTTTTCCTCTGTTAGGTGCTTACTTGGCTTTGTCTGATTCTTTTGGAATTCCTTACCATGTAGAGTGACTTCTTTGGAGTGAAAGAATCTGAGAGTTGGTCCTGTCTGCGCATTTAAGCCCTTGGGCTGAGGTGCTAAGAAAGGAAGGAGAGAGGGTGCTCGAGTGACCTGTAATGTATGCCTGGGTCAGGACACTTGCCTTCAAAAGTGATTTTTGTTTAGGGATTACACATGCATCAAAAGCATAATACAGCTCATACAGGAGGGTAAGCAAGCATGCTTTTATTTTCTTTAACTGATTTTTTTTCATACCTTGAGATTTAGACATAGAGATGATGATATAGTTTAAATTTAAAAGTGAGGCAATAATTGAATTCCATCCAGTGTTGCTCAGTGCATCAAACCCTCTGTTTCTTAAGTCTCATCCTCGGGTGCTTCCTGACAAAGATTACTGTAGAGTATTATACCTGTGAAAAAAATCTCTGAAATGTTGGTACTAATCAGGAAGTCTCACTGGGAAGCTTTTTTCCCTTCTTATTGAAGAAGGATGAGGGGTGTCACTGTGGGCTGATGTCCTGGATGAATGTGCCCTATTGCAGCTGAAGGGGAAGGTGGGGTGGCAGTGTTCTGGCTTAAGGGCAGAAAGATGCGTAGGTTAAGTGGCACAGAGCATGAGATGTGCTTTCTCATGTACATATTTCTTGTTCCTCCTTAGATGAACTAAGGTACGTTTCAGTTGTTAATCAGTGTAGAAGGGGAAGAGGAAGGGATGATGTTGCATCAGCTTGCCTATTTAAAAATGATGTTGGGGAGCTCTGGCAAGAGAAGCATTTTGTTTGGAGAGAAATCCAAAACACTGTATACCCGAGGTGGTTTGTTTTTAACTCAGAAGATTGATCTGTGCTTACAGCCCCACTGAGTAAGTGGACAATCTGGTCTCCATCCAGTTCAGAGTTGTAAATCTCATTTTGCTGTGTGGCAAAGCATGGCATGACTGGGCAGTTCCAGGGAGACATCCAGGTTTAGAACAGTAGAAAAGCAAAGAGGTTTGCCAGTTTGGGATGAAAATAGAGCTGTTGGGAACACACAGCTGGATGAGAGGCATGGGTTTAGGCTGAAATGTATTTATAGAAGCCTAGAACTGCTGCAATAACAATATCCAAGCACGCATTTATTTAGTAATTTAATTCTGTTGTTAGAACAGGTATATATAAATGTTTAAGCATCACAGGTTTTTAAGATAACAATTTCTTTTAAGTTAAAATTATTGCAAGATCAGTATTGAGAAAAGCTCTCTGCATCAGTTCCAAGTACTGACATTATTTGTCAATTTTTCCCCTTGGTGTATATTATGTATTTAAAAAACATAGCGTACAATTCACTCTCACTGATGTGTGTGTTGCAGTAAACCCATGCCCAATTGATGAGTACAGTATTGAATGAGTTCAGTGAGTTGTCTGTCCACTGTCATGTGTGGGATGTTGCAGGGCTGGAGCTGGGTCTTCAGGCTGTAGCTCCTGCTGCTTGTCTTCCCACATTTCACTTGCCTACCACGTGAAGGCTGCTTCTGAGTCTGCTGTTACTAGCCTTGAGGGTAGTTAGTCCAAACTCCTCAGAACATTTCCTTTCTTTCCTGGGACAAAATTAAGAGAAATTCTGAAATAACTTAATCTTTCACTGAGGCAATGCAGACAGAATTTGTCAACTTGTTCCTTGGTCCTTTTTGACTTGGTCTAGCTTCCAAAAGCAGATGGTAAAATGAACTGTCTGTTGTGTCCCATGCACCCTAACAAAGGAGGCTTGCCTAGGAAATGTTACTTGTCTCCCACTACTAAAATGGGCAGAAGTGAACTCATGGTAACTTTGTCTGGAATTATTTGCTTAAAATACTAACATTCATATGATCTATGAAAGAGCAACAAAGACCACCTTCAATTTGTAGGTAAGGCTTGCTAATTTGCAACATTAGTTTTGCTGGTTAGTGCCCCCCCCACACACCTTAATTAGAAATTTTAATTAGAGCATGCTGTGTATTAAGATGTTAAAGCTTTGACTGGCAGTTTGGAATTGCAGAAGGATCAGCTGTCTCTGTAGGGCTGTAGCACACAGGGATTAGCTCGCACCCTTCTGCCTGCAGGTATATTTTGCTGCTTGAGTCAAATCATCAGAAAATTTCTTGAAGATAGCATTCATCTTCCAGACCAGACCTTGTCTGTTCCAAGGGACCTGAGTTTAGAGATCTACAGATTCACTGATCATACATAAGGTGAACAGACAAAATTTCAAAACGGAATGACGAGTAGGTGAAGTGTTGAACGATTTCACCATGGTGTTGGGTCAGCCTTGCCCCTCTGCTTACTCCAGTTGTGATGCTGCCAGTGCAGGGAGGATTCCCTGTCCCTATCTTTGGAGATCAGTTACTATGTTGGCACTGCAGCAGCTCCAGTTTTCAGTCCTGGCAAGTGATGTAGAAGAGAGCTGCCTGAAGAGTTTTCACCATTTTTGATCTGCTGATATCAGCATAGCATGTTGCTGGGTGTGAGGGAGCCTTGTGGGCTGATGTATTTTGAGTTGCTCAAGCTCCCTTCCCTCATCTTTCTTCCCTCCTTCTTTCAAGCAGATTTGTGGGAAGATAGGGATAGATTCTAAAACATTAGCATTTAATGTTTCCAGCATCACACTCTTGGAAAGTATGAAAACTTCTGCCATGGACAATTATGGAATAACCTACTTCCAAGGGAACTGTTTCCCCAGAGTCCTCACACTTGGTGGGTATCTTGTGTCCTTTGAGTCTGAACATTTGTATTTTTGTTCTGTCTAGTTTTAAGTGTGGGTTTTTCTGTTACCCAGACAAATACCTGATCATTTAAAAAATTGCTGAAATGCGTTTTCCAAGATATCTTGTAGCACTCTAACCCACAAGCTAATTATGAAACTGCAGTTTTAATTTGCTCTTTTCAGTTGATTTCGTGTTCTGCTGGAACAGAAGTCATGATTTCCCTTCCTTCTTGCTGTCAGTTTGTTTACCTTTATCAGATACCATCTGTCTTTGGAAGTGCAAGTCTTCACAACCTCTGTTGGTATGGAAAATTATTCACGCTTCTAATAGTTTTAGTAAATCAATACAATCTTCAAAATAAAGATTGATCAGTGGCATTTTAATAATTTCAGCAATATCCATCCCTTTTCTTAAGCGTCTATCCCCCAGAGTCTTGCTATGCAGGGTCTGTGTTCTATTGAGCTGTTCACAGTGATGCCCAAATCTTTTATCTTGGATTCCTTTATTAAGGTATCTGTGTAGTTCAATTTATACGTTCTTTGTGGTTACCTTTCACTTGTCAATACTCAATTTCAGCCTGCCTTTGGTGGTACTTAAGTTCTTCCTCCTCCTCTTCCTGCCAGCTAAATTAACTTCGGGCTATTTGCAGATCTCACCCAGTTATAGTTCTACTTTTTCTGGAAGGTCATTAAAGTTAAGTAACACTGAGGTTATTCTTTCTTTGTCTTTTTTGCAGAAGGTCTTGGGTAAGCCAGTGGCTTATGAATGTGTGTAGATAATTCCAGTATAGTGGACATGACCAGTTGTCCTTTGATTTTTTTGAATGAGTCATGTTTATCAAAACCAGGCTGGTTAATCACCTTGATTGTTGCTTCATGGTTTTACCTGGCATTGAAGTAAGCTAAAACTGGTCTGTAACATCCAGGAGAATTTTTGACTTCTGTTTTAAAGAAAGTGGTAACATCGGTAATTGATGTCAGTTAAGGCATGTTTTTGTGAATATGTGAATCATTTAATAATGTTATCATTAATGCAGCAAAGCATTTTAACAGCTGTTTTGTGCCGATTGTCCACTTACTTAGTGGACAATCAATAAAGTGAGTAAGGTCACCTTGGCTACTTAAAAAAAAAAAAAAATGAAGAAAAAGAATCTTAATGTTGTTCAGAAGCACGTTGCTGTTTTGGGGTCATTTTTCTGGACAGTAGTAGAATAACCTGAATCAACAGTTAATTTCTAATGAATGTTATCGAGCTGCTTCCCTTTTTGCTGAACAGTTCTATTCCAAAATTGGTCACAAAATTGGCTTGGGCATCAACAGTTCTTGTGTTCTTCACCTGATCATGGAAGCAGCTTCTGTTTTAAGTTAATAAAAGTGACTTTTTCGTAATTCATCTGAACTTTAAGGTAGCGCTGTCAGAAAGCACTGGGGCGTGAATTTTTGCTGGACTTCTGCAGATACCATGCATCTTGAGCTGGGCAACCCTTGAGGAGTGGTTGAGCAAACCCAGCATTCCCATTCTGCACTTGGCTACTCCTGGCTTCTGCCTGTTGCAGTAACTACCAAGTGCAGCACTTTAGAACCTTAAAAAAGGAGCATCAGGAGAGGCTTTGCAACAAGCTGGAAATGAGCAGTGATGTAGAAAATATGCCATGATTGAAAAAGGCTGATTTAATTAAATGTTTATGGACGCTCTGGTGTAAACAGCCTGTGGCTCCTGGCTTGCAAATGAGGTGCCTTTCTCTTTGTAGCTAATGTAGCTGTTTGTGCTTGCAGTACCAGGGCTTCCATCCCTCAGCTCAAAGTATGAAATCCAGGGAAGTGGCTGTGCACTACATGAGGTAATAGAATCTCTTTGCTTAACCACAGGTGTGCAGCCTTTCTTGGAGAGAGCAGCAGCGGCCCAGGTTACAGTGCAGCAGTGCTGCATCCATTCCAGCCTGCGGCGTTTCTGTGTTGAGGAGCAGCTCTGTTACATGCCTGATCTGGAGGACAATACGGTAGTGTCTCTTCCTGAGATTGCGCTAGATCAGATGGAAAGTAGGGTCTATTAAGCTTCCAGTCTGACATTTCCATTTTTTCCTTGGAATCCTGTGGCTTGCTTTGTCATGTGAACTTTGCAGTGATGTTCAGAAGAGAAGCAGTTGTTTTCAAAATTTCTCAGTGACTCTTGGAGCAACTGTGTCCAATTTAGGATCAATATAAAGATATTAAGAAAGCAAACCCTCTTTTGTCCTGTCCGTTAGCAAGGTCTCTTCTGAATCTGTTGTTGATAAGCAGCTCTTTGTGCCCCTTCAGTAAGGAGATGTTGTCAGAGGTATATAGAATGGCAGGAGCTATTTATTGCTTCTTGAAGGGAATCCTAAGGTCTCCTTGTCCCTCTCCCTAACCAAAAGAAGGACCAGCTTATATGTATGTTGTTCTTTCCAGGTGTCCAGCTAACTTGTTTTTAGAGATTTTTGTTACTAGCTGTCACAGTAATATAATTAGGGTTGTTTTGGAGGAAGAGGAAACAGGTTCTTTCTTCCTGGTATCTTACTTGAATCTTTCGTGTTGCAGTGTGAGTCTCTTGATATTTTTTTTTTATCCCTATCCACTGAGGTACAGAGAACAGACTATTCCTTTTCTCTATACAGCGCTCTTTTGTGTACTTGAAGACTGATCACAGCCATACTCAGTGGTCTTTTCTCTGGTGTAAATGTTCTTAGTTTGTCCAGTCGCCCCACTGGGCAGCTGTTTCCTAGATCTGGAGTTGTTTCTGTCTTCCTGAGTTTCTCCAAATGGTCAATGTCTTTCCTTAAGTGCATTTCTCAACTAGGCAGTTCTCTAGCTAAGGCGTTGTGACTACTGACTGAATAAAGCAGGATTTTAACTTTGGTTGTGTCTCAGGCCATCTTCCTATTTATGCTTCCCCATCTGCGGGTTTTGCAGAATCAGGAATTTATTGCCTTAAGTTTAATATGTGAGCTCAGTATCATGATGTCTCTCTGTAGCTCTGTTATATGGGCTTTCATTTTCCATTCCGTACTTACACATTTCTATGTCCCTTCTTAAATAGCTTCCTGTTTTTTTCAGACTTCCCCGATTTGCTGGGATCACTTAAATTCCAGTCCTTTCCTCCAGCATACTCATTCCCACCTGATCTATCCAGTCATCAAGATTATTAGTGAAAATATTGAATAGAATTAGCTCAAGGACAGAACTCTGAACGATGCTTAATATTCTCCCAAACAGTGTACCAATGATAACTATTCCCTTAATGTTCTCCAGTGTTGTGCTCAGCCTGTAATGAGTTTCTCCAGGTGGTTTTTCCCTAGCTTATGCAAATGCCTTGTGGAAAACCATCAAAAGTTCTTTTTCCTGACCTGTATTCTAGGTGACTTTTCCAGAGTTTTTCATTCTGCTTTCATTTGGCTTCAGCTGCAAAATGACCCGTTTAGAGCCTGCTGTCCACAAAGCATGTGTTTATTTTTGGTTTTTACTAGAATCCATTCTTCAGAGAGAAGTCAGGGGTTTTTTGCTTTAGGGTTTTTTTTTATGTGTGAGAAGATGCTCAGGAATGTGGACTGCCTTGATGCAAAGTATGCTGTACAGAGGTGATATGCAGGTTTTCCTGGTTCTATAGGTGCGTTTTAATCTTGACCTGCAAGACCCAGTCTTCACAGCCTTGACTTTCTCATTAAAGTATGCAGTAGTCACAGTCCTGAATGGGAGCAGTTGTCAGACACTCAGGTGCCAAGCATCTGAACTCAGACTGGATCCATTTTCAGTGCTGCAGCCTTTCTCTCTCATGACTCACATCTAAATCAAAACATGTATGTCTTTTGGAGCTAAGCAGTAGCAAATTTTGCAGCTGAATTGAACAACAGTCTGGTGACAAGGATGAATCTTAAGAAGAGTCTGAGGAGTCATTCAGGCTCACTGTCATGTATGAGGTAAGTGGAGACTTGAATTGCAGGTGGCTGTTCTGGTCCATTTCAGTAACACAATGCTTTCAGGTGTGATTAAAATGTTTTTATTGATACTTAAAAATCAAATAAAACATTTGCTGATAATTCCTTCTCCTTTCTTGGCCTTTTAATAAGCATATAATAAATTCAACAGCTAATGTCGGAGGAGCTATTGGATTTAAGCCAGTCTGAACATGTAGATATTAGGATGCCTTCTGCACTTTTGTGTGTAACAAATGGGTCTTGGTTATTATAATGTGATGCACAACGTCACCTCTGTGCAGAGTGTTAGGCAAACAATCCCCAGCAGAAAATGTTTGCTATTGCCTAAGCCATAGGAAATGCTCTCTTACTCCATCAGATTTGCTGCACTTGCTCATCTGTCCCCTGTCCGCCCCCCCCCCCCCCCCCCCCCCCCCCCCCCAGCTCAAAAGAAGAGGGAAATATATCTTTGCAACCACACAAGCAGGAATTAGCCCAACTGTATTTTACAGGTAAACTAACAAATAAGAGGAGAATCTGAGCGGCCCCCAAGGACCTGAATTTGTTTGCTACTGGGCCGTTCTATCTGCAGCTGGCATCGGCAGAAACCTGAGTGCTCCATTAAAAGTCGACAACCTCTGTTTGGTGGGGCACGGGGCAAACAGAGCCAGCCTGTTCTGCAGACAGACTGACGGCCTTTATCTCCCTCCACCCAGCTCATGATGGGAAATGATGAGACTCTGAAACAAAAAGCTCGAAAGTAGGACTCAGTACTCTTACCCTGCAGCTGTTGTGCCAAGGAGGAGTAGCAGCACAAGGTTGCCTTTCAGGGGCCATGTGGGAAACACACTGAGTGCAACACATTAAGTGAGAGTTGGGGCTCTTCTGGGGGTGCTGCTAGTACTAGGGGACTAATACATGGTGCTGATATGGATGCCAGATAATAGCCAGGGGTCTATGCATCTGAAAATCTTCCTTCTGAAATCTCCGGGATTGCATGGGTAAGTTACCACTCTCAAAGACTAGGGGGGGGACAATAATCTATTATAATGTCCACCCTTTCAACTATGCCCATGGATTAACACCTTAAGCAACGGCTTAATACCCTTTCGCCCACCCCAAGGAGACTAAAACCTGCGCTGTCCTGTAGCATTATCTTGCAGTGAACATGACTGCTCAATTAATGCCTCGATGCTCCGGCTGCTCACAAAACAGAAGGTAAGGGTATATGTGTCTTTGCACCCGTGATGCAACAGCATTGCACTGCACCTCAGACGTGGGCTTGTGGATGATTCACATGAAAATATATGATTTGGATGGGTTTGTCTTTTCAAAAGACAACACTTTAGCCAAGGGACAGTGTGCCACACAGGAAGTACGCTGGGCTTTGATGGTATCATAGTCTGAAGGGAAATGCGTGATACTACTCTGAATGCAAGGGAAGTGGTCTTTCCACTCTGAGTTTGTGGATATTTTAATGATAAATTCATCAGTTCTCCTATGCTGAAGAATATACCTTTACCCCATCCTTGCTGCTCCTCTGCGCCTTTGTTCCACCTGCAGTTTTCATCGATAGAGCTCTCTGGTACAGCCAGCAAGTTGCTGTTTCTCACAGGCTTAAAGGCCATGTTTTGCTTCTAAATACTGTTGTTTTGTTGCTTGCTGTTTTCTTCTAGAGTCTGGGTATGTGAGCTATTCAATAATAACACTGGAGTTTTGGGGTTGTTGGGGCTTTGTGCACAATCCTGCTGTCCTTTTGCTTGTTGTTGCAATCAGACAGTGCTATAAAGTGTGGAAAGGGAGAGTTCCCCTAACCAGCTGCCTTTTGTTCATCTTAATCTCTAGTCAATGTGGTGACCTTTCGATCACAATCAAGATAGCAGTTTGTGCTCTAAAAGCTTGAACCTAGAAATGAGCACTGCAAATATCCTTTCGCTCTTAGCTTTCCACACTGTGTTGGGTACATAGGTTGAACCGTTATTCTAATTACCTTTTGAAGGTAAAGGTGGTATCTCATTAATGGGATTTTCAGAAGCAGTAGCCCTAAACGTACTCTTACAACAACCAAAGTGAGTGTTATGGCTAACTTCAGTGGGATGGACGTGCCTGCAACATGCAGCTGAGGGCCCAAACCAAGACGCTACACTGCGTGGCTGCATGAGTGGTCTCTGTGATCTCCAGCAGGATTAGGGCATTTTCACCTGAATTACAGGAATGTAACCTCTCATTTGTAGCACGCACTCTGATGCCTGTACAATAGCCTCTAAACCTCTCCTCATACGCAGTAAGATCTGGCATCCCTACAGCAGAGGAAAAAGGAAGGGAAAACATGTGGGAAAGGTAGCACGTGAGCACGGACAGCTGAATGCATTTGGATATTGTATTTTGGTTACAACAGTGTGTGAAACCTAAGGATAACCCACTGTAAAAATGGGGCAAGCGTGACTCCACAAAAAAACACTTCTGGGTTAGAGCTTGTTGCCCATGTTTTATGTCAACTTGACCATGTTGTGCTGTATCAAAGAATAATCCAAAGCAATTGCCTGTTGAATGAAGCAGTACAAGACCTTGCTAGAAGGGATGTGTGGATGTGCTTTGCCAGTATGTATCACTTCTTACAGAAATCTTAAAGATTTCAGAGTCTTCCTTGGGCACTCTGGCTAGCCTGAGATAGCAGTGGATTTGCTTGAGGTCTTGCGTTTTCGTAGGTGTGAAGGTTTGTGATGAAGAGGGTGGTAGGAATGGGGGGCAGCAAATCTATACAGGCACTTTTGGTTGATTTGTGATTAGCTTTTAAGCCCCTCTCCCTGCACCATGTATAGGTCCAAGCCTACTGCTTGGCTTTGTGGCTTCTGAGACTTCAGAGGAGCTGGAGTGTGGAAGATGCCCAATGATTCGAACGTCAGCAAGGATTTAGCCGTCCTGCAGTCCCCTTAACAAGTCTCTGTGGCATGCGTGTTTAATATTGTCTGCCAGGTAAGCGGATCATCAGTCTTTTTGGTCTTAGTTTCAGCTACTTTGTGTCTGTCGTCTTCACACTTCAGAAAAATTGCACTGGGTGGTCTCATGGTCTCCGGAGTGCCTGTCTCTAAGCATTTTGGTAGATACCTTTCATTTGGACTGTTCTCTACCTCCTGGTTTGTGACCAATTCTTTTTCTCCCTTCCCTGTTTTTTCTGATGTTCTTCTCGTCAAGAGGTTTTGTTTCTTACAGCACCAAAAGCAGAGTTACGAGCGGAAGCAATGCAAAACTCTCATATGTCCCCATCTCTCTTCAATCTGTTTATCTTCCACAGAGGCCTGATAGTGAATGACATTCATATAAACAGTGGGTAAAAGACCTGATGTGCACAGTTCAAACATCCTGTCATGATCTGGGCACATGTACTTGATAGAAAAATAAACACCTAACATGCATAAACATCTGATGTGTTTTCCTGGTTAAAACTTTGTGTCCCTGTGCTGTTTTTTTAGGACCTACAGTTCATTCTTCTCTGTTCCCATCATCCATAAGATATAACCTGGTTGTAATTTTGCTTCGAGCTGCTGGCTGTGACTTTATTCCTGCTGTAGACAAGTTTACCTGACTGCAAGTTTACGTGATATAACAAACAGTACTTCAGGAAAATACTTCAATGCTTTTCTCTTTCCAGGAATGACCCTTTAAACCACCTTACACATTTTCATTTAACCTTGTCTAGCCCCTCAATATGCCTGAGGGAAAGGACAGTGTTCAATCTAGAAAGCCGTGTAGGTAGGACCAGACTATTATTTTAAATTTTGGAATCTCTATTCTTGCAAATATTTCAGGACTTAACTGGATAAAGCCCTGAGCAACCTGGTCTGGACCAACTGCTTTCAGCAGAGGTTGGTGCTAGACGGTGTCCCAATATCTTTTCAAATCTGAGTGATCCTATGAATCGGTGTTAGATTGTGTGCAGCCATAGCTGAGATCAGATGCGTCCTTGCTGAAATTCCTGTAGCTTAAAGGAAAAGCAGCAGCAGCTGTCAGCTTGTTCCCTGGAAGCTCTTCCGCTTTGGAGTTGGTCTCATTCTGCCAGAGAGCAGCTGAAGTGTGACGACCTTCACAACACATCACACCTCTTTTTAGGGTGTTTGGAAGCTGATTCCCTGGGATGAGAATCCAACTATGCAACTCTCGGGCTCTGAAAAAGGACGAACAAGAACTTTTCATTGCCAGCTTCTGTGTGGTAGCCTCTTGCTGAAAATCAGAGGTTTTCAGGAACTGAGGGCAGACTAACAGATAAGTTGCTGAAAAAGTTGTATCCAGAAGGTGCTGTGAAACTCTTTCAGAGGCACCATTTGGAGTTATCGTGGTTGGGTTCCAGGTTCTGTCTGTGTTCAGTGCTGGACTGTCCTGAACATCTCTGGTGCTGCCCTGGCTGTGGTGACCAGTGGATTCTCTGTGCTGCGTCTGCGAAGATAAAACTGATCTGGCGTGCGTGGCTGGGAAGTTACTGTCCACATGCAGTGGTTTCACTGTGTTCATCTTATCTTAGTGGAGGGACATGAGAGCGCATTCCAGAGCAGTACTCCATTTTCATGAGAAGAGGGTACACGCTCCCCTGTATTACCCAAGGGACAGACCTTGTGGCAAAGACCTTCAAAGTTTGTGCTTTGTCCTACATCTGGGCAAGCAGATGACAAACCCAGTTCAGGGGCTGCTGATGTTAGAGGGGATCAGGCTTTGAGCCTGAAGGTCCTCAGTGACACCACTGTAGCATGTAGAAAGGCTTCGTAAAATCTCTGGTAGAGACTTACATGTGCAGTTGATGGTTTTGTCTGCAAGGAGAAATTTGTTTTTACTACGAAGCTGCATTGTGCGTGCTGTTCATCCCTAGCTGTCTCTTTGCCCTCCTGCTATCCTCAGCTCTTTTCAGAAACCTTAGATTTATCACTCTTGGATCGTCTGTCTTGTTCTGGCTTTTAAAAATAAAAGCTTTTCAAAGGTCCTTTGGAACAGGCTATGTTATTTTTGGCTCGGGCTTTTAGTAACACTCATTGCAGAATTAAAACTTCTAATTAGAAAGCAAAAGAAATGCAAGGGAAGGAAAACACATTGCTGCAAAACGAAGGTGGAAATTTTAATTGCCCCAGAGGCATGGAGTTCACATCCATTGCAGAGTTTGTTCTGCCCCAGAAGATCACTGTAGACAAGGATCACCGCTTTCCATAAGTAATCTAGAACCTTTACATTTTAAAACCTCAAACAAGCGTCTCTGCCAAGATACTTGGATGCTGCCTCGGTTGATGCAGATGTCCTAGTAAGAATTATTTAAAATTTACACACGTGATGTGGGGAGGTTGAGATACCAGAAGAAAGAGGTAGTTAAGGATGGCAAGGGAAAAGTTGTAATGAACAAATAGATGCAATGGAAATATAAATGCAGATGACCTCTGTGACCTTGGATTTTTCAAGTGGTTCATTTTGTGTATGCAAACTTCTTGAAAATTGCTTTGACATCACCTGCCAGCAGGCCCTGTGCCGTAGGGGAAGGAGGTACGTAATTGCAGAAATTCATATAGGCTCCTTCTTGGTTTGAGTGGGTGCTGCTTGATGCTGCTCTCTTTCCTTTTCTGTGAGCGCGTGCTTGGCCCTGGTCAAACCCTCAGATCTTTCCATAGTACCTTCCACTGGGATGGGGGTGGCATTTTTCTGCTTGTTGGTGTTTGTGTGTGTTTGTGTCCGCCAGAACCCTTGTGAGGTCCCAGTTATGCTCTCTACAAAGCTGTTTTGAGAAAAGGGGGAAAAGAAACAGAGAAAAGGAGATGATTGACAGTAGCCCTTTAGATTTCTGTTGTTAATGCACCAGTAATAAGATAAGGCTTATCTTTAAATGTTCATGGAATCGAGACTTTGATGGAAACAGGCTTTTGGGTTAATATATTTTTGGTAGATAAAACAGAATGAAATGGAAAGACCAGGGGAACATACAGTATATGGAGAAAGACATATTTTTCTTTTAAATCTCTCTCCTCGCATGCTATCTGCGCGAGTGTTTGACGTGCATATATAAATGGTGTGTTTGTAAACACACACTCGGTGCATGTCTTTTGGGGGAGACGTGGGGGCCTGAAAGGGGTGCTGCTTGTGTAAGAGGCAGCTGAGTGAGATGAAATCTGCTGCTGCCTGCCAGTTGAGATGGAAAATCTCACCACCTCTCTCCCTGCTTCTGTTCAAGTGCAGCTATTGTCATGTGGGTAAATGTGAGCAGGTAAGAAGTTGCAACGTAGCACAGATTTTTTGCCACCGCCGCCGCCTCTGTCATGGAAAAGGAGCTGCATGCCAGCCCCTTGGAGGAGTCTGGGCAGCAAAGTTCTGTTGATTGAGCCGCACAGGGGGAGTTTGGGATGTTGCAGTCATTAATGCATTTCAGCTCAAGCCTGTTGTATGATCTGTTTTGCGTATTTGCACATTTGGATGAAATTATCTTGCAACCGTGCGTAGTACAGTGTCTGGTGCAATCTGCTTGCAGTGAAGAGCTGCAGCATCTGTGACTTGGATCACAGACCATTTGGTGGTTGTTTTTCAGTGTGTGCGTCAATCACAATTGTTGATTTTTGTCTACCTGGCTTCCTCCCTCTAGCTCTTCAATAAGGAGTCATTTTTCCTTTCTTTTCTCTCTCTGCCCATGACCTCCTATGCTGTAGCCCCAGCCATCTGAGCTGTGCAGGCAGGTATGACAGGGAGGCAGAGGAAGGAGGATGAAGCCCTGTCGTGCTGCGGCGCTAATCTAGGGAAGAAAGCGGAGGGGAAACCACCTCTAATATGCAGTACAGCTCTGTGGTAACATGCAGAGTTCACCTGAGCTTCCAGGTGGGGAAGCAAGTTTGCCATTGTAGGTTTAGGGGAAGACTGAAGAGAAAGGCAGGTGTGTTTCATGGTGGTGTGTAGAGTAGGGATGAGGGGGGAGGTCTCTAGAAAGGCAAAGAGAATTGAGCTCTGGATGGGTGTGCATGGGTACGTGCTCATCCTGGTGAATAGGATACAGGGAGCTGCACGAAGGGCTACAGTGGCAGAGGCAATAGCTGCTCTTCCTATCTCCCAAACAATGTTCTGAGACACTATAATCGGTAGCTTCTGTCATAAAGAGGAAAAGCAAACGGAAAGCCAGGCATTAATCAGGCCCAAATCCACATAGACTGGAAGGTGGATGGGATCTGGTCCTGTACATACAGAAATGCAACCTCTTTGCAAGTGTCCAGGCTGTTTTGTCTGTAACCTGCCTGGACTCAAAATGATCTCTCCCCAGGATGCCCCCCAGCATCTTACCAGATCTTACAAAACATTACTGTAAATTGCTGCTCAAGCGTTGTGTTTAACTGCTGGTGAATGCTGCCTGGCAGGTGAATGGCACAGCTGGGAGGGGAAGATTCCGGGGTCTTTGAAGGCAGACAAAAGGATTAATGGGCCTAAAAAACCTGTAATTTGGATCAACCTGGGAGAGCAAGAGACACAAATTTTCATGTGACTTCACCAAATTGTTAGTGTGGCTATGCCAAATTAGGGCTTTTCTTTTGTTGTAATAAGGTCTCTGCAGCTTGGTTTAGGGTTTTGCTTGTTTTTCAGAAGTTACAGTGTCAGCTCTGAAAATGAGACTCATGGGGCAAAAGCTTTGGCTCTTTTCAAAATTGGTGGCAGAAATCTGACTTAATGCCATTAGGACTGGCATCAAAGCCACACAGATAATTTTTCATGGAACAGACTACAAATGTAGTAGAGTACAAATTTCTCGTTTATTTATCATTTATGTTTATTCCAGCCTTTTACTGAGTGTTGGCTTCTTGGCTCTGACTTCCTGAGCTCGCTTATCCCTGGTTGTGGTCGCGCTGGTGGTGGTTGTGCTCTTAGCTGGGTGAGTGGATGAGCTCCTGTGAGCACCTCACAGGTGCCAATATTTGTGCCACCCCAAAATTAGCAAGCTCTGCCATTAGGAGCTAAATGCGTTTTAGAAACCTGCATGTACGCCGGTTAGAATGTGTTTGTGTAACTCGTGGACCTCTATATTTAATTAACGTAAAACAACTGTCTTGAATCTAAGAAGCTATCTAGTTGCAATTAGTTCTTGTTTGCTAATTAATTACCAATGGATGATTAAAGACTTGTTTACTGAGGTTTAGCAGCTATCAAGACACACATCTAGTACTCAAGGGAATTTACTATGCAGTCACTGAATTGTTGAATTAAATTCTTATTGGAGACCTTTAAACTGTGACCGAAGAAAGCTGCTCTGCATCCAGAGTTTCTTCTAACAGCTTTCCCATGTCCTCCTGGATCTGCTGCCATGGGTAGAATTGTTCCAAAGGGGGGGGGGGGGGGAGGGGTAGTTACATGGATCCTCCCAGCTCTCTGGGGCAAGTAATTTGTTTCCTTCTCCAGATTAAAGTTAAGGAAAACCAGGATCTTGTGTCTTGGTTGTGTTGGTAGAGTAGTTCTGCTCACGTACACTGCCAAATGCTGTCTGTCTAGCTTGACAGTTGTGTTCCATCTTTGTCTCTTTGCTGATGCACATCACACATCTTACTCCAAACAGACTGCCACGAGTGGAGTCTTTTTCTACTGAGATTTGTTTGCAAACTCTCTTTTGCTTCTGCATGTAGGCTTTTGGTTTTGCCTTTTTCTTTTTTTTTTTGACAGTTTGCTGGGTGGTTTTGTTGAATTGTTTTAAGTCTGTGGGTTTGTTTGCAGATTTGGTCCCTGTGTTTATGGTCTCTTTGGTCATCAAACCCCAAGTTTCTGCTCACCACTTGATGAATGAGAACAAGATTTGTGGTGGTAATTAGTGGCTTTTTCGGGTAATCATCTTGAAGAGCCTTGAGAAACTGGTACTTCTTCTGCCTTCTGAAAACTAAACACTTGAGGTGTCTGGAGATGTGCAGCTAACACTACTCGCTGCTTTTGACAGCTCTGCCCTGCACGTTGTGGGTAAAAAAACAGATGGGAAAGTCAAACAGCAATGTTGACGCACAGAAGCTCTTGAGTTTACCAGTAGAGAGTCGTTTCCTACAGACTGGCATGAGCAAAAAGCCGTTCATGCAGGTGTTGGTGAATAATAAGGGACAGAAGCATCATTTATGACAGCATCAGTTTAGAGGTTGAAGGTATGGTTTAAAAGATGTCTTGCAGGATCTTTCAGCCTCTCTGTCAAGGGCTTCTCTTCATTTGGGTTTTTAGCCTGTAGGTCATGAAGGGAGATGGAGGACCAGTGAGGGTGCTGGGAGTTGCTACATGGAGAGAAGCCTGGTAGGATTTCATGGAACAATTTCACCCATTCTTTGATTATTTTTTTCTTGTGCTTTCCTTATTTATAAGCCTGAGGTTTGGTTTGCTTTTCTACCAGCTCTCTCACTAGGCAGAGCTGGCAGGGGAAAAAAAAAAAAGAAGAATGAGCAACTGTGGCAGAAAAGTGATTAAAAAGAATAATTAGCATTTGCCCCTGATAAATGAGCAAAGCCATTAATTAGACTGATTTACTCCTGGCTTTTTTTTCCTTCTCCCTTTCCTCTCTTCTATTTTTTTTTCCCCTTCTCTTTATCAAATAGCAGCGCCGTGACTGCCCCTTTGGTACGTTTTCATCAGCTTTTCACCAGTTGTCAGAGCTAACACCCTCCTTTCCTGGAGCCCAAGCAGCCTCTTGTAGCTAATGGATATGGAATGCAGCCAGAGCTGATAGCTGCTAGATCTCCACTGGCTTACAGGTGTTTCCATCATTACTGGCATATTATCTGCCACCGGGTCCCCTTCCTCCTCCTCCTCCTCCTCCTCTTCTTCTCTTTTCTCCCTGTTTTTGCCCTTCTTTCCAGTGTTCTAGCAGTAATTACAGTTTGTAAAAAAAAAAAAAAAAAAAAAAAATATGCTGGCAGATTTTTAAGAATTTTATTTAATGCAACACGATGTCCCGGTGATCAAATCAATTTCTTTTTTTGGCACGGTGACAAGCAAAGATGCTGCTGCTGTCGCCTGTTTGAATGTAATTACTAGGATGAAAGGGAGAATTTTAATTAAGACAATTTTCCCCCCCACACCTTCTTCCCTCCCCTTTATTCAAATCGTGAGCTGGGGGCTGTGTTTTTTTAGGGTTTTTTTATATATGCTTTTTTATTAAGAAATATTAGTAATCATCAGGCTCTTGCATATTATATCATGAGTATGTTCTCCCCCCTGCTCCCGCCCCGCTGAGAGCTGGCTGAATGCATAGGTCTGTGCAGAATGGGAAAATGATATGTACGTGGTCTCAAATGAGGGCTTGGTGCTTTACAAGCAAATGCAAGCATAAAAGTCCATGTTTCAAATCTAAATGGTGCAAATGTGATCGCTGGCATATATATGGTGCTTGGAGCCTTTTGTGATAATTATATGCATTCCTGTAATGCCCAGAGGCCAAATTCTTCATGCGATTTAGGGCATTGGAGGCAGAGACAGGCCCAGCTGACTGCCTAGGAGCCAAACACCACAGAAACATTGCAAAATCTGGATTTAACCTTCCCTCTTCAGACCCACCTCTAATTTAAGGAAGCGTTTGAATTGTGTGCTGGGAAACAGGTAAGAGAAGGTGCTTCTGAGGTAGGACAAGGAAGAAAGTTGCTGGCAAAGGGGAAACCTGTGCTGAAATGGGAGAAGATTATGCTGGGGCTCGTTGGAAGGTGCTGGTAGGAAGCTGAGAAGTAAATGGCAGCTGCTATCATGGAGCTTGGAAAAAAAGGGAATGAGGGTTCATCTGGAATGAGCAAATACAAATGGATGTTTCTTATGAACCTCTGGCATGGGAGGTGCATTGGCAATGGGTTTTGAAAGTAAAGATCACGGGTTAGGGCTTTGTGGGGAGGATATGGGATGTTGAGCTAAATATTTTTGGGGTAGTTAACCAAATCCTCTAGTCATCCCGTCCAGGTGAGTCTTCTGATTTTTATCTCAGGGTAGTTGCCTGCTGGGTATTATTTTAACTGGCTGTTGTCTTGGATGGACACATTACCCTGCAGTTCTGTCATCTCTGTGCTCCTGAATCCCACCACCGTTTGCAGCAGTTACACAGAGATCAAGTTGTCTGGGACCGTACCACAATACCAGGGCAGCAGCTAGGGAAGGAGCACGGAGAGGGATTTTTCTCATCCGTTGTAGGGAGGGCAGGGGACACCTTCCCAGTCCTGCTGAGATTTGCCTGTATCTGGTTTTACCCCCCAGTTTGCATCACAAAGCCCGTGCTTCCAGGCATGGGCAGAGCATCCTTTGCAGTCTGGCAGGCAGGTCCCTTAATGATCCAGGTTGCTGGTGCAGGGTAATTCAAACTGCCTCTTCCCCCCGGGGCAGGCAATGCACTGCATCCAAAATATGCTTTTTAACCTGCAGTCCTGGGACCAGGACAGAGCCATTACTTGGGATTGAAATTAGGTCTTCAAAGGGTTGGTGTTGGAGGGGGCTACAGAAGAGGAAATTCGTTTCCCAGCTGTGTTTTTGAAGCATGTCTCATGTCAGCGGAAGGTAATTTAGTCCAATCTGGGTGCTTGGTTTCCCAGAACAACTGCAAGTCTATGTGCAAGTACCTTAGCTGGGAAGTCTGCGGCAGGTTTCCTGAGCAGGACTGGTCCCCAGGCTCCCTGCCCTTCACCCTGCCTTCCTGGGGATCACTTCAGGCATGGCTTAAAGACTGCTGGACAAATAGGAAAACCTGCAGAGCAAGGTAGAAGCCTGCCAAAAAATGAAGGAAGCAAGCTCTGTTTGAGTCTCTTCGCTTGTTAGTGATATTCAGAGGGGTGACACCTCTGCCTCCCGTGCTGGCTGCCACGGAGCAGCGGAGCTCAGGCATTTGGGCAAAGCTCATTGAAACAGCCTAAACAAGGGAACTGGTAGAACTTGAACCTTGGCTGAATAGCTGCCCTGGTCCTCCACAAAACAAACCATTCCTGTTTATAAAAACCATGTCCTTACACCTGTGCTTTCAAGTTCAAAGTGGAAAATTGCCTCCTTTAGTCATTCCCAAGTGAGTCGAGGGAAAGGTGTGCTGTGGTGGGGCGTGAGTACCAAGGTTACCGTGTAAAAAAGGAGGTCAGGGTGGGGTCTGGGTGAGAAACAAAACCAAAGACAAGATGCTGGGACAGAGAGGGGATAATCATTGTGCTTTGAAAGGCCTTGGGCTCTGCTGGATCTGTCCTGAACCTGACGGAGCCATTCACAGGCTGGCATCCACCACCACGATGGCCAATTGTGTTGAAAGACTTTTGGATGCCAGCCCTCCAGGGTTTGGCAGAGCTTGGCTGCCCTGGGTTAATGAGCAAGGATCGGTATGCATGCCCCAACCATGCACAAATAGTTGCAGTAATCTGAATTACTCGTGTGCAATCCAGGTCCCTGGCTTGCTCAATCCCGGAGTGGAAATTGCGCCTGAGGTTAATGCACTGCAAAGAATGTACGGGAAATGTTTTGCATTTTAAACAAATAAAAATCAGTGCATATTTTTTTAACGCTTGCTGACCAGCTCTTCACATCCTGTTAAGCTAAATATTTGCACGGCAGTAGTGCAAAGAGGGCTGAGCAAGGAACCCCTGTGTTTCGTTTGGGTGGCTGTATATTGCGATCAGCTGCTCTTTCCTCTTCTGTCTGTTTTTCTTAGCAAGGTCAGGACGAGTTTCACAGTCCGAATGGTTCACTGCAATTCTCTACAGGATATCCTCATTTTACTTTAATGGGGAGGAAATTAATGAAACATACAGGCCCTGGGGCTTCAAATACTATACATTAATATTATCCCAACGTATTGTGGTATGTATGCTCTCTCAGACTAAACTTTACACTGGACAGAGGAAGTTGTGATCAGATTCAGGTGCCTGTGAAATTTAAGTGCTAGGGGGGGAGAGGGGGGAAAAAAAGTAAAGGAAAAGAGAAGCTTGGAGCAGTTTCCTTCCGTTTCAGCCCCTGATCAGTGTGAGAACAGGGATGTTCAAATGGGATCAGGTCAATACAAACCAAACAAACTATCCCAGCTCTTAGGACAGGACTATTTAGCTTTGCTGTATTTGTGTATCTGGGAGGTTCATTCTTTTGATTTGTTGGTTACCTCCTCTGGAGAGCGAATTCTTCCCATCTGTGGGTAGACCAATAGTAATTTAAGACAGTGGTGGTCTTTGCAGAAGATGGGCTGCAAAACGATTGCAAATCTTCCCACCTCCCTTTCTTCCAAATAAAAAACACCACAACTGCTTTCCAATGCCTGTAAGCAGGGAGACAGTAAAATGGGAGAGTATCAAAGCAATAAAAGAAAATTGAATTCAGCTTCGGTTTTCTTCGGTAGTAGCAGGCAACAGTGAGAAGACAGGGCTGAGCGTTCATCCGTTACCCCTTGTGCAAACCACCTTACAAGACAACGATTTTCACGCAGCAATGCATGCAAGCTCCAGCACGACCCAAGACCTAAGGGCTGAAGGTGCCTTACCCTGGGAGTGGATCTGTAGACTATAAAGCCTTTCAAGAAGACCAAAAAGCTTTGGCCGTGGATTGAAAGCAGTTTAGACCCAGGACGCTCAGCTGCTGTCCCAGTGTTGCTCTTTGCCACTTAAATACAGCCCCTCTCATGGTAGCTGTTCCTGTGGTCGGGAGGGGGTCATGAGCACTGGGCTGTGTCAGGCCCACTACTCGGAAAGCTGCTGACAAAATGAATTCTGGTTTTCCTTCAGGGATTTTTGTTTCGTTTTCTTTCCCTTTGTGGTGCAATTTCCTCATGTTACAGCAACTGGCACTGTCCTTGCATCAAAAGGAGCAGAATCCTTCACAATTTTAGTGGAAGAATGTGGAGGGGGAGACCTTGTTTGGAGAAATTGGCTGCATCGAGGCAAAATAAGTTAAAAGGTCATCACGGTTTTGGGGTCTCAGGGGATAACAAGGCATTTTTTCTTTTTGTTAGAAACGCACTAAAATGCCAGAAATTTCTATGGGCTGAAGAAGGAAGCAACCCCCTCCCATCCCCAAACTCCGCATTCCCAGCTCTGTCCATTTGATTTTAAATGTTGCTGAACTGCTTGCACGGTGGAGGAAACCACAACTTGAATATTACCACATTTTGCAAACTGAAGGCTCTGCCTTGGGATACGGGGACAATTTATTAGTGGAAATATCTTTAATTAATTTGTGCACAAGTTCATGTTTTTCTTTAATTCTTCTCCCCAGGCACTTGACCCATAGTAATGAAATCCGAGAGCCCTTTTCAGAAAATGACTTTCTCAGCATTTTTGTTCCTTTTAAAGTTAAGTGTATCGCATAATGACCATGAAATGTTATCCTCTATTAGGAACACACTTTTCACTGAGAGTCTTCAAATAGACTTTATTACCAAGAACTCTGTGGTAAGCTGCCATCCGCTGCCTTACAGTCAGGCAGGCCTGGCTTTGAACTCTGCATGCCGGTATCTTCGAGGACAAGTGCTCTGCTTTGGCAGCTCGGTCAGGACTGGCCACCACTGGAAGGAGGTGAGTCCTGGGTTTGGTGCCAGGCTCAGGAGAAAACACAGCTTTGATCATGAGCGGCCAAAAGTTGGCTGATGGACACCTGTGCCCACGACTCCAGCAGGGACGTCATGAACCAGCTCTACTGGCGTTGGGGAGTCTCATGCCCTGATCCCTCGGCAGGTCTAGCTGCCTCCAAATGCTGCAGGCAGGAACACAGACCACTAGGTCTGAGTGGGGACCACTGCCAGGCTGGCCCTTGCTGGCCCAATCCATGCCAGTGTCATATTGGGGTGGCAGTGTCTCAAAGGTCGTTTCTTCTCCAGGCTGTCCCTAGGGAAATTGTTCAAGCTTAGAAAATTAGGACGTGCCTCTAGAGTTGCTTTGGTGTCTTAGATGCACTTTGCCTCTCACTGCAAACGGTCCTTAAGGACAGAATGGTTTCCTTTTACACAAAGATGGGTCAACAGTCCCCTGTGGTTTGGCATGTGGGAACGTTAGCACTGACACAACAGACACACTGGTGATTGAGGGCTTGTCTGGAGGTAATGCTGCCAAAGCAGAATGGAATTTTTCAGTTTTTTTGCAACAGAGAAAGATGGATGGGGGGTGCTTAACAACAACAGGCGATGAACAGTTCTGATTTATAACCCATCTGAAATATGTTATCTCCCACCCCCCCACCTCCTGCCCCTTAACTGCCACTCTCAAAACCTGGCACCTTCTGACGCAACGTTCAGGGTGCTGATTCAGAATGGACTCGGAGGACAGGGTGTCGTTGTGGACTAGCTCAGCCTGATGCTTCTTAGAAAACCTCATTCGAGTAACTAAGGGGGCTTTTGCACCCACCCTGAACGTATGCCAGGGAATTCACCACACTGTAACATTACCATATTGCCCTGGAACGGGCAGTCTTGGCCAGAGCTGGAGAGTCCTCTGCACCCCTCCAGCTCCAGGTCAGAATCCTTTGGGGGGGGGCAGTAACACAGGGCACTGGCTGCTCCCTTCTGTCTCTGATGCTCAGTCCAAGTAGCTCCAAACCCCAGGGGTTGGGGTCGGCTCCCTGGAACCAATTCGCATCATGCCTAAGTGATTTGTCTTATCACAAAGATATTATTAGTGTTCAGAAACCCCCCAGCAGCAGCAGGAAGGACTGTTTCACAAAGGGCCTGTCCCTATTGTTTTGAGGTCATCCATCTCCCTGTCCTGGTCCCGTTTTCACTCTAATTTGTTTAGACCACAGAATGGGCGCGTGAACAACTCGTTTTGTTTTTGTTTTTGACGAGTGACCACAAGAACATTGGCTGCATGTGCTTTTCGTTTGGTTGCAGTTTAACAGCTGTTCCCTTTTGAAATAACCCCATTTCTGCTGGCTTTATTTCTTAGTTGCTCTTACCCAACTTTTCTGACCAGTAAAGCTTCTCCCTCCTCCCCACCCACCTGGCCCTGTTCCCTGCCCTCCCCACCACTACCCTAGGAACCCTTTTGGTTATTTCAACCTCCGTGATTAAACTGGCCCCCAATTGTTATCAAGAAGATTCAGGAAGGAGGATGAAAAAAGGAAACATAATCTTATCTGAGAATAGAAAATATGATAAGGACCCCCTATCTGGAGGCTGCAGTGTCCCTCGTGGTGGGGCTGCAGCAGTTCCTTTGAAAATAATCACCGACACCATCTCTGCTAAATCACCTTTCACACAGCTCAGGCCTTTGATACAAAGGCCCCTGGCAAAATTAGAGCAGGATTGTGCAGACCCCAGAGCAAATGCATTAAATGCTCAAGAGATCAGAATTAGGGGGCACCCAGCTGTAATTGCATGGGAGGAACTTCTGTATATTGCGGGGGTGTGTGTATGTATGTATGCACATTTTTGTCTCTCTCTGGTTGCTACCAGATGATGACTGCAAGTTATAAAGCGTGACAATGAGGTGCTACTTAAATGGCCTTTTGTACCTTTTAATTATTTGCATACGAGAGGCATTAATGCTGGACTAAATGCATTGTCTAATGATTCTGAGTATTCAGCTCTTTCCGAAAGCCTCAGATAAAGCATGAACAGGGCAGTCCTGTGCTGGTTACATGTAAACAGCGAGACCAAGCAAGTCTTTCTTGCTTTACTTTCCTTTTATTATTTTTTTCTTTTCCCTGCCTGTTTTGCTGTCAGAAGCCTCAGGGTTAAACTTTTCTTAATTTATTTCAGCTGACGTGAATTTTGTAGTCTTGTATGCTAATAGACCCTGTTGGGCCCATTGCAGAGAAACCCCTTAGTGTGTTGCCTCTGAGAATGTGGAGACTTTTGCATGACTATACCTGACCTGAAACAGCCCTGGTGGAGTGAGAGGAGGCTGCTAGGGCTGGGAAAGTGAAATATCCTGCAGCGACAGGACAGGGCTGCATTGAGTAAATGCGTAGAATCGTAGGAAATAAAAATACATGGGCCATAGGTACTGTTATTTAAGAAGGAAAACAAAATCTCCCCTGCAAGCGTTCTGAGGTTCTAAGCAATGTCTAGAGATTTCACATATTCTGTATTTGGGTCCTCAGCCAGGGGGTGCCTTTCAGAGGGTGGCATAAAATAGCCCTTTCTAGGCAACGAGGTTATCTTAAAAATGTTTTAAATCAGTAACCTAGAAATGGAGGTTCCCTGAATCTTAGCTCACTTCTGAAAATTGTACATTGCTAATTGACTCTATACATTTCTGATGACCATGGCTTATATCTTATAGGAACTGATGCAGATTAAAGTGGAAAAATCTTAGAACACCCCCATCGTGCAGGTGTTATCAGCCAGATTACCCATTTTTGAGATACTTCAAGGCAAAACTTAAAAATATGCTTAGAAAACCCAAAAAAAACCTACACAAACCTCCAACAGCCCAGCGAACCCCACTCTTGTGGAGGTTCGGAAGTTCTGCTCAGGGCATAGGAAGTGCTGAAATTGTCACATCTTGTGTAATAGTTTAACTACAGAATCCAAGCTGAATTTGGCAAAGCTCAAACTAACTTAGTTCCTTTGCAGAATAATCATCTGGAATTAAATTCCTTTTTCTCATAAAAGAAAAATTACTTTTTTTATATATCTTTGTGGTGGTACACTGCAACACAGGGGAAAGGCATTACAGTGTTGCCACATGGTATCTCAAGACAAGGTGTCAACTTTAGTGTTGTATCAATATTCTAAGGTAAAAAGTTTGTAAAGGACCAAAAATTTAAGTGCTGGCCTGGAAGCAAATTACACTGGTGGGAAATGGGCACGAGAAGTGATAGATAAGCTCAGAAATTCTTGTCTTTCTGCTGATCTAGCTTTCAGGGGCTGGCATTTGTGAATGCAGCCCATTGAATAGGAGCGCTTGTAGCGTGTTGGTCTGTAACAGATATGTGGTCCATGTGGGATAAGGCTGTGGCTGACTGGCAGAACCTTCTGTCCAATTTTTTCCAGATACGCAAAATAGCCCTTTAGGTCTTTTCCTCCTATTCTTCCCCCTTGACAGTGAGAATTATGGATGGAGGTGCCAGCCTCAACTTTAAATTTCCTGTTGCATGTTGATTTGCAGGATATTTGTGCAAGTGAAAAACACGTTGATTTGTGGAGCATTCAGAGGGCTGAACAGTGAAGCTGAACATAAATCCATTTTACCTCTCATAGATGGGTAGAATCCTTTCAGTCACTTCTGTAGCTGGCTACGAAATGCATCTAAACGAAATCCTCAGATTTCCTTGATCCTTGTGGGAAGCTTAAACCTGAGATGTCCCACAAGGGGCTAAAGTAAAAACCTAGGTTCGTTAAAATAGCGATGTTTTACAAGGTCTTTATAATTAGACGTGATTGCTGACCCAAAGGCACTACACTCCAGTTCACTTGCAGGAAGATGAAGTGAGGCACGAGCCAGCCGAGGCAAGCTGGGGTTTCATCTGCAAAACTGCTTGTTGGCATGGGTCTGGAGGCATTCCCACCCCCTCGGTGCTGACCAGGCAGTTTTCTAAGGCTGTGCAGTGAAACATCTAGGGGAACTGATCCGGCTGCAGGAGAAAAAGAGAAATCCTGCTTTTGCGTCCCGTGTGTTTCTTGCTATAGTGGATCGGTTCCCCTGTCAGGCTGATGTCACGCACCACTGCAGCAGCACACGGAGGGGACTGCACGCTGCAGGGCAGGGGCAGTGGAAGGGATTCCCTGAAGCTGGTATTGCTGCTGAATTTGTAATGTGAAACTGTAACCCCAGCAAAGGAGGACAGAACAAGAGTGTGAACGGTTTAGAGAAACAAAGGGGGGGGTGGTGGTGTGTGTGTGGAATCCCCACCCCACCACCCCAAAAAAAACCAACAAAACAAACAAAACCCCAACAACCAGGAAAAGCTGCTTTGTAGAAGAGAGTACTTAAAAAAACAAACAAACAAAAAGATGCCTCCCAAACCCTCAGACTCAGTTCTTTTTCATAAGAAACAGCTCAGGAGCAGCATTGTTCTGCCTGACCCCCCAGTGGAGAAGGGGGGCTGTTTCAGGAAGCTTGCAATGCAGAATGGGGAGAGGGGAAAGAAAACAAGCAAAATCAACAAGTGCATAGTCAGTGAGATTTAAAAGTCCTCCCTCGTGTGGGTTTTAGCAGGAGGAGGAGATGCTAGTGCCCAGGAAGGGAGGAAAGCTTTCCCGTAGTGTCTGACCCCGGCATCCCCTTCGTGCCGCCAGAAGGACAGCGTGTAGGACTGGCACGCTGCTCCTGCGCTGGCCCTTTTTATGGCTGCACCTTTTAAAGAGGGGTTCCCAGGCATTGCTCAATCTGTAACCTTTGTGCGCTTCCTGCGAAGCGCTCTCTTAAATTATTTTTTATCAAAAAGGCCCAGAAATTTGATAGGGGAGATGAGAAGATGGGCATGATCAGGGAGGATAATAAAGAAGAACTGTCACTTCCCTGGCTGTAGCTTTGTTGGCCCTCCTGCTTTCTGAGATAAAGACACAGCGGCTGGTCTGGGTTCTATATCAAAAGGCCGATTTGGCTGCTTGATTATATATGAAATATAGATTTAAAGCTTAACTTATGTTCCCAAAAGCGAATCAATCGCAGGGTAAAGCCTGACACATTTGTTATGATCACTAAAGAGCTTTGCTGGTCTTGATGCTCATAGTGGCTCGAGGGGCTTTAAAAAGCTGTTTGGATCCAGTTTACTGAAATCTTACCTGTTCAGAATTTATTTATATATTTATTAAGAACAGCTCAGGGCGGGAATATTTTTCTCTCTGCTGTCATTTTACCCCTGAGTTTCAGGAACCACCACCAGAGGAGTGAAATCTTCTTTTGCCAGGCAGAAAGGAAGAGAGACAGAAAAACTTCCAGAGCCACCATGCAGAAAGGCTGTGATCTAGCCAAGTACTTCTGAAGTACTTCTGAAGATGACTTTACTCACTCCTAGGCTAAATGCTTTGCTGGATATGCTGGTTTAGGCTTTGTTCCTGGAAAACAATATATTAGACCTAGAGAAAAGCTGCCCTAACGTGACTGAATGATATCTAGTACCCGTGCAAGCTCTCATAGAACAACCTGGGGCATCTCCGTGTGTACCGGAGGAAGGAGACACCTTCCAGGGGCTGTGGATCTTTGCCATATTCACCTCCCTCGCAGCACTGACAGTGCACAGCCAGAAGGTCAGTGCAACGCTGTGAGCGTGCCAGGAAGCCGCGGTTCGAGCCATCCTGCCTTGGCTGACGGGCCTCTGGGGCTTGTCTTTTCACAAATGACACACACATGCATGCACAAATAAAACCCTGGCAATCTCTTTCTGCAAGAGCGTCGCTGCTTCCAGGGGGAAGGAGTGCAAAGTAATTTGATGCCTTCATTATCTTCATAACACGAACCAATTTGTCAGCAAACTACTGTGCGGCCTGATTCCTGATTGCAGAGAAAACCAGGCTGGGAGAGAGGACTATTATTTGCAACTAGTTTAAGCATTGTTCTTTTTCAGAGGAATATAAATACACTGTGTAGAGCTGGCTCATTAGACACTTACCCATTTGTATTTATGGTTTAATTAAATAACTGCATGGGAGGACTTTGTTTTCTAATCACAATAACGGTAACGGGTTTGCCCTCTTTATGGCAGTTTCTTTCTGATGAAGGCTTTGTAGGAATGAGCGCATTTAATCTGTCAGCTCCCATCCCTTGATGGAAAGAAGAAAGTGAAATATTTAAACCCCTGTTGTACAGATGGGGGGACTGATGGGTGATGAGTTTCAATAACCAGCCCCAGGTTACCCTGGTTACTGACTTCTTCTGAGAACACTTATTTTTCTGCCTGAAAAGCAGGGCTAGGAAGTTAGGGTGAGTTGCTGATTGCTCTTTGCTTCTAAAGAGCTCCCCATGGAGCTTTGAAAGAGCCACTTTCACCTCGCTTCTTGTTTTGTTACAAATTCCAGGCTTAATCTGACTTTCTAGTCACCCTATATCTGTTTTTCCTTGCAGATATGAGAGAATTTTGCTTGCTCTAGCTCTGGTTTTAGCCTAGAGCAGGTAGGATGTGATACGCTGGGTATGATTGCTCTGAATGAGCCCCTGTGCGGTGTCCTGCGCTGCTTCCCCGTCCCGGGCGCTAACCCCTGAGCGCTGGATTCTAGCTCAGGCTGTGCAGGATGGGGCAAGAACCACTTGCTAGGTTGGGTGTAACGCAGATGCGAGGTGGGCTACAAACCACCAGAAAAGCTGCAGCCAAGTTCGGTAACCTTTTGCCCGTCTTTGAAGATGGCCCCTACTCTGGTATTACTTTCTGTTCTGGTATTGTCTTCAGGTGTACCAAACCCTGTAGGTTTCTTGCCATGCCATGTTTCCCGTAAGAACAATTCTGCAGGAGATTTGCTTTGACTTTTTGATGGGGGAAAGGCTGAGTTATGGCTCTGGAGTAGAGGCCAGGTGAACGTAATACTGGTTTTAGATAATGGTAGGTTTTCTGTGCCTGCCCGCTCCTCCTCTTGCATTAGCTCGCCTCTCTGATCTCAAGCTGGGACCGAGGACAGAAGGGTTATGAGATCTTCTGATCAGGTATACATTTTCAGGCAGTGCTTTGACTTTAAGGCTGAATTTTCTCTCTGAAAAGTCAGGGGAAATCTAAAGGAGCTGCCTGTTGCTTAGAGAATAAAGAGGAAGAGTGCTTTGACGTTATATTTTGTTATTCCTAGTCCCTATGGTAGCTGATGTTTCTATTTATTTATTTTTTTTTACTCTCTTCAGTGTTTAGTGTGGTCCCTTAAATTGCTTAAGCTTCTTTTTATTCTCTTTGACTCAGTTAAATCAGATTCCCTCGTACCCTGAAATATAAAATACATGGAGGTTTTCTCTAAAGCATAGTTTATGCAAATAATTCCCTCTCTGCATTCCTGTGCTGGAGTCAAGCACTGCATATCTGATTGGGCTCTTAATGACTTTTGGGAATCATTTAAATATCTAGCTGACTAGCCCAGTTAATAATCAAAGCTGCAGCTCCTTGAAGCAGGAGTGACTCACGGAAGAAGAAGAATGCTTCTGGTTATTTCTCAGCCTGGCTCCTGCCCCTTCACCGATGTGCAGACTCTGAAGGGCACGGCATTATCAGATGTTCCCAGGCAATGTGCATCCTTTCTGTCTTGCTCCCAGTCACACGTTCAGGTGGTGCAAACTGCCAGCTCGGTTTCTGAACATCTGTTGCCTGTGCATCCCGTTACAGGAAGATTGCTGGAGCTTGCAGATTAAGCAGTTCAGGGGCAAATTTAGCGTTTGAATTGCAGATTTTTTCTGGGGGGGAAACCCTTAGATGTTGCAGTGGGGATAGCGCTTGGGAGACAGCTGTCTTTACTCCTGTGTGCTTAAGTGTGCCTCGATGCTGTTAGTACTGTGAATGAATCAGAAAACAGTGAACATTAGGAATCCTGAAGGCAAATCCCAATCAAATTCAGGGTGTCCTTTCCCAAATCAGTGTTACTCTAGTCTGATATTTGTCCCAATTTTTAAGGTGTTTTTGGACCATCTCGCCTAATGTCTCCTCAAGTTTCATTTAATTTCTAGAAGGATCTCTTTTTAAAAATTTTCTTTTCTGGAGTGTCATGGGTTATTGTCACATGCTGTTACTGCCAATTGCACTGCAGCTGAACAAAAGTCTGCTTTGATAATGGAAATATAATAATTACTGTGTGTTCCTCCCTTCTCTTGCACCCCGGGATTGCTCTCCTGAGCGCTGCCATGATGTCAGGACTACCTTTGGCATCTCCATGTTCTGTTTTGTGTCCTCAATGGCAGTATGCACTGAGACGTGCTGCCTCGCTGATTTATGAATAGAGATGTATTCCACGGGAGAGAATGAATGCCCAGGGGAGGAGAGCAGGGCTTTGATCTCGCTGTGCTTTTGAAATATGACTGTAAAATCAGAATTAGATGGTAATCTCGTTGGGGCAGGGACATCTTTGCCCTGTACAGTGCCTAGCATGCTTTGGCTGCCATGTTATCCACAACAGAGGTTGAGTAACGAGCGACGCTCACCAACTGTGTCTACTGACCCTGCAGAGTTGAGGGGCTGTTCTCTTCTCATCCTATAATTAATAGTATGTTTTGATTCCTTTCCCCTACTGCTCATCTCCATAGTAACTGGACTTTGCTGGGCTCTCCGATTGTACGTGTGGTGGGATGGATCCTGCCTGGCCGTGGTGGTCTGGGGTTTCCCAGCTGGTCGGGTCTGCCCCTTGGCTCTGCACAGCCCCGTGTCCTGCTGCACCAGCAGTGTCGGCTGCCGTGGCTGCTCTGTGGGACTTGCTAGCCGTGGTTGGCCTTGAGCATCCTCTGTGGCCTCAGGAAGCCTTAAAACGGCAAAGATAGCAAGGAAAAGCATGGGCTGTGTTTGCATCGGAGTCCAGCAGGCTGCTGGCCCAGCCGTTTGGTTCCTCTCCTCACGGAGAGCTCCATTCCCAGGCATGCTGCTGCCTCCGGTGTGCTGTAAAGGAACATTATTGCAGAAAGGGATCTAAGCATCTCTCGTTTTAGGTGTATTTTTATAAAGAAGAAAAATCTGAGAGCCACTTTGTCACTCCTTGCAACAAAGCCTCGGTTCTTAAAAGGGGTCTCTGGCTTTGCTTGGCAAATACCTGAGCAATGTGGGGTGGAAGCATCAGTCTTCTCTTCTGGAAAGCTGACCCTGACAAGAATCCCAGGGAGAGCCTTGCAGCAGGATCACCACACAAGGGAGATGCTGGGACCACACAGATTTTTCTCTTTGCCAATGTGAGCGCAGAGGTGCCATTCATCTGGGGCTGGTACACTTTTCTTTCTCTTGGTTTGAAGTTTTGGGGAAGGTGTACAAAGACTGGGGAATTTAGTCACTGGACTGAGTTGTGCTAAGCCTACAAGATGATCCTCTAAAATTTCCTTTCCTTCACTGTCTCCCTCTTTTCTTTTTTTTTTTCTTTTCTCTTTTTCTTCTTCTTCAAACACCACCCCACCACCCTCCTTCAGATGTGAAATGTAGTTAATTTATTTTTTTTTTGCCTGTTCATTGCCTGCCCTAAATCAAAGGTTTTCAGTGGGGGAGGCACAGCTGAAGATGTTCTGTCCGCATCCCTCCAGAACTGCTCTTTTCTTGGCTCTAAAGGCAACACAATGCATAATGATTTCACCAAGCTTTTTCTGTCACTGCAACTAAAAAACCTGGTTTAATTCACAGTCATCGCATCTGAGTGGAAAACTTGCCTTATCATTGTAGGGCAAGAGCAAGGAAAGGACACTTAAGGTGTGATTGCTGTGATTCCTAGATGAGTCGTGGTGCCTCATACTGAAAGTGCTGTCCATGTTCTCCTAAACTGTGTATGTGGCTCTGCTCTTTAAGGTGAAAGACGGAGTTTCTGTCTGTTCCGCACCTGGTGGTTCAGGTTTGAGGATAGTAGCTTGCATAGTCTTGACAGTTGGAGTGGTACAGCTTTGGGATAGAGGGCTGCCCTGCTCTGGGATGCCTTGTTGCAGTGGGGAGGCTGTTTACCCTAACAGTACCCATTTTTTGAAGAGAGGGAACAGGATGGGCTCTCAGAGTATTTGAACTGAGCTGGCTGTGAAATATAGTCCTTGCAGAAACACTTTCAGAGGACTGTTTTCCCATCCGTCATGATAAGATGCAGGGGCACTTTTTAAACAATCATGCATTCTCTAAGAGTAGATCAGGGTTTTGGAGAGAGGCAGAAATGCCTTTTTTTTTTTTTTTTTTTTCTTTTTTCTTTTGAGACCTACCAAACTATGAGTTTAAGCTGAGGTTCGCTTAGATGATGTTTCCAGCTCAGTTCCCTGTAGGTACTTTGCTCTAAAATGGGACGTGTTGAGTCTCATTTCATATGGGCTACTGAGCTGTATCCTAAAATACTCACGTAATTGTCTCGGTTGTCCAGCTACAAAGATTCATTAGCAGAGACAGAAGCTTCTTGTCTCCCCAGCCAGGAAGAAAAAGGCAAAGGACTTGTGAAAGGGAGGGGGGAGAGCTCAAGAGGAGACTTTGCTGGCAGATGACTACGGTGAATCTTACAGCCCCATCTGTCTCTCCAGAGTAGCTGATGGCATATGCGAAATGCAGCAAGTCCTTGGGTTATTGTGTAACTTGGGGGATGCCTGCAGCCGCTGTTCATAATTAATCATTTAAGCAACAGTAAAATCAAGTGACTTTACTGACAGTATCCAAACTGCTGACCTCAATGCATTTTAAAAGTTCGCTGGATACTGAACCTCGAATGACCCATGGATGGATCTGGAATAATAATTTTCATAATCCTCAAGTCATTATCTTAAGAGGGAACGTATTGTTCTTCTAATTAAGTCCGTCCACACGCTGTGCATCTTCCCATGCAAATGCACTGCGCATAAACTAATTAAAAGAAATATACAGCCACAAGGACTTAAACTGTCTTTTATGCAATCTCTTTAAATTACAAGGAGTCTCCCTCCTCCTCCCTCTCTCTCTCTCTCACACACACACACTAACAAGGGATTCGGCACCACATTCAGCAGGGAAAACCACTGAGCAGTTTTGGATCAGAATCTGGAATTCCCTAGAATTTATTAGAAAGCCTTTGGTTTATGACATTTTTCTGAGGGCCCTGGATGTGTAGAAGACCCTAATTAAGTGAGAGTTATGATTGTTTAATAGGAGACAGTCCCTGCCCTGAAGAGCTTACAGTCTAAACAGACAAGACAGCCAAAAGCTGTAAGAGCCTTGTTTTGCAGTTTAACAGCTCAGCCATTGAAGAGTTGAATGTCTTTTTCAAGGTCATACATACAGAGCTGGAAATTGGAGGCAGACCTGCTCCAGCACTGTAAGTACCCGAGTCTTCTCCCTCCAGCAGTAGACCAAAAGACGTAATATGTAGAAACCTATTTGAGGCAACAGCACCAAAGGGCAGTTTCCCAGTGAAATTCACTGGTATTTAGTTAGCTGGAAAATGGCTGAGAGACTGCTTGGCTGTTTTTAGTAGTTGCTTTATGTTCTCAGGTGTGGTGGTAGAGGCTGTGCTGCCGGAAAGCAGTGTGTCAGAGGCTTGTGACCATCTTAAAACATTTCCTGCTGTGTCTCCCTATTTAAGCCTCAGCAACACTGTGCAGATACAGCAGAAGCCCCCCCGTGCCAGCAGTGTGTGTGTGTGTTCATGCTGTCTGCGTGCCTCGTGTTGGATCAGGATTTTGATGAACCCTAGACTGGCCTCCATTTGTGCTTGACTGTGGCAAGAACGTGAGCAAAGGCAAGCTGAAGGGTACTGTCAGGGTCAGCCTTATTGCTGTGATTTCCATCGGGACTGTTGCTGACATTGCCTTTGGTTTCTGCTTTGCAGAAGAGGAGTGGAAGCTCTGGATGTGTCCTGCTTGCTGTTTTCATTCCTCTTGTAGGATGTGTGTCTGGTGCCTGCAAGTCTGCCAGAGCACTGTGGTGTTACTGCTTGCTGTCCTCCAAAAGAAATCAAAAGCAACTGAAGTTGTCTAATACAGCATCGTAGACTCCATGAGTACAGGAAGAGGTGTCCGTACACACTAATGTGCTAGATTTGGGGGTGTCTTAAGTAGGTATGCCAGCAAGGTAACTTGGATTTTTGCCTTCCTCAGAAAGCCCCCAGCAGCCAAGAAAGGTGTTTGCAGGATTATGAGATGCTCCAGATTAAATCTGGGGCATCTGAGTTGGAGCAATAATCCTGAGAGCTGAATCTGAGTTTAATGATGGAACATCTTGGTGTTTTCACTGGCCTGAATGGTCTTCAGTAGGCTTGGTGGCATTTGCAAATCTCACGTGCATAACTGTGGACTTGCTGTGCTTAAGGATTGTGAGTGACAGGTCATAGCAAACAAGACAGTCAGCGAAGGAATAGTTTGTGGGTCGTCTGACCTGAGTGAAGTACCCAGACAAGGAAGTTGGTGTTTACACTGAGGTGAACTGGGACAATGCAGTCATATCCACCTGCGAGAGTGGACACAAAAGCAGGACACCTGAACCAGTTGCTAGGTGAAGATGGGCTGTGTAGCTCACAGCCCTGCCGGGATGGAACAGGAGCCTTTCTGAGTTCTGGCACATACACTGCTTGGTGCCTATACAGCTTCTGAACAAGTGATGTCTGTGATTACTGAGGCAATGGAGGTGCAAATTTCAGGAACAGCCCATCAGTGTGTCTGAATGCCCTCCACAGCAGGACTCGTTCAGGGGCCAAAGGCAACTGAGCCCTCAACAGCCTGGGCATGGTTGGATAGGAATTTGCACATAAATTTTGAGAAAGCACAGGAATTTCCTTGCTCTCTTTTGTAGCAATTGTTTATAAGTGCAAAGTGGAAGATGAAATTTCCTTAGGCTAGTCTTGGTTATTGTCTCATTCTTTGCACGTGACAGGTTTCCTGGGAGCATCCCTGCCAATGCAGCAGTCGTTGAAAAAGGCAGCTGGAAAAGGAGAGTGAAGAAGAGCCTGGCTCTGCGGCTGGGAGGTCCCTGCAGCACAGGATCAGAACCAGAGCGAACAGGCAGTTCTCCTCTTATCTGATGTAGCCTGGAAAGCAGACAGATAGGACTGCAGCAATCAGTATGATGGGAATGTGGTGGGTGGACTCTACCAAGAGAAAAGAAACCCTCCCCTCTATGGATGAACCTTCATCTCTCCGTTTCCCCCCTCTCTAGTCATCATTCTGGTAAGAGGGAGGATCTCTTACCCATCCAACGATGAGATGAAAGAGTGCCCCCCATTTGACACTTCATGAGTTGGCTGAACCCTACAAAATGATCTTCATAAAATCCTGATTCCAAAGCATCAAAGCCTTTTTCTGACTGGTAAAAACCCTAAAAATTCCTGGAAGAACTGCCAAAGGGCAATGGGGCTGATTCTGTCAACTGCCTTTGGTTAGAGCTGGGTTTGGTTATTTATGGGGGCCGGGGGAGGCAAGAACTTTCCAGATGGGCGGCTGAACCAAATACAACAATGATAAAAATCAGTGCAGTTACATGAAGGGAAAAGAACGCCTGCGCTGAAGGGCTGCTTGAGGAACACACTTCCCTGTGCTGAAACGTCCCTCGGCATGGTGCTGCTTGTGGCATCCCACCCCGCAATGTTTCATCCCCATGCACTGCCCAGATACCTCCTCTGTGTCTGCAGAAACGTGCCATTTTCTGGGGGTATCCTGCCTGGATTTAATGGTACCTACCTAATAAGACTCTATGCTGATTGAGGAATAAGTGAGGAGTAAATACCTTATCAGACTAAAAACATGGTCAGGAGAGTAATCGCCCAAACGCAATCAGAAGTCATCCCACCCCAATGACATTATAGCAGGGCTGGTCTCTCAGCCCATGCAAGAAGCCAACAACTGATTAGCAGCGTGACTTTTGTCTGCCCAAAAAAGCTGCGGTGTTCTGATGTCCCAGGTCATGCTGGGGCTCCAAAGCAGCAGATGTGTCTCTCGTGAAATTGTGGCTCGGACACTCAGAATCGGTGTGTGAGGGACTGAAGTTGGGACACAGAGTATCAAACAGGTTGCACAGAAGCCCTTGGATGAAAAGTGAGGTGTAAAGATGAACATCTCCTGTGTGAAATGTCTGAAGAAATTTGCTGTTGCAGTGTGATGGTGTAAAGGAACTGAGTGAGCAGAGGGACAATCTTCAAAATCATCTGGGTTCTTAAGTCATCCTGAAGTATGAATTCTGATCATTGGTGTGCTCTGTTGGTGTGCGTGGCACTGCACAGTTAAAAGTCAGAGTGAAAAACTGTCCCTTTTCCAAAGGCATTGCATGCAGTCTAGGCAGAGAAAGCACGAGAAAGCATAAGAATGGCAGAAGATAAGGGATTGGGACTGATCGTTAGATCTTTGTATGCATCCAAGAACAGAGGAGGACAATTCAGTAATTCCTTTAAGAATGAAGCTTGCTCGACATCTGCTTTGCAAGGAAGCATGCTGAGTATCTGGTGCAAGTGGGAAGGTGTCTAGGAGTCAGGACTAAGTGGGAGAAATGAAATATCTGGTGAGAAAGGAAATTTGCTGGAAAGGCTTGGAGTTGGTGACTGCAAACTGCCTTTGGCTGAGTGCACCCTTGGGTTTCCTGTGCTAGTGAAGGTTTGGATGCCTGCATGGGTTGTTAACAGCAGTACAATTAGCCAGTCCGATATCATCATCTTCCTAGTGTTGATCTTTATTTTTAGAGGCATCTTTTGGTGGAAAACCTCCAGTACTGTCATGGAAAGGACATGCAAGGGGTATGCAAAGAAACCGTCCCTTGGGCAATTCTTTTTTCCCACCCACTGAGTCCTGTGGTACTTCTTTCAGCCTGGTGTTCACACTCCTTGGCCCCACCTGCTGATCAATACGTGTTTACACTGTTGAAAAGGTGGTGACGCTCAACCTACTGAGGCTGCTGTTGGTCACAACGCAGGGAATTCCAGCACGCTAGGTAAGTTAATGAAACTGGGGGAATCAGTCTGCCTGATCCACCAGACAGAGCCTTGTTCAGCTGGGTTTCTTTGTTTAGGGCAGGTGTGTGGTCCCACTGTCACGTTGCCTTTCACCAGCCTCCTGTCTTGTGGGAGCCCAGCCCTGTCACCTGCTAGCGAAGGTGCTTGCTCTTGTCTCTGCTCCTGACCCACGGATGGACCCAGCACTTCAGCAATTTGGCAAGAGAAGGCCAGGATGAGGTGAGTGATTTGTTTGCTAGTGAGATGGCAGGATCCTTGTTTCTTGTCAAAGGCACGCGAGGTAAGAGATGCCATCGACGTTTCAAGGTGATCTTACTGTAGGCCTTCGTCTGAAATGACACTGTTCATCCACACTTTCTCTCCAGCTTCTTGATGAAAACAGAGAATTTTCTCCTGCTGTCTCCAGTCTCTGGAAAGCCCCTAGACAAAAGAATTTTTCAGACACACCATTTCCTTTTGTGAATCAAACTCTAACCCCTTAATGTTCAGCAAATAATTTGTTCCAAAGCGACTGTGTTGTATGTGATCGTAATTACATTTGGTTTTTAATAATCACAAACACTCCTGTTTTCTAAGAACCAGCAAAACTGATTTCCAAATCATTTAGTTTGAATGGCATGTTTTGTGTTTGTGTAGCATCTTCTCCCCCATATGCGCTTCTAAAGAAAAACAAACAATGTGTTAAAAAAAAAAGCAAGTGTGGGGGGGAAAAAAACCTTGGAGAACTTTAAAAGACTCTAAACCTGAAAAGGGAGGGGTGGGATCAGCTAATTTGTCCCTCTTTTGTATGGTTTATTAAGCCTTTTGTTCTGGAACGCATGGGTTCAGTGGGAAAGCGGTTTTTGATATATAATGTATTTACTTTTGCTAATTAATTAAAGCAGTATTCATATGAAAATGCCGACTGATAATGGCTTTCACAGCAACAACTGTGTTTTTTAAAGTAGCAACTTTTAATTACAAATTGACTGGCAGAAATATATAAACCCAAATATTGTTCCGCTGATTTCCTTTTAACTGTGTTACTCTTGCTTGATTTATCGGATTAGGGCTTTTCACACATAGTGCGTACAAGATATTGTTTTTAATGAGAAATTAAAAGATTACCAACAATACCCATAAACCATTAAAAACACAAACTCTAGATGAATGGTAATTAGACAGAATGATTTGAGGCTGATAAATTGGAAGCAATTAATGTATTTGTTTGGGATTCTGAAGATAGCTCTGGGTGTTCCAGAAAGCACTGAAGGGTTCAGATTTGGTGCTGAATTGCATGTGGAGATACCTGCACTGCTTCGAGTGTCAAGGGGCACCAGTAGAGCACCAGTGGAGATGATGCTGACAGGGCTCCCCTGGGCTTTGAGAAGTTACGCGAAGGGGTTCTGTGAGGAGGGTGAAAGGGCAGGGCTTCCTCGGATCAAACCCTTTCTGTGTTTCACTGTTACCGGTGATGTAAGGGAAAACTCGAGGAGGTAAGAGGGGGAAAAAGTGCTGAGGAGAAGTGAAGGTTTCTCATCTGTGCTGTGGTTTATCAAGATTGCATCTTCTGCTCGACCTGAGCAGTCCTGAGTCAGTAGGCCTGTGTGAGACGCTCTCTTTTGGGAGATGAGGAGGTTGCATTCATTAATGGTGACTTGTAACCCCAGCAAGAGCATCCTGTTTCTATTCTTTCTCTTATTCTTGGCAAAGCAAATGTTTTGGGATTCTATTTCAGCAAAAGGAAGTACTCTCGGGTGGTGATGCCTTTTGATATTGTTCCTTGTACTTGGGTCTAGAACAGAGCTCATCATGATTTGCCATCTCAGGAGAATTTCTTAGGACAAGAAAAGTAGCCAAAATCAAGTAATTGCCTAAATCAGGATAGTGATGTCTTTTCTCAAAAATCTTAAAACAAAATAGCCTTCTCCACCCCAAAACATAAAGCCCCAGGCGACATATAATCTGAACAATTGAAGCACCTCACTTTGATTTTTATTATTTTTATTTTCAAGTTTTGTCCAGGTGTAAATTAAACAGAACGTTGAAACAGATAGTCATGGCAAACACACACATGAAACCTTTTCCCCATTTCCCCCCAAGTCAGGAATATCCATTAGAATCCGCCCTTTCTTACACACAATGTTTTCCTTCTGATAACTTGGCATTCCTGATGGGGGATGGGGAATTTTTCATGGAAAAAAAAAAAACCAAAACTTGAAATGGAATTCTGCAAGTGGAACTCCCCTCTCTGCCATTGGCTTATCTCTGTATTCCAATCCCTGTTTTGGATATATTTGTTCCATGAGGCTTTTCAGTTTTTATCCACTGTAGAAAGAAATGCATTATTTAACAAGGCAAGAGCACAGTGTATGCCCTTCACGTCTAACCATCAGCTGCTGGTGCCTTGTGCGGGGAGCCAGGTTTTCAAAGGAGCTCATATTCCTGAAAGCACTTAGCTGAGTGGGTGCTGGTGGGTGCTCAGTTCTTTTGAAAACCTGGTTGTCACGTTCCTAGTGGAAACTGTTGGATGGAACGGGATTTTTTTTGAGGCTTTGCTCTGAAAAAGTATGTTTTCTATGGAAACCCTGTGGCTCATCAAGTATACGGCCCAATTCTTTCACTTGTTGAGCGTCTTCTACCCACACATAAGTCTTGCTGGTACTCTGAAGCTTACGTTTGCAGGAGCAGGAGCCTTGTCTTCTGTCCCTGTGGCTCCATCCCTGTGCAGCACGCTGTGACTCTCATGGGTGATTCATTACGGCTATCCTCTGTCCTACTGGAGTCGTGGTTGGCTTGCTTCCAGGGGTGAACTGGACAAGATACTGCTTCACCCCATGGCCTTACTCTGGGGAACGCTTACTGGGTTGTTGCTGCTGCTGTGAAGTAGCTTCTTGGGCATTTAATGAAGTATTTTTTTGTTCCTTGTACACCAATTCAGCCATCAAATTAATAAATAAGGTGCTTGGAGGAGCCACCTGGGACCTATTGCAAATGCTGAATGCCAGTAAAATCCAGTTGCATGTAGCAAAAGGGAAAAGACCAATAAGGAAACAATAACAGAAAAGCTCTATTAAAAAGGCATATGGATACAATGTTGCTGGCCCAGTTAATGAACCTGTTATATTCAGTAGTGCAATAAAATCCAAAGTAATGGCAAATGAAACTTAATGCCTTGTAAAAGAGTTCAGCTCCTTTCTTCCATAGCGACTCTTTTTGAAATAAAGGCCTGGTCCAGCAGGAGGGGTGTGTGTGCTGCACAGCTCAGATAGTGTCTTAGGAAACATCTGATTAGCTGTGGACAGTGTTCAGGTTGTTTGAAGTGTTCCGGCTTTTTTGGCCAGCCCAGCCTTCTGCAGGAGGCTGTGGAAGAGGGCGGCACATGGAGAAGTTGACCTTGACCCTGTGTGTGTGGGATCCTCTGTGTTCTGCTCTGCCCTGCAGGCTCAGGGATCGCTTCACACTAGTCCAGCCAGGAAGCTGCTGAGGTGATGTTACTTTTTTTTCCTTTATTCTCAAATCCCTGTGTTTTGCCATCGTACTGGCTAGAGCAGCGGGCTCAAAAGCCCTGCAAAAGAGAGGCAGAGGAGTCCTCCTAAGCCTGCCTCTGTGTGCATTCTGTCTGAGGTTTGGTCCAGACTTTTCCCTGACTTTTTACAGCATGTGATTCCTGCCTGCTTAAAGCAAACCCCATTGGTGTGGGGACAATAGACCCATGATTTTGCTCCCTATTATAGATTCTGGGTAGTAACAGTTTCTTTAAGTTGTAGAGCTAAATCCCGATTGTCTTTACTCAGCTCTCAAGTCAAACTTCCTTTATGCGAGCAAAAAAATATGTGGGAGCAGGAGATTTGCAGCACCCAGTGTTTTCTGGTGAAGACAGTGGATATTTTTTGGTGGTTTAGTGCCTGGTCTTTGGGAATTAAATAACTGCTTGAGAATTTTAGCTTCATTTCAAAGGCATGTTTCTAGCCCTTCAGTTTCTGTGACCCCCTCCCCCCCGCACCTTGTAATTTGAAAGTGTGACTTGGATATGCCTGAAAGACTGGGGATCCACAAGGCAGGGAAAAAGAACCCAAAGCTGATTGTTATTAAAAACAAACACCACCACCCCCTCCCCAAACTGATGGTATTTGAATTCCTGGGTTTGCATTGCTGATTTTGGGCCAAGGGAACTGAAGGCAGGTAGAAGCCTGACTTGCATTAGATCAGAAGCAGGAACCTGGCAGTTTGCTTGAAAATGGCCTGAGCCTGTTAAGCCTGGTGAGCCAGCGCCTGCAAAATGGGTGAGCGGGGACACAGTGAGTGCCACAGAGGGAAATACCGGCCCTTAGAGAAAATCCTTCCTGCTCCCACCCATAAAACCTCATTTTTCTGGAGAGAAGAATCAGTCCCGCAAAGGGTGATATCCCCACCTCCTCCTTTACTAATCAGGTTCTCTTAATTTGCAGTGCTTAGTTTCCCCACATGAATTGACTATAGTTGGTAGATAAAGCTGTGAACGGCCCTTTTAAGTTCAAATGATGCTTCTAGCTGCACATTGCTCAGTTAAAAATGTGCAGGGTCCTTCTTTCCTGACATGTGCTAGCAGAAGTCATGGGGTGCACCCTGAGAAGCAGCCCCTGCTTTCTTTATTGTTGTTTTTTCCTTCCTCTGGTGGCACGAGTCAGGGGCACTGCCACTCCGAACCGACGGTGTCTCCACTTTGACAGTCTGTCCATTTCATTGTTTGAGCTGTGGCATGCTATAAGGTTTATCTTGATCTGCTGTAGTTGACAATAAAGGGGCAAATTTCTGAAATTCTAGTGGGATTTCTAAAGATACTTCCTTCCCCCTTTCCCCCTCGAAAGGAAGCAACCTCCTGCAAACTCACCAGCCCGCTGCTTTTCTTACAGGGTCAGGGCTGGCACCCTTCATTAGCTTCCTGCGTAACCATGGGTTTGACTTGGCTTCTCTTAAGGTTCTTGCTGAAATTGGTCCAACGCTTTATCCTCGCATCCGCCCACGCACATGAATTCCTCAGTGTCATAAGTTGGTTCAGATCCATGTAAGTCATGGCATCTCTTCTGTCTTTGTCCCTTCATCCACCCGTGTGAAAAATGTGTGGAGTTGTATATATTTGCATTTGCCTCCATTTACAAGGTGGGGAGCCTTAGTGATGTGGAACTAAGAGATGAGGGCAGCAAAGACATAGTCTGTGGAAGGTTATTAGGGCTTTTGAATAATGAAATGCAAGACTATCCCTTAAAGCTGGATGTGAAGCCTGCTGAGTTCAATGGAGAGCTTTTCGTTGATTTTTGTGAGCTCTGGATCAGTCCCTTCAAAAGCAGCAAGGACTACGGTCCTAGTCAGATGATATCATTGTGGTGATAGGGCTTAGCATCTACGCAGGACCCTAAATAAGACCTCAGGTCTATCAGAAGTGCTCACCATGAAAGGAACAGGTCCTATACTTGGTATTACACCAGAGGCCAGTAGGTGTTGTGTGCTTTGGAAACTCAGCTCCTTTGATTAAATGAGAACACCATGTATTTTCAAATCTGGTTGCTGTTGTAGTTGTTGAATGCTTGAAAGTCTCTCTCTGAACAAATTTTTAGACTGCCTCCCCTTGCGTTTCAAAACTGAATTTTGCAAGGTGTTATGTTCCTTCAGCTCTTAGGGCTACACGCGTACGTACACAAGGACCTTAGGAGGATCCCTGTCGGGAAATTTAAAAACAAAAGAAACCAAAAAAGATTTGGATCTTTTTTTAAAAGAGTTAGATCAAGGACGTGAACATTCGAGATCATTTTCGAAATGGCAGGCCAGCCAGCAATTTCACAACTAGATCTTGATTTGAACTCTGAAACTTCAGCAAAACTGGGGTATGTGATCCCAAGACTGGGGTTGTCTAAACACGGAAATCACTCAGAACTCAAGTCAGCAAAAATGTAGGTAAAGGCACTAAATAAATGCAGCGGTCACGGGTAGCTAATCTTCCCACCCAGGAGCTCTGGTGTTCTCGGTACACAACCATTATCATCTAAAATACTGCCTGTCCCATTGCAGCCTGGATTTGGTCTCCTTGCCTGTGGATTAGACATAAGGAATATAAAACAAAATACATGCACAAAACCCTTGTGTTTCCTTTGCAAAATCAGGCTGTGCACATAACTAATTCTTTTCATGTTAATCTACACTTACAACCCGATAACAAGCTAGAGCTTTCTTCTAACCAGGCTTGATTAAATTTGGAAGATTTCTTCCCAACAGGAGAACCCTTTCTGCTTTCATGCAGTAAACATGATTTTGTGCTTTCTGTATTTCCCTTTTTTATTTTTATTTCAGGAATTCTTTTTTTCCTCCTTCTTCTTATTATTATGAATAAGCTAGTTTTAAATCAATTTCAACAGCTGGAATTAATTTTCCTGTTACTGACTCTTCACTTGGGCCTGTCACAGAGCGGGAGGCTTTCTATTAGCATAAACATAACTGAAAGCTCTGGAATTTGCATTAATGTACTTTTAACAAGTTGACAGTCTTTTGGCACACGCTCCTGAGATCTGAGAAGCAAGGGGAAAAAAAGACTGTATTATACCTTACACTGGCTGGATTGTAAGAAGCTGTCAGGTAAAACCTCAGGTTTCTTTTCCTACTACAAAAATATGGGACAAAATATCCACTCATGAGCAGGTGCATATATCTGACAATTTTGCAAAGTCCTTACTGCTTGCCTCCTAGTCTCTGAAAGAGCATGCTCACAACTTTGGGAGCAAGCTGCTGTATTGTTATTTAATGGTTGTAGAACTTGCACAAGGGCTAGGGGTGCAAAATATTTTACAAAGGTTTTAAGGGGTCTTAGGAAACGTATATTTTAGTGACGGGCCTATGGGTGCTTTGAAAAGTGATCCAGACCCTGCTAAGTAAGTCAGAAGGTGTGTCACGTAAAGAGCTGGCCCTACAAGCTCCTTGCTACCACCAGGTAGGAATTCAACAGGGCTCGGCCTGGCAGTTTTGCCAGCAGATGACAAATCGTAAGCGAAGACCCGAAGTCCGAGACGATGGTTTTATACATCTCCGTTGAAGCCAAATAATTAAAGTAAGGGTCTTTCCATTTGCTTCCAGCTCCAAAGTGGCAAGTGAATTGTGGCTGAACCTGGCCTTCCTTAGCCACAGGATCAGAACCCAATTTGTAGATAAACAGAACCTGATGTTCCCACCAAATGGCATGGCCGTAGCAGCAAGGGAGGATGGCTATTAGGAAAGCTGGTGTCGGTGACATTTGGCTGAAGTCTGCTGGCTTTGCAGTGAGTGTGTAGAGAAGTAGCTGGGCAACTGCTGGATCAGTGTGGGCAACCAACGAGCTGGTCTGTGTGCCGCTGTCTGCGTGAATGGGTTCTGCCATGGCTGGAAGCGAAGAGTTAACTGAGCCCCCACACTGCAGGCATGGGCCTTATGTCCATTAAGGCTATCAAGGCAGGTAGCTCTGGATCCCTCAGCTATGTAGATGTTCCTCCTGCATACCAGTGGGGCTGATATGTCTATTTAAAGAATGCAGTATGTTTTCACTAATTATTTAGGATAAAGGTGTATTTGCAAAAAACGTACAAGCCAACATCAAATTTGTATGTATACTTATATGTGTTTCCAGCTGTACTAGAAAAGTAGGCAGGAGAAAAATACTTGGGCTGCAGATCAGACTCACATCAGTTGCCATGGGAATAAAAGGAATACTGAGAATTGAGGGAATCCTTTAAACTACAAGATTTTTTAAATTGAGTTCTTATTTGACTGTTTATTTAGGCCCTACATTAAGACAAAAATATGTGTTTAGCCAGCTCCTCCTGCTGGATCCAGAGCAACTATTAAAGCTTATTTCCACAGCGAGATTGCTGATCCTGGCCCCAGAACAGAGAAGACGGAGGCCTGGCAGAAGGGCTGTGCTTAGTGGCACTCGGCTCGCCCTGCGGCCAGGGGCTCGCGCAGCCCCCTCGCAGCTTGGCACGGACAGGCGGCCTTTATGCTTACATGGTAAAGCTGCTGCCAGTGGTTTTGGCGAGGATGCGGTATTCGTCTGCTCCAGGCATTGTTCCTGGCTTTGCCTCTTGATTTTTGGAAAGACCAAAATGGTACCCCTTCGGTCTGGAAACTATGACTTGATCTGGCCGGCACGGGAGTGATCTGACGCTGCTTACAGGCAGTCGTATGGGAATAGTCTCACTGCTGGGAAGAGTCACTGAAAGGTCTGCTAGCTAATTAGCAGGGGGATTGTAAACAGCTAAAACCTGACTGAATTCCTCTGTCAACTCAGGACAGGATCCCCCTGCCACTCCTTTTTCTGCCTCTTCACTTTTTGACCACAATCGGTTCTTCTGAAGATAATTTTTCCTCTCATGGCTGTTTGGGTCATTACTATGAAAACTTACCGTGGCTGTTGTTCGTTGCCTATAGGAAAAGGAGCAACTCAGTGCTGTGGAAGGGCAGTATCTCCTCAGTCCCTTTCAAATCCTTTGTAGTTTGTCCCTTTCCCAGGAAAAGTCCCCAGGGATGCTGGCTGAGAGCAGAGGCAGCCTGTCCAGCGCTGTTTGGCTCAGATGCTGCTGTCCTGTCTTGCTTTGACTGATGGAAGGCACTTGAGGTAAATCTGCCTAGCTGTGACTGAATCACGTAATTTTTCCTGAGCTAATCTGCCTGTGTACTTGTGGCTGTGTGGAGCTCACTGCAGGTTCCTTGTCCAACCAACAGCCCATGCCAGACTGGATGGGATAGAGATACTTTGGTGAAGTCTTGAGTAGCAGTCACTAAAGTGGTGGAGTGGAGAACGGGATGCTTCTTCATTCAAACCTCCAGACCCTATGATCATGAAGCCAAGAAGCCTTCTGAAAGATTTATCTCCTTCTTAAGGCACTTCAAAGAGCCCCCAGAAGAAACCAGTTGTGTTGACATAGGCAGTGCATCAGGGCCACAAATGCATGAGCCTGTCACCCATCTGACATCTGTGTGTCGTCTTTTGATAAAAAAGAAACATTTCTCCTCTTTCACAAAAAGACATTTTCCATACCTGCCAACCCAACCCCTTACAATTGCATGAGCCCAGAAATAATCCCAGATGCAGGAGCGGTGAAAGGATAGCATAACATTGGAAGCAGAGGTCAGCATCTGTGCTTGTGGTGAGGGAAGCTATCCAAAGCCAAAGGCCAAATGCCTACACCAGCACTGACTTCACCAGCATCAACGGAGGGCATTGCGTGAGCCAACGCTGACAGCATCAGGCCCTGGTCAGGGTTCGTGTGTGTGAGCAGCGGGCAGAGGAGCTGTGGGCTGGGAGAGCTTTGCAATGATGGGAAGAGTGTGGGAGGGGAAAAGAGAAGGGTAGTTTGGTTTAGAGATACTGTCCGCAGCGCTGATTCACTGGGCTAATCGGATCTCCGTGGCATTTTTCCTCCGGTATCTGCTCTGGGCGTCTGTCACTGTTTTTGAGAATTTATCTTTCTCATCAGAGCTTGGGGCTTTTTGTTGGGTTTTTTCCCTTCTTCATTCAATGCCTGTGAAAGGAAAACATTTGAAAACAAAATGTCCTTTTTTTTTTTTTTTTTTTTTTTTTTTTTCAGAGCTCTGTTCAGTAGGCCTGAGCTGTGATGAAGTTCCTTGTCATGTGAATTGCCAAGGAATGTGGGTGCCCTGTGGGCAGTGGCCAGCCAGGACTACCTACAGCCTCTGCTGCATCCTTCCATTTTTTGGTAGGAGTTCTCAGTTGCCCCCAGTCTCAAAACAGTACTTCAGGGCCACACAGCAAAGGCTGCTGTATAGTCATTTTTGGCCGAAGCATGCCCTGTGGCATGGACCTTGTGGGTGAAGGTCTGGGACCTTTCCTTAAGTCACCGTGTTTCAGGCAAGCATGAGGACTAGCAGACTGCGATTGAAACTGGCAGCTCTGATGGGCGACGATGGAAAAGAGTACAGCCTGGCCTGGAGAGGAGTACAGCCTTGCCTGGTGGGTCCTTGTCCACATCCTCCCATGGAAACAGCCTAATGAAAAATAGCTGACGAGCTTTTATTATAGCTCAGGTTCTGGTGCTGTTAACCGAGGGGTTTGAGAAACTGTTGTGGAGCTCCACCCTGTCCTGTCAGTCTGGCCCGCATGGATTGAGGTGAAGCCATGAGCTAAGTGGAGCTCGTGATCACCGGTGTGCCAAACCTCCAAACTCTGCAGCGTGGAAAAAGGGGTTCAAGTATTAGTTATTATCTGGCAGCTGCAACCTCCCCTCCAACTCCTGTTGTATCAGTTAAGCTGAGCACAGCAAGAGAAGGGGGGCTGTTTGGGGAATATCTGATAAAAGAACTTTAGCTGTGCAAAGCTCAATTGGTGAGACTTCTCCGTAAACATCATCTGTTGTTAATTCAGCCTTGCATGCTTACAGACAGACATTTGTGTTGATTATGTGTGTTTTCTGGAGGAGAGATTTTTTAAATATGGAAATGAATGGAGCTATTTGCACAACTGGTTAGCATCCATTTCATATTATTACTGAATATATGTATTATGGAAGTGCCTAGAGACCTTAGGCTGTAGTAGAGCTTCACTGAACAAGGAGCAGACTATGCCTAGGGGAGATACGCCTTACTACAAGTAGTTGGAGATGGTCCCAGCCGGGGCAGACAGCTGGGCAGAGGGAGGGCAGGCACAAGGGGTGAGGTGACCTGCTCAGGGCCAGGCTGCAGGTCTTCTGGCTCTGCCCAGTCCTGAAACACTCACTGCTGGGCTCCCAAGCTTGTCTTGGGCAAGTGACAAACAAGGATAGCCATGTAAGCAAGCGATGGTATTGCTGTAACTCTCTCTGCACTGGTTTTACTGTCCTTCTCGTGATATGTCTGGCCTTAGACCCCGAGCTTTTGAGGGAAAAAGTGCTGGTTTTCTTGAGAATAAAGCATGATGCTAGTTTTATACTTTTTCTGTATCCAAAGTGCCAAGGACAATAAAAAAAATGTTCTTCTCACTTAAATAACATGAAAATTCAAACAGTGGTCTCAAAAGCATGTATATTAGTTTATAGGTCTGTATAAATCAATATGTTTGCGTGCCTAAACTTGAGGACTTGGAATAAGGCAATGAAAGGGAGATCAAATATAATTGTAAGTGGAGATACAGGCTGTTCTGAGCTGCTTTAGGATACTTTGGTTGAGTATTTAGATGTGAGTGAGAATCTGAATCCTCCTTTGCTGGAGCTGAGGTTTTGTGCATTTGAATTTCTACAGTCTTGAATGTGGAGCGTCAGGAGATCAGCTGAAGGTTATGGCCATTGTAACCGTATCCCAGATGGGGCTGGTGTGGGACAAACCCCAGCTTGTTTCTTGCAGACAGGTTCCAACATAGAGAGTTAAGTCACTAATTCTAGACACCAAAAATGTAGAAATGCCAGTTGACAGGTGTGTCCCACTATCGTGGGGTGATACTTGTGATGCCTCTGCTCTTGCTGGGTAACACCATAACCCCAAAAAGGGCTCACGCTAGTTTCCAGAGGCAGTTCTTGGAGTGAAGTGTAAATTTTCTTTGCATGCTTTGTCCTGTCTAAGCTGTTGCTACCATCCTCCTTACTCACTGGTGCCTTTGGCCTGATCTTTTACGTGCCAGAATCAAGTATCTCTGTATTTCTTCTTTCTGTCCCGTAGTCAAGGATTTCCAACAGCATTCAGGGTCGGCCAGACTCTGCTCCTATTGCAACCAAAAGGTGTTTTTTCCACTGACTTCATTGGGCACTGTTAGGGCAGGGCTTGGCGCTGTTGGAAATCCCATATACCAGCTGACTGAGCAGGCAGGGAAGGGGCTTGAAGGATCTAGCGTGTTTCATGGCAGAAGCAGCTTTTTGGAGAAGCGGTATACATTTCTCACATTTTTTTTGTGATGTAGTAGGTTACCTTGCTTGGGAGTGTTGTGGCAGGCATAGGACACATAGTCCTATGTGCAGCTGTGTAAATCCCTTCCAGTGCAACTGGAAGCAGTTGAGGAGTCAGTGGGAATATATAGAAACATTTGTTCCTGAAAGGAGCTTACAAGTTTCCTTCTGCCTGGTCTATAGTATTCCTCTGACTGACTTTTTTTTTTAAAACTTTCAGACTATTTCAATTCCTCTCTTAACACTGCAATATCCCTTTTCTTGAATACTCATTCCCACAAGTCTCAAAGCTGCACCAGCCCTACAGGGACCAAAACAATTGTCGCCACGCACAGGACATGTACCAAGCCTGTGTTCTTCTGGAACTGGCAGTAGGCCACAGCCAAGAGCCCTCTCCCATCTCAGGGTGAGCACCTGTCACTGATGCAGCTGTCACGCTGGCTGCAGGACCCCAAGCTGAGCTTTGAGCGCTATGGGGAGGCTATACAGAGGGGACACCAGGTTAACATGACCTCAAGGAAACCTGTCCTCAGCCTCCGCTTCATTAACGTCACCCAAACCTTCAGAACCTTCCTGTGATACCAGGATGGCCACTTGTTATGGCTATCACAACGGTAAAATTGTCACAAGTAAAGCCATCCCATTGTCCAGAAGTAGAAGACAATAACGTGGGCACAGAGGGCCCATCCTCCACACCCCCCTTCCCCTCGCGACTCCTCCACGCTCAGGAAGTGGCAAGGCTGTAGTGTGTGGCCAAAAACAAGGCAGAAAAACTCTAGTGCAAAAGGGAGTTAGAGCTGATTGGTAAGCCAGGCATGGGCACTGAACATCTCTCAAGAGATAAGTCTCTGACGCTTGATTCTTTTCAGTCCTTTTGGAGACCGTGATAAGGAGGCGGCAGTTGCTTTGTCAGGGTTGCTCACACTCTTTTGTGCAGCATGTTCAGTCACTGAACTTGCTCAGATAAGACAAACATCTAAACTCCATTTCCGGAGACACGTACCGGTCTTTGCACTCAGGCAATGGTTATACCAGGGGTGGGCTACCAGAGACAGGACTGATGTTGAACGCCTGTAAGAAGGATGCTTCATTGTAGCTGGTGGTTCTGGGTCTCCTTTGCTTCCCCAGAGCTCCAAAACTGGAGTCCAGATTTTCCAAATGGCCCAAAGATCTGGATTATTTGGCAAAGGTGGCCACAAGCATCCCAGCAGCAGAGGGGCAAGTGCTTCTGAAAATCTCACCAGAATTTTGGGTGCTTTGGGCTGAAAAAAGCTAGGCTCTCCCAAAGTCCAGTTGCATCCAGACCGGTGTGTATCCCATTCACAGGGTGACTCCTCAGCCATCAGAAGAAAACTTGTAGTTAGTGACTGCTCCAGTCACTGCTGAAAGGCAGCCACAGGGGAACAGAAACGTGATTGATTAAAGTGAACAATGTCTGGACATGATTGTCTAGGACAGGCGGTGCAGGAAAATAATGTAGGCAACGTGAAATCTGCAAAGAATTTCCTAAGGTGTCAGGACGTGATAAATGCCCGAGGTAGAAATCAGTCTGGGCGCTACTTAGCACCCCTGCTGTAAGAAGTGCTGGAGCAGCTCTTGTAACTGCAGTTGGCTAGAGTTTCTTTCTGAAATCTCATGCAAAGAAAGAGCTCTGCTTTGGGGAGCAGTCCTGCTAGGAGGAAGAAAGAAGCACTCTCCATTCAGGTGCACTCCTTTTTTTCAGCTTCTGTGCTTTCTGTAGAGGGCTCCCAAATAACTGCTTTTACCTGTGAACTCTGAGAAGTCTTTGCCTGAGTTGGCATGGGCAGATATGCATCAAATGGCCAGAGCTGTCCCTGCTTCAGCAGGAGAAGCAGGCTCGGAGCAGTCATGCTGTCTGGGTAGCAAGGGTTACGGGGCGCTGTGTCTGTGGGTGTTATATTTTCTATGTTGAGACTCAATGTGAAAAGGCTGAGATACAGTTTGTGTTAGACCTGTGGGTTTCAGGGGCATTGTAATATATCTGAATACATTTTACTTGTGTTTCTGGCATCTCCCAGTCTGGCAAGAAGCAATCAAGTACCTTCTGGTCACCTAGGGAAGTAAATCCATCTAACAAACCGTCACAACCCAGAGAAGACTCAGTTCCTTGGCAAGGGGATGATTCCTCAAGTTGAACAGTGACAACCTGAAAAATGCCTGTCTTGTTCTCCTGCCCTGGGATGTTTCAGCATGTCCTTGCTGCCTGCTACCCACCATGAGCAACATTCTGAGGTCCCTTAGCCCCATAAAAGCTTCATTTTCTAATTCATGGTGTTAGCCTACAGCCCTGTGCTCAGCCTAATGGGAGGCTGATTCCAGGTAGCCTTGGAGGAGATGAGAAAATATGTCAATATTGGAAGGGAGGGACTGCAGGAAGAAAGTGGCTTTGACTTTTTTGGGTGCAACTTCTAGTGGTTTTGTTTTTCAGAACGAAGATAACGGAGTTAAACTTGGTTACACAGTGGTGTCCATCCCCGCCTCCTAACTCAGGACTAGCCCCTTGCAACCTCCTGAGGCCTTGGCTTGGTAGAACTGACTGTACAGCCTAAGGATCAAAAAGAGCCATGTACTGCTTCTGAGGAGATCCCTCTGAAACTGTCACCTCACACAGGGTCAGTTTATGCATGAGGATAGCAGTAGCAGACTGGTGTTGGCGTGTCCTAAACTGTGTGCCTAATTTTGCTGATGTTCTACACTGAAAATGGATGTACTTTAGATGCCTCCTAGGAGTTCTGGAGGGAGAGGGACTGCTGAAACATTAGGAATTAACTTCATTATTCTGTCTGAACCTCCTCTGAGAGCTCTATGTGAAGGCATTTAACAGAAAAATCTTCTTTTCCCTCCTCAAGCAGATTTCAGCTAAAAGCCACCAAGAGAGCTGGGGACCTTCAGCACTTAAAGGATTTGGTCCCTGTTGAAAGCACTGTCACCACTATGTCCCTGGGGATGTTCTTCCTTGTGACCCTGCACAGTGCTCGGCTTAATCCTCTTGTAAGCAGCAGTTGCATCACTTGGGCATCTCAACCCCTTTTATAAACCGAGATACCAGTTATAAGATGCCATTAAATTTTTAAAACGCTGCAATGGAAAGGCCTTATTATTAGGCTATCTAGGATGCAGCTCTGTCAGTGCAGGGTTCTTCAATTAACTGGGATCCCAGTCATTACTATGGCAGGGTTTTTTTTGTTAATTGCTACTACCAAGGCAATGATTTAAGGCGTTTAGGAATTTCAGTGATGTTTCTGTTCACTGTCAGTTGCCCAGGGTCAAATATTGGGCCTAAGGCACGTTGGTGGTGTCCTCCTGCTGTGAACAGTGACAGAAAATCCTGTCCTGAGAGCTGCTGTTTCTGGGAGGAATGGATGTACACAGACCTCCTCTCTTTTTTTTCATGCTGCACTGGTTTCTCTTTTACAGGTCACTCAGAAGTGCTGTGTAATGGTGTGGATATCCCAGCTTCTCCCAGGCCGTTTTCACCAGGGGCTGGGAGCAGTTTTGGCAAGCAGTGACCTAGTCATGGTGCCAGGGACCAAGTGAATTCATGACCTCGTGCTTCACAGTTTTTCCCCTGTGTTCTGCTGATGTGCTGTAGAAACTGGAATTACATGTTCTGCCTGCAGGCAAAGCAGAGCCCCAGTGCCCTGTGGCAGCATTTCCCAGATGGAAACGCTTCTCCTGCTTTATCTGCATACACCCGTCTGTGTCTGAGGTAGGGTGTACCTGCTGCGCACCTATTCCCCCCAGGTGCCAGTCCATCCTGGTACCCTCTGCTCCCCCCAGGCTTTTATGTCCTTCTTGCTCATCCCCTCCCCAGACCAGCTGCCTGCCCTGATGGAAAGGCAGCCTGTGCCCTTCTTGTGGAAGGCAGCTGCCTGCGTCAGGGAACTCCAGGAGCTGCCCAAGTCCCCAGCAGTGAAACTTTGTTGTTTCAAAGTCACGTTGACCTGAGTGCTGCAGCAAACGTGTGTAGCGTCTGCTGCCGTTGTTTCGCATGAGGGAGCTGCAGTCAAATATTAAAAAGGCAGCAAGAGCATTAAATTATCCGGCAATGGAACATTGTCATTCCTCCATAAAACTATTTTGACCTGCAGTTTTCTATGGAGTCCATTGCTCTTAAATGTGCAGTGAGAAAGGAAATTAAAAATTAATCTTTATTTCCATCTCAGAAGAAAACCTTAATTCTCTGCATTGAAATTATACTCGTAATCCAGGGTAATAAATTATAGTTTTTAATTGCGGCTAGTCACAGCCAATCAAGTGGGAACGTCTCTCTTTCTCTCACTTGCCTTAACTTTACTATACAGAAGAACTCATGGACTGCTGGAAAAAAATTCACATACATTGACTGAGGCTCTTAAAGCTGTGTAGAGTAAGCCCGGGATGTAATTACAGCAGTCAGGCTCTGCTCTTGCCTGGCACCCTTGAGCCAATGACCTGAAAGAACCTTCTGGGCATGAACTGCACCGTAGGCACGGGCACAGGAAAATGGGTAAATTCTGCCATTTCCACATGGAGAAGGTGTGGCGTAGCATCTTGTTCGAAGTTATGTAGTGAGTCAGTGTTGAACGAGGAACAAAATCTTGATCCTGGTTCACCTTTTTGACTATCAGACAACACCCTGCTGAGCAGGGAATAGGAACAAGGCTGCCCTGCTCTGGCCCACTGACCAACTCGGCTGGCCTTCGAGCATCTGGGCTCTGATGTCATACCTCTTCTGACAAAAAGGACAGCTGGTTAAAGCAGATACTTGTTTATGCTTGGTGTCTGATGCAAGTAACCTCTGTGTTCTTTCGCATTACAGCATATTGCAGACAAATGAAATGTTTCTTGGGATTTGACATTGCTGTATTGCGTATGACAAAAGCTACCTTGGAAATGGGCTTACTAAGGCATGGCATGCTTTAGCACCACCAAGGAGGTGTCTGTTCCCAAATAACCGATGCTCTGCATGTGCCAGCTCTTCCCGTTGCTATCCCACAATTTTTATCTGAGTACTTGCACGCTTGCCATACCACTAGACCATCCTGGCTGGCTGTCATCTCACCACTTGCATAGTGGCACTTAGCCAGGGGTTGTTGTCTCCAAGACCAGCCCAAAAGGTATTCAAATACCTGTGCAGTGCAGGTACCTGACCTGCTTATGTAGCACCTTTCTGCAAGCAACATAGCCTTGGCTTTTTTTTTTTACCCATCATATCCCAGGCAATGTGATAGACCTGTGCGAACCAGGAGGGCTTAAAAAGTGTCTTAGCACTTCCAAGCTCAGCTAGGAAACAGGAGAGCCAACAGGAATGCGGTCCTCAGTTGGAGGGAGAAATAGTGGTGGCTGGAGGCCACGATTTTGGGAACAGCTCCTAGCTTTTTTCCTATTTTTTTCTGAATTGTACCAGTATGTGGAAGAGTTGGGCAAGAGAAAAAGGATGGGGAAGTGGCTAAATTATCAGACACATCTATGGGAAAGAGATGAGGTCCACCTGACATAAGCCTTAAGTGGTTTTTATCGATATAATCACAGTGGAGGTGTTTGTTACTAATCAGGATTAGCCTGGCATGTCTGTAGTCATTGACTTGAAAAAGACTGTAAAATCTCTGCGGTCAGGGTCTTCAGTCTGTGAACATTCCTCCTCATAGGCTCAGTACCGTTAGTTGCAGCGAGAACAGTGCGGTGAAATCCTTCCCCTAGGATGCATAAAGAAGTACATATGAAAGAATCTACCAAAGTTTTTTTGCCCAAGACCTCTGGTGTTCTTGATGAGTAGCCCCTAGATTCCAGAGGGGAGGTTTTAAGAGGTCTTACTCTGCATTTGTTAACACTGGCTGTTTCTAGAGAGCCTCAGGTGGACAAAAGGAAGCACTGGCATCAGCAAAACATCCCTTTGCCATTATGACGGTTTCATGCCCTCAGAAATTCTCCTGCCCACCCCACGTCAGTGTCAGTGAGCTGCTGTGCTCATCAGCCAGGGCTGCTGGCTGTGGAGGATCTCTGAACTGGCAGGTCAGGGGGCCCCGAGTGTGCCCTGCAAAGGGCCCCTGTGCAAGCCCTTTACCATCTGTCCTGACTCAGATGATCAGCAGCTCCCCATTAGCAGGACACACGCGTGCTATGGCAGTTGGGTGAAAAGGCTCATTTACCCATGTGAAATTTCACAAGGGAACAGGAGTGGTCTGGGTGGGAATGGCAGTCCTGCGTGCCGTGGGGAGCGCTCCTTCACGGGCTCTGCTCTCTCTGCCCTAGGGCAAGCTTGGAAGTGAATTAGATGGTTACAAGGAGATAAATTTTGACATCTTGGAGTTCTTCTGCCATCTCTGGATGCCTCTGCTCTTTCAAGCGTTTCGTTACACAGAGCGCTCGCAGAAATGTGTGCATCAGCGAGGTCTGCTTCTGTCTGAAGTCCTGGCGATGTCGATGAGCAGCTTGCACTGACCCGTTCTGGCCATGTCTTTGCTGCTACCAGCGTGCAAGTTTTAGCTAAATTAAAGGTAACTGATGTATGCTCGCATATGGTAAGCAAACCTCTGATTTGTTTCATCTGAGCTGCTTTTAAGTGTGAATTCTGTCCCTTTCCTAGGCAGGATTCACCACACCGTAATAAATTGAATGGCTTGGAGGCTTTTCCTGGTGGTATAGTTGAATTTTGCAGTTAACAACCTTTCTTCCTTTCTGATTCTACCAACTGGATTTACCTCTAAGTAATTCTCCTTTCCTGGAGCATTTAAACATGAGTCAAAGCTGCATAGCGTTTCCACTCTTTCGCTGTTTTCCCTCCTAAATCAGTTCCTTACGGTTCTTGGTCATTTTTTATTCTGTCATTATTTCCCACTTTCTCTCTTCGTTTCCTACAAATAATGCAGCGGTAAAACAATAGTTGGGCCTCTTCTCCTAGTTGTTGGAACTGCAGGACAGCATACTCAGATGGCTGCTGAGGTAAGTGACAAATACAGTTTCTTATGGCTCGTGGAAGTGATCCTTACATTTCAAATTAGACAACTGTGTGATGCAGAAGGCAGAGACTGCCAGTTACATGCTCACCCAAAACCTTTGCTTCCCAACAGGGGCAATCTGGGATAACACCCGGTGGACTATAACTTCTATGTGCATAGAGACAAGGCCACTTCTGGAAATTAAATGGTTTATCTAAAGTTATCGTACTGCTGACTGCTCTTTAAAAGAGGTACTTCAGGGCTGGGGAAATAACTGCCATTCTATTTGTCAAATCCAAAGGAAGAATGATCCTGAAATTTATTATCCTGTATGCATAATTTCTGTATTTAGCAACATATTGAAACGAGGATTTATAAACTAAACAAACATGTTTCCGGAAGATGATGGCAGCTGTATGCCTTTAGCGGTAGTGGCAGCATAGTGAATATATCTCATTAGAAAATCTTTTCTTTTATAGGACAATAAAATTAGTGAATGAAAGCAAAAAGAGAGGTATAATGGATCTGGATTTTAACAAGCGTATGAATCAGTATCTCATGAGATCTTGCCTGAAAAAAATGTAATTGTATTTGACTGAGCAAGGACATGCAGAGAATGAGGGAAAGAGAACAGGGGAAAAGAATAGGAGGGATAATCTTGTGACCATGGTTGGAGATTGGACTAAGATGGGGTGGCCTGGTTTTCAGGGCCCCAGCCAGTGGGTTTAATTCCTTGCTCTGCCAAGGACTTCACAAGGGCACATGACTTCTTTTCTGTGGATCTTGGTTTGCCATCGTTACATGAAGACTGGTACTATCGCCCTTCTTGCTTGTGAGAATGATGGCATTTAAAATCAAGAGATTCCACAAACCATGGGAGTGGAGACCATTTAACGATGTTGTATTTTTCCACCCTGCCATATAGGCAATTGTAAGAAATTATCCGTTTCTCATCATTTCATGCTTCATGCACAAAGGGGGCAGACTCTGATTCCTATTAGAACAGTAGCATTGCGTACACGTTTTCCATCGGTGCAGTTATTGAGGCAAGCTGCAGAAACAAGAAAAATAAGGCAAAAGGTCTTTGTGGCTGTGGGACAACCCTTTCCCCACAAGTAACTGTTATACATCTGTTACAGGCAACTGATTTTTTTTTTTTTTTCCTTTGATTTGACTAGGATTGTGTGGGAAGAGGACAAAGATTTATCTGGTGTCTGGAAATTTCCTGTAGTGACAGCAGGAGAGAAAAAAATGTGTTTTGCTTTTCCTCCAGCCTGGAAACATGTAAAAAGAGCTCTTCAATGGGGCTATGCAGTGATCGCTCAGGCTCGCGGCCATGTCATTTACTGTTTGCATGGCTTCCCGCTGATTGGGAAGGAGGGGATTGCCTCCTGTGTCCCCCTGCAGCCTGGGGACACTGCTGTTCCTGAGCCCAGGAGCATTTGCTTTTGCCCACTCCCCCAAACACGTGCCAGCCAGAGAGATTGTCTCTAACGTAGGCTGAGCAGCTCTTCCTCACGCGCTCTTCTGTATCAAACACTTCCCACCTTGAAAACTTCCTTGGTTAACTGCTCATTTCAAAATCATTATTAATGTATTTGCACAGGGATTTTGGAATTTAATTAGCCTCTTTTGAACTGCTCTTAGTGTGTTTGTCTAGAGAAACAGAAAATCCCTCCATGACTTGTTTGCTTTCTTCATTCGTTGGTTTTCACTGGAAGGGAAAGATACCGATGGGTTTTGCAGGGTTGCATCCTCCTGACGCGACTGGTGCTGCATCTGAGGATAAGCCGTGGGGCTCTGCGAAGGAAGATGCTGCTTCTGCGGTGCATCAAGGCCTCTCCTGCCCAGGGGCGGCTGCATGAGCGTTGGCACAGGCTGAACTGCTGAGCACAGTGGGACATGGTCAACTGGTGCTAAGGATCTGTGCAATGCCCAAGCACGTGGCTCACTCTTACTCCTGCCCCAGACACGTTTGCACTGTGGCAGCTGTGCTGGCTGAACTGCACTCCCATTTCCCTCTTCATTAGTTTCCCTTGGGAAATTCAAATCCCTGACTGTGACTTGAATGTATCTCGCTTCCAGCATCTAGAGGCCAACTGGCACAACGGTATTTTCATCTCGCTTCTTGAAAGTGCGTGTTCAGGGCAGCGGTTCCGCTACGCCTCACCCAGAGCGTGTTGCAGGCTGTGCGGGTACATGCATGCAGATCTGCAGGCACTCAGTTTTCATTTAAAGGCTGTTTTAAGTTGGGTTTGGGCTTTTTTTTCTTTTGTTGACCCTGCTTTGAAAAAACAAGGCTGGACAGAGCAGGACAGGGTTTCTGGTGTTCCCTGCTGCTGTTAGGAGCACTCACACATGTGCTCTCTTTCTCTCTCACAAACCACAGTGGTTATGACCACTGCCTCTGGTACTGTTGTATTGGTCCCAAATTGAGGAAGGATGACTAACTTAATCACTTGATAGTTTTGATTTCTAAAATTAAACAGCCTGCCATATGTGCAACACTGTTACTATATTTATGCCAGCAGTTAGCAGACAGCATCAGCCGAGTTAGAGGGGCTTCGCAGCTGCAGCTTGTGCCTGTGCTGCTGTTGTGTGTACACAGATGTTTCTTCGCCTTTTTCCTAAGCGCAGCTCTGTAGACATTTCTCTTGTAAAAACAAAGGCACTTGTGCGCATAGAGCTTTCTGGACAAACTCTCAGCCATTGCTTTGTAAACATGTCCTGATGCTCCTTTGGTGTGTCTCGGCTCCAAAGAACGGGTGGAAGGGTTGAGGGACTGGATCAAATCCAGGAGACGGTGCAGCAAGCCAGAATTGAAGGCTCAAGCCCTAGTGCTAAAGCAGCTGCTCTCTGAAATACCAGGGAGAGCGAGTGAGCTGCAGAACGGGGCATCCCTGGGGAAAGGGTGGGTGCTCCCCACAAGGAGTCACCTCGAGAGCAGAGGGGTGCATGGCCCCGGGGACACGGGCAGCACGCTGTGCTGGGCTGCCTGAGCCCTTCAGGGGATAAAGGACGAGATGCCTTTCTTCCACTGTTCGCATTGTAGGAGCTCAGTTAGCACCATGCACATTTATTTGGATTCTAGGAAAGAGGAAATAAGAATAAGCAGTGGATGAAAGCCAAGGTGAAATGTACTGAAGTGGAAGGAGTGGAGCCTCATTCTTTGGAGGAGGACAGACTGAGGGATGAGATGTTAGTGATTACTTTGGTTCAGCAACATTCCTCTGTGATCTTAGACATGTTACTTAACTTTGTTTTCTAGCAGGAAATCTGGCTTGCCTTGCAGAAGGATTTAAGAGAGGGAATGAATATTTAGCACTAACTAAGAATGTTTGGGTGAAACTGAAATATTTTGACATATTAGGTCTGATTTTACCAACTGACTTGGTGACTTATATGTGCTTTTGTTTGGTGTTGAGCAAGTGTTGCTGCAAAGCATTAGCAGCAGTGTGTTTTGGTAGGGTTGCATGTGCTTAAGTAAGTGGCAGGAGAGGGTTTGTTTTTCATTTGCTTAGGCTTTTTATTTAAAACAATTGGAATCCTTGGGGATTTCTTTCTTGTGGAACAGAGCTAGATGGGTCTGGCAAGTGCCCGTAATGGAAGCAGAGAGTATCTCTGTCCCTTAGGACAATGTCAAATAGAGAAACCCATTATCAATTAGGTCAGAAAAAACCCCAAATTATAGACAAGTTTCTGTGTCTGCTGCATACTGTCCTCTAAGGATGTGTGAATGATTCTGGGGTACAGGGACACCTCAGAGCACCCAGGGGTAAGCCATGCACTTCATAACCCCATGCACTAACCTGTCACTTGTCCCTGCAACTTTTGGAGATCACCTTCCATACCTGAACATCTTTCCAGCGCCTATAAGCTGTCTATAGCTAGTTTTTGTTTGACTCTTAGGTTGCATGATACTTGCATGCATGGACCAGTTTTTATTCTGGAATTTCCCCACAACGTGCGAATTCTCTCATTGACATATAGGGGCAAAATGAAACACTGAGAAGTTGCTTGTTCAAAATCTTCCCTCCACCGTTTTTTGGGGGGATGGTAGTGTTTTTTTCAATTCACTTCCTTCTGCTCCTTGTTTATTGGGAGCTAAGGAGGAGGCCTGTTGCTCTTACTGTTGTTTATTAAGCTTGCTTCCTTTAGGAAGATTTTTCAAGCCCACTGTGGCCAAGGCAGGGAAATGCCTTCCTATGCTCCACCTCTGCTCAGAGGGCAGGAGTCTGGCATACAAAAACACAAACCCTGGAAATACTCCTTTCTTAAAGAGAGACAGAACAGATTCATAGCACTTGAAGTTTTCTTCTGAAACCAGGGATTGGCATTTCCATGCATTCACAGAACTGCTTTTGTACCTTAAAACAGTATCTGCCTTTGCAGGCAAAAGGAGCCTTTATGATTACTGTTCTGCCTGTGGATAGTTCCGGGTAAATTACTGACAGTTCTCAGGTGTCTGGACAGCATGGAGCATTGGGAAAGCAGGAGGGATGCTTCTGTGCCAAAAGGCAGCATGAGCAGCAGGCAGGTGAGCTGGCTTCTCTCTCTGACTTGTCACCTTGGGTAGCTCAGCCTCCCTGCTCAGTTTTGTATTCAAACAGTACTGTTTACCAATTTTAGTAGTAATGATACATAATAAATTATTGATATTTATTTGGAAAATACTTGAATTATTTGCAGAGAGCTGTTCTGGGATGCAAGGGTGACTACAGGGTTGTTTTTGGTTGGTGGTTTTTTTGTTTTGTTTTGTTTTGTTTTTTCCATTTGGTTAACTAACTTTGAGCAAATACTTGGACTCATATTTTAAATGGTAAAACTGCAGCATCAAGGAACGTGCTATTTATACCAGCAGGGCATCTGGCCCTCTCCTTTTTGCTGCACTCTCTTTGCCTCCCATCTGAATGGTGATATGGGATGTGTATTGATCCTAGCTTTTAGGACTTGTTCTGTTTATGAACCCAGGTGGCAGTATAAAGGTATGAACACCATTTGAAAAGGGAAGATCTATTTTAGAATGACAAAGAGAATAAATTAATGCAGCCTCCCCTCTCTAATGGTCTGATGGGCTGCCGCTACTGGAAGGAATGCCCCGGTGCTGTCTACCTGAGTGATGCTTTAAAGTCTCCAGCACCAGGGGATTTTCTTGAGCACAGTATTGATTTTTCTTACTACATTAAGCTCTTAGTTTCGCAAACGGTTTTCTTTGAAATCATTAATATTGCAGCATGCAGTGTGAGGGGTGAGATAGCTCTGCTGCTGTTGTGTGGGTACCGTCTGTGATCACTTCCTTCTTCCCTTCCTCTGTTGAAGCCCCATCCAGCTGATGCACCTGGAGGAGAGCGGGGAGAAAAGGAAGTAAAGTTGCAAGCCAGGATGGCCTCTGACATAGGTGAGGAAGACCAATTTTTCACGAAATTTGGAGGCAGTGATTTAACCTTTCCTTAATGATGTGAGTCTGGGGTGGGAGAGTCAGAGCACAGCCTAGGGCTGTGGTTGGGGTCCTCTGGGTGGGTATGTGGTTGCATAGAATGGGTGAGGGGAGGCTGTAACAGCTCAGTGGGGGCTGAGAGCTGTCACCAGCATGTTTATTCCTGCTTGAACAAGGAATCTTAGATAAACTCAGTTATCAGGTAAACTCAGACATCCCACCTCAAGACTGTAGATAATTAAGAGTAAGTGGTACTAGCATTTGACTGAGGTTTAGACCAGGTGCCAGGTTTGTTACTGTTAGAGAGATTAATACAGCTGAATTGGTAAATCCAGATGGTCATGGTGATTTCAGACCTATCCAGCTCTCTGTTGCAGACACAGCTATGCTGTTTGAAGCAGCTCATTCCCTCCTCCTCATCCCCTGTCTCTTTCCTCTGTCATTCTTCCTTCTCCGTGCCCTGCTTCCTAGCCCGGCTTCCTGCTTCCAGGGCTGTCCCTCTCCCCAGGGGGGTGGGAGGGATACTGCAGCATAAGTGGATACTGCAGAACTGTCATCCTCTGCCAAAGACTGCAGAGACAGCCACCGGGATGCCCAGGCAGGATGGGGATTATCCGCAGTGGGTACGGTCTCCTCTTGCAGGTGTGCTGCGGAGGGAGGGTGTTAGTACCAGCTCTTTTGCTCTGGAGGAAAGAAGGGGGTGGGGGGTGGACTGCCTCTTCGCTGCCTCTGTTGGCTGTTTCTCGACCCCTGTGCAGCATCACTGCTGTCTCTAAACAACTTTATCTCAGGAGCTCAAAGGGGTTTAGAAACTCCTGTGTGCCAGTCTTCCTGCTACTTCCCAGGGGAAGGATATGGGTGTTCTCCATTCTCCATGGACAAACTGAGGTCTCTCATGTGCCAGGGCAACCATCTAGCAGTGCACATCTGACCTTCACATGGTTACACTTAACCCTAGGTGTTATTTAGTGTAATGGGCCATAACCCCCCCCTCCAACAGGACTGCCCCCTTTGCCAAACCATCTAAAAGCCAGTTTACACAGGACTTCAAGTTTCTAGGTGTTTCCCACTGGCTGGGGCAGGACCCAGCCCCATGCTGTTCCTGCTCATCCATGGCTGCAGGAAATCCAGAGGCTGCTGAAGACATTCCCTCTCGGGCTGCGTGCGGCGCCGCTCTCCCCTTTGCTGCACGGCAGTTAATAATGTTGATAAAGTCCCCTGTGCTTTACTACAAGGAATGAAGCAATGATATAGGACAAAAATAATCTTTCCTGTCCAGAAATAAGTCGCTGCTTTCCCAGGCTGTGATTAGTCATTCTTGGATCAGTCTGGCTCCCTGGTCCTCAGGTTCTGCATGCACGAGCCTAACAACCTGGGTCCTCCAGGTCTAATAGTACTGTCTCATTTCAGGACAGGGCAAGGAGCTTTTTGCCTTTAGCAATCCTGACTCCACTGCTGTGGTGAGTTCCTGGGAGATGTGGAGGTCTGTCTCTCCCTTGTTACAGAGAGAGGAGATACGATCTGGTCACAGAAACGATGAGTGCCAAAGGTCTAGTGGCTTCTGTCATCTGGCCCTCGCAGTTCTTTTAATGTCAGTCCTTCATGGGAAGGAGGGCTGGAAAGGACCTGCAGAAATTGTTCCCTTCCACTGCCCCAAGATGGAGTCAACTCAAAGATTTGTTTTGGTGCAGCGCAGCACAGTATGGGCTCTGCTGCTGTGTCCAGGTCTGCTCCCGACCCCGCTGGACCACCGTCTGCAATGGGAAGCTCAGGTAGGAAGCTGCAGTGCCGCCTGCTCTCTGCACTGCACAGTTGTTTTGAAGAATGCTACCAAGCCACTGCCTAGTTTATTTGCAGTGGCAGTTAAAGGCAACCCATCCCTTCGCTCTGGAGACATCATGTTTAGTCTTCTGTGTTGTCATCCTTCACCTAAAACAGTAATTCACGTGCACAAATTGTGTACGTAAAGCTGGAGCATTAGTAACAACTCTGTGCTTTGATTTAGTTTTTAATATTTTATTCTCTGTCGTGTCTCCATCCAGACAGCTCAAATAAGGGGCAGTCGCTCTCATCACTACAAAGTTTCCACGGGTTTGCTGACAGCACACGTGCTTGAGGAAGTGCCGAGCCTCCTACCTTAGCAAACAGCAGAGAAATTTTTTCTTTTCTACGATCTTCCCCCTCCCCCAGTTCACTAGTGTGTCAAAACCTTGAGTTTTGTGTAAAGTTGTTAAATAAGCTTCTAGGCAAAATAAAAGATCAAAAGGGGTCTAATTAGCTGCAGTCTGCTTAGGAATTGTGGATGTTCACCTAGTTTTCTAAATTGACACTTTTAACATTAGAACTCAAAGCAAAAACCGATGTAATTATTCCCTTTTTTTGAAGCTTAGGTTTAATGTCTTTATTGAAAATTGGGTACTTCTATGGCATCTCAAGATGCTTTATTCTATCAAATCTGGAGCAAGTCATTTTTCATTTTGGATTGTAATGTGGTATAAATGATAAGGGCCTGATTCAGAAAGCTTCCCCCCCTGCCACTGGCAGCCTGATGAGAAAGCTTCATAGTCACATCACAATAACCCTGAAGATAATCTACGGTTTGAGTCTTTGTGAAGCTGCTGGCTTTTAATACAGGGGAAAGACTGAGGTTTTGAGCTCTTAGTTAGGATGCCTGAACCTAGCTTGTCATCACAGGATTTTTAGTTCTTTTTATATCTTTTACCAGACATAGGGTGTTGAGGCAAAAGTGTGTTTCTCCTAGAACCTTTCTGTGCTGCAGTCATGTCTCTGGGAGTACTTTGGGTCTAATTGACATCTCAGAGAAGGCAGCATGTAATTGAATGGAGAATGTCTGGTGGTTAAAGCAAAGGAGGAATGAGAGATAGATGAGGTTTGCTGCAAACTTTTCACTTTTTTTCTCATATGACCTGATGGTGTGTCTCACTTTCCACTCTAATCATTTGAACATTGCATGTATGATTCACTTCCACGTGTTAAAACTCACCGAATTTGACTTCAATAACCTAGAGTAGCACAGACAGATGAGGGGAGGGTCATCATGATGTCATGTGTTGGAGCTGGACAGGTTACGAATCTTATTTATACTGTGGCAGGACACACAGGCTCCATTTAGAACCAGAGGCTGATGGTGCTGGCATTTTACTAATGCATACAAGTCCTGGTGCCTGCCCTGAAGACCTTACCACCCATAAAGACAAATAGCAAATATAGGATTTGCGTGAGGGTGATTGCTGAAAAGGGTCAGTCCCTTAGTGAACTTTAAAATTTTTTTGAATGTTTATCTAAAAGTTCGTGCAAACGGAGGTGGGTTTCTTTGATCTGAGATTCTCGTGAGAACTGTCTTTTGTGATTTCAACTGCTCCCTGGCTTGTGTCAGAAATGCTGTGAGTGGCGTCTCCCCGGGGATTTGGCATAGCCCAGGTTTTAGCTGGGCTGGAAGGGAAGCAGGGCAAGATTTATGCATCGGAACAGGGCTTGCGGTAAAGAAATTTTTATTGGCATCTCTTATGTTGTCCTAATTTGAAAGCTTCGATTCCTGATGATCATGCTGGGCATAGGTTCAAGGTTTCATTTGCACTTGGCTCAGCTGAGATGCTGGAGGAAACTTCTGTGATGGGAGGCAGATCCTTTTCCTTCAAAAACATAATTTCTCAGTAGATGGTAGGATCGGATTAGGGCTTCCTTTAAGAATCCAGTAGGGATTTGCTTGTATTTTTTTAACTCTGCTTCTCTGATGCGGTGTGATGATTAAAGGAGAGCTTTTCAGGTGTGAGAGTGATCTGGCTACTTGCTTCTGCGGGTTTTTCAGTAATTAGAGCTCACTGAATGAAAAGCTTGGTGCATCCATACACTACCGATTCCTAAGAGAATGCATGTTCGTTCTTTATTACTCCTAAATTATGTTATTGACTGACTATTAACAGACATTACTTTCCAACCCTGAGACAGCTGCTTTCTGGAAGAGGTTCAGTTGTTCTTTGTTTGTGCCTTTTCCCATTTGCTACTTAGCAAGATGCCCAGTGGCTTCAGTGGGGAGAGACAGAGCCCAAAAGCAGCTCTGAGAGCCGCTGCGGTTTGATGCAATTTAGTGGCTGACGTAACATAAGGCTACTTTTGTTAAGGAGCTAATGAAGGGGAGTGTCAGTCCCTCCGTCCCACCCAGAGCAAAAGGATAAGGATGTTCTCTCTGGCTGTATGTTGGGTCGAGGACTCGACCTCCAGTGAACAGACAAACATTGTGGAGCTGCTCTGTGCTGTCAGACTTGGTGCTGGGAGGGTTTATGTCATACAGAGCATCACTCCTGGGAAGCTGAGCTTGGACAGCACGGAGCAGCTTGCATCTGGATCTCATACTGCCATAACCGTCATTAAATAACACTTTAAAGTTTTAGAGTTCAATGTTCTTGTTTAAGTATTGAATAAAGGTTTTCTTTTAAGGGAATCTAGCTTAATCATCTGGTTGCATGGCTGACTTGAGTAGGAGCACTGAAATTCTGCAAAATTCCAAAATGCACCAGAGAATGAAAATCCTTACGGTTTCATAAACTATAGAAGACAAAGTAATTGGACTGATAGGTTTGTGATCTGTTACTGAGGGACATGAATGTGTGCACGGTAGAGGTAGGAAACCAGCACTTCCACCAGAACACGCAGCTGCTGTCTTAGGTGAAGTGAATACACTCTTTGTTTTTTTGTTTCCCCTTTCCTAGGTTGCTTAACCAACCTGCCTACTCCACGGGCTTCATTTAGAATTATGTGATTTTCCCCTTTTTTCTCACTCCTCGGGAACATGCAAGTCTTGTAAATTCCAGTTTATTTTTTAATCCTTTAGAAAGGCACCTAAGTTGGCCAATACACTGTGCAGCTGCCCCTCGAATCCCCTGTATTGCCTCCAGACAGTGTCTGTGCGTTAGTGCTAATCTGAAAATTCCCGGAGCGTATATCACCAGTGAGGTAATAGAAATTCGTATCTGAAAATGGGGTTATAACTACACATTAAAAAGTTGGATTAGACAGGTTATTATATGTATTATTACTAGGTTTTGACTACCTACAAACTAGGACACTAATCATGTAATTATGTTACTTGTGATTACCTAAAAATGCTTCCTCTTCAAATGGCCATTGCAAATTGGATCTTTCCTCTGCTGAAGTGACCTGTCTGTCAGCTGCTCACTGTGATTCATTAAATATGTTGCAACTGAGTTATAATCATCACTAGTTTTATAGAATGCATCCAAACCCAAGGATGACCTTTTTAATTTTCACTGAAACAGAAAGTCATAGGTGTTGGTATGTCTCCCTCACCTGCAGAAGTCTTGGTCCTAAAGCTCACTTCGGATAGTTTTGGTTCTTGAGAGTTTCTTAGGAGCTTTCAAGGCTAAGAAAGCCTCCTGAGAGCAACATACCAGCATACAAAACCCAAGATATTTGTAAAATAATACTAATTTCTATAATTTCTTGGGGTTTATAAACTCGATTTCAGATCACTTTCTTTTGAACGTTTTGTTTTCAAAAGCATTCATCAGAGCACTGGGTTTTCATTTCCTTTCAACTGACAAATTTTGGAATCAGACAGGATACAACTCTGCTGCCGGACAAGGCTTAGAGGTAGAGAGAATGTCTTTTATTGGACAAACTAGTATGGCTGGAGATCTTAAGCAAACTTTGAGGCATATGAGCCCTTCAAGTCTGAAACAGAAGCTTCCAATGTTAAGCACATGCTGAATAAACAGCTGCTTGGGGTTTAGTTACATACCTGTCAATTAGACCATCTCAGCAGAGGTGAAGATAGTACGAGTATCTCTAGGTCGTAACAGTGACTACAAAATATTACTAGATTATTTGTAAGCACCATCTGGGACCCAGATAAAAGGTGGCAGAATTTTATGAGGAGGAGTCTGTGTCTTAGGTGTGGGAAAGATGTTTCTTTCGAAGGATCTAGCAGCAACATATGAAAGTTCCTATTTTATGCTTAGGAGTGTGTGTCCTCCAGAAATTACTTAAATGTGCTTCAAATTTTCTTCTCATTTAATCTTTGCAGGAAGCTCAGAAAATGGCTTTTACGTTTACAGCCTTTTCTGCTCTGACACAGGCAGAGTAGTCTTCAACATGGAAGCTGAAACCCTGTTCCTGGGGTGGCATGTCCATGCAGAAGGTCACATATGACTGACAATCCTGAGCCAGTGAGATCTGCTGTTCTGGTTTTGTCAATGATTACCCTGGCCTGACAAAGGTTCTGCCATGACTATTGTGGTAACTTCTCAGAGCTGATTGGGAGCTATTAAAGAGTGATAAAAATCAGATATTTCTGACCATGGTGATCAAAGGAGGAATTCAGTGATCCTACAATAGGTGCTTGGAGTTCCCCGGGCATTGCCATCAGTATTGTTTAATGACCCAAGCGCTAAGGCTGTGTTGGGTAAATAGCAGCTTTGGCAGGCATATAGAAAAGAAGGTCTTAGGAGACAGGGGTTTCAGAGCCACAGCATAACTCACTTGCAAACTGCCCGCTTTCCTTGAATGCTGGCCGCTGTCATATTGTGACAGTCAGCCAGGAGGTTGACCCCACTTCCAGAATCCTGATTTATTCAGAAACCTGCGTATTTCCTCTCTCAGGTTTCAAACACATTGCTTGTGGTCTAAAGGCAACAGTTCCACCAGCTGAGCTGTTGAAGGTTTCTTTCTGGCTGAGGTTATGTACATATGTTAAAAGCTGGTGTCAGGTGGACTTTGCCTAGTAAGATTCTGAAATGTTCCTCCTTTAAGAACAAGGGTAATTTAATGCTCCTGCCCTACCTATAGGAATAGTCTGGTTTGGGAGCACAAATCCTCCACTCTGCTGTGCTGAAAGACTTTAGCAACTCGTGCTAAGAAGTTGAGAGACTTGGTGCATGGAAAGTGTTACGCTGAGAGCTCAGTGAGGGTAGCCACCAAGTTCCCCGGCAACCCAGAGTGTTTTTTCCCCGTGGTATCTTTCACACAAAACTTGTGGGCATCCTCACACTGCTCAGTGTGTGGAGCAGCGGCTGGGGGGATGCTGGATTGCTGCATCTCGGGCTTCTCATACCTGAATCCCCCAGACTGCCTGAACCCACCACACATTGGACCTCTGTGAATGTCCTTCTTGTTCCTGCTGACCAACAACCAGCCATTTCTCAGGCATGGAGTACGTGTGTGTGTGTGTGTGTGTAGTAGTAGTGAGTCATTTCTTTGGGGCTATTATTTAAGTCTTCAAACCATGGAAGGAAACCAGGAGCCTGTTTAGATGTCAGTAAAGGTCACTGGCTATTTTTATAGATTACATTAAAGAAAACCAAAACTGCACAAAAAGAATATTCAGATTTTGAAGTCAGATCTTTGCAAAACATTTTTGCTGCCAAACTATTGCAGATTGCTACAGAGCATGTGCAAACTGCTTTTTCAGGGGATCATAGTGTGGCCAAAAGTGTGTTACTCTCCCTGTTAAAAGTTATTCCCTGGCACCATCATGACCTTCCTGCCAAAATTTAATGAGTGCTCCAAAGTATAGCATTGAGATTGTTCAACCAAATGCTTGCAAAGAGATACCAGTTTTAGGCGGGAGGTGGTGGGTGTGCTCTGTGTTTGTTTTTTTTTTTTAACTTAGGTAAACAATTTTTCTGTAGTGGATGAATTGCATCGGCTGAAATTTTCAGCCCAAATTCCAGCTGGGGCAGACAACCAACATGGGAAACTTTAATTCAAAAGATTAAAGTCTGGCAAAATTCTAAGCAATCAGGGTCTTATAATAGTGAGTTTTATACAACGTGGTCAGCCTATCAAAGGGAAATAATTTTTCCTGTCTGTTTTGGTTTTGATGTCATTCCATCAAACATTTAATTGGGAGACACAGCATTAGCTTGAAACTCATTTTGAAGCAATGAACATTAGTCAGACATAAATGGGCTGGGGGCAAACTACACGAGTGCCAAGTGGTAGGAGAGATTTTAACAAGGGGCTTTGCAAACCACTTCCCTGAATGAATAAAATCAAAGTGAAGTGGAAAACAGACCTCAGCCTGGGCTCTGATGGAAGGAAGCGGGGCTTGAACGAGAGATAGGAGGCACCTAAATGTTAGTCTTGAGCAAGATATGCAACTGCTTAGAAAAAGCAGGTTAGGTTGGGAAAGCTCTTAGGCAGCAGGCCTGGCATTGCAGGGATCTGGGCAGAGAAGTGGTGGACTTTGACAATGCGGTGCAGCTGAGTGGTGGCTTGATCCAAAAGCCTGCCTGCCTGTTCTCTTGGGGACAGCCAGGGTAAATACTCTGGTGGTTTAGAGGCAATTTATGAGGTTAAATTGGAGGTTATGTGGTTAAATTGGCCCCCATGCAAATGTGGGTCAAAATGCTAATATGCCTGTATACAAAAACTGTGCAGGCAGCAAGCTGCTTGGAAAAGTCATACGTGCAGTGACCAGACCTCAGACACCGTAACGTAAGGAACAACCTTTGCTAATTATCAGCTGTTGCCACTGCAGAGTATTATAGTTGAGGGACTGCAGGCCAGAAAGGCAGGTGGGACTTACTCAAGGTCTTATCTCAACTCGGAGCACAGCTGAAGGTTCATTTCCAGGTCCATAGTCTCACCGCTGGAGCAGGCTGCCCAGAATTACTGGGAATACGTTTGTTTTTAATCTTTGCAATGTTCTCCTTGCTGTGGTGCCTGGAATTTATCTCCAAAACATTTTGCAGGGGAAATGTGATTATAGAGCTAGAGCTTTGGGCTATGCATGCTTCTTTTCAGGCTCCCAACGTCTTTGGAAGGGGTAAGTGTTACTAACTTGCCTCCTTTGTTTTTTGACAAGGAGAGTAATTTTTTGTAAAAAACCATTTTTATCCCTTACACTGAGTTCACAACAGCTTTAGCTTAACTCAGCCCACATTGCAGGAACTTCGGGAGGTGTTTTACATTTGTTAAAATAGATTTGGGTCTTTTATTGCTTTTATGACTCTATCACTACCTGGGGTCAGAGCCTTGCCGTGACTGGCATGTGCAGTGGGCAGAGAAGTCCTGCCCACAGTGGCATAAATGAGAGAAAGTTGCTCAAGCCTGCGATGAGGTCTGCTGAGCAAACAGCGTGCCCAGCCCTTCTGCAGGGGGGCTGAGTCTTCAGTTCCTGTCCAGCTCCTCACACAAAACCCTGTGCTTCCTCTCCTGTATCTCCGGAGCCTCGTCAGACCCTTCCTCTTCCCAGCGTATTGAATTGCAGCTGTCTCAAACCAAATGGCAGCGAATTGCCGCTCCTGAGCCTGCCCTTGTTTTTTCCCAAGCAGAAGGAAAAGGATGAAAGTTCCCAGTTTTGTGTGGTCACTGGCCAACTGTCCCAGCAAGCTCATATCTGCCCTGTTGAGAGACGTCTGTGCCCGTCTCAGCAGGGGGAGAGCATGAATGCGGCCGAGGAGCGCCGGTGTCAGGCAGGCATCACGCCTGCCTTTACCAGGCTGATGGGAACAGACAGGGACAAAGGTAAAGCTTGTGGCATGAAAAGGCTGCTTGTTGCAGCGTTTCATGGCCAGTGAGCATGACCACCCTTCAGGGCTAATTACCAAAGGAGAGAGAAGTATGTTCTTGTCAGCAGACCTACAGGGTTACTATTTAATGAAGCAGATATGCAGGTAGCTTGTTCAGTGGCATGAGAAGTGACTGACTTGTGTCCACAAGGATGTAGGTGTGCGTGGCGGGGTGCTTCAGGTGCCTTTCGACCCCCGGGCTTCTCTCTTAAGTGTAGTTGGGCACAGCTCTCCTTTTAGCAGTGGTGATCCGCAGCCTGCTTTCCTCTTCTCCGCTTTTTCCTCTCTAGCTTCTTAGCTCTCCTTTTCCCTTTTCTCTCTACCATTTTCCCCCTTTCCTTACCCCAGCAACTCTTGTTTATTCCATCCTGTCCTTTCATAGCGTTCCACCTTATTTTTCCTCCCCTTTTTCAATTACTGATGCTAAATGGCATTGAGCAGCGGTGTCATCACTATTTCATCAGGCCTGCCCCAGTTCCCTGCTAGTGGTTTGTAGAGCGTGTGTGAGCTGGGAACAGCCAGTATCCTCCGTGTGCTTGCATCAGGGTCCCCTGCCGATCACAGTTGCTCCGCACATCTGACAAGTGTTACTTGTCCTTTTCTTGGGACTGCCCACGGAGGTGTGCAGGGGGTTGGTGAACTGTGCCAAACCCTGGTGGTGTGCTGGCAGGGTTACAGCGAGTGCGAAGATGCCTCCATGCTATAGGAATCCCTTTGTATTGCTGTGTAGTCATATGCCCAAAAGTTAGTTGTGTGTTAATCCAGTGCCTGTGGTGGTCTCTGTGGGAGAGATGGGACAAAACACAAGGGAATTAATCAAGTGGTAATTCTTTTTTTCCCAAACCAGTGGGTATGGGCAGACCCGATGGCTCTTTCTGACTCCTAAACTTGTATTCTGATTTCATACAATTTATTCCATCCAGTATCACCTTTCAGACGTGTCCTGAATTCTAGGCTGGAGTATTGCTAAGAAGGAGTAGCATCCTATGGTATGACTCCTCTCAACATTTGTTACGGGAACTACTCATTTACTTCACTGCAACCTATGCTTTGACCTGACAGCAGAGCTATGTTTTACAGGGGGGATCTTTCTAACACAAAAGTTGATTAGTATATGTATATTAGACAGTTATGGATCTCCTCTAACAATGTCCCTTGTGTGTTTACCAGAAATGATAACTTGATTGTAAAAATGTCACCTGTGCTGATGGTCCTCCCATGGTATTGGGAAGAACATGCCAACTGAAAATTTAGCGTGACAGCAGAGATTTTGAAGCACAACAGCCTAGGTGTGTATGGGGAGCACAGACTGAAGAAGAGAGGATGTTTCAGGTCAGAAACGAGACGTGTTGGCAGAAACTTTGGGAGAAGACACATTATGTCTGTGTGACTCAGGCCTGCTATTCCCTACCTGTGGGGTTGACCCTTGGATTCTTTTTGTAGGAGGGGTGCTCCAAGCAAGAGTCAAAGCTGTGTTCCCACACAGATGCTCTGGGTCCCAGCCTCTTGCTCTGTGTCTCTACAGAAAAGACAGGGTGTTGAAAAGCAGCCCTTGCTGGCTCCAGGACCTGTCACCTGTCCACTTGTAGTGACACTAGGAAATGCACTTGTTTATAGTTGTGCTGCTTCACACACTCTATTTCTACCAACAGGATCCAGGCCAGCTCTGTGACTCTGCAGGCCTGTGCTGTCCCCTGGGAAGGGTCCTGCTGCTACACTGGCCACTGGTGACCTCGCAGGGGACATGGAACCGCTGGATGTCACAGCACCACAGGGAGCAGAGAAGGGTGCAACAGTATCACGAGCCAAGGTGGAAGGAGCAGAAAAAGTAGCAGCAACAGAGGAGGTGGCAAGCCCAGAGGGAGCGGATCTGGGTAGAAAGGTGGTCACTCCTGAAGGAGCAGCAGCAATAGTGGTGGAAGCATCAGAAAACCTAGAGGCGGAAAGCGTTACTGAAGCATTCGCCCGAGCAGCAGAGAGGATGGCAATATCAGAAGTAGCAAAGGTGTTGCAGTCAGCAATAACTGAGGTAGATGCCCCAGCAGCCTCGGGTTCCCGCTGGGGTGAAGGGCTGTGGGTGCATGCTCCCCTTGGCTGGGCTCACAGGTACCCGCTGTCACGGGAGGCTGCAGCTCTGGCACCGAAGCTAAACCTGGCCTTTCAGCCTTGCCCTCTGACCGCCTCGGGTGCATGGGACCATATTTCTGCTTAGCATCGAGCTATGGGGAGAGATCCTTATCGTGGAAAAATTGAAAGCCATCAAAAAAAAAAGAACCAAAAAGCCCCAAAAACCCCTCCCTGAAATTCCTGCTGAGAGTTTGTGCTCTTTTCCCATCTGGTTTCCCTCTGTCTTTCAGATGAGCTTTTTTTCATGATAGCGGGCACTTTATCACGCCTGGTATAGTTAAGGTTACAAAGCACTCTCCGTTACAGCCCCGCTAGCCACATGCTCATCCTGTTCCAAAACATTCATATTTGGGGATCAAAAAAGGTCCATGCGTGGTGTTTACTCAGAGAAGAATTTTTATTTGACATTTGAGCAATTATGCCTTGTGTTGTTCGTGAGTTTGCTGAGGGTGATAAACGCACTTTTCCCATTTGAAAAACCTGTCTTTTAACATTGATGATGTGGTGACAGATTTTCGGCAGGGCTGGGAGTTGGGTTTACCAGGGCTCCATGCCCACCCCGAGCACCAGATTTTCAGATGTGTTCAGCACCCAGCAGCTCCCTGTTGGGTGTGAGGCTCTTGGACATGTTTGTTCCCATGTGTGGAGCCCATTTGAAAAGCTGCCTGCCTGCAGCACCACTAAGCATCCACTTTCTGCTCACAGGAAAATCTGGATGTCATCTCCCCAGGCTCAGATTTCATTTTGGTTTGCAGGGTCAGCTTGCTGCTATCACCATTTCCTGGGTCCCAGAGCTGTCCTGAATACACGGAATTTCTGTAGGATATGTTCCTTTAACTTATTTCACAGTTTGAGCAAGTAGTTTCACTCAGGAAGGGCTCTTCAATGCATGTTTGAGTTTTGGTGTGTTCTTATGTCTAGTGGAGATCAGCTGGATTTAGGCACATGCCAAAACAATTCTCCAAATCAGCCTGTGAATAGGGACCTTTACTTTTAAATATCAGCAGCTTACTTCCTAGTGACTTTTCCAGTGCTCATTTATTTATTCTCTTGACTTTTCAGCTCAAAGAGAAGAGAAGCACGTGGCTAAAGCCAAGGAATGCCACTCCACAGGAGGAGGAGTAGGACTGGATGAAAGAGGGGGAGGTGAAATGAAATGAAGGAGAGGTGATGTTCTGGGTCATACCTAACAGGGGGCTGGTACCCTGACACTGTGACCATTCCTGGAATGCAATGGGGCTGCCAATTACATCTCTCTTGTCACTGCCTATACTACTGAAAATAAAGATGTGCCATATTCCACACACAGTAGTGTTCAGGGTCTTCCTTTGTCTCCTGGTTTTGTGAAATAGTGGCTCTGCACCTTTTCCTCAAAGATGAGGAAGAGCCAAATGTGCTGTTCATGTTGGAAAACATGCTGCTGGCATGAAATGATATAAAAAAGAAATAGTGTAAATATGGGGTCAAGTTTTTGTGCCTGTAGGCTAAGAGATGGTCTATGGGAGCACAGGTAACGTGAATTAATTTCACATCCTAACAAAGCAGGTGCATTTACGAATCTATCCAGCTTGCTCCGTCTCTGAAGCATTTCTCGCCTAGATGGGAATAGTAGGTATCATCTGGGGGTTTGGGGTGGATTGGTTGGGTTTTTTTCTTCTTCTAATTCTGCTTATTCATCTGGAGCAGGGAATAGGAAAGGTCTCTCCATCCAGACTGGTAATGGTGAAATGCGGGACAGAAGAAGCCTAGAAGAAATTCAAGAAATGGGAAACAACATCTTCAGAACAGTGGTGGACTTGTCAGCATGAATGACATTCCCCAGGCAATGGAGATTGATCATTAGAACAGTCTTCTGCTTTTTGAGAGGAAAAGAACACCAGGTTTGTTGTAAGAACTTCTCAGCCTGTGAGGTATAGGTAAGTCTGTGTTGTGTGGGAAGAGTTGGGTGATGGGGCAGTCACCCTAAGAGGTAAATGGTGATAAAGTGTTACAGAGAGTATGGGATTAGAACAAAGCCAGTCTTGGTGTGTGTCTCCCAGGTTTTCCCATGAAGGATGATCACAACTTAGAAGCACCTGATGCCTTCAGTAAATGTCTGCTTCATGAAATCCTTATAAATACTTCATGGTTTGCTGCTCCAGGCTTGTGTTTAGCAGTCTGGGGAGATGGGACCAAATCCATTGTTGGATAAAAAATTTCTGAACCAAATGCAGGTGGGAGCCTGAGTGCCTGTGTGTGATTTGTTGCTGCACCCCAGATGGGGTGTCTAGGCAGTGCCACCGAGTACTCTGGGTGAAACAGAAACAGCTCCCTGACCACAGATGGTCATGAGCAAAGCCGTAGCACTTTTGGAAAGAGTAAATATTGCAGCCCTAGATTCTACCTCAAAATCCATAGGCGTATTGACAACCCGTTTCTGAACTCGTGTGTAGTTGCAGCTGGATGTGATATTCTCCATACACCTTACGTCCAGCTTCCAGTGGCGTTTCTGTGGGAAACACGACATTTGTTCTGGTGCACCCCAGAAGTGGCAGCACATCGCTAACAGATAAGGCATCGTATGGAGCTCTTCTCTGCATGAAATGGGGTCTGTTGGGATAGATCCCTGGTATAATGTAAGGGGGTGTGTGTTTGGGGATCTGCCGCTACCCTGCACCAAGCTGTCTGGCAGCGAAGGTCTCTCTCCATCTCCCTCTCAGGAAACGTGTCCTTGTACCACGGCAAAGGCGAGGGGTTTCAGTGCCAGGCTTGGGGCTTTGCACCTCTGCAGCGCACCCGGTGCACCTCCTCTGGCTTCTCTCTCCATGTAGTGACAGGCAGGGGAGGGGAGAGGAGGGGAGAACAGCAGCGTCTGATTAAAACTCAGCCCCCCTGGCCCTAGATCTGAGGAGACAGAGCCCGCCCTCCCTTCCCTTACCATAATTTTATTTTATTACAAAAAGAGCCCATATTAAAAAAGCTCATGATTATGTTTTCTGTTCACCAAGACTTTTCCTGTATTCGACCTTTGGATAACCTCCAAGGCTTGCAAACATTTGAAAGGAGTAAAGGAGCTCGTTTTATTGCAGGGCCTCAGCATACATTCTTTCCAGCCTATCTTTAACATCAGTTGACAAGAATTATATAATTGCAGTCTGTGATCCCTTTAAGGCTAAAATGTATTCATTTTTCCTCAAAGAACACTTCAGGTTTCAGAGTTAAATGTATATGGGGTTTTTTTTTTTCCCATCTGGGTTATTCTGTAAAAAGCCGTTTTCTCTTAAACTGGCAAGTCTCATTCTACCAAGTCGCATGGATTTATTTTTTACTGCGGTTTTAAGCTCACATGTTAACAAGTAGAAGAAATAGCCTCCAAATCCCAACCTGTGTTTCCCATTCCATTGGAAAATTAGTGGGTTACAGAGAACACGCAGGGGGAATTATACTCCTTAGGTGGAATCAAATAAAATTTCAACATACTGATTTAATCAAATTAGTGTCTAATGCTAATTGATAGGCAGTCTGGAGATGGACAGGTAGCTGGATTGGATTTGATCTTGCATTTCAGAGGCATGATGTAATCTGCTGGGTCAGGAAGGAATTTCTGGTTTCCTATCAGAATGGCATCTGCCACCATGTTTTAGGAAGCCATGGATATCGGATACTTGGATAGGAGCTGGGGAACGATGCCAGAAAAGAAGTCTGAAGATACTACCTGGAATTTAAGAAATGAATTAGCTGTTGCCACGATGACATTCTGTTTGCATATGTTCCTTGCCATTCAGATTTTCACTGGTGTTTGTGCTCCTGGAGAGTGAAAAAAGCACATAAACATGTGAGTATTCCTGGAAGCTTTTTGTGACAGCTGTGTCCGTGTGTCGGGGCCAGTGGTGCCCGGATCCTCTGCTTGGAGGGAACAGGAGTGATGCCACCACAGTGCTCGGAGCCCGTCCACAGTGCTCCTCGAGAACGGAGCGAGAAGTTCAAATAAACGGCAAAACCCCTCAACCCTCCGAGTATTTCTGGACAATGAGAAACGGAGGGAGCAGCAACCTGGTCATGGGGTATTTGCATGCAAGAAGAGAAGTGAAATTCATCTAGTAAATTGGCTATTAGGAGTGATTTAGCTGGTTGAAGCTGGAGAGGAGACTGGGCTCAATGGGCCAATTGTCTGCCCTGGTGCAGCAAAGGGGGCTGGTTGGGGTTGAAATCAAGAGGTTTAGAGAGTTGCTGTATTCCAAATAAGTAGTCCATTTTGCCATGGACTTACCCCAGACCTCAGTTTTCTTGCCTGAAAAGAGGACGACAGTGGCAGCCAGCGTGCCTGCCTTCCTGCTCTTTTATCTAGCACTTGAGGAAGTGCAAACTTTTATTCCGAATAAAGTTTGCCAGTAAAAATGGATCCCTTCTTCAAATATTTAGTTAATCTAACACTGATTGCCCCCACTCCCTAAGGGGAGGAGGGGGCAGGGGCAGCATTCCTGGTTTTATAGAGGGGCAGGTTTGAAAGGGCTGTAAATGCATGTCACGGGGGTTGGATACAATAACCTAAGAGAGAGGAGCCAGTAACAGAATCCTTTTAATGAACTACAAACCCGCAGTTTATAAACTTGGACACAGATTATGCTCCTGCCTAGTGTATAAAAATAACCACATTTGGATGCCTTTGTGGCCAGAGGATCTTATAACCTGTTAAGTTTTCGCTGCCTGTTTTTCTAACGCAGGCAGGACCTGTGTAATACCCTGCGTTGCAGTGAAAGGGAAAATCTCCAGTCTGTTAAGCTGTTCCCTGCCTTTGGTAGCCTCTCTGTATCAGGATTCACATTCTTGTTTCCGTTTCAAACAGGAGACTAGTTTACAAGGCAAGTTCCTCCTTGGAGATCACAAGAGGCTTTCTTTCCCCTTTCTTTTTCTGAGAGGAAGGATTAGGTCACCAGTAATACCGTTTGCTTTTTATTTTTTTCCTCTCCTTTGGCTAATCTGCTCTCCAAGATGTCCATGTTACAAGAGAAAGAAAAGGCTTTAAGTGAGCGTGGGATTTTTTTCCCCTCACCTCAGCACTCCAGCCGAGAAGGGTGATTTACAGAAATCGCCGCATGGAAAAGCCTTAAAACAGAATTTGAGATGCTTATAAGACAAAGCAGAAAGATAGCAGAGCGGCAGGTGCCATCTCCTTACCTTGCAGGGTCGTGTTCTGCCTGCTCTTAAGGAGTTTGGTAGGTGGTGATTACAAATATGTCTACACCGTATCTGGGTGCATTGTACACGCAGTTACAGCTTTGTGTAACGAGCTTGTGTAGTCCCTCACCTGCAATCATGAAGCTTATCATTATTCAAAGGCCTTTATTTTCTATCATCTCTCTGCGATTTATGTGGTGCAAGCATTCATGGTACCACATGTTAAGATGTCCTCTGTGGGTCTGGCACCCTTCCTGGTAACAGCATGCAGCGTGCTGTACATCGCTTGGCTTCACCCGAGGGGAAGATGCACTCTCATACTGATTCTTCGATGCGGAAAGTTTTGGGACTCTCTAAACAAAAGGATTTTGGTCAGAGCATACCGAGCACGAACAGATTATTGCTTTAGTGGAAGCTGTATTATTCTTGCTCAAATACCAAGTACTGGTACCGGTTTGTGGTAAGGCATAAAGATTTTGCAGCAGTAAATATGAATCTGCATCGGGTAGTTTGTACCTAGCACGGGTACAGCTTGTTCGTACTGGTCACGTTACATTTACCAAACGATGTTTAAAGGGCCAGGTCTGCCTTGATTTAAATCAGCACGACTCTGCTGAACTGCATGCCAGTCTCTGCCAACCAAAGTTCTGGCTCTCAAATGTTTTCAGCTATTTTTTTTCAGTCCTTTCTTTCCAAGGACTTTGAAAAATGCAATTAAATGGACAATAATACTCCGCAGTTACGCATAAAAAGCTGTTTATCTACGGATATCAAAGTACTTGACAAAGGTGTGTGAATCTCACAGTGCCCTTTTTTTTGCAGGGTGGGATGCTGGCATGCAGAGACAGCGAGCGGTTTATCTGAGTAACAGAGTCGGTAGCAGAGGTAGTAATTAAAACTTCGGTCTCATGACACCCAACTCTGTACTGTAACCACTAGACAAACTGCCTCCCGGAACCGTATCTCATCTCTATCTCCCTACATATGCACAATAAAGCCTTTGTAGTATATGCTGTACACTTGCTATTGATAGTTGTATCAGCTGAAAGATAATGCTTGCTCTTCTAACTGGCTGCGAGTGTGCTCCATACAACCTCAATTATCTGAACATAATGGGGGAGAGGGGAGAATTTTGGATAATCGAGGTTTCAAATAATTGAAGGAGTTTTCAGTGTAATTAATAGACATGGTGGGGACACGGCGTGTTTTGGAGAGCAGGTTTAGATAACTGGTGTCGAACTGTGCAGTCAGTTAATAACCAACGTGCTGCTGTTTGGGATATGTTTTTGGTTTTCTGTTTTCTGAAAGGAGGTGTGTCTCTTCCTCGCTTTGTTTCAGAGGAGAAAAAAAAAAAAAAAAAGGACAAATGCTTTTCAGACGTGTTGCTGGTGTCCCTTTAAGGTTGGTGAAGACCAACAGCTGTCCTGTTGGTTAATGGAAAGCCACTTACAGACATGGGCAGTTTAAAAATACCGATCAATAGGCACTACGCAGCCCAGCCAGCGGTGGGGTGTGGGCTATGTGGGTGGCTCTGAATGTCTGCAGAGAAGTAGGACCAGAGACCATCTGAAAAATAATTTCCCCTGCATATGCCGTAAACTCTAGGATTTCAAGTATGACCCAGCTGTTAATGAGCTCCATACAAGCAAACAAATGTCCGGTTACTGTAGAGACGCATTCATTTATGAAGATAAAACATGATCTGCAGGACCTGCTCACATAGTGTCTTTGCACTGAAAGCTGACCTCCCTGTGACGGAAATCTTTAGTAGTATGACTTCGTAATAAATTTCACCATGCCATCTAGGCAAGCCTCACATCCCTGCTTACTTTCTCTACAAGCAACAGAGTAAAAAGACAGGATAAATTTTGCAAAGCGTAGCACAAAGCGTTACTGACACTGTTCAGCTTTCATCGCACCGTACGCTCTCACCACAACTTGCTTTTTAAGACCAGCTCAGTCCTCTGCCTCACACCAGACACAGAAATTAAGAGCAGCCTTTCCTCTTGAAGCTGTTATGAACTAACAGATGGGTGCAGGTAAGGCTGAAAGATCTTCAGGAGGGGGTTTAATCTTGGTTTTTATGAAATCCAGTGTGATTTCATCCAGAGGTAGAGGAGGGCTATTCGGCATTGACCAGCCTCACAGTTCATCCAGAAGCATTCATCTATTCTGAGACCATGGTAGGTATGTGCCCACTATAGCAGAAACACACACACGCATTCGGATTAGTATAAAAAACACAGTTGGGTTTATTTTTCTCAGCTATTACCTGAGTGACAGGATAGCTTGACATCTGGGTGCTGATGTCTGACTTCTTTTCTGAAAAGATCAGTTCAATCTTAGCTGTTTTAAATTATAACCTTAACTTTTTCCCTGTAAGTTTGTAGTACCCGGTCTCATCAGCTACTTCAATCGCCTGAAAAATAAATGTATTTTCTTGTGCGCTTCAGTGCTTACTGCAATAGGCACTCTTGTGCAGAAAGAACATGCATATTTATTATCTTTAATACAGTCTGGATGTATATACACACACACATATATATAATTCTATTTCTATTTAGGCGTCAATCTGTGTATGTGTGTTTATGAGGGCTTCAGTGGAAACAGGACTGACCCCAACATTTTACGCGTTATTAGGAGGAGCAACAATTCACCCTTTAAAATGACTATATTTGGAGATCTGAGTCTAAACTCACGCTGGTTTAACTTAATTTTGTGGCTTTTCTCCAGATTTTCATAACCAGTGGAAGTGAGGACAGGATCGAAAGGAACATTTGTGCTCCTTGAAGGTGAGCGTTTGTGCAGACACACTTGTGTGCTGGCTGCCCTGAGGGGCCAGGTGAGCACGAAGCATTCAGCCCAGCGTGAGCAACGGCTGCACCAAACCATGGGGCTCTTACAGTCCAATTTTTATGCGTTTTCTCTTGCTGAGCTCTTTTTTTTTTTTTTTTTTTTTTTCCCCCACCATTTTGGTCGTCGCAAGTCCCATCTATTTTATGTTATTTATTTATTTGTTTTTAAAATATCAGCTGCTTTTGTGGGAATCTTGTGCTCCCTCTTCTTTTCCTGGATTGTCTCAAGCCCTTTTCGGGATCGTTCTGTAGCGCATAAAGTAGCAAGAGATAAAGCATAAAGGGCCCGTGATAAAGCCGGGAGTTTTGTTTAACAGTTCAGATAGTGAAAGTTTACAAGAGCAGTGCTGGGAAAGCTATGCTGTGAATAGAGCTATTATTGTCATTATCACATTGTTTAGACTGGTGGGCCAAAACACAGGCATTTCGTGTTTGTTTAACAGTTTCACCGAGCTGTATATTTGTATTGTCCTTTGGGCCGCGTTGTCAGAGGGCTGCGAGTGACATACGAAGAAGTACCGGCGATGCCGGGGGGGATTTGAACAGCGCAAGGAGCCCTTCGCCGCCGCACGGGAGGGACGAGGCGGCAGGGGGGGTTCGGCGCTCCCGAGCCGGCGGGCGGCTGCCGGGGGCCGGTGCCGATAGGGGGCAGCAGCCTCCTGCCGCTGGGGGCGCCGGGGCGCGCAGCGCGGGCAGGGCGGGCAGCGCGCGCAGGGCGGGCAGCGCTCCCTCCGCGGGCGGAGCAGCAGCAGCAGCAGCAGCGGGCGGCCAGCGCTCTGCCGCGGACCCGCTCCCAGGCTTTACTGCTCAAACCCCTTTCCCCTCCTCCGAAAGAATCGAAGCCCCGCTTATCCATTGTCTTTATGCTAAGAGACCGCTGCAGTACGGAGTTTTTTGGGGTGGGTTGTTTTGGGGTTTGGTGTTTTTGGTTGTTTTTTTTTCCTTTGTGTGTGTACAATTGCAGATGTGTAGTGGGGAGGCTTCTGGCATAGTTTCCTAGGTAACTTCCCCTTATTTTCAAAAGAACCACCCATACACCTAGAAACAATATTGTATTGCTTGCACAAAAATACCCTCTGAAGAACATCTGAGTCAATGTGGATATAGAGCATATAAGTTCCTGTAAAAGTAGCTTTTTATTTGTGTATGGGCACATATGAAACCCAAGATGATATATCGTATTATGCTTAGATCTTTGTTTCAAGATATAGCTATGGGTAGATTACACAATGGATTGTCTTGTAGTTGTTATTTCCGCAGTTCTTACTCCCCTATTTTCAGTCTGTGTACATTCAGTACTTAAAGTCCACAATTATCACTTTTCCCAACTGTCTCTTTGCCTGTTAACAAGATCCTTTAAAAAAAAAAAATAAAAGAAGACCAAAACAAAACACCTTTTAGATCCCATGTGAATTTGTTACTCCAGTGTCCGTAGAATCGGTGCCCAGCCCTGAACTTTACAGGCAAGTACAAGGGCAAGCTGCTTGCCCCGGCAAGCTGGCAGTCAAACCCGGGGCTCACCAAGCACACTGAGGCGAGCAGCAGAAAGCACAGAGCAAATGGTTACAAACGAGCGCTGCTCCTCGGTTCCACAATTTTCTGTTCGTCTTAAATACACTTTATTGCACCTTTTCTGCAGTTTGTTCTGAGGACGGCCACACTAATAATCCTTATCCGACACAGAGGAATCTTCCTCCTGGCTCTCAGCTTGAAGCTGCGGCTGGCATTCTGCTGCTCTGATTTGTTGACTTTGATATTTTTTAATTATTATTCCATATTAGCTCTCGCTCAGGTTGCTTGTGCAGCTTACCTCCAACCACAATCTGAGACTGCATAACAGTTGCTGTAATCTAGCTTCAGCGTTTTCCATCGCTGTAGTTTCAGGGCTCGTGATTTCAGCAGAATGTATGGCTTGCCATTGCAGCAGGGGCTCTCAAACTGCGCGACAGCCGTGAATTCAAAGTGAAGAATCCACGAGAGCGGCTGTGTGCATGTGTGGCGCTGGGGCTGTTAGATACAGGCAGATTCTTTAATATGCCAAAAACATTATTTTTTATTGTTGGTGATCTGGAAGTTTTTTGTACTATTTTTCAATGACAGCTTGAGCTATTCCCCAAACTGAAAGTAGTTGCTTTTCCTGTATTTTGATAGCAGCTTCTAATAAATGGAAGCTTTTCCTGGTGTTTAGAAAATCAGCGTAGTCAATACAGGCTGAGTAGCAAGCACAATTATTTTTGAAGTTGTTCCGTGTTGTGAAGTATAAATGTTTTATATGTTAAAAAGAGTACATGCAATTCCTTGCAACTATTACGCTCACTTTAAACAATGAAGTCTTTGCTCAGCAATGGTCCTGTGTTTGTTAAGGAGTAAGCGTAGCGCTGGCCCCAGTCAATAAATGAAGCTTGCTTGTGGCAGGACTGATGAAGCCATTGTATGAGGGGAGTCCGTGTAAGTATTTGATGATTTTTCTTGGGGTTTTATTTGCTTTTTTTTCAGGCAAAATAGTGTTACTTAGAGCAAGTAATTAATCTCTTTTATCCTTCTGGTGGGGGGTGGGGGGGAGTCTAACTGCACAAACACCACTGAAAACTTAACACTGAACCTTGATCTTACAGGATTAGTTCCCATCAAATTCACTGACTCCATTCACAGGAGTTAAGGCCACAGGAGAAATCCCCCACAGGAAAACATATTCTTTGCCCTGGAAACCTTGTTATCTTATATGATCCAGGTATAAACAGTTGGTTCATTCCTGATGCACAAAGGGCAAACTCCTGCCTTCGTTAACTCTGGCAGGGTTTTGCCAGGGCAAACTTATTCCTGGCTTACACTGTCTGTAACCTCACCGGGAGCATAAGTCAGCCCTTCAGCTCTAATGGGAGCCTGTTTGATCTAGTCCTTTATTGCCAACTGGTATCAGGAAGGGAGCTGGGTGCAAGGAACATGACTACCACTGAGCTGCTATTTGTTGCACTGCATTATCTGCAGTATCCTTGCTATTCTAGAAACTTTTTTTCCCCTGCCTGGAACATTTTGCTGCAGCAAATGAAGAAGGAGGGGGGAGGAATTGAAGAGACCTTCATTTGGTGGCATAGAAAATTTGCATAAAATATCGCTCTAAGCATTGAAGGATCTTATTACATAGGGTTTTGATGATAATCTTTGTTGAAATAATATTTAACACATGCTGCACTTTTAATTAAGTATCTGAATAATCTCAAATTAATACCAGAGGTTTAAAAATAAGTTTTCATTTTAGTGAACTGTAACATAATAGCAAGCTGCATGGCAACCCCCTCCTTTACCCTTTGATTTAATTAAATGCCCTTCTGTGTGCTGCTTCTCACTTCAGAAACGCACATAAAGAAATCAGACCCTGACATTTTATTTAGGATTTTGCCACTTTCCTTTTTCCCTACATCTTTACTTATTTATTTGCCCTGCTTCCTCTAGGGCTTTAAGGTGTTTGGGGCTCAGCTCATCTGGGGCTTCGCAAACTGGCCTGCCTGTTACAAAAGGGCAATTACTGCATGTCACGTTTGTGCTGGTGTTTCGGTGCTGTGGTGCTGCCACGCAGGTCCCTGTTTGGAAGCAGCAGGCGGTGGTGGGGAAGCGTTGGGTCGCGTACGGTGCACGCGTGCAGCGGGGAGAATGCAGCCTGCTCAATCCCGGGGCAGCTCGCACAGCGCGGTGAGGCACGCTGGAGTGTGTTATGCTCCTGGAGTTTGATTATAAGGTAAAAAGGGGCTTAACAGCGTAATGGTCTCAGAGAGCAATCAAACCATTGCAAATAAATTCATGGTTATTCTATTTATTTTTTCAAATTAAAAAGGCCTGATCCAGCCAATTTGTTTGCCTTCCAGTTAGGCGTGTTTGACAATCACTGCTTCATTATTCCATCTTAAGAAATTCTGTTAACCAAAGGAGGAGAAAAAAAAAAAAAAAAGACCTCGCTCAGATCCATGTCAGTGAAATTGTTTTGCCGAAGCCACCTCGCTCGGCGAGGCGAGTGTGAGCGTGGGCTGGGGGGAGGCTGTTTACCGCCTTTATGAAAACGTATTCGCTGTTTGGGAGCACAAGGATGTGAAGCAGGCTGGCTTTGAAGGCTTTCTGTTAGATTTCCCCCTTTATCCCTTACCATCTATCATTGTAAAGGAGACATATATAACCGCTGCACTTTGTATATTAAGGGGAGCTGCCTGCTTTTTCCCTTTGCTAAGATAATGACGCTGAGGGTTGTTGACTGCTGTTATCTCTGATGACAGCCTTATCTGCATGGCTCTGATTCCTGCTCCCAGAGTCCGAGATATCCAGTCCTTTGGAAACTGACCACTGCTCCCATTACAGCTGGGCAGGATGGAAAGCAAATATTCAGGGGCAATAGCGTTCTTAATTGGCTACGCAGTTTGCTGTGTTCCCCCCCTCCCACAATACAAAGTATTGAAGGGAAATGCTGGGAGTAAGGAGAAATGAAAGCCTCAAAATAAGGTCAGATAACAGGCAAATGCCCCCAGCCCTCCCCAGACAGCTTCTGGTGGGGACAACAAAAGGCAATAACCAGTCGTTGAATGGCATTGGTGCATGGCTCGGCTTCTCCACGCCACAGGGACCCCTTGCTAATGGATCTAGGAATGATATTTGCACAGTGGAGAGACTGTTACACCCTCCTGGCTGCACTGAGTAAGAATCCAGGAGTTTACTTTAATTCCTCTAAACGTAATAATCTGCAGTTAATTGGCTAACGTTCACCGTGCCTCCAAGGTACGCAGCGCTGCCGTAGTTTGGCATGCCGCATTCCTGTCCCACAGAGATCTCAATGCAAATTTCAAATATTTATGAATTTAGACTCTTAACGCTCTTGAGAAACAGCTTTGTTTTACTGCTGTGGAAAGTAAGATACAGAGATAGTGTGTAACTTGACTGGGATCCCCCCCCCCGAGACCATGCAGTCGGCTGTGGAGCCCAGGTCTCCTGACACCCCACCAGCACCCTGCTCATCAAACGCATCCAGTCCCCCCAAGTTTTATCATAACAACCCTTAAAAATAAACAACCAAACCTATTTTCCACAATGTGGGTTTATGCAAACCCAGCTGTATTAAAAACTCCTCTTGGGGTGGAAAAACTCCTGGGTAATTCCACCTTAAAGCAGCGCTGAGCAGGAGCTGATGGAGCAAACTGCGGCAGAGCTGGGAGCTGCGGGAATCAGACTCACCGCCCCTGCGAGACATCTGCCCTTTGTCAAATATAGGGGGCTATTAGAGGCTTTCTTCCTCCCTGTCGTGTCTTACAACATGTTTCAACCTGAGCACTTAGACCAATTTTATTGATATATACGATCCAGCCTGTCTGTACCGAGTTGCACCTCTTCCGTCAGTTCTCTGAGACCCAGGCTTGCCCAAGCTGCTGTTCGAGGCTGCCGAGGTTAACTACAAAAGAGAGTGTTACTGGAAACACGCACTGCTGAAGTATGCTGACGCTTTTTTTTTTTTTTTTTCCATTTTTAAAATGTGCTGTACTGGAAACTGCAGTGCAGGGTTGGGGGGAGACACAGAGTTTGCCCTAAAAGTTTAAAGGGATGTTTATTTTTCCAGTGCTTCAGAAGAAGGCAAAGCTGGACTTGTTTTAGTACTGAAGAACAATTATTGATTGAAAAACAGAATTGGTACTGGAAAATTGCTGAGGTTGTTTTGGTTTTTTGTTTGTTTTGTTTTTTTTTTTTTTGGTTGAAGAGGCAGCACTATGTAACTGCAAAATTTCTGTTTGAAAAACATTATCTGAAAAGCTATTTTTGTCACGTAAGTTTTTCCCCTGCTCCCCGTAGGATTTTGTGCAGTGTAATGTGTGACCACCAAGGGCTGCTTCTGCACTTTTCTCGTGGCTAACATTGCGGGGCTGTTTTCCTGAGACATATAAAACAGTACCGATCTATGAATGTTCAATTAAGATTGTAGGAAATCTGTTTAGGTTATTATTAAATCAGCAGAAAATTCAGCTGCAGACCACAGCGTGGAATATTCTTACACACACTGTTTGAAGAGGAGCTTGGGTATTAATAACTTGTCTGTTTTTTCCCCTCCAGTGCTTCCAGCTGGTCTTATAAAAGTGAATACCTCACCCTGTGGATCTTGCTTTGCTGTTGTACAGGAGGATGAAATAGGTCAAGTGCATAACGCTTATTTTCCAAAGTTACGAGGTCTGAAAGGGGTTAGGATGGGATCTCACTGTGGCAAAATTGGGATTATAAACTCAGATATAATATTTCCTTTTAGCTGGTTCTGTCTAGGGCTCCGGCTCAAACCCGCTGGCTTGGGGGCTTCACACACAGACTGGCACGAGGAGTTGCCCTGGCCACCGGTGTCCTGGCTGCTGGCTCCTTGCTCACATCACCGAAGCGCATCCTTCCCTATGGAAGCCTCACCAGATGTGCCGGTATCACCAAGAGCAGAGCTGCACGGCGGTGCTTGCCTGAGCTGAGCTGCCCCACAAGTAGCACGACCCCATGCTAAAGCTGGGCACCCCTCTGCTGGGATTTTAACCTGAGCTCTGACACAACAGCAATTTGATCGTTCGAGCGCGCCGTTACGCAGCCCTGGTGTCGATAAGGGTGTTCAATTCCGACATTTGCAGGATGGAAACTTTTTCCCTGATGGTTTCTCTGTTGTAATTCCCCCACCCAGCACTTGCCATCCTCGACCACAAGCGTGGTTGTTTTTCTGTATCTTCTCCAGGCACGTGGCACAGCAGCGGTGCAGCGCCATGGCTCCTTTCCCACGCCGCAGCCCCATGATGGGAGGGACGTTTCCCCGTGCGTTCAGGATGACAGCGGGGGAGAGGGGGTTTTGTGTTGACGAGACTTATCTGCGGCTGTGGGAACATGTTCTGCCAGAAGCCCACATCTCCTGAGCATTAATTACATAGCCCTGCGTGCTCCTCTGTTCCCAGCTGTAAAATGGAGATACCCTTCTTAACCCACACCATCGCTTTAGTTCACTGCAGCTCGCAAAGTGCTTCTGGATCCACAGATGGGAGGCACTGGAGAAATGACAAAGATGATTAATAAGGAGGTTATTAACAAATGCCACAGGTCAAATTCTGCACCGGTTCCCAAGTTTGTGCATGACACGGAGGTCAGTGTCATGAACGACTCTGCATGTGGCTGGGAGCTGGACTTGACACTTGGATGTAAAGCCAAAGACAGGCAAAAATTAGGTTAAATGGATGTGACCTGCACTGATAGGAATGTTTCTGAGGGAATGAGGTGTTTTCCATGGTATTACTGGAGTATAGAACCATCTTCTGTGTGAGTTATGAGTGGACCCACAGACTAGCGTAGTTGTTTTTCAAGCTGGTTTGTCTAAAATTTTGTGATTTGAGGCGCTGTTGACACAAACGAAAACTCTGAATCTCTGATGGTTTTGGGCAGGCAGCAAAGTGTGTACTTGGTGTGGCGGAAAAGCACTGCTCTTCTGAAGCACGGTTTCCATTTAAAGTTTTGGAGGGCTCCTAGCTCTGGTCTGCCTGTGTTTATCTGCACCAAGTGTGAATGGGAATTGGAAAAGGGAAAAGAGAGAATGGCTGCTTTTTAAAAAGCTAATTTAAAAGCAGATGCAGTCTTCTGTAAAGATGATTCTGATTGTCCAGGGCTCTTTTAAAGGGACAAGGTTAAATGCATTTGTATTGAGAATGTGAGATTAGACACACGCACAAAATGAACAACATCATCTTTATTTATTTCATACTTAAATGGCCAAGAGTGTAAGACAGTCAGTTCCTGATGATTCAGGAATGCGAGGGGATTTTCTGCATTGTTTTTTTTATTGTGTAAAGCTCTTTATCTCTGGCTTTGTATATTAGCTATTTCTGCGTTGCCACCAACCTTTTCTGACCACTACCCTTGTGTAACCAAGGGGGGAAAATATGCATCAACTGCAAATGGCACAATCAGTTGGAAGCTACAGGTAAAATACTTGTGAACCTATTCCATCTGCCCCGATTTAACAGTAAACTGCCTTGCATAGGAAAGGCTGATATTCCTGCTGATATTCCTACTGCTATTCCATACAAGATCTGAAATGACCGAGGGTTTAAAACAACTTTATGAAGCAGGGAATTGCAGTTTCATTTACAAAATGCTGATGCTTTGGCAAAAAAAATGAACAGACCCAGTTCAAATTGATTGCAGTCTACGTTCAACGCTGTGTTGGAGCAGGACTGCCTTTTTTTGTATATTTTTACAGTGTGATTTTAATCTTGGCTGCATCTGTTCGTTGCTGTTGTAAAAGGAAGAACTCATAATAATTTGAAGAAAAAGCCTGGGGAAGTGGGAGTTTCTTTTTTTGCCAGCTTTATAGACAGGGAAACTGAGGCATGGAGTGGTCCTGCAGGTTTGCACATGAAGAAAGCTGGCAAAGTGGTGGAGGAGCTGGGAAGAGGGCCCAGGACTCCCACACCGTGATGCTGGCAAGAGATGTTCCCTGTACACAAGTATCTTGGGAGAGAAGCCCAAAGGCTCTTCAGTTGACAGAGTTTGCCCACACACATCAACAACGCTTTTGGGCCAGGGAGCTGAGGGCTGGAAGACGACACTTTGTGAGTTAAGATTTGGTAGCTTGATCTCTGGTAGAGCAGGGTGCTCTGTTCATTTCTCAGAAAAAACTGAGAAGCTGGAAACAACTCAGCTTTTAAGCCCTTTTTGGATAAGTGTAGCCAAAAACTTCAAGGGGTCTCCACATGGGCTCTGCGAAAGGGACCTCTGGTCGCAAACTGTGCACTAGCGTCCAGAAAGATATTCCCCATCAGTGGAGTCCCTTTCTTTAAAAAAGAAAAAAGTATTTAAAACAAAAAATAAATAGATATGTATATTAATTCCAGCGTGTCACAGACGGTCTGCCTTGTCTCAGCTGTCTGGCTTTACCGTCCCACCCTTATTTTGGTAGCGTCATCTCTCTAGATATTATCTTACCTTTCTGGAGCAAGCACAGGCTCTTGCTTATTTAGATGGGGCCAGGATCTCCGCCGCAGAAAAGCGGTGTGTCACTGTGTGAGTTCAAATGAGCTGTGTTGAGTCATGCCAGCTGAGGATCCTGCTGGTTGGATTTATTGCTGAGAAAAGACCAAAAGTGAATACCCAGCACGAGGGAGGTTCTGTCTCATGTGCCCCATAGGCTTAATTAGCATACAGATTTTTGTTCACTGCTATTTCTTAAAACCAAAACCACTAACAAGCAAATGATGTAAATGGGAAGAAGGGCAGAAGTGCTGTGTTCGTGGCTTATTGCTGTTTATATAGCACCAAAGTTGGGTAAGGCGCTCTGAAGGCATTGAACAGGCATGATGGCATGAAATACTGAATGTAACTAAGCCAGATGGAGCTTTGGTGTCGATTTTAGTGGAGTCAGGATTTCCCTTTCCCAAGAAGTTCCCGTTTTAAGGGTAATTCCTGCCTTGAACAGGGGTTCGGCAGGCAACAGGATGGGTTCAGATCTTCTGGGCAAGTTCTGGACCTGGAGGAGCCCCAGACAGTGAGAATGAACCCTAAACACTGCAGAGCTGTACTTGCCTGGGGATGTCCCTCTTTAGAGAGGGCATGTTCCAATGGACCTATGACTAATCAGACTTGCTGGCTAAACACTTGTTATTCATAATTAAAAAATTGCCTCTGATAACCAGGACCTAAATTTTCTGTACATGCCTACTTATTTCTTTGTTCCAGGTTTAATCTTGGCAGTGAATATACCAGGATTCCTGGTCAGATGAGAGTGGGCTATGCTTTCTGCAAATCCTCGGGCTGAGTCGCTAAAAATGTGTTATTTCCTTGCTGTGGTGTTATCCAAGTTTTAGAGGTTGCAGTCCCACACATCGGCCAAAACAATGGCCTTGGCTTGCAAGGGAGAAGTTTTTTGAGAGGCTGGTTGAATCGTTGGGAGGGGTTTGCCCACTTTCTGTGTTTGAAACCATAAGAGCATGTAAAAATTTTCAGGCTTTTCCCAAAGCTATGAAGGCCAATACTTTTTTTTTTTTTTTTTTTTTTTTTTTCCTCCAGCTGAGGAATGTGAGGGGCTTTTGTGCTGCTCACCTTAGGATGAGCATCTTGGGTACCTGAGTGGTGAAACTTCTCTTCCTGATTTGTCTATGCCCTTCTGGAAGGAGCATTTAGAGACCACCATCCCAAAATCAGGCGCTCAGGTCACAGTGTGTGTGAGAACCCCTTGGTCTCGTTTCATCTCATTGCTTGCCTCTGGGAGCTAAAACTGAAGACACAGGAAAAAACTCATCTATTATAAGCTTCATGACAGGACAAGAGCTGGCAGCACTGCAAGCTTGTGCTCTCAAGCAAGCTAGGAAAACCTAGGTGTGGGAGAGAGGACCCAGCAGAGCTGTTTCCTGGAATGTGGAAAATGCTGCGGCAAGTGTTACAGGACTGGAAATTTGATTTTTACACCAGCCCCTTTGGCTGCATTCTTCCCCTTGTCTGGTTCCCATGTTTGTCTGTGCCAACACGTTTCACTGGCATTTACGGTTTGTGCCGGGTAGGTTTGACATGGGTGAATATTCACCCCTTCCCCCAGAACTGAGTGAGAGTTTTGCTTCTCCAGCTAAGAACCCATTTCACGTGCCTGTGTGGCCCCTGATCACAGCTAAGCAGTACAGCAACAGCCACAATACACGTGAGAATAGGAAACAGCCTTAAAAAAATTTTGAAGGAATCACAGATGCTCCATAGCTGTAAAAGTTGGTGCGAGTTTTTGTGTCAATTCCTCCTCCCACCCTATTCAATCTTCTCTTCTACTTCATGACCACGATGAACGCACCCACTGGTTTCTGCAGTTGCAGATCTGTTACCTCAGGGTGCTGCCTTCTGTGCTGGGTGCTACAGATCAAACTAACTCTTGAAGTGCGATCTAGATCCAAATCCAGAGCAGCCCTAGAACACCAGGGCACCATAACAGCATTGCCAAAGGAACCAGCAGGCTGGCAGGGGTATTTCCCTTTTTGCAAAGCAGTTTGTCTAAAGGCTCTGGCTCATACGAAAGGGGGTTGCAGAGAGGTGGTTGTAGGTCTGCTCAGCCAAGTAACAAGTGATAGGATGAGAGGAGATGGCCTCAGGGGAGGTTTATATTGGATATTAGGAAAAATTTCTTCCCTGAAAGGGTTATCAAGCATTGCAACAGGCTGCCCAGGGTAACAGCTGAGTCATCATCCCCAGAGGTATTTAAAAGACGTGTAGATGTGGCACTTGGGGACATGGTTAGTGGTGGGCTTGGCCATGCTGGATTATCAGTTGGACTCAATGATCTTCAAGGTCTTTTCCAACCTAAACAATTCTATGATTCTGTATCTGACACACACCTCACTCAAGCTGTTCTTTTGCATCTGCTGGAGTCCCATCCTATGCTCAGCAAGAGCTGTTGGAGTGCGATCGGGAAGGACCTAACAGCTAAGTTTTACAGTGCCCAAATCTTTCCTTCATTGCTTTAACATCTATGTAACATTTCTTTCTGCTTTTCCTTTCCAGAATTGAAAGGCCATTTCATGGAGCATACTGACCTGCCCTGGGGGACTCTCCCTGGCCTGTGGTTTCGTGTTTTGCAGTCTCATCCAAGACAACTGCATTTGGGATTTCCCTTCCAGCCTGTCTGCCACAGAGCACTTTGGAGCAGGTACGTTTCTGTAGTGCAGGACTGAGCCTGGGGAGCACTGCAGAGCGTGTGTGGGAAAGGTGTCCTGTGCAAAGACTGCCCTTATGCACTGTTCCCCATCCCCACGCTGGCAGTTCATGGTGTGTTGTATTTGCATAATGTACATAAATTGAAATAGGTCTTAAGCAATTACATTGGCATTAGCGTGTCTTTTTCCCCAGCCAAGCAGTAAAGGCACCGTGTCTCCTATTGCAAAGCATGCCAACACTTTAAATATGCTCCTGCCAACATCCCATGTAAATCACCCCTTATCCAGCCCTCCCCTGTCCTTCTGCAGGTTGCAGTCCTGGAATCCCATCTTGTTGTTTGGTTATCCAGGGAGTTCATTACTTTCTCTCAGGTACAGTTGACATACCAAGACAGGACTTGTCTCAGAACATTTCTGCTCTGACGAGTCCTCTTGCTTCATTGCAAATGATACATGATTGATCTGTGCTTCCTTAGAGCATCGCCGAGCAGACAGAGCAATGCATTTGATCTCACGGTGTGTTTTTGCGGCAGGCTGCTCTCTGGGATTGTAGGGTCTCTTTTTTCCACTATGCGTGTGCCTGAGTGTGTGCTGTGATGAATCCTGGCAGACATCGCCCATGCCTTTAGCACCAGCTTGTTCTGGTCAGCCCAGTGTGTGCTCTTTGGGAAGTGACAGTCCAACTTGCTGAACACCACATTTTAGCCTATTAATCACTTGGGCTTGGTAGCTGGGTCTTTGGGGAACCTCTCTTCTGTCTCCAGGACTTCAGTAAAAGAACTTGACCAAATCTCCTTGCCTTTTTTCTAGGCAAGAAGGCTTGTAGTTATTCAACCAAGTTAATGTGGTTGGGATCTTCCGTACACCATTTAACCCTTCCTGCTTTTGGCTTTCTTGAATCAGCAAGGTACCGATGTGCCATAGAGGAGGAGGAAAATTAAGCTTTGGTTAATTTGGTGTGTCTGCATGGGGTTTAGAACATATTTCACAGAGGTGGCTTCCAAAATACTGGAACCAAGTGGAAGGAGACTAGTTTTCAGGTGAACATTTGGAAATTGAGTGAGTGAGAGATGCAGTTGGGATTCATTACGGCTTCAAAGAGTGGAGAGCACTGCCTTGGTTTGGTGGCGCAGGTACAGGCACCATCCCATCCCAGCTGAGCTGAGCCAAGCACACCAGGCAAGCAGAAGTCAGGGAAGCAAGGGCAGTGAGCCTGTGTGCAGGGGGGCATGAAGCCAGCCCTTGTCAAGGGGTTCAAGCCTGGGATTTTGCTCTTGTCACTGTCCTTGTGGCACGGGCACGTCTCTGCTGTCCCCTGCAGCAACGGGTTCAGCATCGGGGTGAACTGCAGCATGTGGAAAAACTTGTAAATTCTGCTTGGTGGCTTGAGGACTGACTGGAGGGCTTTGGGAGAAGACTTTCTCCCTCTCAATGGGCTTTCACTTCTCAGCAGGGAGAGAGCAGAGCAGCGGGGCATTAACTGAGGGGGTTTAGAGGATTGGGAAGGACCTGAAAGGGGAGGATTTGGTGGCGGTTCCTCTGGGCGAGGAACGTGGCGTTCAATGCTCACATGCTTCTCATTGTATTGAGAGGATAAAGCGGGGCGACCGGAGGGACTCAGGGCTGGGGGTCCGGTCAGGGCCAGCACGAGGGAGCCCAGCCCCAGCGGGAGCCCGGCCAGCCTGAATAGCCAGCCTGCCTGCCTCCGAGGCCTCCGAACACACCGCCCTCCTCACTTTGAAGCCCCCGGTGCTGTGCTGCGAGAGGGGTGCTTTCTCTGGCTCTTGTTTGCTGATGATCCCTAAATTAAGAAATGCAAATCTATTCAGGGCAGATTCCTTTTCCAAAGGCAACTTGCCTCAGTTGCTAATTCCCTGCATGGCTTCTATACAGATCCCTCGCAAACACCTGCAGGTCCCCCGTCCCCCCCCCCCCGCCTTCTCCCCCTTTTTCCAGGGAGGGGGGTGGCGATGGGGAGTTTATTGAAAATCTTTGTTTTCTCTGGTACGATGAAACTTGCTTTGCTCTTTTGCCTCCTTTTCTTTCCCTTTTCACAGAATAAATACAGCTGATCCATCTCCAGCCCCTCTGCACGTGCCAGAAGAATAAATCGTCCGCCTCGCCCCCAGCCCCCTCCTTTAATTCTTCCCCCTGCTGCTGTGTTTGCTTATTCTCACTGCAGCTGTAGTGCTGGTCGCAAGCGTGAGTTGACCTATTGCTGGTTTGTTTGGCACTGGCTCTGCAGAGCCACCCCCCCAAAACAAGACTTTGAAATCAACTGTTAGAGCTCTCACTAGGCTGCTTTTTTTTTTTTTTTTTTTTTTTTGGTGTCGTCTCCCCTTCCCCCCCCCCCCCCCCCCCCCCCCCGCTTCTTATTATCATAGCACTTGCCTTTTGTTGCCAGTGCAAATACAAACACACACACACAGAAGCGTGCGAGCCGCAGAGCGGAGGGGAGCACAGCCCCTGAAATATTGCACTGTCCAAAGTCCACGGGTTAAAACAAACATCAACACTGCGTCAAATAGTTTGCCCGTAAGAGTCTTTTGTTATGAAGATAAGCTTGTTATCTCTTTCATTCAGATTTTAATCTGACAGGTCATTTGCATACTGCCAGCCGACTTCAGGGTGTGCATTAGATCCACTTTGCATTTAAATCCTCTGTCACTCAGGCAAATAAAAAAGGGAGGGGAGGTGGAGGGGGCAGCAAAGAACCTCTTTCAGATCCTCCCAGTTATTGCTATTAACTTTTTGTGTTGATTGGTGCAGAAAAGTTGTCCTGGCTCTTGGGGCTCTGCTTGTTTTCGGGGCAGCCGGGATGCTCCCAGGCCATAAGTTGCGTGGCCAGGGTCTTGCCAAAGATCCCACTGTGACCCCGAGTCCCTTCCCCACCCAAATCCCTCTTCAAACCCTGCTTTGCAGACTCTTTCCCCAAAATGACCCCTGTTGCTATCTAAAACCTAGATCTGCTCAGCACTTGGTCCTGCCCTCAATCAAGTTAAGCCCATCCTGGGCTTGCATGCCCTTGGTAATAACAGGACAGGGAACAATGAACGTCCTGGCTACAAAGCAGCTAAGAAGTCACCTGTTTAGCCATCTCCATGTAAATGTGCCTCTTCCCTTAGTTATTCCACTTGCCTTATATGCCTTTTTTTTCCCCCCTCCTTTTCTACCCAAAGCCTGATCCTGCACCCTTACTCCTGGAGTTTCATCACATCCTGCTGCTGTGATCCCAGGGGCAAGGCTGCTCATACAGGTACCGGAGATAGGTTGTGTGACAGTGATGGATGAGCTGTGGGACACAAGCCACCTGTGATGCAAATGTAGGCTGATGGGGTTGTGTTGCACTGTGGGCAGAGAGTTACAGCAGTTTCTGGTGTCTGTAAGGTCACAAAAAGCAAACCAAAAAACAAAACCCCAAAACCCCCCACTTGGTGCAGGTGTTCTCAGAATGCATGTCTACTATGGAGCTGTGGTTCTTGTTACCACCCCACAGCCTTGCACCTGCCCTTTCCAGCCCTATTGTAGGCCAGGAGAAGGAGCAGGGCTTGGCTAGCTGTGGTCCAAGGCCACGGGTGACACGCTCCGGGGTCCTGGCTCCCTGCAGGGACATTGCATTTTTCTGTGAGGGCACAAAATTGGGAATTTCAAATTCTGAATCTGATTCCTCCCATGTCTTCTATGTTTGGGCGTGTTGCCCGTGCTCACTCTTCTCTTCCTGAAACCAGCACAAATAGCACTGAGACTCCTGTGTTTCTTGCAGTGCCCAGCCCAGGCTCCAGCCCGCCCTGGTTTTGGGAGGACTGCTACCCGGCTATCCCCGCCGGCCAGCCGTGGAGCACCAGGTCCTGCCTGCTCCTGCCAGCACCTCCCTTCACTCACAGGGTTTCCTGCACCTCCTCTGAGATGCTGAAACAATGAACCGTGGACAAGATTAAACCTGGCGCAATTCTTCTCCTGTGCACAGAGGTGTAACCACAGCTCCGCTGAAGACCACAGGAATTACCCCAGCATAAGTGAAAGGTGAAACTATGAATCTCCTTCCTGAAATACAATGGAGAGCCCATAAGATAAGGCCACAGTCCCCCTACAGAGAGAGGGGTGGCGTCCCTGGGGATTGTGTCCCGAGCCACAGCAAGCAGAGCCACGGGAGAATGTTTCCTTCAGCCCCAGTGGGGTTAAAGATTGGATCTGGTGCAATTAGTGTATCCAAAAGCAGGGCAGTGAATAGTTGCAGGGCATTTATTCAGCTCTAATGTGACAAGTTCAATTCTTCTGTTCGGAGCCAGTAATTTTCTTACATATATTAATTATTTGAAATAATTCTCTGAATAACATCTAGGAATAATTTGGGCAATATATCTTGATAATGAACCCATTGCTACTGAATGGTTGAAATCTCAGCTGTGCTGGTGACTTTGGCTTGGGTGAGTGTTCACACGGCATTGTTTCTTCTCTTAAATACTAGTACGTGACTTTCAGAACCAGATTCTGGTCTGAATTGCTGTGTTTATGGGCTCTCCATTATTTGCCATTTCGGTAAATGTTCCTGACAGTAAATGCCTTTGTTAGAATATTACTGGTAAAGCAAACACAAAAGCATGTGAATGAAGGCAAACCAAATCCGAGCCATTTATTTGAAACGATGACTGGGGGTGAAAGAAGTTTCTGAGATACATAGCCACCTTCAAGCCTTAAATGAAGCTGCTGGAAGAACGGTCACTATTCCCAGCTGACATCAGATTCGCTCTTTTTCCAATTTCTAGTCAAGATTTCTCAGGGCATTATGAAAAGAAAGTGGTGGGGTTTTGGTTTTGTTTTCTTGCAACTCATAGCAGCAAACCTTAACAAGGAAAATCCTACATAATGCCACAGTATTGTAAAAGTAGCAGTGTTCTTGGTCCTCTCGCACTCTGATAGACTGCTTTTACTCCGTGGTGTTCGCAATGGAGCAGTAGTGTCCCTCAGCACGGTGTGTGGCACAGGGGAGGGGTGTGCTCCTCCCGCTGGAGCTGTCACCTTTTGGAGATAACTGGGACAAGGCGATTGAGATGTCCAGTGCATGCTGGGGCTCTCACGCGAGTGAGCTGTGCTTTCAGTTATTTATTCAGTTACTTATCCAGCGGTGCTGCCAGTATTACCAAGACTAAGGCAGCACAGAGCAGTGCCCAGCGCTGGCTGGCCGAGCAGAGAGCGTGCCTTGCTGATGCTCTTCTGCGATAAGAAGCTGCAGCAGAGCCCGTTGCCAGCCAGCAGCAGTGAGAGCTGGCCGGGCACTGCGGGTACGACCGTGCTGCCAGAGCAGTGCCAGCCACCGCTCTGCTCCCTGCTCCAGCCAGCTGGCCCCGTACGCTCACAAGCATGGGAGCATTGGAGTTTTGGAGAGATTTTCTATCCAAGAGCTGGACTATTTGGCCAGAGAAGGAGTGGAAGGCAAAGGCAGAGATGCCTATATGCAAAGAGGGAAGAGCTCCTTTTGCAATCCAGTTTCTCACTCATGCCCTTAAACTGACAACACTTAAGACCCCTGGACTAAGGGCAATGAATGCAAAATGAGAGTTCTGCAAAATCCCTTGGTTCAAGGCCAGCTCTCCTGCTTTGCTTTGCTGCTCCTTGGCATCAGTCTTTCAGCCAAGTGAGCAAGTCAATGGCTAGCTTTATTGCCAAAAAAATCTTCCTAGCTGTTTTCCATGTAGCTAATGAGAATGCAAATGTGCTGGGTTTCCAGGCTTGCTTACAACCTCTGCTGTTCCCTTTTCATGCAGGGTACCTAAGTGCCCTTCCTCTTGCCATGCGATCTACATACATCGCGCTGGCTGGTGGGGTCATCCTCCCATTGCCGATGAGAAACAGAGTGTTTGGGTGGAACCCCAAAGGAGGAACCGGAGCGTCTCAAACACCTGCTCTGCACTATTCTTCCACGTGCCATCCCTGGAAAGTTAAATTTAGAATTTGTAATTTAGAATTACAAAATCAGGCGAGAAGAAGGTTGGTCTTTGTAACTTAGGTACCATATCAGAGCCAAAGGCACGTATTGTCCCTACTGCACACTGCAGTAAGCCTACCGTTGGGCAGTGTAGGGCTTCTTTGCTGGGCTCTCCTTGGAAGTTTGCCTTTTCCTCACCAGCGCTCATGGCTCTTCTTTTCCATACTTTCAGCAGTAGTGTTGTTTTTCTAATCTCCCATAAAAAGGTTTCTCATTGGACTTGCAACGTGGTGTCAGTTACAGCTTTGCTCCCCGCAGAAACAGAGCGGTAACTGCATCTTTCGCTGTGCTTCTCTATGGAAGAGCAGAGCCTTTCCTGACCAGAACCTCTGCCACAGCTCTGCCTGCGTTCTTCCTCGGGCATAGTGTCTCACACCATTATAAAATCAGCCTTGGGTACTTTCCAGCTAGCCGAGCCTGGACAGAGTCCAGGCAGTGTCCCCAGCCCCGGCTCTCAGGGCATGTTCGTTGCCTGGCTCCCTTTCTGGGGATGTTGGATCAGAGATGAGAGCTCAGTCGCTTATGGGCATTGTCGCGTCCTCTGTCCTGATGGGCACTCCGGACTCTTTGGGGACCGTGGGGACAATTCAATAAAGGGACACAGCATCTGCATAGGAATTTTTTCCACACAGACACACACACTTCATCCCTAGACAATGCAGGAACGCTGCACAGCGAGGCAAAGCTGCTGCCTCCTGAGCGTTGCCCTTTTCTCGGCTCTCCCATCTGGTGTATGTCTCCAGATTTGCCTCCAGTCTTTAAGGGAGCCCAGGTTCCTCCAGCTGAGCCTCCCACCCTGGCCACCAAAGGGCTTCCTCTGCCCTGAGAACAAGTCCCTTTTAAAAGCAGCCTGACATCTTTCCTTTGTTCCTGGCTTTCCACTAGGATTTTCCATGATGCAATCCCGTATGGGGTTACTGGGAAAGAGCTGTTAAAAGTCAGTAGCTGTGCCTGCAGCAAACCCATTGTTCTACCAGTGCAGAGCCCTTCAATGCCGCTGACTCCTGCGTGGCCTTGCTCCTGCTCCCCCGGCACTGCCAGCGAGAGGGACGTCCTAATCCACACGGAGGGATACGGCCGTAAACACGAGGCACAGCACAAAGAGAAATTTGTGATTAGACGCAGACACAGCCCCCGGACCATCACGCCGGCCATGGTTGGGGACCAGGCTGTGACTCACTAGATGCATCTCACTTTTCCTGGAGAAGTTCGCAGGCTGCTGCTCCAGCCGAGAAGGTTGTTTTAGAGTGGAAATTGAGAAGCTGTAGCTTTTATCCTTTTGGAGGAGCAATTTGAAAGGAAAACAATGCAGGATTCTCTGGAATAAGGAGTATTAGCTGCATCATCTTTTAAAAATGATTTAGTCAAGTGAATGTTGGCCAGGGATTAGCACCCTTGCAGGCACTTGGGTTGCAGTGAGGGGATGTTTGCTGAGATTTATTGATGTTGGGGATTGTTAGAAATGCATAGGTGACATCTAATGCCAAAGCAGCTCTCTGCTCACTAATAAGATAAGTCAAAAGCTCTGCGAAGTTTTCAACAGCATAGCCATTAACCCTGAGATCACAATATCCTTTGTGTTTTTCCAGCACGTTCTGCCAAGATTTCGCCTTAAGCAGAGGAAAGATGAAAAATGCAGGGCCAGAGAGTCTCTTACAGCTGAAAACCACCGCCTACTGTGCTGTTCCCTGGGACAGAGAAGAGCCCGTGTATAATCAGCACTGAGCAGGGAAACATCTGTGCTGTCCAGCACAGTCACTTTCTTCATGCTGGACAAGTGGAAAAAGGAAAAAAATCACAGAGAATGGTCTTGTCTGGGGAGATGCAGTGTCATGCCCCACTCCCTCCTCTGCTTCTGATGCTTGGATGTATGGGACCGCTAAACTCAAACTTCAGAAGGGCTTTCTAGGTGGTTATGTTGGACACTTCTCTTTCATCCAAGCAGGTGGTCTTATGGGAATTACTTTTTGTGGTAGCAATGAGGTTTTCATCTCTACTCTTAACTAAAGATCGCACACCTGAAATGAGACAGGCTACAGGTGAATTCCAGCAGTAACTGTCCAGGGCTGGCAATTGCAAACATCCCTCAGCTAAAGTATTTGTAGGAAATAGACAAATGCAGTTTTAGTGACACTGAAATGTTTAGCGCCTTTACCTTGATGTGTCTGAGCTATTGCATTGGAAGGACCTCAGCTTGTATTTTCTGCCCTTCTTTCACAAAACATGGAACATTTTTTCCTCAAAATTTCCTCCAGTTTTATTTAAATCATTAGAAGGAAAAAAAAAATAGTACCTCCCTCAAAAAAAAGAGTCTTGAGTTAAACAAACCCTTTTGTTCTGCTACAATTTTTTTTCAAAATGCCAACTACATCAAAGTGAAAACCAACATGTTTTGGATGTTTGAAGCAAAATTCTTGTTTCACTTTATTCTCCATAGTTCCTTGGTGAAGAATTACTTCCACTTGGGACACTTAGACAATGATTTGCAGATACTGGGGTTTTTTTTCAAAAAAAGGAACAACACAGTGTTATAAGCATTTCAGTATCAGAGGTAGGTGCTCTGGGACTGCTTTCTATACTTCACCTGGAGACTTGAAAGACCCAAGGTATTGACTCAAGCACGAGCTAATTAATTACTTCCAACCTTCAAGGACCAAAATGAAATAGCTGTGATAGCATGACGATATCCACGACGTTATTGCTAGAAGTATACTTCAGTCTCATCTATATGTTGAATAAACAGCTTTGGCCTCTTTGCAATGACACAAACATTTTGTATCACCCATGCTGTCATGAAAAAGACTCTCGTGACCACCTCTAAGTTTTTACCTGGGGAGGTGGTTTCAGTGTGGATCTCAGTACTGTCTCAAAGACTGGTGATGGCTGACTCTGCTGTCTGCCAGAGCCATTATTCATGTCCTTCCTCTGGTGTCTGAGACAGGGCCAGCTCACCTGCCCTTCCATCCCTCTGCAAGAGGAGGCAAAGCCCCCAGCACAACCGTGGTTGTTTCTGCGGTTCCCATATTGTGCCGCTTCAGATGACAGCCAGCTTTTCTTGTGCCCAGCTCCAGCTCTGGGTTTTACAGAATTGCTGTTCTCAAAATACACGTGCTCTGTGGCCAAGGACGAGTCAGAGGGATGCTGTTAGTGGTGTGCTGTGTGGCACAAGTTAGTCCTTGTTCGTGGGAGTCCATGAGCAATTAAAGGAAGAAAATTGTAATTAATGCCAATCAGCATGAGTTCATGGAAAATAGAATGTGATTTCTCTCTTTGGTTTAGTTGATAAAAGTGATAGTAGTGTACAAGACTTCTGTGAGACATTTGACTGGGTACCACACGACATTTTGATTAAGGATCTAGAGCAGTATAAAATCAAGAGGGTGTGCATTAAATGGATTAAAACCTGGCTCCCTGACAGGTCTCCAAATGCAACTGTAAATCATCTGCCAGCTGTGTTTGTAGCAAAGTCCCTCCAGTATTCTTGCATTTAATATCTTTATCAATGACATGGAAGAAAATGTAAAATCACCACTGATGTGGTCTGCTGATGGTGTAACGAGCCAGGAAGCAGTAAATAATGAAGAGGAGAGGTCACTTATAGGGGAGGAATACAGAGTGCTTGGAGAGCTAGGCTCAAGGAAACAACAAATACGGTGGTGCAGGTGAATGAAAGAACAAAGAATAAAAGCTGCATTTATAGGACACTGGACTCCAGGAAGCAGGACACTGAAGTTGTTTTTGGGAAAGCTGCTTCAGTGTGAAAAACTCAGTTGAATGGATGGTCCTGGTGCTGGGCTGTAACTAAGCAGGAGGACACGTGGGGGTAGAAAGAGCAGAAGAGGTCATATATGCTCTGGGTGACAGTGCTGCTGTAGTACCTAAATATAACAATATGTTGGAGAAGGTTCAGGGAAGTTTTGGAAGTGTGGCAAAGCCCTGAGTGACCCCATGTTTTGATCCACCAGAGCAAAGTTGAGGATGGAGTTGGTCCCAGTTTGCAGATGGGGAGACTGAAGTAGATACTAGGATCTTTTTGTCTAGCAGACCACTGTGCAGCAACTGGAAGCTGAGTGTTCCTCAGAATGCGGAGGCATTCAGATGGAGAGAAAGGCTTCACCTTAAGGCTTCAAGGAGTCTGCTTCATCAGGAATTAACCTGTGTCATCTGGGAGCTTTGTCCAGGCTCAGTAACTCATGGCATACCTGCTTATAGAGTATCAGTATTTCAGCAGGATTAAACCAGCATTGCTACTGTGACATAGCCAGATTGGTGACCGACATCTGCACGTAAGTAAAAACTGAAGTTCTGCTCATGTTGAAGTCAGTATCAAAAGTGCCAAATGGTTTGGGGGTGGTAGAACTACCCCTAGAGTTCTTAGACCCTTTTCATCCCAGCCTATACGCAAAGGTGAAAAAAACCTAAAAATTATTTTTAAACCAATGTAGTACAGCTTACTGGATGAACGTCTCAAAGTTAATTTAAAACTGCTGTAGGTGGTGTTGGTTGTAACTCCGAGGCTTTAGATGTTCACAGCCTTCCCAACCAAGGGATTCTTGTCTATCTCAGCTTGAAAAGGTTATAGCCATCAGTGGGGCTGTGGGGTGGCAGACTCTCCAGGGAGGTTGCAATGAGCATCTTGTGGTCCTACCATCAGCTACACCTGGAAGACGTGGTTGTCCACCACAGCATGCATTTATTTATATATATACATACTTATATATATATTGTGAATCAACATTAAGAACTGATTTAAGTGTGGTTACACTGGTGTTGCTATGTGTTTAAGCTGTTTGTTAAACAAGATATAAAGCATTTCAAGTTTTGTTGAGAGGAACAGGCTATTGCCAGGGATGGCTTCACTGCAGCATGAAGGTAGCTCAGGCTAATGCATTTTATTTTGCAGAATCAGGCTAGGAGAATGCATTGACAAGTGGCAGATCAGCGACTGCCAACTGTTTATATCTTTTGAGTAGAGGAATGCCTCGGGCAGATTCATTTGGATGTTTTTATGCCAATACAATGAGGTGTAGAGAAGTCTACAACTGACATAATTTACACACCATAGAGTCAGAAGACATTGAACACTGCATCCAAGAGGGACCTATTTTAACTTACATTTGCTTACAAGGCTTTTGGGAACAAATTTGTGTTTTGGCTAATCCGTGTAGCTGGGCACTGCATCCAAAAGGGGTGGCATTGCTCTTCCCCTTCCTGCCCCACCTTGTCTCTTGTGTTGGATGAAGTGGCCACGCAACCAGTTGAGGAGCTGGATTTACTTGGTGCTTGGGCAGACTCTGTTTTGGTGAGCTGGTTTCTGCTTGGATCACTGAACCAATATAACTTTCAGAGTGGCTGCCCAGTAACTGCAGTCTGAGACGAGGGGCAGGATTTTTGTGTTAGCCATCAGTTAGAAAAGACGGAGCCTTTCATAACATTTGCTTTTCTTACTTGAACCCTTTGGGATGGTCATTGCATTATCTTAAATCCCTCTACGTATCAGCAAAGCAAATTAGTAGCATGTTCTAATGAGCTGAATTATGCAAGAAAGCCGTGTGCAAGCATAGTGGCCAGGTTATGCAGGAGCAGAGTCAGCAGGCTAAGCAAAGAAGGTAAACCTAAGCTGAAATAACATGCAGTGCTGCATAGAGCAGAAGGTCACTGTAAGAGGCACGGCTGCAATTCACCTATCTGTGTGGTCTGCGGTGGCACTGGAAGACCCATCATTTGCCTCTTCCATAATCTGTCACCTATCACTGCTGCCTGGAGCAAGGGAAGTTAAATTTCCTGCAACTTGTGGTGTCATTTAAGGAGTTTAATCCTACATCTGTCCAAGCCTCTATCAACAAAACAGTTGAACAAGTCCATCGTGGTATTCCTGCCTGCTTAGTTGTTGTGGGAAGTTGTCATCTGGCTGGTGGTACCTCCATCAGCTTCAGGGTCACCTGCAGGCTGGGCTGCGGTGGCATCCCAGGTTGGTGGACTGGAGATGTTGGTGGAAGAATTGCTCGAGTTTAAGACGAGCGTCTGATGTCAGGGGACTCCTGCCAGTCATTGTTCTTCTGCCTGTGTGGAAACAGGCTGAACTCTGCGGTTTTGCTATGTAACATTCTTATGTAGCTGGCCGAGTCGCCAACATGATAAATGCAATTATTTTTTCCAATTGTTATTTTTGCCCAAAGCATGCAATTGACACTGAAGTCTGCTGGGCAGAATGGGAATGCAGCGGCTGCTCACATCCCCGCAGCGGCACGGCGATGTGAAGGCATGAATTGCGATGATGGGAAGCAAACGCTGCCCTGTGGCATGTGTTGGGGGCAGGCACCCGCCTGTGTCTCCGTCAGTGCCACCCTCAGGTGTCGGCACTCAGGGGGTAACCTGCCCTCTTGGTGTCATCAGAGAGGGCAGGATGGAGGTTCCCAGGGCAGCTGCAAGGGTGATTTTCCCCGGGAAGGTGGGAGGGAGCGGGGTTTGGTTACGCAATGTAGTCGAGGGAGCTGTATTGCACCACCTGGGAGGGGAGCCGTGGCGCCAGCGCTGCTGCCCTCTCCCCTACACCCGCAGAGGCGGGCAGCCTCCCTGGCTCCCAACAGGAGCGTTTCCAAAGGGGAAAAAAGAGTTTGGGGCCCTAACCCAGCAAAGGCACGTCTTAACTGAACCCTCAGCTTGGGAGGGAGGCACAGCTCTCCTGTAATGATGGGGATGAGATTGCTTTGACAGAGCAAGGGACAGTGATGTGCTGAGCTAATTTGGGCCCCCAGCACTGGGGGTGGCCGGCGCTGCAGGCTCCCTATGCCACAGCGTATTCAGCCGAGTAAAAGGACAGGCCAGCCAAGCTCCCACCGTGGTGGTTAAAGTTTGTTTTAGCCACCTTATCTAATCTCTCTCCTAACTTTTGCTGGGGGAAAGCGTTTATTGCTTATATCGTGTTACTCCATGAGCACTTGCTGGCTGTGGCTGTTTGCGTGTGTATATGTAGATGTGAAGCCAGATAACTTCAGGCCTCGCAGTTTTATGGGTCAGTCAATCCAGACTGCTTCCACTGGCAGATGTGGGGATGTGCTGTGTTCGTTACCTGTGGGCCATGTCCTATCAGGGTGTAAATCAGCAAAACAGGGCTCTGTTTATACACATAAATTGCCCCAATCTGACAGCTTAATACCCTTTTGACTTTTTACCCTCTGCAGGGGAGAGCCTCAAATGTCTTACGGCACTGCTCACCCCAGGGATGACGGCAACACGGGGAAACCAGCCCCGCTATAAAAGGAGGGAGCACGCTTTGCTCCTGCGCATCTTCAGGCTTCGCTGCGTAGCCACCAGCCCCCCGGAGGGGAAAGGCCTTTCCAACAGACCAGTCCAACAGGAAATTATCTGCTCACCTTTTGCTAAATTACTAGCTGGACAACCAGTCACAGGGTCCCAAAAATGCCAGCTCCATCTAGTCCCCTACGGACATGATTCCCAGGCACGCAAGATCCCGACTTGGTCACCGGGAGGGCAAACCCACCCGTCCATCCCTCCCCTGCAGCGCCTTGCGCAAGGCTTGATTTCATCTCTTTCGTGGGACACGAAGGTCACACGGGTGAATTTTCCCCAAGCAGTTGCAGGGTAAAACCTGCCAGGCTTCCTCTCGCTCTGGCTGAGGGGTTTTGCTGCTCCAGGAGATGCTTTATTTTTTTCGGCAGATGAGAGGGTGTTTCCAGTGAGATAGCAGGGGGCTGATGAGAGAGAGGGGAAGTGCCTGGGCATTACAGCGAGATGGATTGTTGTGATATTTTGAGGAGCTTGCCAAACTTAAATGATGTGGGAGCAGAGGTAAGATTGATGAAACTGAGTTTACCCCTGGTTGAAATGTCTTTTTTTCTTCCCCTCTGCCTCTTCACTGGCTTGGAGAACAGGAGCTTGTGGCTGCATCCAAACCTTTGGTAACTCCCTTGGCTTTTGTCCTTCATTTAGTGCATCCTGTATCTGGCTGCTCTAAAATCGTCCTAAACCCAACGTGGAGAAAGAGAGAGTTTCTAAATCGGAACATTTGCTGGTGCTGGCCCTCAGCAGCCCTGGTGGGGCTGTTAATTTACGCCATTGTGCTTTCCAAGCCCTCCTTCCCACAGGTACCCAAGATCTGTAGGAGCATGGCAGCTCCCAGCTCACCTCCACGCTCCCACCCCAACCAGGAGCATCCCTGTGCCCTTGCACGAGAAAGAGGCATCTGCAACAGGCCTTTCCCAACCTGCTTTTAAAGTGCAAGTTGAGGCTGAAAACTGATGCTGCAGGAGACTGACCTTGTGGGACCGTCCTTCCCTCTGGCTGATCCCGGGTCAACTGCTCTCAGTTTACAAGTCACTGACTCCCACGGTAGCTGGGCTGCTCCTGCCTCTGCTCCTCCTCACCCAAGCGGCAGGAAAGACCCCGCAGCTGGGATATCGCACGATCAGAAGGTGACCCCATTCTTGCCCCTGGCCCTGCATCCCCTTAGTGCCCAAGAGGTGTCTTTGGTGCAGGAAGGACTGGGGACCAGCTAGGGTAGCCGGAGAGCTGGTGCTAGTGATGCTCTGTGACTGCAGGCATCCCATTTTACCTGGTTACCTGGCTGGGACCGCTTCCCTTGCCGACGCTGCTCTATCGGCATTTCTCAGAAAGAGGGGCTGCCAGTCACCACGATTTTAAATTCTCAGCGCAGAGGGGCTCGGAAGCTGCTGTTTCTACAGTGCACTTAGTCAGGGTGATTCAGTGAAGCGTGGATTCCTGCAGAGAAACATATGAGGCAGCTCAAGGTTGGATGCTCTGGTGTTTAATATCAAGTGAGCGCATGCTGGAGCCTTTCTGTCGGCGTGGGCTTAGCTTTCTCTCATCTACCCACCCCCAGGAAGACTTGTAAGCAGTTAGTTTCTTTGAGGACTCTGCCCTTCTGGCAAACTTGGTTGAAATTGGCCAGTGAGTTCAGAAGTTTTATTAGGGAGAGAGACAGACACACCCACAGCACAATCACAAAAGAGTTGTTTCTCTAGGAAACTAGGCTGGGAAAAAAAAATAAATGCTTGTTTAAGTAAGCAAATATGTTTCTTGGAGACACTGGAACAGGGGAGGTGGTAGGGATATGTGTGTTTGTATAGCTGTTGACCCAACCTCCTCTTAAGCATTAAGTTCCTTGTTTTAAATCTCTTTATCCCTATTTATGCCTATTTTTATCATGTTGGTTATTAGGTCTAATGACTTGCTCTACCCTGTGCTGCTGCCTCCGTCTCAGCGACCCCGCATTTTGCTGCAGGACTGCACAGACTACTTTGCTGAGGTCAGCCCATCCAAATAACTTTACACATATAAACAATGAACCCAGTGAGGGAGAGGAATCGGCTGGGCACTGTGAAGGCAAGGTGTAGATGTGAGCAAAATTGATCGGTGGCTCAAGCTCTTCTGTAAAACTCCCATTTCAGGATTTGCAAACTGGCTTCCTCTGTCTGCTCCAAAGCATCAGAGCTGCTAATCCCAGGGCAGTAAAGGCCCTTTTGGTCTGAGCTGTCAGCCAAAAATTCAAGTGCCTGTGAGTTGTTCTAGTTTTGCCGAAAATGGGTGCAGCGGTCAGGTGTCCCTTTGATGCGCTCCTGTTTATTTACAATGAGCCTGAAAGGTCCCGTTCCCCCCGAAGGGAGGCAGGAAACAGGCAGGGACAGAATTTGGTACCTTGTTCTTCCTGTCAGGGCTGATCTCACATGTGAGTAAACAGCAGTGCGTGGTGAGCTGCCACGAAGGCTTTGCTGCCTGAAGAGCCACCCGTCCTCCTGTTTTCCACCCCTGGATGCCTCTGTGGGTCTCCCTTTCACTTTCTTCCTGGCTGGCTCAGTGCAGGAAATCAGGCTGATTAAAAACTAAAGGGGGGGGGGGGGGGGGATTTAAAAAAAAAAAAGATTAAAAATGTGTTTTTTTAAAAACAGAAGAAAAAAAATTAACGATCATTTTAATTAGATTTGAAAAATCTGCGGCAGAGTTGACAGGCAGGCTGACAGGACTCCCTTTCACTGGATCACTCAGCTCAGGGCTTTTCATCTTGCGTGCAGAATATTTTGACATTCGTGCTTTCTTGGCTCCGTTTGTAGAGCCCAGTGGAACCTGCAGCCTAATTAAATGTAACAATTCCTGAAAATGAGGGTTGTTATTTTTTTTCCTAAGGATAATAATAGAGGTTTTATTTAAAAAGAGCTAATCTATTTACTCTAGGCTGCCTGCTTCCTGACCTGGCCTCAGCACCTGAGGGGACAGGAACAGAACAAACTAGGCAGGGGCTTAGTCACTGGAAAAGATGAGGGTGTTAATGTGTATGTGTGTGCGCACATGTGTCCCGCATGCTCCACTTGAAGAGTTGAGAGGTAGAAGGTTAGGAGGCTCGGATTTTCCCTGGCAGCTGACTTTTTTCCCTTACTTTTGTGGTTCGGTGCTGTTTGATGGCCAGAGTGAGACCCAGCGGGTGCTGAAGGGGCTGCACCGTCCCGCTGGCTGCTCTCCTCAGTCACCAGCCTGCAGGGGAGGGGGAGCCAGGGCTTTGCAAACCTGGGGCTGGGCAAGCCAGTGGGTAATGACAGAGCCTTTCTATCAAGAGCTGCATTAAACAAGGAGGCAAAGGAGAAGGAAAATGAGAGTCAGTGTTGTCAAGGACTGGATATGCCCAGCTACACACCAGCAATCTGCAGCTCTTGGTGCCTGGAGCTTTCCTTCCAGAGCTTTTACCTGCACTGTTTCATTTTGACCATGGTGTAATTCCTGGTCCCTTGAGCACATCCCTGCATCCTCATGATCGATGAAGAATGGCCAGGCTCCAGGAGAAAGTAGAGTCAGAGCTGTCTGCTTGTGCCTCTCGCTGTGGGTTCCCGCTGTCACGTCTTGGCTCTGGCAGCTGCCATCGCTGTACCTGGGGCTGCGCTGCTCAGGGGTCATTTGTTCTTGGCTTCCCCTGGGCGGCTTGGCACTGAGAGCAGCTCAAGTGCAAGGGGAGTGAGCTCCTCTTTCACCTCAATGTGTGATGTGGTCACCCAGGCTGATGCAGAGGCTGAGGAACGCTCCCTATCCCATGCATGTTGGATGGCTTCCCTGTGCCGCTCGGTTTGGCATCGCTCATCAAAGCACCTCAGAACTTTCCATCAGCTGACGTGCCTATTGCTGCAGCCAAAAGCGACATGGTAGGACACAAGCAAGGTGCAAACCACTCATAGACTTCCCCTCTCCCCACTTTCTCCTGCAGCTCCAGGGAGGTCCCCTCCAGCATCAGAAATCAAAGCTTTGGGACCACTTGTCCCCCGGGCAGCCATGGCAGGACCAGCTAATGGTGCCCGGTGCCTTTCCCAGCCGGCAGCCTGATGGCAGCAATGAATCAGCAGCCAGTGGACTTGTCAAAGGCATTCCTCCACTTTAATCCTATTGACAGGGACTACTGCCTGGAACAGGAACTGCGGGGTGAGCCATGTCAACAGCAGATTCTTATTACAGATAATATTGATGGGGCCTTTACTTGAATAATGAAGGGAAGAGCCCTCTGCTTTGACGTTTGTCTCCAAAACCTAGAATTACTAAGAGTTTAACCATCGGAGGGGAGCTTAAGATAGTTGCATCTTAAAGGATCTGCTTTCTTGTCGCATTCAAGGCTGGGGAAAGGAGTTTAGCCCATATGCTGGTAGCTCCATGCTGACCTTTTTTTCACTGTTCTTAATAAATGTTACAGTTAAATAAAGTCGGATGGATTTTTCTATCTACTGTAGCGTGTTATCCACTTTCTGGGGGGAAAAAAAAAGGTAAAAAAACCCCACCCAAATCCCTGTTTAATATCACTGTTACTCATTATCTTCGCTAGCTGCAGGGCAGAAGGCAAGGAGGAAGGGCAGGGGCAGGACAATTCAGGCTGTATTATCAGGGTAATTCCTACCATCGGAACATGGTTCTCTGTGTGTCTGTATATGGGTAAATCAGGACTGTTTAGATCGGTTGTGGATCTTACATCCGAAGCTCAAACCAGAATCAGCAGCTCTGGAAATGTTTGGGGCAAGTTTTGTTTGTTTGTTTGTCATTTACTTTTGTATCTTCCATTCTTTCAAAAGAGGAGGGGGGAAAAACCCTGTCCGGTCTATATTGCTTGGCTCCCTACAGAAGTGGAGACACCAGAGCTGCAGGGGGGAGGCTGCCTGAGGAGTCAAAAGAGGTCAGAAAGCATCAGCCGTTCCAGGAAATAACCGGTCCTTGCACATTTCCTCATGTTTGAGCTTCAATATGTGATTGCAAGCACTGTGATGAGAGAAGGTAAGGAAGGAAGATGGGGCTAAATGGCAGCATTCCCGTTCTTGGATTTTAAATGTAACCAGGAGCTCAGTGGTGTCCCTCTGAAGCCTTATTCTATAGACCTCTCTAAATGGGGTTTAGACCTCTAGCTCCTGTGGGGACAGATGAGGAAGAGAGCCGGCAAAGCTGGCTTCCAGCCATGTTTCTACCTCCCAGATCCTAGAGCTGGCCCAGGACTGAACTGGCAGGTGGTTTAAGTTAGAGCAGCCCTGTGGCTGCTCTAACTTAAGCCAGCTGGAATCTCTTCTGGGGCTGGTTCTACCAGCCAAGGTTTGCTGGATTACAGCAGGGCCCTGAAAGCCTCCAGCCCACCCCTGCATGGCCTACTCAAGAGGACCAGGGAGCAGATGACATCAAAATGTCAGGGCAGTTCCCAGCTGGTGCTTTAGGACAGCTTTAATTCCTTCACACTGCTGCAGAAAATTAGTATCTGGTCCAAGGGAGCCTGTTCTCGTAGTATTTTTAGTCTAATTTTTGAAGACCCTAGGAGTTTTGGATTGCCTCTAAGTTTCTGAATTTTAGGCTTTCTGACTTGAACTGTTAAATATTTTCCATACATAAATAGCAGCCACAAAATTTCAGGTTGAATGACTTGTGGTTTAGATTTATAAAAAAAAAAAAAAAAAAAAAAAAAAGCCAAAACAAGACAGAAGAAAAGTAAAATCTCCAAGCAGTCCAGTTATTCTCATCTAAGTGTGTCTCCTCCCTCTGAAACAGGTTCCTGAGACAGGGATGAGGTGGCCTCTTGGCACATTTCTTAGAAGTGCAAAGGAAAGACCAGCAAGTGCAGAAAGAAAGGTCTGTCCTTGGGCTTGGTGAGTGATCCCCAGCATGTGATGCAGTGCATGATCTGAGCATTGTTTGGCTCACTGTCCATATCTACACACAGTGTTTTAACCTCCTCAGATCTTCTGTTTTACTCAGAAAAGCCCATAGCTCATGTAAGCACTTGTTTTCTTACAAGGACAGACCCCCCCCAGGGACCATCTCTTAGAGCGACTTTGAAACCCCACTGAGCTGTGAGCAGCCTTCCCTTCCAGCTCAGATTTATGCCCCTTTTGTCTGGCACAGAAACTCAGCCCTGCTCCTGACAACAGGGCACAATCAGCCGGGCTTGACATCGGGCGCTGTGGTTACACACAGAGCCTTTCCCGGGAGGGACAACTCGGGCAAACACCGGCAGTGAGGAGTACCCTGTGCTGGGCAGAATGGAGCAGGCGTGGGGCTGGGGATGCTGCAAACCCTTGGGCCAGGCAGGGAGCGGGCAGCTTTGGAGAAAGCATCCAACCAAGGTGCATAACTGAAAAGGACTGCAAAAACCCACGTGTGAGCTCTTGCTCTGCAAGGTTTTCCGAACTGGTAGAGGCTTGCAGCAAAGGGGGAATGGGAACATTCCCTTGAGGCACAGATGCAGCAGGTAGATCTATCCCAACGCCTCGATTAGAAATGTCAGTCCTCAGCCTTTTTGTCTCAACCTGGTGCCCGTGAGATCCCACACACCAGGATCTGTGGTGGAGGTCCCTGCCCAGCTGCAGCATGGGTCAGCTCCAGCCTGGGACCACCTGCACCAGGCATCTCACAAAGCTAGGGAGAAGCCCTGACCAGGCTGTGTGAGGGTGGTGGGCATGAGCTCAGAAGACGGAGATATTGAGCAGCTTGAAGTTGTCCTTGAGCCTCTCTTAGTGCTGCGGCTGTGGGCACGGCCAGACCATTTGTGATCCCACACTGGGGTTGGGTGAGCAGAGCAGCATGTGGCTCCAAGCCCCCCATGTCCTGAGGGAATGCCACCCTCTCCTCATCTCCATGCCACTACGCTGAGCGCTGAAATCTGGCCAATGCAAGCCATCAGTGGTGGTACCTATGAAATTAGCTGACCTTTTATGTAAACCTCCAAGGGCTCAAAAGTCAATTGGGTCATTCAGATCAGGAGGGGTTTTTTTTCATCACCTCCTTAAAAAAAAATTTATATATATAAATATTGGTTCCCCCATGCTTGCTTTTTTGGTTTGGAGGATGCTTTAGAGTGTGCTGAGCTTGTGTTTCTCAGCTTTTCTCTAGAACCCGGAGACCCATGAACTGCTTGTTCCTTTTTCTTCTCTGTTTTAAAATGAAATCTGAGATTTTTGCATAATACATTGGAGCAAGAAGCTGGGGAGGGGGTGAAGAAAAACATCAAATGCTGTGGGACTAAAATTGCAAGAGTTGGCAACACTGATTTTGTTGTTGTTGATGGTTGTTTTTTGTTTTTCTTTCCTTTTTCCAGAGAAAAAGAAAACACCCCCCATTTTGCTGAGCCCCAGCAGGGCGAACAGAGGGAAAAGGTGCTTCAGGGCAGGAAGAAACTGTGAAGAAATAGGTTTGCAAACTCCATTTATATTGGATTGTTTGAAAATTGTCCTGAGAGCTGCCTTCTGGGGACAGCTGTCCTGCTCTGAGGAGGGGGCACAGAGGGATCTGTGTGAGGAGAAGCTGTGTGGGGCTCCGGGGCTGGGACAGGACTCAGGTCACAGTTGCCTCTGGTTCCACTCAGGTCTCAGCAGTGCCGGTTCCTGAAGGAGGGCAAGGAGATACTGGGGGTGCAGAGGGAAGCCCCATGAAACTCTTCCTCCCCATAGGAGCAACACCTTCTGCAACAGAAGTCCTGGCTGGCCAGAACCAGTGCTGGCAGGTGGAGAGGTGGAAAAAAGGATGGGTAATCAGTGCTGTTACCCCCAGGCCCCCTCCCTGCTGGTCATCTGGAAGTCGTGGCAACGCTGCGATGCCCCTGTGCTCAAGGAAGACACGCAAAAGGACCCGAGTCTGTGCTGCAGATGTGCATGGAAGGTGGTACCCAGCACCCGCTCTGGTGCTTGCGAGACTGCCAAGCCCCTGGCAGCTGCAGGAATTGAAAAATGGGGGGTCAGCAAAGTAGGACATTGCCCTGAACGTATTGTGCATTCCAAGGGATGTTGCCCTTGGGTGTAAGGATGCTGGTGTGGATCTCCACTAATGTGACCACAGCCAGTACCTACTCCAGGCTGTTTAACAGCAGAACCAAATGTGTCTGTCTTGCCTTGGCTGCACGTGGCATGCACAGGGGGACTGTTACTTATTAGCGCTCGCAGTCGTTGGCAAGAGCTGCTGGAACGGAGGTTGAGCTCCAACTGCTATTATTCCTGCCTGTCCTCCTTCACTTGTGCTAGTATCTTTCTCAGACTCATTCCTTTTGGGTTTACATTTTCCATGCTTCATCTTAGCACACTGACACATTTTTGCTGAAGGTATGGGCTGTGCTGGTGGGAGTCCTCTTTGTGGAGCTCCTTGCTAACCTCCACCCTGTGGTGAATGTCCGTCTTCTGTGTTTGAGGAGATGTCAGGCCAAAGAAAATCTTTAGAGGATGGATTCTGATTTATTTACTTGTTTATTTATTTGGAAAAATGGCTTAAAAGTTTACATCTCAGTCAACTGGAACTTAAAAGGAAACCTTTTATTTAAATCTCCCCAGTGGAAAACTGAACAGCTCTGGCAAAATTAAAGTTTTTCCATGGAACATTCGGATTTTATGAAAACTACACTTTCTATTGAAAAAAATATTTCAATTATTAGTTTTTTGATGTGCTCTACTTTTTCAGGATGACTCAAAAACATGAAGGCAAAGATCTCTACTTCCTATGTCTAATATATCAACTTTTTTTTAGCATGACTTCAATTCCATCTCCTTAGCGAGGAGGCTATAAAAATTATTCAGCTTAAGGAAAAGCATTTTATCTGTTATAAAGTTGTGGAAATTTAAAATGGATATCTTAGTGCAAGTATTGGATTTGCAGCTTGCCTTTCTTCCTATCTGGGTCGAGGATGCCGGACTTAGAAACCTGGTGTTAACTTAGTTAAAAGTGTATCTGTAAGGAGGCTTTTGGTTTGTTGGTGGGGATTTTTTTAAGGACAGATGAAATACAGAAAAATCTGTTTAGAACTGAAGGACTAAAAATTACCTCTGGGAACTGGGAGACCTCCATTCATGGTGATTCCATGACAGCAATTCCAGGGTCAGATTTATAATTTACAGGAGTCTTGTGGTTTAATACATGATTTTCCCCTGGATTTTCAAACTTAAAGATTGTTTTCCTTAGACAGCCTTCTTTTTCTTAGAAAGTTAAGGAAACCAAATACAACGCTTAACTAATTAAACCTTTAAAAATAAGCAAGGTCCACTCAAAGGATTAATGGCATTGCAAAGTTAATACAAAGTCATCATGCAAATGTAGAATTTTCCCTATTCCCTTCTCTACCCTGTTGTGATGGAGCAACTTCTTGAGCATTCAGAGACTGTCCCTGCAAGTACATATCCATTTGGTACCCTCAGATGTGCTTATACATGTACAAATTTGGCCAGTCTATGCACTGAACATATGAAGTAGTTCCTTGAATGCACGATGCATTCAAAATGGCTAATTTGCAAAATGCCCAGAATGCGTCATGGTGGATGACTTGATTTGTAGCATTAGAATATGTGATCAGAAATTCATCCTATAGAATCATTGTGATAGATTTCAAATGACTCCCAAATGACACAAGGTAGTGTGTGGGTGTGGAAATCTTTGTAATTAACATGACAGATAAGAGCAACTGTGACACTAAATACGTGCAATGTATCTGGTTTTGAAGCAGAGTTTAGGATTTTGGGGATATGTTCAAGAAAGAAAAAAAAAATGTGCTCAGAGTTGAAAAAGAAGAGATCAAATTTAAAAACTGAGCAGCCTCACAGAACTCCCCTGTTCCTAACGGCCTTCAGCACAGAGCCTCCTAGGAAATGGGAGTGGGGCTAATTAAAGGAGAGCTGACAAAAGGGAGGCCCTACAACGGAAGATATAACTAGGGCTTCTTTTCAATGCCCACAGATAGCCATGCAAGGAGAAAACGTCCAAAGATCTAGCCATGGTGGAAGTAACTCCTGAGTAATGCTACCTCCTTGCGGCTTTTAAAATAAAATGCAGGGCCAATGATGGCCTAGGTGTTAGATATAATGGATGTTGCATTGATCGTTGGCTGGAGACTTGGTAGCCAGTTCAGCGAAGAGTTTTTGCTTGGTTTTTGGATGTGTGATCCTAGGTCCTATGCTGGGCTAAGTTCCTATGGCTCCTCCAAAGATAGGTGGGCAGGAGCTGGAGGTGGACGGTTGTACGACAGAAAGGGGGAATGGGTATTTCCCACCAGCACTTTTATCTGCAGATCCCATCACCAGGATGAATTAAAAAATACTGATTTTCCCAGCACTCTCTTTTCATTTCTTAGCTGTTGCTCAGGCAAAGCTGTTATTAATTCAGGAGGAGTCTGCCTGAGCAAGAGCTCTCCAGAGCCCAAAATATGTTGCAGAGAGTAAATATAAGAATTATTCACCTACCACAGAACAGCATCAGCCTCTGGGTGGAATGCAGGAGCTGTTTAACAGTGCACAGAAACATTTCCCCACAGGTTTGGACAGGAGTTGAAGTTTATGCCCAATTGAAACTGCAACTGCAAGCAATGAGATGGGCCCTCTCCCTTGCCTTGGTGTGGATGGGTTCGGAGGGGTGAGCATCACCTACCCAAGTGCCAACACCACTTCCTCTAGGACACTAGGAGATTTTTCTGGAGCTCACCCATCTGACCCAGTCCTCCACATGAGATCTGGCAAGATAATTGCTCCAAGTGTCTGGGTAAGTACTGTAAAATGCTTCAAATAAATGAATAGAAATCATCTGCTTCATAAATGCCAAGGGCTTTCAACATGTCGTTTCTTGGTAAACAAAGAATTTCAGCACGACAATATCTTAGGATGTTATTGGCCATATTTGTTCCCTCGTGCATATTGAAGCGAATGTGAACAGCCTCGCACAGCTATCCTTTACATCCTCCTTCAGCTCGGAGGTTGCCTCCCCACTGCAGTGGAGATGAGGGGGCTCGCTTTGTCTACCCCTGGACAGATTGATCCACCCTTAGTCCCCAAAACTCCTATTTCTGTGATGGTAAAGGGCAGGTGGAAGTTCTGCTTGTGCTTGGTTTTGCACAAAGTGCCATATACTATGATTAGAAAAACAAAACAAAACGTACTTTTTTTTTCTTTTGCGGACATTAGAATGCAATAAAAATATGTGTGTGCTTCCCCCCTCGCCCCCCGGCTAAATTGATTACATCTGGTGGCATGAAAAAAAATAGCCAAAATGTCAGACTGAGTCACACAGCCCCCTTGGGTGGTTATATTTATTTCAGGGTTGGAGCACTCATCAAAACAATTTATCCTTGGCTCTCCCTCTCAGCCTTCCCATCTCTGTGCTTACAAACTCTTCTCTGTTCCCTAACACTTGTATTTAGCCTGAAACCCCCTCCTTCCCCTGGTCTTCCCTTACTCCATCTTTTCCCCCTCCACGTCCTCTGGCCTGGCTCTGTCCCACTCCTTCCCCTTTGCTACAGCAAACCCTGCAGCTGCAATTCACTGCTGGGGATAGCAGGGGAAGCTGGAGCACAGTCAAGGCTTGATGTTTCTAACGCTGTGTCACCTATTTAGTGTTTTGTTTCACATTGCTTGGGGTGAAGGGACGTGGTAAAACGTGTGAGTGAGCTCCCTACTGTGGTTTCAATTATCGCTGTGACCAGTGGGGCAGCTGGGGTGGGACCATGCCTGCTGGGATGGCCATGGCTCCATCTCCAGCCTTGCCTGCTCTCCCTTGGCTGCCCTGACCAGCTGCAGTGATGGAAGGGGACCTGCTGTCTCTCTTCTAATGGATTATTTTTTGGGCTTGGTTCACCTGTGTCCCGTGTTTTCTTTCTGGCAGGGAGCAGCACCAGAAGCATCTGCAGGATGGGAAGAGCCTATGTTGCATTGAGTGGGGAGGACCTTATCTGCAAGATCACAAAACCTCCTTTCCATCTCTCTTCCCAAACTTCATTCTTCTGCCCAAATCACAAGGAGAATGACCACCTCCTGCCTGCATCCCCTGGGACACCCTGTACACCTCAGTCTATAAAGCCTGTTGCAATCTGCTGCCAGGTTGTGCCTGCTATCATGCCTTATGCCAACCACAGCTGCAGAAGACCACAAGTTTTCTAAGATACTCATAGATGTAAATGGCTGCAGAAATGCATTTCTCTGTTTTTTCGCCATGATGGTGAAAGGTCCTGGTCTGGCAGGAGCAGGGACTGAAGCTCTTGGTTGTTCTTTCTCTTGAGCTGGAGCATTGCCCTGCACAGAAAGACCCCCTTTCTTTCTTCACTACTCCTACAGGATCAATGGTAGGTGAGGAAGGCAGGGTCACCCTCCACTGTCTTGGCTGGGAGAGGACTTGAGAAGCTCTTGGCACCACTGCCTCTGAGCTTAATGCTCACTGTCCCACCAGCTGTGCCTCCTGCTCCCAGCCTGGGCAGTGGGCTCCTGTTGTACAGTGCGCTACGTTTCTCTCCTCTGGTAAATCAGAGTCCCCTGGGATCTGGTATTGTGGGTTGTTTTTTTTTCCCCCAGGTATTTTTGTCTGTGAACCACAGAAAACTGAATAGCAGGAAATGAAGTGCAGATTGAGAACATGGTTGAGTGCACTTGCTAAAATAAAACATTGGGGGGGAGGGAAAGATTCTTTTATAAATAGAAAATGAAGTGTGTTTATTTTTTATTGATGAAGTATTTAATTGTGCTGAGGGTTTGAGAGATGGTCCTAGCGACATCTCAGACTGTGCATTGACTAGAAATGCCAGCTGGTTTTTGAAACAAATACCTTGCTAGGTCAAGCTCACCGGCTTGTGGCTGGGAAGGGCAAGGGGATGTCAGGATTTTTTGATGATCTCTGACATACTACAGCTGTGCCAGAAGGGCCAGAGAACTCTACTGGTATCTTCTCAAACTGGACTAGATGCTAAGATGACCCAAAGGTTTGTTGAATGGATGCATTTAACAGCAGAAGAGAAAGTCTCTGCCCATTGCCTCTGGCCAGAGCGCTTCAACTTTGGTAGGACAGGCATACCCAAGTGGTGATGTTGGTCTTTGTGGTCTGCTCAGCCTTTAGTCTCCAGGCAGAGTCTGCCAGCAGAGCAGGCTGCACCAGAGTGTGTGTGACCATATCTGCTGACGCATGAGCTGGTGTAATGTGTACCAATACCTGACCTAGTGCTGAAATGGCCCTGCTGAGGGAGGTAGGCTAACTTGGATGCTGTCACTGCAATGCCATCGGTATGCCGTTTCTGGGATGCTTCCTCAAGCTAATGTGCTGCACTCTGCACGGCATCACATTGTGTCGTGGAGCTGTGCCACAGAGCCATAGAGGCTGCTTGCTCTCTGTTATGCCTCTGACTTTTAAGCAAGGCAAGTAGCACAAGCAAGTGCAGGGCGTGGAGATAAGACTGTGACCTTTTAGATTATTCTGTTGCTCTACTATAAATGCTGGATGGGTCCAGCCAGGGAGCTGGGTTCTTTTGTGAGGTTAAATTAATCTCATTAATTCAGATGTCTAAAAGTAACAGCCCTTAGTCATCAGTGACCTGGACTGCTTTCTTGTGTGGAGTAGATTTCTAGAGTCTACCTCCCACCTCCAGAGCTGTTCTCCCTGTGTTTCTGAATTGCTGTCTGAAAGATTGTTTTGATCCAGTGAAGGATTATGAGGCTTCAAAGGAGACCAAGGTGCTTGGAGTCTCTGTGACAGGTCTGTGCACCTTACAAGAAAAATGGGTGCAACAAAGAGATGTGCCATAAAGAGTTAAATGGGGCTGCTTCTGTTTGGGCATTTATTTGGTCTTAGCTGTGTAAAGTGTCCAGGGAAGCTGTTAAGCACATGCCAAAGTCAGCAAGAGCTAACCACCTTTATTGAAGCTTGCTTGAATCGGAACCTAAATGTACAGAAGTTGGACACGCTGGTTGCTTTTCAGAGGGACCAATTACTGATGATCCAAATGTCTATGGAGGAAAACTGTCATACAGGAACACCAGGTGAGCGTCCCCATCTCAGCCACACTTCACCCTTTTCCACCTGTGCCTGCACAGGGAAAGCCATCGTTCTGTTTTAGCCGTGAGAGCCAGCAGTGCCACAGGCTGCTGTCTCCGCTGCCAGGCCAGGTGGGAGCTGGGGATCTGTTGGAAATGTTCAAGCTTTTCCACTTTCCCCTAAGGCTGAGGAGTAGAGCATGTAAAGGTGATCCAGTCCTCTTTGTCTCATCGATCTTACCTATTTACACCACGTCACTATTTCCAGAAGTCCTGCCTTGACGGCGCTTAGCAGGGGAACGTGTCCAGTTAAGCAGCCTCCATATGAAACAGCCACCAGCCCAACAGAGGAGACTCCATCTGCAAACGAATTGCAAGTTCATTTGTCTTCCTTGGGGATAAAAGCCTCTCAGCAGCTTGTTGTGAGCTCCCACAAGAAGAGCTGAATCCCGCTGCATGGGAGTGGGTAGTCCCTGTGCTGGCCAGCGTGCTGGCGGGAAGTGGAAGGGGGATTCAGGCAGAGAAGAAATTCTAGAGGGGAGAAATAGATGCAAGAAATTCCTAGGAATGTTACAGAAATCAACATCCCCCCCCTCTGCTCCTTCCAAACCAACCCACCTAAAAAATGCCGTTTTGTGGGCTATTTTGGAAAGGAGTCCATGCCTGGGGAATTTTTGGCTGATGCTTATGGCTTTTAGAAGTTTCTGGGAGATCAGACGAATAGAAACAGGAACCAGATGGGACTTCTAGCTGCTGGAAAGAAAGGAGGAAAAAAAGGGGGGAAAAAATCCATCCCTTGTTTAAAATGTGAAGAGCACTTGTTCACTTCTGGGGAGTTTCCCCTTCACCCTGGATTTCTCATTTTAAAGTAATTTACCCCAGTTCCATTATAATCTCTTAGGACATTTATCTCTTTTGTTGTTGTTGCTAAGAGTTTTTCTTTCTTTTGCAATAAAAAGCAGTTTATTCTTAGGAGAATTTAAGCCTTTGCCTTGCTACATAAAAAGAAAGTCAGTGGTTGGTTTTGTTCTTGCAGCAGCCTCAACATCCCTTGGCCATTTACTCACTGAGCTTATCTCTGTGAGGCTGAAAAACATGTAAAAAGGCAGTGGCAGCGGAGAGTAGAGCAAAGCTGGACACAGCTCTGAGCTAGCAAAACCAAGCACGTGTAGGTCCTATTTGAGGTCAACAGCCATCAAAGGGAGAGTTGCACCATGCTGGAATGTATGGTAGACCCGAATGTGGCCCTCAGATGCATGGTGCCTGCAGTGACCCAACTTGACAAGCACAGTGTTGGATTTGCGGTGTCTTGGCTCATGGGTTTTGGGGTTGTGGATCCAAAAAGCAGGTCTGGTCCAGTCCCAGGCTCCATTTTATCAGACCTTGGCTCCGAAGGTTCATTTCTGGAAAACATCCCGGAGGATGAATAAGGGCCAGTATTTTCCAGCTCCTGGGTCCAAGCTGGACTCTGTGTTGGGAGTCGCAGTCCAGCTGTGATCTGACACTGTGCTGGGTCTGGGCTCAGTTGTCCTTCATACTCACGGCCTTTTCTTTCTAGTCCGGCGGGTGACAGGGGACCAGTGTGGTGAGGTGTGTTACACGGTGCCCCTGCTCTACTCGGCAGAGCCAGGAAGTCTTATTCCCCAGCTGGTAGGAAGGAAGCAGAGTAGATACTACCTTGTAGATTAAGATTATAACTGGATAGTACCATACTTGTGAGCTTTGCCACTAATCTTCTTTTAAGGGTTCCGCATTTAAGGAATTCTTTTAATGGTTAATTAGGGGTTGGATTTTTTCCTTTACAGTTTTCCAGATATTTATGCTTCCTGGAAAAAAAATGTGCTCTTCCCAGGTTCCTATCTTGGTTTATAGTCTTCCTTTTCTTTAATCGTTTTGTATTATTTCTCGCGACCTCTGATCTGCAGCCATTCCCAAGATAGGGTCATCAGCACAAGGCAATGACCCTTGATAAACCTTCATCCGTGGTTTGTAAGTCGGTATGAGAGGAAATCCATCGCTGGGACTTAATGTATGAACTGTATTTTGAGGGAACCGATTGGAAGCTCCACAAACAATTTGAGGACTATACTGTGTGCTACGATACTTATTAGTGATGATGCACAAAGTCAACTGTAGATATTTTAAGACACAATAGTTGATCTTTTGTTTGCATTTTCAAATGTGCGTGTGTTTGAACACATGGCTTTGGTTCCAAGGTTCGTCACAGATGGACCTAACTAAGCCAGCTGCTTGAACCCTGTATTATGGTGACCAATCGATTAGATTAGTTTAAATGAAAAAAACGCCCCAAAATGTAAGGCTTTGGGTTTGAGTGTCCAATTTGAGTTCTGACTTTTGTGGCTTGCTTTCTTCCTTTGGCTCGGGCTGGTCCGGCAGGATGTCCCATATTAGAATGCTGCTCAGTTGTTGTTGTTCTTTGTGGTTCCAGTGAGCTGTTTTTTCAGAAATGTCTGGAAGCAAAGAGACATAGGGGACTTGGTTCACAGGGTTTGCACAAAAGCTTTTATTTTCCCTTTTTTCCCCCCTCCTTCTTTTTGCTTCTCATGGACCTGAAGTACAAGTGTTCTCACGAGTGACATGCTAAGATTTTTTTAAGCAAAATGCTTATCACATGACTCAGGTGACTGCTGTCACAGTCAAAGCAGTATCATCCTAGGAATTTTGTTTGAATTTAGCTTCCAGCTCAAACAAAAGTCATCTGAGTAGGCAAGCTTTTACTGGTTTCACTTTGGCTTCCCATGTCGGTTTAAGTTGGCCCATGTTAGCTCAAAATGTCTCCAGCTGTCTAGAAACTTGTTCCTAGCCTGCTGGAACATTCACAATCCTTTTGGCCAGTGTGACCTTAGTTATGAAGGCTGGCTGTTGTTTATTTCAGATAATTTTTAACAGTTCTATTATATATAAGGCAGCTCACATAATTGAAAGAGACAGATGTGTTGGTTGCTGTCCTTGCATTTGCAGGTTATACATTACTGCTGTCCACAATGCTCAAGCATGAGATCTGCCAGAGAACACCACCTCATTTTGTTCCATGGGAGTTTTTGCTAATATTTTCTTTTATATTATCACTCTTTTTGTCTCTCTGTTGGAAAGTTTCCATGTGTTTCACACTGAGGACCAAAGTGTCAGAAGATTAAAGGACTGTCTTTTTGCCCAACCAATATGAATTGGATGCTGAACTGTGCACTACTCAGAAAATGAAATGCCTTCTAAAGCAATAAGTGACTGGAAGAAGGCAGTGAAAAATCCATCAGATTTGCATGACTAATGAGCTTATCCATTAGTTATTATCCTTGTGTTTACTTGTAATGAGGATCTTCAAAGATTATTCTATATTGGCCACGCAGCTAATTTTTTTGCTTATGTAATTTTTTTCCATACCAAGATACTAGTCTGCTGTACCTTGACATATATAATTCTCTCTTAGCCCAGGTGTCCATCCTCTGGAGGGTGTTGATCCTGCATCCATCAGCAGGGGACAGAGTGAGTGCCCACGCAGCCCAGACTGCACAAGACATTTTCTCTTTCCCCTGAAACTGGTTCTGATTTTCTCAACCTCTCGGCAACCAGACCCCAGCCTTGTTTCACGAGATGCAAATGTTTCTGGATGTCAAGTCCTGGTTTTCAGTTAGCATACCTTGAGTTATTCAGCTCCTCAGTTCTTAAACAAGTGCTTCTTTTGTGGAATTCATTTGGGACTTCTATCACCTACTTCAGCCTGAATGAAAGGTGGGAGCTGCTGTCCTCCCCAGGCACTTGTCCATCATTTCTGTATGTTTGCTATAGAGCTTATAGAAAGTATTATCTCCATGTTGCCTGGAGCACATTCAGAGTGCTTGCTGCCTGGGCACTGAAAGCAATGATGTTATTTCCTTTGAATTGTGCCTAAATTTCTGCAGTGCTCTCCACGCCTCGGTTCTCACAGGTTCCCTGAGCCAGAGTTTCACAAGGAGGATGCTCATGGAGCATCTCAGGACAGCTCCGTGGGGTGTGCTCCCTGCAAGGGAGGCGGAGAGGAGAAGTGCTGGAGATGACAAGGGGTCCAGCTCTGCTCAGGGAAAGCCTGGATGACCCCAGCTCAGCAAAGCCCACCCGTCACTCACCTCCGAGCGGCCGAGCAGCCTTGGGAAGGGACACGTCCCTGCGGCCTGTGGTTAAGTGCTTTGCTGAACAGGGGCCAAGGTCCAGCGTGGAGCCACCCCGCTCCCGCCAGCTCCCTCGCTGGCGCCGCACCGTGGAGCCGGCCCTGGGCTCGGGCTGGAGGACGTTTCGAAATCTTGGCCCTGACAGAGAGCAGATGCATTATTGGGAAGCCCTCGGGTCATGAGAGGGCTAATAGTCACATTCCTGGCTGGGATGGCGAAAGATTTACGCCGGGCGCTCGCTCGCCTCGCCCTGCACCAGGCCGGCTCCCTACTTCACCGGCCCCCTCGGCTTTAATTGTTGTGTTAATGGCCCTTTTATTTGAAGCAGATCCCCTGGCTTACAGAGGAGAATGTCATTATGTCGTATTTTAGATGTATTTACATTCTCCTTGCCACAGGGATAACATTCTAATTATTTTCTATAGCTGACAGCACCAGCGTCTCTGGTATTAGGGACCCCTTAGACCTGATTACATGGTCTGCTTTTCTTCAAATCACCCACAAATGACACGGTGGAGCAGGTTTATTATCAATTGACGTACCTTTGCTTAACGCAACCCGCTCCCAAAACAAATGTCCTGAAACCATCATACATGTTTGGAGCATGTGTCTTTGCTTGCGCGAAGGCAGATGGGCTGGGGAGGCCGAGCCGACGGCTGACCCCTCCTGACTCCTCAGCCTTCGTGCGGTGCTGCGTAGCGTTTCCCCCACCAGCCGTACCCAAAGGCCGTCAAAAACGACTTCCACGAGTTCTGCCGCTGCTGCCTTAAATGGTGGAGAATGACAGCATGGCCAGGGAACGGGAGGGCAGGGGGAAACGAGGGAGACATGGAGGATGTTGGCTTAGTTTTGCAATGAGGCGTAGAGAGGTACCAGGGTCTGGTGTAGATGGCAGGGTGGTGCCTGTGTCAGAAGCTGGTTTTAGGGGAGAAGGGGAGCCAGGGCTCCTCGCTGGGGAGAGCTGTGCAACGTGCAGGTGGACAGGGTGGTGAGAGAAGATGCCTGACAGCAGGGCACGCAGGGCTGGTGGATGGAGGTCGGGGACCGCATGGAGAAAAAAGTTGTGATCAGACGAGACAGGAGAAACTGTGACAGCTTGATGAGAGGAGGTGGGATGGGGACCAACACAGAGGTGGAGATAAGAGCAGAGAGGGTGGCTTCAGAGCAAGAGGCGATGCCCAGGAGTTAGCTGCGGAGGCGCAGGAGCACGCAGAAGTAGGGACAGCAATTGAGATAAGGAGAGTGAGGGAGACAGTTATTAGAACAGAATGATTTGATTTATCCCAAGTCATTTATTCACCAAATTTTCCCCCTGAGATCTTAAACAGACTGAAGTGGTTTCAAATGTTGTCATTATTTAGAACAATTCAACAAAATGTTTGTTGCTTTGAGAAAAAGGGAGGGGTGAGGGATGGAGAAAAGAAAGAAAGGAAAAATAAAAGCCTGGATGGTCTGGTTTGCCACATTTGAATTTTATTGCCGAATTGGGATGGGTCAAGAAAAATCACTCTTTCTGTTCTCTGAGCGGGAGTTTCACTTACAAAGCTGCTTCTGATGTGAATGCTTACCCAAGCTTAGATGCAGTCTCCATGTGTATTCAAACATGAAACAACAAAAAACAAGTATTTGCGCGAGCGAAACCCTGTCGAGGAAATGTTTGTGCACCAGGGCATCTCAACGGAGAGACAATTTTATTACAAAATTCAGGCGCGTCTTCATGGAGACTTTTCTCCTTGCAGCTCTAGAGATTATTTTATACTGGAGCTGCTGGGCACGCAAGGCGTTTTAAAAGCAAATAGAAAAGCAAAGATGCTGCCCCAAGGGACTTACAATTTAACTCAGACCAAAGCAGAGTGAAAACGTTGGCTGCATGATATTATAAACCAGAAGGTGGGCACTTTTATTTGGAAAGCCAAGCATTCCACTAAGTTATTTAGGTTTTCTTGTGTGTGTGTATGGTTTCTAGAGCCTTTTTTAACCTCATCTTAAAAGAAATGTGTCTCATTCCCTCCCTCAGTAACATTGGAGCCTATCTGCAAGGTTCAGTTGAAAGGAAGCAGGAGGGTAGAGGTCTCAAAGGTACTGTGTTCCTGTTTTGTTTTGTGAAAATAAAAAAAAACAGGTGGAGGAGAGGCAACCAAACCATTATTTCAACTGAAAGAAAAGCTTCTGCATGTGCGGAGGCGACATTACTAGTCTCCAAAAAATTTGAGAAAGGGGAAAAGGAGGATGGATGCTTACTTGCAGCCATTGTGGCTGCAGCCACTGGAGAAGTTTCCATCACTGCACAGATGTAGGAGTTGTATGTTTTAAGACTCAGGATAATTCAACCATAGGAGCAGCAAGTCCAGGAAAACAAGATCCTTATCTCCACCTTTCTTGAAGTTACCTGTTTGGCTTTAATTTATTCATATGCATTTGGTGGATGGAAGTTTGGGGATGCTTCTTTCAGCTCAAAGAACCATGAATGAGCACAGCATCTCCTGCCTCTGCTGGAGAGCATTTTGGGGGTGGAGGTGCTGATGGCTCATCATCCAGTTTGCCACAGTGCAAACAGGAGCTAGAGAGAGGATGAGTTACAGTTTCTTACTGTTTTTATGTTGGACTGAGTAATAGAACTGAGCATCTGCTACCCCGTTTGGTCAACTTGATTGATCTGTTGGTCTCAGTATGGGATGAGGAGTGACAAAACGTGGGACTGGTTCTGTACTGATGTCTATTTGTGGAGTTTCACTTGAGAATGTTTAAGTATGTGTGTCCTGTGCAAATTTGCTGCCCTGTGAATGTCTGAACTGTTAATGAGGTGAACGCTACTGGAAAGCAAGGGTTTAATTCTCTCTGCTGCTTCAGTACTTTCCTAAAGTGCATTTCAAATCATACGCTTGGTTGTGAAATCAGTCATCGATGCTGTGTTTGATGGCTACAGAAGTTGTGTGGTTTTCTTTATCTTTTTTCTGAGGAGCCCCTGATCAGATAACTTAATTTTCAGAGCACAGCACAAAAGAATAAATTGCAAGTACTCTGAATTATTAAAGGATAATAATATGAATAACTTAAAAGAGGAAATGCATGCTAGAATTTCGTATCATGTTGTCTAATTGGCCAGTAGCCAAAAGGAAAAGAAAGGCTAAATTGATTAGTTCAGCTTGTTTGTTAAAACTTTTTGGGTGATAACTTCCGGGTAGTTGTGCTTGGCAAACCAAATAATACTGTGAAGACCGTACCAGAGATTTGGGACTTCTGTTTATTTTCTAAAATAAAAACTATTTGATCACAGTGCTAATTGATAGAAAAGCAATGTAATCCACCTCTGTAGGGCTTTGAGTCAAAAAATGTACAGCTACAGTGCTCTTCTGAAGGGGTCAATATGTAGTGCAGCAGAAAGATAAGAGGGACCATAGTTTTGCCAGGAGCACTGGACATGCACGCTAAGACATGTAGAAACAAAACTCTAGAAAAGCTTAGGATCCATAAATCACTTCTGGTGGAGCCCAGGAGCGAAAGCACCAGCAGGAGCCCTGGTGGGTGGACTGACTCCTGGCACTACACCTTCACCACGTAATGAATCCTCTTCTATGCTGTAGGCACCACCACCATTATCTCCACTCCAGCAGGGTCTTGGCTGGTAGAGACCCACAAGTCACACTTCTGCATGGAGCTCACTTTATCTTCATTGAGAGAGGTTGGAGGGCTGAGTCAGCCCTGCTGGGATTTGCACCAGTGGTTCCAGGAAGTCTGGGTATTTCAAACCTTAGGCTTAGACCTCTAATCATCCCCTTATCTAAACTGCCTAACATCTGAGTCTGCAAAATTGGGTTGGAAATCTCACACAAACATGCTTTCCCCAGCGGCATTTCTGCGTTTGTTTGCCAGTGTAGCCTGGGACTACAGAAGGGCACAGAAGATTCAGCTTTGAAACCAAAGGTTTAATCAAAGTGTTGCATGAAGGCCTGGTCCTTTCTTGATTGATGGCTTGCTTGCTGCTGGCTGACAGCTGGAGAGGTTCCCCCTTTGGGGCAGAAACCCAGAATCAACGCTCAGAAAGTGTTGACCCTCTAGGGCCGTAAGTCTATAGGAACCCAGTTCTTTTAAATTAATTTCTACATCTGCTGGGAATGGAAGGAAGGGGTTGATTGCTTTCTTTTAACTTAGAAATATGAAATAGTCTCATCCTAAAAGCCCTACTGCTCCATACATGCAGAAGTTGTTTAAATTATCCAAGGTGTTTTTTTCAGCCCAGGAATTCAAAGACAAACACTGTGAAGTTCTATGTCAGGCCAGCATTGCTGAATCCCTCTCCAGGTAACTTTTTCAACCTCACTTGGCCACAAAGCCTAAAGAGCTCAGAGATACGAAATTCTTACAGGTTTTGTGAGAATAGCGGGTTGAATGGGGATGACAGACTAAATTAGCACCCCTATTAGGAAAAGGTTGCGGTGTTAATTCATTCCTTATCATACAGCAGAGGGTGAGTCAAGGGGGAGCAAAGGGCTTTCTGATGTCCCCCAGCTGTGGAAATGCTCCAGTCAAAATTCTCACTTTATCAACCATCTCATTGCGCAGTGGCACCTTAAAGAACAAACAAACCAGCTTTATTTGTTCCCCATCTCTCAGAGCTGCTTGCTTATATGGCATTTTCACTGATAACTTACGTCCGTGTGGAAGTTCTTCTTTATCTTCACTTTTGTCCTGTCACTGAAGGAAAGGAGTATCCCACGGCTCGATGCTACATTGAATGGGGTGATACAACAGAAAGGAAACTTTTCAGTTTTGTTCTCTAGTCAAGAAAGAGGGACTGGTGTAAATAATTCCTCACAAATCAGTGCTTTGGTATGTTTGGTTTCTTTCAGAGCATCTGTGAGCAGATGCATGATAAATTTCTCATTTTAACCGATGTTAGCAAATCTCTGGAGAAACAGACTGCTATTTGCTGCCCATCTATAGTAGTTAAGCCAGATTCCTCTGTTCTGATTTATCAGATAGGATGACTGATGATGTTTGTAAATGTAAATTTTAAGTTTCCTCAAATTCTAGTGTGTAAAGCTTCAAAATAGTCATTTTCTATAAACAGTGTTGCTTGAAAAAGTCCTGCCCGTTGAATATCTGGTGAAGATGAATGCACATTGCATGCAGAGTTGGCAAAGAGGCACCCATCTGTAAACATACGGTTACTATTCATGGAGATTTCTTTTATCGTCTTTCCAGTTGTACAAACACACCACCACCACCACCCCCGGCAATATTGCATTGTAAATTACCTTCCTTTTAAAAGCCCTCTCCCCTTAGTGCTTTTCATTCAGGAGATGGGAGACAGCCCTGGGCTTAGTTGTCTTCAGATCAAATGCAAGCTGCAGACTCTGGGTATTCACCTGAATTATATGAACCTCTGTGCTGTAGCTATTTACTTGTTGTGATACATTTCCTTTTCTTGATTAACTAAGCTCTGAAAAGACACATCTGTTTCAGCATTGCCCCCTCAAGGCAGTCCATCAGCGCTCTGTCTTGTAGCATCTCACCTTTTCCTTGACTTACCCTCTATGGCCCGCTGCATTTTTTGTCTTGTGGTCATGATTTGTGTTAGACTCCTGGGGCAGGGACTGTGTCGTGGTGGTTGCCTGTGAAAAGCCATCTATCGTGCAATGGATAGGAGAACTATTTAGGGACATGCAAGTGCTGCAGCCCCTTTTGTGGCTTAAGCCCCAAACATTGAGCTGGTGCCTGTTTCTAATTAGTTACTCAGTTGCCTATCTATAGCCTCCTACAATGCTCCAAGGTCTGGGTACCCTCAGTTTCTTATTAGCTTTACTGGTGTTCAGCATCCTCAGCACCAGGCAGGTCTGGTCCCCAATAACGTACTAACGTACCAGCACCCTTTAGCATTTTAAATATATGCACTGAGCACTACTTTTAATAGAAACTGAACAGGACCGTGATTTGCAGTTAAAATAAATACATGCTAATTTATTAGAATACACTATTGGAGTCATAGCCTCCACAGGGTATTTCTCTCCATTATACTATCCAAGTACTGGAGGAGTTTATTGCATGGTTTGCTATGTGGCATCCAAAACTCCTCTATAAATAGCTGTTGCTTTGCACCTAGGAATCATTTTAGGGAGAAAGGAGAGGAGGAGCCCTATGCCGATTCTTTGATCATGGGGGCCCTTAGGAACACCAGTGTTTGCCCAGCACCCTGGGCACGGCCCATGCCCTGAGGTCCTCTGCAGCAAAAGCAGCGAGGAGGTTTGCCCGGCCGTGGTGGCGTCTGTCGCTGTATTCTGCTCTCAGGCCTCCCTCGCCCTTTGAAGATTCCCCATTGTTTGGGCTATTAACATACTTCTGGGCTGGATGTTTATCTTTTTTGAAACTTTTACAGCAGGCCCAAACCCTGAGAAGCTCTTTGCAAGAAAGCACCACCGGAGCCCTTTGGTGAGCGTAACGCAACTCTGAGCAGCTCTTCCCTTTATTTGATCAGCTCCTAATACCTAACAGTTCTGTGAGTAAACATTTATAGATCAAATCAAAAGCTCGCAAAAGGAAGCACTCTCGATAGATTAGAAGCTAAACTGATCTAAATTAGAACAGATGCAGAGATAACCTTGCCTGGCTAAAAAGCATATACTATCGGTTGCACGCAGATAATTAAATGAATGAGCCCTTTTCTATTGAACAACTGATGTGCAATTGATAAACTTAATTAATAATTAACTTTTTAATTAAATATCAATTTAAAACAAGTGTGGTAATATGCCACTCGCATTTAATTTTGCTGCCTTTTCTTCATTAAAGTACCGTCATTAGGGTTACAGGTATCTGCTTAAGATGCCTCTGTGCGCTGCACAGGGAATAAATGTGTCCACTGGGCACTTGCCAGTGAAGAGGTGGTGATAAACAGCAGCAACTGGAGACAAAGCCAGTGTGCAACTACAGAGAGTAGGAAGGAACTGCAGATAAGTGCCACGTCCCTGGACGTGCGTGGCTTTCTTAGCAGCAGAAGGCCTATCTGGATTTATGGCCTTGTTTGCTATTAAAAGAGGTGGCAGTGGATATAGAAGAGCTGAGCTCTCCTCATAAAAACTGTTTGGGAGGAAGGTCCTTCCCAGTGTTATGAATGAAGTGGCTGGATGAAGGCAAGACTGAGCATCTAAACCCTGGCCTGTGTTGGGGAGAGAGAGATCCATCACTTACTGCCTTGTTTCGGCAAAACAATCCTGAATAAGAAAGGGAAAGCTGCAATCTTTTTGCATGTGTTCTTCTCACATGATGCCTTAGTGCAGTTCCTATTAGTGCTAATGGGGTAATTGGCTCCCTCAATGTGAACTCCCTATAATGCATCTATGTAACTTGATTTGAGAGTGTAAATCCCATTAGCCTGAACGGCGATCTTTTCTGTGTCTAATTTACCCATTTGATCCTGCAAGCACTAACAGCCGATCTTTGAAAGCAATAAATAGGCATCTGACTTCCGCTAAATGGTGTTTGCAAACTTGCATGACGGTATCACACCTCCGGGTTGGTGCCCCTCTCTGTGCCCCTCCCCCCACACAAATCTGCCCTTGCAAACATCTGTGCAAAAGGGATATTGCTGCAGGGCTGCCAGCGAGCGCCTGCTTTTCATCTGGCTCCCCAGGGCAGCCCCAGCTCTTGGCCACATGTGGCAGCTGCACGGCTGCATCCACACAGCGTGGGGTGGCAGTGGGTGGGTAGGGCTCCCAGGTGATTGGGATGCTTTCTGGGGGTGCCTGCAATCAGATGCTGTGGTGCTGGGGTCATAGCAGCTGCTTGGTCCACTGGATGCCACTCTGGTTGGATACTGGACATTTGGAGATTATGAGTAAGCACACTGCATCGAATGAGAATAATAAGGAAGCAGATGGCTTCTTTGCTGCAGACTTTCCCATCCACCATCCATTGAGTTCTTGCCTCATCCTAACGCTGTTTGAAAAAAAATTACCTAGAGAGCACAACTATTTATTTTATGTACCTAAATACAACAAAAGAGACTTGAAGCAAATGGCTCCTGCCCAGCCTTGGCATTTGGGATGGTTCCTTCCACCTACCTAGTAAGCGCTTACAAGGAGTAAGGTGGTATGCAGGAGGCAGGAAACTGGGTTTGCAAACTGGGAAAAAAAGGTGAAAGGCTGCAAGAAACATTTCCACCAACGCTGCGCCTGTTAGCAACAAAAAGAAATATTTGAGCACCTCACTGAGGATATAAGAAAGTCTTTCCGCTGCAGTGAAGATTAAGGGTTGCTTTTTTTTTTTTTTTTTTAACATCTTGATTTGTGTCCAACTGAAAAAAGTAGGGTAGAGGATAAGCCAACGAGGTCTTGACTGTCCTTCTGCAATGTGGGGCTTGAAGCCAATTGGAAATGACTCCTCAGAAGGTACCATCATGGACACGGCACCAGACACCTATCCGGTCGGAATACACCGCCAATGAAAGGATGATTTCTTTTCCTGCTTTGCCTCATAAGAGGATATTCTTGCTTCTCCACATGTGAAGGGAAGATGGGTCCCTCCCGTGGGGAATGTTACTGCTGGCCACCACTTCCTTTCTGAAAGCCCCATTTGAAAAGGAGGAAATAGTTGGTGGAGGAAGTTCCTGAAAAGGAATCTTTCAAATCCTTATTTTTGTCAGTTTTTTTTCAGGGGACACCCAATATGATGGAAATAATTGGTGTGGCTGCCTCAAGTGATGGAAAAATTGCAGAAAACTGCAAAGGGTGTGACAGCAAGAAAACCGGCTTATTCTCCATTTATTGTACAATATTTATCATCAACCCGTTTTGTATATTTTGCTTTCTTTTGTGTAATCTTATCATCACTGGGGTTGAAAACGATGTAATTTTTTGCTCCTTTGAGTAGTTGCCAAAAAAGCACTTACGTTGGAGTATTAGTGTATCATTTGGCTAGCACATCACATAATGGTTTTTTTACAGCAAGTATTTAACCGTGTTTTCATCCTGTGGGAAAGAATGATGGGTCTGTTTTGTAAAAATAAGACCTTGTGGCAATGTGGACATGCAAGAGATAGAAACATAATGCAACAAATTAGTTTCAACACACAGAAATGAAGTAGTCCAGGCTCCATATACATTCAGCAGTGCTGGTTTCTCTCTCTCTCTTTTGTCTCTCCTTGTTTCTCTCTTATTCTGAAATGTATTGTTGGATTTTATAGGAAAACTTTGCAAGCAGAAACTACTAGAATTCAATGAGCAGCCTGCTTGGGTTTGGGCATGCAAGATGTTATACTTGTATACATACGCATATTTGTGTATATGTATGCACACCTATAGGTAAAAATAGTATTTATGAGTGCATGTGCAAGAAAGAGAGAGTAGTTGCGGATGCTAAGCAGATACGATCAAATTCATCCATTTTGTGTGACTCAATGCAAGTTCATGGTGTTATAGCAAGAACCAAATTAGCTTTATTATAGGCTGAAAAGATACTTTGGGTTTTTTTAGCAACAGAAACAGTATTGTAAAGCAGGAGAAATGTGATCATTCTAATGAAGACCCGGAACAAAAAATATTTTGTCTTTAGGTGCTTCAGAAATAATCAAGCAGTTAGTTGTTACAATTTGAGGCGATCCCATCAAATCCCTCCCAAATAGTGGTTAAGTGAATCTCTATTATAACCTGAAACCCACCATTAATGGGAAAACTCTTCATGCTGTGATCCATATCTTTCCAATCTATGTGTTTTTCAACCTATCCCCAATAATGGTCACTCTTATCTCTGCCAGGAAAAAAAAAAAAAAAAGAGTTGCTGTTTTAAAGTTCTCCCATTTCTGAACTTTATTCTTTTTGTTAAAATGTCTCAGTGAGTTGTGACATATTTCTTTTTCTTTGTATGTAAAAATTCACCAGGATATCTCTCAGCTTTTGCCAAGTAACAGTATAATCTGTTTGATGTCCACCTTCCCTTTTCCCAGCAGCCGCTTACCCGTTTGTGCAGTCACGTGCACATTTGTATTTTGTCATGTCTGAATTCCGACCCAGAGTCTGGAGATGCCAAGTACGTGCCTAACTTCACTTATGCGAGGAGTGGAGTTGAGCATATGGCTACATGGTTCCTATGTAAAATAAAAAAATGCCATTCAGCAAATTTATTAGGGCTTTATAGTGAGTTATTATTGGTAGCTGCACTAAAATACAGCTCAGAAAAGACCCCATGGCAGAGACTTCCTGATGGAATAGGCTTTTTGCATGTCTTCTCTTTGCTTGCTAATTTACAGCATTCCATAACTTCCAAGGACCATCTACGAATCGTTCTCTGAAAGCCTTTCATCCTGAAAGGTGCTGGGAAACCACGCTGCTGGCTGGAGCTGGCATGAGTCAGGGTGCTCAAAACCTGCCCTTTGGGTGCCCAGGTCTTTCCTTTGAATCAAGGGGTTTTATCATAACAAAAACATGCTTCGGGAGGGTTTTCCCAGACTGCATTAGTACTTTGGGACTATTCTGCTTTGAATAACTGGAAAGCCCCTGTTGCAATACCAGAAACAAGACAGAAAACTGAGATGGAAGGGGGGGAAGCTGACTATCCTGTGTCTGCAGGCCCACTGAGGAGGACACATGAGCTACGGCTTGCTGGAGGAAGATGCACCCAGTGCTTTCCTAACCGGCTTGCTTGCCTTAACTGATCTTGCTCTAGGTGTGAGCAGAGCTTCACCTTTCCTGTCCTGTAAGAGGAGTGATTAAAAGCAAATGAGAGAAGGTGAGTCAACAGTGACTAAAGACCATGCATAAATTCCTAAGGAATGGCTGGCAGGGGAGATAAATAGCAGAAACACGAAGCAGCCTCATTTTACTTTGAGCAACACTTTATCTTCACTAAGATGTCACCACTGTGTTATATCATTTCCTCTCTAGATATGGCCATGGAGGAGCAAGACCTTCCCATAATGGGACAGCACAAGCAATTGGGATATTTTTCGGGGGTGCCATCAGCCATAACAGAGTAAAGACTCAGGGCAGGGGGTATAACCAGGGAGAAGAGCTAATAAATGACCTTAGCAATAGCGCGATCCTGTCAAGCCCACCAAAAAATGACAGGTGAGGTAAGAGTTTGTTCAGGAGCTGTGTCCTGCCTGAAGGGTATGACCGGGCAGTCAGGGAGATAGGAGCAAACTTGCAACACTGGATTTTTTTAGAGGGCTTGTGTTATCCTTGATAAAAATCTCATTGGTATTTGGGGCAGTATTGTTCTGCTGGACACTTAGCCTGGCTCTACCTATGGTTTTCCATTAATGCTCTGCTAAAATCCCAGCATTTAGTTATTCTTGCTCCAAATAAAATACTTTGACCTGGATACATCTCTCAAACTTTTATGTGTTTTTTTGCAATACCAATGCAGAAATACCTGCTCTTAGCAGTGCTGACCTCCTTCAGGGTCCCCCATCTCATGCTGTGCCAGCCCTGCCTAACCCTATTCCCTCCCAAGCCCCTGCGGTGTGGGTCCCCTTCTCTGCTGCTGAGCTTGACCCCAGAAGACCCCTACAAACCCCAAATGTGTGCTGCCCAAACGCAGCGGTGACCGTCACCACAGGACTGCACGCACCTCTAGCCTTCCTTGTAAAAGTCTCTGGAATAGTTGTCTTGTGCAGAAAGAGGATTAAATAAAACTTAAGCTTGTGGAATAAGCCCTATTTATTTAATTTTTTGCTGGAGAAATGCTACCTTACCTCCATTGAATTCATACTGATTTTTAGAAAATGTGCTTTTTTGCAGGGTCTTGCAAGATGGCAGGAGCCGGAGGACTGTGCAGAGCCTTGTGTTGCAGTCAAAGTTCAAAAAGGTGAGTTCCCCCGAGAGGGAAAGATTGGTTTTCTTGTTTAATGCCTACTCTTGTTTAAACTTAGAGATTTGAATGGCCCATTTCTCTTTTCTTTTTTCTTTAAATATGTTTATCTTTGTGTCTGAAATATTTTGTGAACTTTGCTTTTTCTGTCCCTGTAAAGGGTAACTTTCAGATAAGTTCTTGTTTCTTGCATTTTCCATCTATAAATGCAGAGATTTAAGAGAAAGAACGTGCATTTTCATAAAGCAGTCATCTGACGTGAAGTTATGGTAAATGTATTTGCTCTGCCTGTTCCCTCTCTATATTGACTTTCCATTAGTATCCTGGCATACACATACGTATATTTACGTATATGAATATGACTGGCAACAGATAAAATAGGCTCATGGTAGGGAATGTTGAGGGATGTGGGCCACTTTTAAACTCTTTTAAATGTGTTTTTCTAAACTTTTTGACCACCTAAGTGGGTATAAACAAGCATGTGACAGGTATGTTCACTCAGAGCCAGATGAAGGATTTAAATTCCAGTTTTCAGATGACAAATGCTGCAATGAGTGATGCAAGCAATGAAAATTAGTTGCAGAAAATAAAAAAAATGTATCCAAAGCCATTGCAGACTCTTTACTTGCTGTTTGCAGGGAGAAAGCAAAATTCATCAAATGAAAAATTTGATCCAAATGATTTGTCCAGTTGCTGAAGGAGCTAACAGGGTGTCTGGACTTGTGTACTAGTTTGTTTGTACGTGGTACTACCAGCTGTAGTGACAAAGAGCACAATGCAGAAAAGCTGGGGTGGGGGGTTGTTGGGTTTGGGTTTTTTTTAGAAGGAAGCACAAGCAATTCCTGAGATGCTGTATTCTTTTCTTGAAATTTCTGAGCCCATGTTGCCAAACATCGGGGCCAATGCACTCAGCTGCACGCTGCATGCACCCCGTGCAAGGGCGTCCGGAGAGCTTCTTGTGGTCCCTTCTGCTGCAATGCAGCAAACTGCTGTCATCCTTCTCTGCTGTGAGAGGGGAAGGGATGGCAGAAAGTGCTTGGAGCGTTGTTGGTGCTGCCCCTTCGGGGATGGCTGTGGGGCTGCTGGCGCCACTGGTGCTCTGCGTGCTCCAGCCTCACCACCTGTGTCGATAAGAAAAGGCTTTTCCAGTCTAAAAATAAGCAGCTGGTGTCTGAAGTCTGTTCATGGGAGCATGTGTCTGATATGTAATTTGAACTTGATTGCAAGGGCCTCGTAACCTCTCCTGGAGCCCGTGCTGCCATCCCGGAGCCAGCTTCCCCTCTCCCCCAGGTAACCAGGCTGTTTGTAAAGCTGGGCTCTGGCATCTGCTGCACTTGGTCCAGGTATGCTCCAACCTCCCACCCCACACCCGGGGAGTTATCAAGCAGAGATGACTCATGGCGCATTATCCTGCTTTAACTGCTCTCCTACTGCTTCACATGGAGCTACTGAAACCCGTTTGTTTGGCAACTGCCGAAACTTGACACTGATGAGGATGAGCAAGGGAAGGGGGAGACCTGTTGTTTCCAAGGGTGAATCTTAGCTGCAAAAGCTTGACGTTTGCTGCAGAGCCCTTTGGGAAAGCTGTTGGTGATGCTGCTGTTATGAATGGGGCCAACTTGGAAATTCAATTCTGGATCTTATCTTCTTTGCTTGGAAACATTTGGATCTGCAGTGCTTGACCAGAAAATCACAAGGAGAAATTTTTCCTTGCATAGTGCTTATTGTGCTGAATGGGACCTTTCCTGGTCCAGGCTTTTAATGCAGTCATCGAGTTAGTGTGGTGCTAATGGGGAGATGGGCCAATGAGTTTTGGAGTGGGTCCCATCACCAAAATGCTGATGCGCAAGCCGGACTGTAACCTCACTTGTGTGACTGGCTGAGGAGGGTTTCCATGCAGCTCAGATAAGCTATGTCCATCTTGGTCCCATTTTATAGCGTGGAAATCATAGTGGTTTTTGGAATATGTAGCTGGAAAACCAGGTGCAGCATTGATCCAATTTCCATTTTATCCAAATAACCAGATCTTAGAGAGAGGGGGTCTAATGGAAATGGGTTTGGCAGGCAACAAGAAGAAGCCCAGTCAAACTTCTCCAGTACCAACAAACTCCCCTGGCCTTCCACGCAGTTCAGAACCATCTCTCCAACTCAGGGACCCCCTTGGCTGTGGGTTTTCTGTGTCACAAAGGCTGGCTCTGACAAACATTTTTAGAATCACCATCTGTCAGCTTTTCCTTCAGGGATCCCCATTTACAATAGCTTGTATCCAGGCCATGTGCAAATCCCACTGGGCTGAAACTTGGCCCTGCGCAAGGTTGGCCTGGATGCAATTAACAAACACAAAATTTATTCAATTTAGTTTGGCCAAAAATATAAGATTCTTTTGTTTGCAGATGCTGAAGTTTAGATGCCTTTCCAAACTTATCAAGGACAAGGGAACCACTTTGGAGAAAAAAACAGCCAACCCCAAAGTCATCCTAGAATTCAAATTGAAGTGGAAACCTACACACCAAGTAGTTTGTGAAGCTTAGAAATGGAGTCCATTTTTTCTGATTACTTTAATTTTTGCTGCTCTCTCTGAACGTCATTGTTCTGACTGGACTCTAGGCAGAAACACTGAAACATCTGAAGAAAAAAACTGGCAGAGGGCAGCCCAGCAGGAAGTATTGGAAATCTCCCGGGAATTTTTCAGTTCCAGGAAATTTGGAGAAATGTCTGACCCAAATCCCAGAGTGTGGAGGTTAGGATTGTCATGGGAGCATGTATAAATTGCTTTGGTCTGGAGATCTGGCTGGAAATCTTGTAAGATCAGGATCTGTCTCTCTTGATTGTCCATCCAGGCTCTCCATTTTTTAGGTCTTATCTGCCAGACTTAAGCATGATAAACTTCACGGTGCCTGATTTATCTGTCTCAGAAAGATGAAGGACTGAGTCAGTCCTGCACTGACATCTTTGTTTCCCACTTCCCACAAAAGCACCAGACCGCTTAATTTATTCTCATCCTCCATGCAGGTACTCTGTAATTATAAACCAGAATTCATATCTAGGACACATGCTTTCTTCAAGCACATTTAACCACTATCTACTCCACGGTCCTCTGGTCCAGGCAGGTTGCAATACTTCTACCCAAGCTGTGAGGTGGTATGAAGAGCTGAAGGAGAGGTCCTCTGCACACATAGGAGCAAGAAGACCTGGGATAAACAGCTCATGCAGTGCAAGAAGGATCAGCATGGCAATAATACTTGCATATAAGCATCCCCCAGACTGCATTTCTCTCCAAGAGGTAACACTGGAGCGTCTTGTAAAGACGGTTTTTATTAGTTAGAGGGAAGCTACCCCAGCTATGTCTGATGAAGCAAAGACCCAGAGGTGCAGGGGATGTTTGGCCACCTCTTCTCTGTACTGCCCAAAGCTCCCTGCTCTTAGAGGAGGGGGAGCAGATCAGGTGCAATAAACCCACCCAGCACCCTCCGCAGCAGCCAGGCACGTTGCTGTCAGAATAGTTAGTATGCTGGGGCTGTGCGGTTCCTCTGCCATCTTCATTCACCTTAGAAATGTGGAGTTTGAATGGTTTATCTCTATTAATCACCAGCTCAAAAAGCTTTGTGCACCAAGGGCCGCAGATAATTAACTTCACTATACTGCTTGTCTTATCAGTATCAACCTCTTGTCCTCCTGTGAAATAGTTAAAACCATCAGCCCCTTTTTACTTTTCCATTTAACTCTAATGCTTTAACACTGATGTTCTAAATGGCCCTGCGATTCATACTTATTAGACAAACCTTTCTTTCTGCATCTCTTATATTTTTTGATAATTGGCCATGTATGTTTCTAAGGGGCTCAACAGCTTTTCATGCCACTATACTAATAATTAAAGGTTTCTCACAGCCTTTCAGCTTTCTCTTTACCTTCTTTTCTTTGATAAATATAATTTGCTGTTTAATTGGGGAGGGGGGGAGAAAAGTGGTAGCAGCGATAGGCCGACTGCATAGGAAAAGGTTTTGTTTAACAGAATTCTCTAATTTTAAACAAATCTTCGATGTTTCCCTGGTTTTGTCCCTTCTCTTGCTGGAGCTCCCCTCCTTCCCGCACTGTAAAACGCTGTAACAGTCCAGTGAGAGGGAAGGGTAGGCAGGACGGGGAAGTGAGAAGTGTGGTGGAGGCAGGATGGTGATGGGGGCTCTGCTCTTCACGATGCTGCTTGGTTTAGCCCTTTGCTTTGCTAATGTCCCCGTCCCCACTGCTCATTTTCCACTGGTAGCTGATCTGGGACTAAGCCCCTGCTCTGTTGGGGACGGTGGCCCAACATTGCCCTGCCTGGCTATGCCAAGGTGGGGACAGCAGATGTGAAGAAGGCTGCTTGTGCACCCAGCCTGCCCAGCAGCACCCTCAACTCACCATGAGCAGCCCCTGGGCACTGGGGCTGAGCTTTGCAGACTGGCCAGGGGATGTCCTGTGAGTGTCAGCCCTTCGTGCCGTGTGTGCTAGAAACCCCTCCTTGGTGCAGCTCCCCACAGAAGCCCTCCCCAATGGGCTCCGACACCAGCAGTCAGTGCTGTTGCGCCAGCTCCCTTTGGGTTCCTCTCAGCTCTCCTGGTGGGTCCTGTGACCATGTGGCGCTGCCAACAGGGCGTTCTCACATGGTGCTGTTGGAGTTTCAGCCTTTCATATCCACACGCCAGGTTGTTTTTAAGGGGCCTTTCCTCCTGGAGGCTTTCTTATTCCCATCCCTCTGCCAACTAACCAGATGTCCTGCCTTCCGTGCTAGTGGGATGTAAATGTGCGTGTTCGTGCACCTGACACTCATGCTATCCAGAAGCATTTCTCCATTTTGTGTGGTTTTGTCTTTATTTTTCCCACAAGCCCTCCCTGCAGTCCCTGTTCCAGAGAGCTTTCGCTCCCTCTCCCACTTGCGTTACTTGAGTTTTCTTTTTTGTCTCTTTTTCCCCACGTTCTCCACTTCCCACATCAATGGCTTTTCTCTCCCATCTTTAAGTCCGTTCACTCTCATCTCATTTCTTCCATCCGCCTGTGCAGGGACACTGTCAGGGAGCTGACACAGCTAGGGGGTGTCCTTGGCCCAAGTGCTAGAGCCATCCCATATGGAGAACAGCCCAAAGGACTCCCTGGGGGCACCACCCTTCAGCTGCAGAGAATAAAGAAGCTTTTAGACAACCTGCTGGCTCTTCTCTCTGTTCCAGCCATGAGTGAGTTCCACTGTGCCAACAGAGGGAGGATGCCGGGTCTGAAGGAGCCCCATTACTGCCATGGCTGTCTCTTGCTTCCCTACGTTGCCTGGCGCAGAAGAGATGTTTTGGGGGTCTTGGAGGTAGTGGTATGGGGGAAGGATGGGATCTGGCAGCGCACCTGGCTCCATTCACTCAGGTGAGGCCATCTGAGCTCAGAGGACTCAATGCCTTTGGGCTTCACTAAAGCGAATCTGAAAAATATTACTCAGTAGCTCACATCCTAATTTTTAAACTAATTTGCTCCAACTGTCTCTTTCCACGTACATAGATTCAACAGGCATTAATGCTTTTGTGGGACATATGCTAGTGTACACTTCTACACCCCAGCTCCTGGAGTCATGTGATGGGAGGCTCTTGAACTTTCCTTCAAAACAGAACATTTACGAAGTTGAGCAGAGAAGGATGGACATGTGACCCCAGTGCTCTGAAATGGTAATACGGAGAAAAACATCCAACACCACTTTAAGACTTGTGATTTTACAGCACCTCTTGATGCGGGGAGAAGGTGGGAGCTAAGTGGAGAGAGAAGAGCTGATCCAAAATGTTGGGCTGTTGGATATGGGTAACATGTTGTGCTCCTCTGGTCAATGCACAGTGACCATTTCTTATCAGTGCTAGTATTGAATTGCAAAACAAGTTCATGCAGAAGCCCTTCAGTTATTTTTTCAGTGAAGAATTCACACAACCTGTGATCTATTCTAGGGTTATTCTTCAACAGGGGAGGAGGAAGAAAAAGGCTGGTGGTGCCTCTGTTGTGAATAATTCGTCCCATCCTACTAGTGTGGGTGCTAGGTGACCCCTTTGTTTAGCTCCCACTAGGGCTGGGGAGGAGTATGGGATGCCTCCCGTTATCTCTGTTAGCTGCTGGGGGTTCATAGGGGCACTCAACACACAAGCACACTCTAAGTAGGGTCAGGGGGCAGCCAGCACATTGTGACCTAAAATTTGACAGCTTTTACTCATTTCATGTTAGGTGACCCCATTTCTCTTTGGCCAACTGCCTTGCCCAGTGCCTCTGCATGGTGCTGCGGGATCCTGGCCAGTCCCCTCAGAGCACTGGGGACACCAATGACCCCCTGCACAGATGCACTCTTTGCCCTTATATTCCATATCCCAATTTGCTACCCAGTATCACAAGGGGAAATAAAAAGGGACAGCAGCTGTTGAACGACTGTCCCCTGCCCCTCTGCCACCTCAAACAGGACAGCTTGAAGACGCTGTGTTCCAGACGATTTGTATTTTACCCCGCCAGGTCTTGGTGCCATGTTGCAGCTTGACAAACGTTTCCAGCTCACCATGGGGCCCTGGCAGCATCCAGAGTGCTGGAGCACCATCCCCACGTGTCATTGCCCATCCCATCTAGGGGTTTATTTTGGTAACTGTGATGTGAATAGTAGTTAGATCTCTTCTTGAGCTGCAACCACCATCCCTGAGAGTTCTTACTGATGCATCAGTTTTCTCCCATTCCCCTGAGACAAGGCTTTGAGGGCAATTCTCTTATCTCTGCTTGTTTTGTTTTGGTATCTTATGCAGCAGAGTGTCTGGAGGTGTCTCTCCTCTTTCCTCCTTTCCAGTTGTCTGTCTCCCTCTGTAACGTTGTCACATTCAGCTGCTTGTTAGTGCCTCTGATTTCTTCCTCCTTCTCCCTAGTTGGTCCATCCATCATTTTTCCTCAGTAGTCCATGCTCCTTTCTCTCCTACTTCTTCTCTGTCTCTTGTTTCTCCCTCATTTCTCTCTTTCGTTTTTCCCCCCTAGTGTCGGAACTTCTTTCTTTGATTCCCCCCCCCCCTCCACCTCCCACCCTTTATAGTGCTGTTATCTGTGATTTTGGCAAAGAGCACATTTATTGGGGAGGAATATCCCCATGGCAACGCAGCAGATGGTGACTTTTGATTAACTTGGCTTTTTTTTTTTCCCCCCGACTGCCAAATCACAATCCGTCTTTGAAATTAAATCAGGCTGTGATAGCATCAGTTGTTCTGGAGAGGGGACGAGAGAGAAACAAGACTGAAGTATTACAGCGGGAGCCAGGATGTAATGCAAATTCGTGTTTTTTAACCCCAGCAATAAAACCCCCTGTTCGTTCCGGGAGCAGGAGGAACCACAAGACAGCGAATAATAAAATAAAAAAATAAGATTAAAAAAATGTTATCACCCCACATGGACTCCTCACTCTGACCATGCTGCAGAGTGTCTCTGTAACACCAGCGTCACTGCTTGCCAAGTCACTTGGTGCTGCCGGGCCTCATTCTGCAGCTGCTTAAACACCGTTGAGGGTTTTCCTCATGTCATGGGTGGTGGGAAGAGGCCAGGCTTTCAGCCGAGCAATTTGAGCAACTATTTATTTACAGAGATGCAGTGTCCAAAGTGGGAAGGAAAGCCTTAGCAAGCAGCAGAAGGAAGGAAAGCAAGCAGCTCCTGGAAGGCATTGGAGGTAGGTGAGAGGAATTCAGGATGAAGTGAGGAAGCAGAGGAGCTGGAAAGGGTGGATAGCATCATTGAGCCAAGATGCTGAGCGATGAAGGGCATGGGAAAGTGAGGAGCTGTCTGTAATGGCACCAGGGAGGTCTGAGCCTGGGGAAGGAAGGGTGCAAAGTTCTGCCAGCCATGAAGAGAGAGTTACAGGGCATAGCCCCATGGAAGATGTGAAAGCAGATACTGAAGTCAAACAGTAAAGAACTTTCTTGAATGCTTCAGAAGTGGGTGGTATTCAAGTCCCACGAGCTCCTTTGCCTGGTGCTTTTTGGAGGGTGACCAAAGGTGAATGCAACTGAGTGCTAATCATAGCCAAAGATAAAGGAGGGCTTAAAAAATGAAAGCTGCAGAGAGGAGATGACTAATGACCCAACAATTTCATGGGAACTGACGCGTTGTCTCAGGCTGCAATTCTGCCGGACTAATATCTCCAGTTACTAATGTTCCCCATACAGGAGTTTAGAAAGCAGTTGTCTGGTCTCTGCACTGGCTCCTTTGGATGCAGTGAGTTTAGCAGTTGTGGCTAAACATAAATAAAGGGTCACATTCCATCTTGGTGAGGCTCAGTGGAGATGGTGGAGTTTCATCAGAAACAAAGTGCCTCAAGGGTTAATACCCTTTCCTTACTGAGGCTGTACCATGCATATTTTCTGGTACTGCGGAGAGCAAACACATGTGGGCACTTGGTATGCTTCATATGAGGTTTGAGATACTTAAATTCTGTCACTAGGCTCTCTTTTACCTTTGCAAAGAGGCTCTAAATTTCTGTAACGTAGCCTGCTGAAAGATGCTTCTCCTGGAGGAGCTCTGATCCTAATGCAGGACTCAAACCTGCACCGTTCTGCAAATCTTTAAATATGTGGAATTGCCCTGTCGCTTATGTTAAGAGAAATAACAGAGAAGCTTCCACTACACTTTCTGAAAAATAGTCCATGCTCTCTTGCTTGTTAGGAGCTATGGGCCACTGCCACATCTCTCCCACTGCTTTTTTAGTCAAACTAGTGCTTTTTCCTGCTCTGCTCCGGGGGACTCTGTGGGCTGTCTTAAGTTCTTCCAGGATAAGCTCTCTGTCCAATAGATAAAATTTTGCTGCAGATGTTGTTGCTTCTGTTGGAGATCTCAGTTCAGGAGTGTTTTGTGTATGCCATGTGCTAGATCTAATGTTCTTTGAGGAGAAGATAAGATGTGGGTGCAGGAGATAAATGAGGTAGGGACGCCACTGGAGCTTAATTGCCGAGCGATATCTCAGGGTCTGATGCTTCCACGTGAGGCATGATGGAGAGCTCCAGCCTGCAGGGGTTCACATGTTGGTGGAAAGCATCAGAGAAGTGTTTAATGAGTACAGTGGGATCTAAACCCCTGTTTGAATCTCAGATGGCTAGTCAGGGGGGTCTAACCCATGGTTCATTCTCTTCAGATGTAATCCTAGTTTAGACAAGAATTTGTATCTGCTGGGTGCTGCTTCTCCCTGGTTTTGTCAGGTTGCCACTTGGTTTCTTACCCCAGGCACCTTGCCAGTGCCTGTCTGTCCCCAGATATCTCTCTCCCTTGCTTGCACCTCCCCTTGCCCTGCACAAGCGCCTTGCAGCCACGCTCTTCTCCCTCCTCACTTGCAGCCCCTGAGGGCTGGTTGGGACCCACCACCGCACCTTTCTGTAGGAACCACATGTCCAACGCCTGTGCGTTTGCTCTGCCCTCTGGTACCGTGGTGCCCCAGCTGGTAACCTCTAACAGGGTGTGGGAGCCGCCGATGGATGAGAGCCAGACCTGCCCTGTGGCCTGCCCCTGCAGCTTATCCCAGCAGCGCAGCAGACGTGTTCTGCGCGGTCCCAGCACGGCGAGCGTGGCATCCGCAGGGCTACGATCCAGTCCGTAGAGCTGCACAAAACAAACCGGCTGTGACACCACGGCAGAGCGCTTGAGCCTCTCCGGCTTGACACCACATCGTTATATATTGATGCCATGACACCAGCACTCAAAATAGAATCAGGACAATTTGATTTCCTGCAGATCTCAGGATGGGGTCATAAAAACGGAGACTGTTCTGGAGAAATGGGATAGGGTGGAAATGTTTGTAGTGACATCACAGCCACTTCCATGCCAATGGCCTCCTACTGCTACAAACATGTGATTGTGATTTTGCTGCACGCTCCATCAGAAAAGAGCCAGACTGGCCGGGGAGGGAGAGGGAGGGAGGAGAAGGGACGGAAATATTCTGTTCTTGTATCTCAATTCAAATATCTGACAATAGCCTTGCAGCCCAGGGTTCTGAGCGATCAGGAGTGGGACCATGGAGCTAGGACTTCTGCCAGATCAGTGTTGCTCAGGGGCCTGTGGCAACCTAACTGGGGGCTGAACAGGGACCTTTGATTTTATGGTGGAGGATCTTGGTCTGCATTGGGGTGCTCTCTTAGAGAGTTGGGTGGTCTCATGCTCACTCTTCCTCACTGGTCCCATTTAATTCTAACGTCACTTTTCTTGGCAAGGAAAGCCTACAGGCCTGAAATATGGCTGCAAAAGCCACCGCGTAGCTGTTGTCTTTTAGGGGTTCCTGTTAAATAGGAACAGATCTGTGTTGGAGTTTCACCGAAAAAGGAGGGAGCATCGAGGAGGGATTTAAGTAGCTGAGGCTAGAGGAGGAAAGAACGGAGCAAAGGGAAGAAAGAAAAAGAGGTCAACTCAAAAAACAAAGCTAGTTTGCATCTGAGGGTATTGCAGGAGGAAATGTCATGTCGGTTGCCCCACAAAAGGCACTGATGGCTGCAAAACCCATCTTGGTAGCAAAGCCCTTCCCAAGAAGCAGCCTGCAGAGATCAGCCCTGGCTGTGTCCAGCACCTGGGGGGCTGCGGATGGGACCAGTGTCTGCAGGGATGGTGAGGGAGCGAAGGGATCCATCTAATGCACCCGTCTATCAGATTAGGCTGTCAAGAAACCAAACCGTTTCCATCACTGTCTGGGGAGAGACTTTTACTCCTTGCTTAATGGGATGGCAGTCCTGTTGTTGCCACTCCAGGGAGAGGGGCCGCTGCCACCACAGTGTGCAGCAGGCTGCGAGTTTAAAATCCTATTAGGCAGAGACCAACATTTGCAAAAAGAAAGCAGGTATCCCCTAGTGGGGATTTAAAGATGTTTAGACGTAATTTGATTTTCCAAGCAGATGTCATTATTGTTAAACAGTTGCCCACTTGATATGTTCAAGTTGTTGGCTGTAATTGCTAAAATTAGCAGGTCTGCATAGAGCAAAGGTCAGTCAGTTAATATTGTGATTTAGTATTTTATGAAGTAATTCCAAATGCTTTTATGTATGTTTTTGTTTTTGCAGCCTAAGTCCACATTAAAGTAGTTGTGGGGCCTGCTAATAAAATAATGACTCAACCTCTCCACGCAGGCTGCCGGCTGGGCTCAGTGGCGATGCTCAAGCCGCCTTCGCTCCCTGTTTTTCCCGGTGCCACAGGCCAGCCAGAGCCACGTGCTTGGGTCTGGTGCTGCAGTCAAACAGGAGGCCTCGAGCTACCCCACAAGGTGATGTGTTCAAGCAGAGCTGGTGCTTGAAATAAGCCCATCAAGTCCAGCGGTGGCTGGAAGGATGAGGGGCTGGTTCCCATCAGCAGCTGAGCAGAAGGCTCTGCCGTGGGTACCTGTGGTCCTCACAGGTGAATCGACGTGCAAGTGCATGCAAGCACCTTCAGCCATGGACACACCTGAAAGGCATACTACTGACCAGGAAAGGTCCCAAAACAGAGCTTTTTAGAGGGAAGATGCATTTCTGGAAGAGGAACAGAGAGCTGGAACTGGGCGAGGCAAAGACTCCTGGGTTGTGCTGTGGCTGGACATCTGGCACTGCCTCCTCTGGCACTGCAGTTGCAAAATGGCATAAGAAAAAGCTTTAAAAAAACTCCTTGAAGGTGTTCATGTTTTGCTGGCAGGCTCAGTGGTAGCCTGACCCCCTGTCCTGGGACAGGCAAGGGTTCTTTTCCAAGGCAAGGTTTGCTGGGGTTAATTTATCTTTCTCTGTAATGGACACAGCCCATTTCCATGGGTGGTTTGGGCAGAGCTGGCGGATTTCTTGCTATTGCAGGAATGCCGGACTTTGCTAACACAGTCTGACCTGCTGTCTTACCACCAGCCCTTTATGGTTGTCTTTTTTTTCTTTTCTTTTTTTTTTAAATCTCAGATCTTTTGTTCACAGAAAGTGCATGGGGGAGACCTGCAGTGCACGGGCAGAAGTGGAAGAAGATCTGCAGGTCCTCCTGGACATGACACTTACTGGGTGAGCTGGGTCCCTTCCTAATCCATGTTCCCATATTCCTAACAGCAGGTTTTGGTATGCACAGCTGACAGAGCTGCCCCAGGAGCTCTCTGCTGCTGCAAGCGGCAATGGAAACGCTCTGACCCAGGGATGGGAAAAGGAAGCACTTGCACTTAGATGCTGCCTTAGATACTAATACAAGAGAGGGAATTGCTGACCCACAGCAGGACAGGTCTAAAAGGTGTGTAGATCTGCATATCTTGATCTCAGATCAAGAAATACCGATGTGCATACATAAAAATATCCCATTAGAGATGATACTGAAGCAAAGTTTTAGCTCTAGCAAGATGAAAATGTTGAGAAGCTGGGAATTCAACTCTGGTCCAGATTTCAAAACATGTTATTTTGATCAAAGACCATGTCAGTTTCCGATCCAAAATGTGCAGTTTGGTTTGTTGTTGTTGTTGTTTTTTACCTTGGACTTCCTCTGAAGTAGCATAAGGTAAATTCAAGAAGCCATCTCAGTTGAACATGGTGTCCACAGAGAGAGTATCAGTAGCAATATTTACTTGTGTTTGCTCTCACCAAAATAACCCTTCTGTACCAAGTCCCTTAAACCTTCGCAATCCTTGGAGTCCCAATGCTTGCAGGACTGCTGATGGTCCCAAACTGGAGGAGCAGCAGACACAGTCTGTCCCCACACTGAGGTTTTCCCTGTTCCCATCACCACTGGCCTCCCTCCATGAACTCAGCATGCACTTGAGATTTCTACTTGCCCCCCAGTACTGTGCCTTTTTCTTACTGGGAGAGGGACTTACAGGGACTTAACAGTCCTTAACGTAGTAAATACAGTTTTGGTCTGTTTTTCCAAGCTGGACATGGTTATCAGTTTCTAAGGAAAGTGATTTAAGCTGCATTTTTCTTTTCAAAAGTAAAAGGTTTCAATTAATGCATGCAGTATTCTGGCTAATTCAACTTACTGCTTAGTATTTGGAGTCCTTTACTAGTACCGTTTCCTCGCAGTCTCCTTCAAAGCATGGGAGTCTGTTATTCCCATTTTACAGCAGAGGAAACAGATGCAAAGACCTGCCCAAACGCAGGCAGCAATTGCAATCTGGATTAGAGTGAAAACGTCCCTGAAAGCTAGTTCCAGTCTCCAGGGAGACATCAGTGAGCAGGGCAAGCTGGGAAACTCAAGGGGATGTAGCGTGGGACCGAAAATAGGAGACGTGTAAGATTTTAAATGCCTAAGGTGATCTGGCCAAGCAAGAAACAAGGCTCAGCAGTTCATGTTAGCACAGGGGAGGGCGGAAATGTGGGGAGCGTGTTCCTTAGCTCACTGGAGGACGAAAGCAGCATGCTGGCTGGCTGTGCAAGAAATGCATTGTGAACCAGCTCTTACAGCTGTGAGCAAGACAATAAGGATGGTAAAGCACCATCTAAGTCCCCACATCCAGCTTTGCACAAAGAGGGAGTTAAACTCAGCCCCCTGGAATCTGTTTGCTCATGGTTTGAATTTAGCTCTTTTTGTTTAAATGACTCCAAGCAGAAAGGGAGCATAGGTTGTCCCAGACCAAGAGCCATATTCACCTTCTCCCAGCTCACTTTCAGCCCCCAAGCTACGCAGTGCTTCCATCAGGGTCTCTGGTCATAATTTTGCCAGCATTCTCAAGAAAGCCCCCATTTTCTTCTACAGCTTGGGGAATGACACTTTCTTCTTTCCTTTGTTTTTTCCTGTGCCAGTCCCTCTCCTCTAGGCTCTGCATGACCCACTGAACCTCCCCCACCTTCTTGACTGTGTACAAAACCCCTTTTCAATGAATATGCATCTTCTGATGCACCAAAGGTAGGTTATTCTTCACTCAGCCTCAGGGATGTGTATGAGGGTCATGCAAGTCTTTATTCTTCCAGCTAGTAGACTTCAAGACTGGCATTTCAAGGAGTGGAAAGAGGACCTATAGCTTGTCACAGAGCTCTCTTACCTGCCCATCAACCAGCCTGTCTCCTCTTGCTATATTAATCAACTTGACCTCTTTGGCAAACTGGCAAGGTTGCTTTCACATATATCTACTATACCTATTTAGTGAACAAGCACTATATCACTTGCACAGGGTTACTAGGGTCCCACTCCTCAGTTTAATGCAACTCCATATCTTTAGCTGCAAAGTATTTGTTCCCAACCACTGAGAAGTCTGCATTGGCTGCGTCATGGACTTAGCATTTATTGATACTGCTTTTAGTAGATCCCGTCCATTGAGCTATGAGAGGATGTCCCACAGCTTGCACTTCATGCTTGTTCTGGGGTACATTATAGCTTCAGGTGGTCTCTCCCATTTATTGTCACAGACCTCATCTGGCCATCTTCTTCCATACCTATTCTCTCCTGCCTGTTCTCAATGATTTTCCCGATGGTGATCCTCTTGCCATTGATCGCTTCAGCAATAGTTAACACTGATCTGACACCGTGCAGCCCAGCTGTGCCCTCAGCAAAGGAGGAGGTGGGCTGCTTGCTGGGGCTGAACAAATTCCGTGGCATAAATGACTCCATAAAGTCAGAAAACAGGCTGGAGCTTCTTCCTCTTCCAATTGTCCTGTGCCAGTTCTCGCCATTGTTTCTGATGTTGCCGAAGGGGTCCCAGAAAACATGTACAAAGGGATCCATCCCTCTAAAGATCTCCTTGAAGTCATGAAATACATAGGGGGAATCAAAGGAACTTTCATGACCCGCTGTGGCACTTCTTTCTCTGTGGGATCTGCTCTTTTTAACAGACCTGTCATAGAGCAATCATTTCTGTGGGTCAGGCAAAACCTTGTATGCCTCACCAACTGCTTTGAATTTCTTTTCAGCTTCTTCCCTGTTGCTGGGATTCTTATCAGGATGCCATTTCAGTGCCAGTTTGTGGTAGGATTTCTTAACATCATCCTGTGAGGCACTTTTTTGCAGTCCAAGGACTTTGTAATAATCCACCATCGCAAAGGAAAGGTGGTGCTGTTTGGAAGGTGCCTGGTACCTCTCTCCCACCAAGGATGTGAAGCCCAGGGATGACCAGTATGCAGGGACTCCTGGACACCTGCTGTGGCTGTGCTCCTGAGGCATGAGTAGATGTTCACTTCATCCCTTGATCTGCTCCATCCTTTTGCATCGTGAGGCCCCAGAGTGCTGCTTGGCCACTGTTTGCTCACAAACGGTGGGTGAGATTGTGAGCTGGTGTAGTGCTAATGTTACATATGACTTTGTCAGATTACTTTTTTGCCTGTACCTGCCCAAAAATGGGATTCTCAGATGCTCTCTGTTGTTTCATGTGCAGTCCACGGAAGTGTGGTGTAGGGAGGTCATATTTCTCTGTTGGGGCATAATACCCTATAGGAACAGCTATAGGAAAGCTGTTTGCAGCTTGGCTATCCACAGTTTGGGGAGAGCATTGACAAATTGGAAAAGGCTCAGGGAAGAGTCATAAAATGCGGTTAAAGTTTGGAAAATATGTTCTGGAATGAGGTAGTCGGGGAAGGTGTCTTGGTATTAAGAGGAAGTTCAATGCCAACTTCATCATAGTCTGTAAGAACCTGCATGGGAACAGCAATTCAGTGGCACAGGGATCTCCAGGCTCCCAGACAAAGCAGTCGGAAGGTGGCATTGGCCAAATTTAAACTCAAAATACATTGCACGTCCTTCATTATGAAGGTAATGAATCATTAGAACCTCCTCATGTGGCCATTTTCAAACCCAGGGTGGGCCTTTTTCCTAAAATCGTGATCAGATGACCATCATGATCTCTTTTGAATTTATAGCCAAACCTAACACTTCCAGAAGAGCTTAGCTCTCATGTTGGTACCAAATTAAATGCCCAGAATGAAGCTCATTAGCTGCCTTACCTCTTTTCCACATGCTTGTTTTGATAATCTGTCCCAAGGTGTATGCATGTGCAATAGGGATGCCCCATGAACTACATACAGACAAGTTCAGCTTTAGGAGTTGAACTTAGACGATAGTTTGGGGCTACCCTGCATCTGTTTCTGTTCCCTGGATCTGCAATTCCTTTTTGGAAATGCAATATCCTTACAGAGAACCATTGCATGAAGGAGGTCTCCAAGGAAGTGCCGGCAAGGAGAACTCATCTGTGTGTTACACAGCGTCGTAAACACCTACTAATAGCAGCGTGTGTTGCAGATCACTGCCCTCATCTCCATTATCCCACATTATGGGAAGCATATGAGCTGACTGCTGTCCTAACCTACATCGTACGTGTGGGGCCCAGAAGCCAAGGGGCTGCCATGTCAGCCCGTAGAAAGCGATGTGACAGAGGAAGGACGAAAGGCAATTGAGCTGACGTGTTGGGGAAGGGCTTTGTTTTGCTGGTTTTCTCACTGGTCAGCGATGGGTCAGTAGTATGGAGGTACTTGGCATGCTCCTGCAGTAAAAGTTACTGTAAGGCACCATGGCACTGGTCTGGAGGCTGGAGATGAAGGGGGTGCAAAGGACCTCTTGGTCCCGTGGGTTCACCTTTCTGGGGAGATCTTTGCTTTTCTTCTTTTTGCACCGAGGAGGTCTTCTTAACTACAGGGTGGTTGTGCCACGTGAATTATTTTTCTGCTGGGTGTTGTTTGTACTGTAGCAATGGCAAAAGTTCATCTGGACCCAACAGCAAGCTTCTGCTGCCCGTTTGAACTCAGAGGGCTCGTCACCCTCCCAGTGCATCCCAAAGTGCTCTTCGGCACTGAGGGGAGAGCTACGGCTTCATGGCTCACTCACACTGTAGTGCCTTGCTTGAAATCTTCACCAAGGGGGCTCATTTACTTGGGCTAGTGTTTTTTAGGATTGTGCATTGGACTTGAGGATATCCAAGCTTACCACCCGCAAGCCCGTGAAAGGTGCCATCAGCTCCTAGCCACTGTCAGCACCGTCCATTTTCAGATGCTTAGCAAAAATTTCAAGACCAATTGCTCTTCCTACTCTCTGTCACCCAGAAGGGAAAACAGGACATCAGAAAAGCCTGTTGGAGGGTGCCAGGCCAGTTACCTACAGCAGGGAGTAGGGCTGTGCATGGAAGGAAGGAGGTGGCTCTGCCCTGTGCTGTCGCTGTGCAAAGCATCTCCTCCCGTACTTGCTTTTGATGATGAAAGCCCATCTCAGGCTGGCTGGCCCACTGGATTATCTGTCTTGGATTTAGTGTGTCCTACCCATCTGAAAAGTAGGGAGTGTTTTTCTCCTGTCATCCCCAAATGGAGGACGCTCACTGCCTGTCTGTCTGCTGCCTGCAGCAGGCGTCAGAGATTAGCAGCCATTCAAGAGAGGCCACTGCTGTGAGCCAAAAGGGTTTCAAGAAAAAAAGAAAGGGTCGAGGAGAGGCAGGGAGAAAGGGAAGTGAGAGAGACATGCACACATCAAGTAACTAGACCCAAACTAGCCTGGCAGTCCCATCCCTAGAAACCAAGGCTTTGAAATGAGAAATGTTTTTCGTATCTTAAATCTCAAGTACAAACAATAAAAACCAGCCCAGACTGTGTTCTTTGAAGAGAAAGTACGAGTGACCTGAACACTGGTTATCAGCAGCGTCATTAAGATAAACCCTTAACATGATTTAAAGCATCCGAAACTGAAGGCAGCACTTTCAGATACTAACAAAATGGTCTGACATTGGGGATGAAAATCAATAGTAATCTGATGTCACTAAAAATACTCAAAAGTGTCCCATGGCTGATGGAGGTGAGATTAGTGTAAATATTTGTATTCTAATCAGTGGCACGCGAGGGCTGGAGGCGGCCTTTCTGTCTATTTAATTAATGGAGTAGCTTTTTAAAAGGATCCTAATCATATGTGATTGTATCTGCTTATCAACATTTTTGCTAATTAGATGATATGGAGGCAGTCACTCTGCTAATTCCCTCATCCAAACAGCATATCCTGCACAGATAAAGTACAGTCTCTTTTTAATAAGAAACAATCATGAGACAGACTAACCTTAATGGTGCTTATTATCCGAGGATCTTTGGGATTTTCTCTTCTACCCACCCCCTCCTTCCTTTTCCTTCATTCACTGCTTCAGTATGCCAGATGGATGCGGATGCGGCAGTCCCTGTTTCCCCCAGTCCCCCACTTCAGGCACCACCACGTCCAGCCTGCTCTTCCCTTCCAGCCAGGCATCAGGTCTGCAAGGGCAGGGGTTGTCAGCCAGGTCAGGATGGGAAGCAAAACATGGAACACGAAGTAGCAAAATGCCCCGAGCTTTTGGTCACCCAGACCACAGGTGACCCCAAGCTTGCAGCCCCAATCCCTGACCTTGCTTTTGGCTCCCCAATGCACCCTGGTCCAGAAAGGAGTGAGCATCTCCAAGTTGTGACAACTTTATATTATTATTATTATTGTTGTTGTTGTTGTTGTTGTTATTTTTATATTGGATATTAGGAAAACTTTCTTCACTGAAAGAGTTATCAAGCATTGGAACAGGTTGCCCAGGGAAGTGGTTGAGTTACCATTCCTGGAGGTATTTAAAAGAGGTGTAGATGTGGCACTTAGGGATACAGTTAGTGGTGGGCTTGGCAGTGTTAGGTTTACGGTTGGACGCGATGATCTTCAAGGCCTTTTCCAACCTAAATAATTATTATTATTGTTGTTGGGGATTTTTTTTCTTTCTTCTGTTTTAAAAAGGTCTGAGGGCAGAGGGAGTCTACACGAGTGGTTTCTCACCAGCCCTGTAGATCCTGTGACAAGGCCAGGGTCCTTTTATCTAAACCAATATAAGCTGGAGACATTTGTTCCAAGTCCTTTGGCTATCTAAACAAACATGGGTCGCGCTTCACTCCACCAGTCAAACTGTCATCGGCTTCCTCCCCCTGAGGCAGCCCCGTCGGAGGGGACACTGCACTGGCTCCCAGGGGATGGGCGCTTTGGGCTGACCTCCTGCTGGGGGAGCATCTGCCTGACTTCATAAGAAGGTTGAAAACTAAACAGAAAATTTGCCCCAAAGAATGCCTCCTTACCTCCCAAAATATAAATGCATCATGATAAGGAGAAGCTGTCCCAAATGGGTATGGGTGCCACCCCAAGAACCTCTGGGTGGACCAGAGGCAGCTGCCGGGGTGGGGGGGTGGAGGGGGTGTGATAGGTGCCTGGTGTTTAGTTTTGGGATGTCAGGAGTTTGCCTGCTGTTGTTGCAGCTGTGAATGTTGAGCAGAGAAGGCTTAACTGACATGGATCCCTGCCTCCACGGGCAGGAGGGAGGGTCAGTGTGTCCCATGCATTGATCCCGTATGTTGGGCTCAGCATGGAGGTTAGCTGGGACTTGGGAGATGGGGTGGCTCTGGGGAGGGCTGGCTGGGAGGGACCCCCAGAGGCTGGGAGACATTGCTGAAGGAGGACCCAGATTCCTAAGCCTGCATCCAGCTTTTCTGAGCCTCAGGCTGGGGTTTGAGTCTAAACCGAGGTTCAGACAAGAAGACAACCAGCTTCTAGGTGGTGGTGAGGGGCAAGAACGCCATGAAACCGCTCTTTTTTGAGGTAAGAAGCCAAAGAGGAGGCCTGATCCTACTTAGTGGAGTCAAGGGTGGGCCTAATATTTTTTTTTTTATGTTAGATCATGCCCTATGCCCAGTCTTGGAAAGCCCAAATGGTGCTGTAACTTGCGTCCATGGACTCTGACTCCAGCAGAATTCAGGGCACTTTGATTTCATTGCCTGGGTCATCTCCACCTGCGCTGTCCTCCTCCAGGCATGGCTATGCTGAGGTTGTAGTCAGCAACACAGTTGGCCGGTCCTTCTACTATTCCTCCTCTTTCGCACAGTCCCTGACCATCCTTCCTCTCCGTGCTATGTGCAGGAATTAATTCAATATTGACCACTTTCCCAGAGTGGTTTCCCGTTGCCAGTTCCATGACTGAGGGCTACAACTTGAAAAGAGGAGGGACTTCTGGGCCAAGGATTGCATTGCAAGCCGTTGAGTCCTGGGGCTTAATGAGGCACTGCTTATCAGCGAGCGTGCTTATCTGGAGCCTGCCGACAGTGTACCTGCTCCAGCCCCATCGTGAGCGAACATGTTTTACCACCCAGTTGCAGGGAGCCGGCAGCACGCATGCGGTCAGATGGCACGGTTCAGCTGATGCGTGGTAACTCATGAAGCTGCAGCAACTTTATCACTTCACAACATCCATACATAGCCACAGCCTTGAATCTTCTCAGGGGAAGAAAGGATGATGAGTTACTGTCCTGGGATTTTCTCTCTGTCTCCAGTCAGTGGGAAGTGGTATGTGGAACATTCATTTAATAAACCAGAGGGGAAAAGCTGTAGATCAGCTTCTCATTATTCCAGTGCTGGCTCACGCCATCGCTTGGGTTTGTGCCTGACAGTTCAGTGTGTTATTTGAGGCCACTCAAGCATTCTGCAGAAATGATGCCACCCTCTTCTGAAAGCATGGGGTTCATCCAAACAGGGAGGGCCTGCCTCTATTAGTAGGTTTATCAGTGCTAACTTCATCTCAGTTTTAGGGCTCAGTTTGCAAAGGAGGCGCCCACTTTGGAGACCGGTTCCTGTTGAGAGCCACTGCCCCAGCAGGAAAACCTGGAGATGGTTCTTCTGATGTGGACCTCTGAAGTAAAGCAACTCTAGATGGGTAAAAAAGCACTGGTGGGGCTGGTTTGCTGAGGAAGGGGGGAGTCTAAGTGGTACAAAACTTAGGTGAGGGTCCTGGTGATGTGCATGTAGACCGAACCCCTCTGAGTAAAAGAAGCAGCATCTTTCTCTAGAAGGTAGGAGGGATTGTAGGGGACCACTGTAAGTGATTGTCCCTAGTATTTGCTAGTGTGTTATACCTACATCCAAGCAGGGGGGTGGCTGGGCAATCAAGGTAGCAGGTGGGGGACTGATGAATTACAAATTACTTTTCTGGGAGTGAGGAACTGAGGAAGACCCCACATTGAAGCCACCAGGACGAATGTCCTGGTCCTGCCTATGGGCACCTTGTATGTGGGGCTGCCAGGAAGAGTGAAGTTTCCACACTGCCTTGGCAAAGGTTTGGTCTGAGTTTATTGCTGAGGTTAAAAGACTGGACAATATAAATTGTAAATGTTATGACTTGAGAGCTCATAAATTCAGTATACAGCCCCATTTCAGAAAGCGTGTGCGCAGTGCAGCCGTGCTGCCTTGGATTCACGAGTTGCCCATGCCCCTGTTGCTCAAACCCAACTCTCCAAAGAGCCCTTCTGCCCTGCCCTGGCTCCTGAGAAGATGCATGTGTGTGTGTGTGCACAGACGGTCAGAAACACAAAACCATACTGCCCAGGGATGCCATCCTTTCTGTGCACGCTGGTTTTGCTGTTTATGTACAGACATGGATTCCTTGCCACTGCTTCAGCCCAGAAACCAGTGGTAGTGCTGGAGTAGTATTTGCCCATATCTATCTGCAGCGACAGAGCAAGTAGAGGTCTTGAAGATGATGTTGCATTCTCCAGGAGGAGGGACATTCCCCCCTAGCTGGAGAGCTATCTTTGTTTACCTGGGCTCCAAGTGTCGTCGCTTGGGGCTTGCAAAGGAGCTTTATGGTCTTACACATGTTCCTGTGTGCAGGCAGCTTGAACTGCCTGGGTGAACTGGTCACGCACAGTCAGTGGAAGCAGCATTGTCTCTGAGCTGTGGTGGAGACTGCCAGAGTGGGAATGATGGAGCTTTTGACTAATGTACAAGTCCCTCCCCAGGTTTTGCAGTTACCCTGCTTGCGTCCCCCACCCCAGAGCTGGATGGCCCCTGGGAGCAGAAGGCTGATGAAAGCTTTTCAGAGGCGTGGTTAACATGCTGGGCAGTTTCTGGGGTGAGTTATGACGAGGTTTCTACATTTGGGTCATGGCTGTCACTATCCAGTAAAAAGTTCCTTAAGTAAATGGGTTAGATGTAAGCATCTTTGACATCATGTGCTTTTTCCTCTTTTCCTGAAAGATGGAGAGGTGAAACTAGCCTACTCTTAGGATTGGTCCATCCCATGCCAAGGATGTAGGTTTTGGTCTGGGAACCCTAACTGAAGCCAACAGGGGAATGCAGCACCCAGTGCCAACCTACCGTCCTGCTAGGAGCAGAGCTTATGACACTGTCTGAGTAGGGGCAGCTGGGGACAAATCCTGGGGGGACACCAGAAGATGCCATGGAATGCCCTTCTCCTCAGTCAAGTGGAGCAGCATGCAATAAGCATGGAATGGATGGGCTTGGCAGGTGGTTGCCATAGACCTCGTAGCTCCCTGTCCTTGCGCAAGCACGCAGGGGTCAGGGCTTGGGGCAGGCTGTGCTCTGGCTGGTGCCGGGTAAGCCCCAACCTGCTTTTCAGAAGACAGAGCCCTGCAGCCCCCTGTGCACAGGCCCCAGCTGTGAAGGCATGCGTGAGTCAGCGCCGAGCGCTCCCTTGGGTGCCAGGGTTTGTTTTTGGGGTCCAGCACAGGGGTCGATGGCAGCACTTGAAAAAATCCACACCAGCCTCTCCCAACAAAACCAAGTCCCCGAGCTCCTGCCAAATTTCTCTGAACAAAGTGGCTCAGGCCTCCTAGATGGCACGCTCGAGGTTTCCCCTCTCCCAAGGTCCAAGCCTGGACAAGGCAGTTTCAGCAGTGTTTTGGCTCAGAGGTGGCTGTGCAGCACTAGTCCTTTGGAGCAGTATAGGTGCTGAGGGTCGCATTGGATGTACAGCTGGCATTTGCTCATTTTGGAGACCTTTTACCAAATGAGCAACAAGAAAGGAGGAGGTTATATTTTTGAAATAATTTTTAATTACTGTAAAACCCACGTTCTTGCTGGTTTGTTTTTCGATCAGACTTGCAGCAAATGTGTCATTAACGCCACAAGAGCACGTGTGAATATAGGGCTGCGCGTGCAGGTTCACGCGTGCACGGCTGGGCAGGCAAGGCTTGAGGTCCCTGCCTAGAGGCACAGTCCTGCCTGAGCAGACTCAGGAACACACTGCATACGCTGGCCAAACCATGCTGCGTTTTCCTATCCTGGCTGAAGTCTATTTGGCAGCGTTCTGGTCTGACGGAACCATCTTCCTTTGCTTCCCTCCACCCAAACCCTGGAAAACTTTGCAAATTCACCTGAAATGTTTGCCATTCCTCAGCACCATGTTTGTGTGACCCACCATAACTGCCCTTTCCCGGGAGTTGGTTCTGAATGTGGAGTAGAGATAACGTTTAACAGGCAAGACCAGATTAAAAGGAGATAAAGGGAATAAGGGGAGGGGGGGCGGGAAGGGAAAGGAGGGGAGGGAGGAGGAATGCAGAGGTATGTGGCTGCATGTTGTACTCTGTTTATGCATAAACAGGCACGCTTATCGATATCCAGATGTAAGCATGTGTGCGGGGTAATATCTCCTGAAACAATAGGCGCTACTCGACGTGGGGAGTGCTGCTGGAGCCTCCCCATCAGATGCTGCCGTGTTATCAGGTTGCAGCAGGCGTTCCCATCTAATGGGGGATCTGAGCCCCGCCAGCTGCACCCGGGGCTTTCAAAGCCTCTCCTCCAGCCTTCAGCCTGCTTTGACTCTCCGAGGAGGGAGGGCAAGAGGGGACAAAAGGGGCCAAGCACCTCCAGAAGCAATACTTGGTGCGCCTGGCTGCCCAGCTTCACACCTCGGCAGGGATGCAGGAGCTGGTGTGGCCACCATGCGTCCGTGGGGCTGGCAGCAGGGTGACACCGAGGACCCAGCCAGCCCTTGCCAGGAGGGGAGAGCCCAGCCCGCAGCAAAGCACCCGCTTTGTTCAGTGCGGGACAGATAATGTCAGAGGGGCCAGAGCAGCCATTTCACCCCCATCCCCTGCGCTGTGGCAGGACCAGGAGCCAGCCCTGGGGGCAGCGCTGGCAGCCAGGGGCCTTTTCTCTTATTTTCTTCTGTGCTTTTAAGGAAGACTCCAAGAGTAAAAAAAGGCTTACAAAACCTTCTTTCCCCCTGCCTCTCCCTAGCACCAAAAATGCAATGACCACTAATTTTACATGGCTTATAACTGCAAATAGCTCTGGAACTAATTAATTTGACAGTGCGGCGGCTGCCTGTCTTTTTCACCAAAATCAATTAAGGAAACGCACATTTCCCCTTCTCCTCCCTCCCCTCCCCGCACCGCTTTGCAGCGAGGAAGAGGGGAGAAGGGGCAGTGAGGACCAGGCACTGCTTTCCCAGGGCTCCCGGGGGGGTCGGGGTGGGGAGCCGAGCGCAGGAGCACAGCGAAAGGGGATTAACAAGGTGGAGGGAGAGACGCTGCTGCTTCTGCACAAGAGGAGCGGGGATGCTCCCCAGGGACGGGTGGCGGTGGGAAAGCTTGATTGCCACACGCAGCCACGCTGTGCTGCGTTCCTCCCTCCCTCTGTCCCAGCTCCCTGAAGACCCCCATGAATTGTCATTCCTTGCTGGTGCAGGGGGGGAATTGGCTGCCGGGCTCTCGAAGCATTTTTTATTTGCATGGCTAATGAGCCCCTCCAGAAGGGGCTGCAAGGGAGGCAGGTGGGAATTTCGGCACTGTTTGCTTGCCAAGCGAGGGCAGAGGTGTGTGTTAAGAAAGAATCAGCGAGGAATTTAGGGAAGCAAATTTTGCATTTGCGAGAGGCAGTGGGAGAAATTGGAGAGGAGTCTCATGCCATTTTTAAGGCTCCTGGCCTTGGACGTTTAAAACCACAGCCAGGGAGTGATGGCGAGGAGTGTGCTGGAGGGGTCTGCGGCTCCCTTCTGCTCTAGGCTGGATGCAGGGCAGGAGGGTCTGAGCTGGGGGGTGTTGTATCAGCATCACGCTGCTTCCCAAAATATCCAGCAAGAACAGGACCCCGCTCTGCGCTTGTTCTTCAGGTTCTACTTCCAGGTGGAAATGAGAGCCAGGTCTGGGGGAAATGGGTTGACTGATGCCAGAGCTGTGTGATCATCCAGGTCCCCAAAAACACCCTTTTCAGGGAATGGGAGACAACCGTCCTCAGGACACTGTGTCGAGACACCTGGCCAAGCTGGGTAAAACCTCCTGAGCGTTATTTCTGTAAATGCCTCCATTTGGTCCATATCGCCTTCTCCAATCTCTATTGAAATGCCCTTCTATTAATAAATAACTCCATTCTCCATTACCCCATCTCCACAGCTCACGTTGAAGTAACTGGGAATTTGGGTTTGGTTTTTATAGCCATTAGAAATAGATTTTATCTTTATTAAGGGCTTTCTCTCCACCTCCCCAACCTTTGCTCCATTGCACCAAGCACGGCAGCGGCTGGAGCGGAGGAAGCAGGTTCCCGGGCTGAGCTCAGCACAAGGAGAGGAAGGAGAACATCTCCCTTGTTTCAGCCAGGGCAGAAGGGGTTTTGAAGGGCCAGGTTCTTCCCTGTGCGTTGGTGGCCTGTGAGTACATCTCCATAGCATGGCGTAAAGAAAGAGAAAACAAGGGAGAAATTTTGAATGAAGAATATTTAAGAAATCATGTATCTGGAAGACTTAGTTTTCAGGCGTTTGTTTATTTTTTTCTTTGTGAGGGTTGGGAAATACCTATAAGGAAACCTGCCTGAATGCAGTCATGATGCTGAGCGACCACATGAATTTGGGGAAGATTTTCTTTTTTTAACTGTGGCTTGTAAACATTCCCTGGAAAATATTTGAGTTTTGAAGTGCATTGGTTGGTCGTGATTGGGCAGGGAAGTCACAGGGCGGCATTTTTATCCCTGGGTTGGATGGCAGCAGTTTCTGGCAGGGAAATCAGTGCATGTAAATTAGAATTGTGGTTTCCATGAATGCTATCATATATGGGTTGGAAGCTGATTTTCCAAGAGCAATCGTGCCAGGAAAACTTGTGCTCTCACATAGCCCCAGGCAGCAAACACAAGTGACACAAACATGGTGAGGGTGAGTTCATTTACAACTGTGACTGTTCAAAAAGTATTTCTAAAATTTGCCTTCCCTGCTGTTCCTCCCCTGTCCCCCCTTCCTCCTCCCCTTCCAGCTATGCCGGAGTGAGCTAGGAGGTTTGGTATCCAGCCTTACGCAGCGGCTGGTGCTCGGCTGGCGGGATGGGCGCTGAGGCCGGCGTGCACCTGGGCGCAGGTAAGGCTCTGGCAGGGTGGGGACTGGATTCCTTCCCGGCCCCTCTCGGCAAACAGCTCCTGCCCTGGAGCCCTGCGTTCCTCTGCCCTTATCTCCCTGTGCAAGGCAAAGCTATAAATGTTATTGGCCATGAAGTTATTCATCCCCTTCAAAGTTACACATATGCAAAATAGGCTCCCCTGCTAGAAATGGGAGCCTTCTTAGCAAGAGTGTTTAAAGATAGGGGGTTTTATATAAAATTCTCTGAGAAAGAAGTGCATTAACACATAGCAACGTTAATAGCACTAGATCTGTAGAGACCTATTTATGTATATTACCACAGGTAAATGCCCACAGCATTTCTTACAAGGTAAATATACTCTTGCTCCAGGTGTGGCTAAATCGAGGTGCAGAGCAATGGCCTGGCTGGTCCACACAGCGGGCAGGGGAGAGAATAAGTGGGAAGGGACAGAAAGGAGCTTGAGTTGTGACACAGGTCCTGCCTTCATCTCAGGCACAACTCAGCCCCCCTTGGCCCCTCACCATACCCATCCCAGGGATGTGGCACCAGGCCCTGCACCCACAGTGTTTGGCACGGCACACAGCAGCCTCTGGCCCGGCTCGATGCAGTGATGCTCTTACCAGAGCAAAGACCAGACTTTCAAAGCTCAGAAGACCCACTGCCGCCTTCTGGGAGTTTATAAAATTCATTCTAGTTCATACCTGTTGTTGTTTTAAAACCATTCCTTTCTGAGGAATGACTCAGCTCAAGAAAGAAAAAGTTATTTTATTTTTTGGCTAACTAGGAGAATCCAGTGATATATAAGGGGATGGGAGATCTCCTTGACCTCCAGAGCTGGAAGAAGCCATTTCCACATTTATGGCATATCTATTTTTATTAGGCTCGGGCACAGGCTATGCTTGCCTATATCAGCCATCTCCCGGTTTTCCCCCCATGTTGTCTGTTGATGGCTCAGACCAAGACCTTTACAACGCTTCAAAGCCAGCTGAGCCTGGAAACGTCTGGACAAGCCAAGCAGCAGTTTCCAGTCGCTCTGCCCCATCCCCTTCCCTTCTCTCCCTGTGGGGCTGCTCTCTGCTAAGCAACGCGGGACGGGGCTTTTTGGGGAAGCGAATGCAAGACCCTGGCTAACTTCTGTCCCATATTTCAACTTCCAAGGCCCAACATCAAACATGTCACTGCAGCCTGAGCCCCCATGAGCCTGACGGAGGAGCAAAAAGAGAGGGCTGGAGGCAGCAGATCCTAATCTTTATTAAATAAGAACAAAGCTTATGCCGGCTAATGAGAGAAACAAACCGATGAAAGATCCGGCGAGCTCCTCAGAAGGACACAAAGAAATTCTCTCTGAACAAGAGCAGGCTAAAAATATTCCCGAATATTTATTTTGCTGGCAATGGCTTCACAGGCTCCAGATTCAATGCCGCCTCTTTGGGGATTGGTATGGCCGTCGAAGTGATTTCAGAGGGTGCTCCGAACTCTGCATGACGCCCAGAGCCGCAGCAGAAACAGCCTTGCAAGCCAAGATGCAAGAGCATGATCTGCCTCAGTGCTGTGAGAAGACAGCCAGTCCCTGTACACCTCTGGTTCTCTAAGAACAACAGGGTGGTTTACCATCAGTTTAGGCCCATCATCCTGTTTGGAGCTAATATGTAAGAGCCAGAGATGCTGCAGGTGTTTTTCTCCAGTGTCAGTCCCTTTCTCGACATGGGTCCCTGTGCATGGGCTGCTGAGGCTGCCAGCGCCAAGACCTGCACTGATGCTGTGCACCCTCTGCATCACGACATCAGACACATCAGGGACAACCCACAGGAAACTGGGAACACTGGTGGTCTTTTCCAGCTCGAGCCCACAATGTTCCCCCAGTGAATCTCCATAACCAGCTGGCCCTCACCAGCTCCAAGTCTCCTCTCTGCAGCAAGCCACAGCCCACGCAGCCATCATCAGTAAAGGTATGGACATCATTTTCAATCAAACCCAAAACCACGTGAAATTGCCCAGATTGCGCACGTAGCGTAATGAACTCCAAAGCACGGACTGTGCCTGGGGAAACCAGTCAGGGTGGGGAGCATTTTGGGGGGCTGTGCTCAGCCTGGTGTGGGCTGTGGATGCCAGCAGGCAAGGAGCTTGCACCCACACAAGTGTTTGCAGAGATTCAGCCAACCCAGCTCTTTCGCTCCTCCTGCCCTTGCCACCTCACATAGGCCCCCACAACCTCTGTCCAGCCCATCATCTCCAGCGACAATGGGAGTGATGGCAACCACCATACTGGATCAGACCGCCTGGCTGGGGCAGGTGGGCAGCTTCCCAGGCTGCTCAGAAATTCAGCTTCGCAACTGCCCCCCGCTTTCCCATATGGGCTGAGCCCCAAACCTCAGCCTTGACTGCCACTGAACTTGGCTGAAAACGTCGCTTCCAAAGGCAAAAGCAATGCAGCAACGAGGTCTGCAGTTCCTCCTCCACCTCTGCCTTCGCTGACCATGAAACCTCAGCCTCTGCTCTTTTAATGTACTGTGGCTGAACTTGCTGCCAGCAGGTCAAAGGGAACATAATTTACTCGGGCTTTGATGCATTTGATACAGTTTGGGGTGAAAAGGGAGAGGGGGAGGACAGGAGACGGAGGGGATAAGCGGTGGCAAGGAAGGAAGAAGGTTGCCTGGTTGTATGGGAACTGGATTAGTATGAGGATGACAGAGCCATTTTCTAGCCAAGAGGGACTTAGCAATAACCAAGAGGGTTTTGACTGGAGCAGGGGCTCCACGTGCTCAGATCAGCGCAGTGGGTAGGAGGCAGCCTGAGCATTTGTCTGCAGGCCCCTTTTTATCTCTTTCTCCAGTTAGGAGATTGGGACGGGGAGGGGGAGGGGAGCGTTTGTATTCTGTATCGCCTGGAGAGTCCTTTTACTGCTCAGGCAGGACCACGGGACAGTTGTATTTCCCCTCCTCGCAGCCAGTTCTCATCGTGTTTGCGTGTCCTTACACACCCTCCTTGTCTTAGAGCCCTTCGCCAGCTGCTTCGTGAAGCCCCCCTGCCCATTTTCCTGCTGGAAGGATGTTGCAAGGCAGAGGGCAGGTAAATAAACCCAGGTGGTACCATAGGTGGCTTTTTTGGAGAGAGAAACTGCAGGTACCAATTGCCCAGTCTACACTCAGAGCATGGAGAGCTCGGACACCGAGGCCAGGCTGCAGCCAGGGGAGCGCAGCCCTTACATTGCTTCTGGCTGGGCTTTTTTGCAGCAAGATGGTCCAGATCATCTTGCCAGCTCTGTCCGCACTGGTGTTGTCCAAACCCCAAAATACTGTGCAAACATCCACCCTCTACCCTTCTCATTCCTCTAGCAACCACCATCAGCCTTGGAGAAGTCAGGGGCCATCACGTGCCTCTTGCTGTAAGTTTTTCTACAGGTACCAAAGCTGTACCTTGGCTATAGGCTTCAGGGCAGGACTGAATTAACAGCAGGAGCCAGCAGCTTTTGCAAAGGGCCCCTCCTGATGGCAACACTTTCGGGTCACACCACACACCTCACTGGGCTGTGAGCACTTGGGTCACAGTGATGCTTTCAAACACAGGTCGCTTCCCCCTTTTTTTGTAGGGGGTTTGAAACAGGAAAACGGCAACATCTCTTGTGAGAACCTAAATACTTTACCCTCCAGCTTTTGTCTTGGCTGGCTGGTGTTTACACAGGGGCAGAGAGGCCAGGAGGAAGCGAAGCGATGTGGCTGCTGTGGTTTCAGTTCTCACTCCACCTCACTACTGAGAAACTGGACCCATGGTTTGGTTTGTGGCTGGGAGGGAAGAGGAAAGGTCCTTGGATCTGATCCCTGCTGGGGAGGCTCTCCCAGCCCCGCAGAGGCACCAGCAACGCTGATGGGGGGCCTTGAAAAAGAGGAGAGAAAACCAGACCCTCAACAAACCCCGCTCCAGCAGCCCACGGTGCATTAATATTCATTGCAGACCGAGGGGTGTAAATTCACTGCTATCTCCTCAGAGTTTGCCGTTTATGCCGTTCATTTCAAATAGATGTCACTACTGCCTTATGAGCACTCCTCCGAGCCAGCCGGTTAAATGGACCTAGTGCATTATAGTAATGGAGTAACTGTATAAAAACAATGAAATCCAATCTCTTTAAACTGATTTGATGTCTGCCTGAACCACAACATTTCCTGCTAATGGCTTCCTTCATTTTGTAACCGTGATCTCCACCTGATCAGATTACAGCTGTTTTTAATTACAAAGCTAATAGAGTTTGTAGGCAGTGTCAGGCAGACGGCGCATGCCTGGGGTGGGCACAGGGTGGAGGGGAGCCGGCGGGGGCTCTGCGTGACTCTGCTAACACACTCAGCCCGTCAAGCTGACTGTCAAAACACTGGGAGTGGGGGACAGCTAGGAGGAACAGTGATATTTTTTGGCGTGGAGCCAGCACACCGATCTCCAGGCCAGTTTGTGCGACAGCAGACAGCCCTGGGTTGTGCTCCTGCTACATGCTCAGGATGCCTTGTCACCAGGCCAGGCAGCTGGTGATGCCCAGCAGATTTGTGGCATGTTTGGTTTGGTCCTCCTGTGAGACAGGTGCTAGGGTCACAGGAAGGCATGGGAAGGGCAGAAACAGCTTTTCTTGATGATGGAGTGTAAAAAGACCAAGAGAAAGGAAAAAGAAAGGAAAAAAGACCAGAATAGGGATGTGTGGTGCCATTTGACTCTGCAACTGATGGGGCAGGAAAGAGCATTGTGGATAACTGACAGTGGAAAAAGCCCTTGAGATTGATGTCTTTCTTACGGAATAGTGCAGTCAGCTGCAGGGTCTGCATCTTCTGCCTTGCCTCGGCCCAGACAGCAAACCCCTGGGGACCACCTCCACAGCTCAGCCCCATTCCCAGTGGCCTCGTTTCTTCCAGTGGTTCATTTGTGTACTGATTGCTCCATCTCTCCAGGTTAGGGGCACAGATCAGCATAGCTGCAGGGGGAGAAGCAGTTCGAAAAAGCTGTTCCAAGCAGCACTGGCCAGGAATGCCTGTATTCAGCAGAGCATGTGCATGGCAAGCCCCAGTTTGACTCTCTGATGGTGGGGAAAAACCTATGGGTGTGTTACAGATTGGTGCTGGGTAGTCCATGCTGATGTTTAGGATTCAGCTGAGACTGGGCTCCGTTGAAGTTGGCTGAAACATCTCAGCAAAGAAACAGCAGCATCTCCCTCTCATACCTCCCTGTCCTGCCATGTGAACTTTTGTGGGCTGGTGGAGCTACTCTTGTCTACCAAAGCATAGCGCCAGGCAAGTGGGATGGCTTGGTGGCAAGCAACCCACTTACAGCAGCTGAGGAAGGGTGGGAGCAGGCAAGAGGAGGACCCTGACTCAGCCAAGCCTCCATGGGGGTGTCCCTGGGCAGTGTGAGCCACGTCAGAGGCGCCCCACTCGATTCACCCTGCTGCAGGAGATGCTCGTCCCTCACTGTTGTAATGCCAGAGCTGCCCACGTCGGGTTACGCACCAGCCTTGTAAATGATTTAGGGTCCACATCAAGAGCGCATCAATTATGTACCCTGGGACTTAATTATTTAGCTTGACAGGAGTCTCTTCCCTTAATTTCATTGTCTTCTCAGTCTCCCCTTTCACAACAGAGCCATGGATGCTCTGCTGGGAAGGGTACGTTGTCGTATGTCTCTGCTCCTTCCCAGTATTGCCCAAACTCATCTATTTCCCCCTTCCTTTAGTGAATGAGGAAAACAAGCCCCACACGTGACACTGGGTCAAAGTGAGGGTCTGGGCCTGTGCACCACAGCTGCTGTGCTCTGCCCTTGAGGTGTGTTAGGGACTGGACTCTGCCACTGGTCCTAATTGAGCAAATTTTGAAGAATCTGGTGATGCTGTAGGGGCTTTGGGTGTTGGGATGAATTTCTGTGATTTCCAAAGTCCTTTCCGATGCCTGGTCACCCATCAGCAGCCAGAGAAGAGGGTTCCTATAGCCCTTCCAGGTGCTCCCTGGCAGCACTGGGGGTGCTGCCCGCCTGCCACACCAAGAGCCATCAGCACATACTACCATTACAGTCAGCACTTCCCTCCTCTCCTCCCCTCCCTCTTTTCTTCTCCTTCCACCTCTCCCTTTAACCGAACTTTTAAACCCCATGTCTGGTGCAGATTTTTACAGTAACTGAAGCCTTTGAGAATTGTTACTGCTGTGCTGTTTTCACAGTGACATTACTATGCGCTGCAAAAATGACGAGCATCAAAAGTCGGTCATTGCTGCTGGGAGGCCACGGGTCACAGCAGCCACAGGAGAGCAGGAGATGAAGACATGGCCATGCTCAAGGGGCACAGCTCAGGCAGGCGAGGCCCCAGATTTGACAGGATTTCCTCTCCGCATCATCTCTTCGTCGTGTCTTGGTATGTCTTTAAACATGTTTATTTTTCAACCCTTAAAAACTACCTTTTCCTAAAATAAATAAATGAAGCTAAGACCAGGAGCCTAGGATTTTAAAGCAACCCTACAATAACAAAGCAGTGTGTGCAGATCAGTTGTCATCAGCAACCCTACAATAACAAAATAATACACGCAACCCCATGCAAGGCTGAAACAACCACTATGGGCATGTGAGGAAGGAAATATATTTTCCAGCGTTGAGCTTAACAAGACTTTGTTCTGCAGTAAACTCGGGGGTCAGAATGGGGATGTAAGGACCAAAACACCTTGAGCAGCGTAACTTTAATGTCACGCAGCAGGCAGGGTCATCGGACATGCAGCAAACACCGCTTCATTAGCGTGGGGTTTAATAGTCTGGAAAAGGAAAAGAAAGCAAGGTTTTGCGATGAAACAGGAAGTTCCCTCGAATCCTGGAGCCTTTGAAGAATTGTCAAAGGAATGAGAAGTCTGTATGTTTGAAAAGGCTCTGGGTAGTGGAGCCAGAGGGGGCAGGGGGACACAGGGAGGGAGGCACCAAGCACAGGCCTTCTCCAGTCCCACACTCCACTCTTTGTTCCCCTTTTCTTTTTTTCTTAAATTATTTGATGCTTTTTCATTGCTTTATTTTTATTTTTTCTGACACACACACACACGCACCCTCTGAGGTTAGCAGGAGTTTTCTCAGAGTTAGAGCAAAGCCACGATCCTACATCGGGCTGCTGCTGGCACGGCTTTGCCTGCACCTTGCTGCAGAGCGGTGAGTGGAAGTAGCTCTGTGATCCAGGCTCTGCTCATGCCTGACACACAAAACCATTTTTTTGAGGAAGTGTTTCTGGAGTTCGAAAAGGTCTTGGTTAGCTGTCTTTTTTTTTTTTTTTTTCCCTTTTTAAAATTTATTTCTGCCCCTTCTATTTTTCGGGCATGGCACTTCTCTGTGGCTGTGGGAGCAGATGGGCAATGCCTCCCCTTCCCAGAGTGCCTGGGGTTGACCAAGAGACACCGAAGAAAATCCCTGTATGATTTCTGACACATTTTCTCAGTGTTTGAAATACAAATATGTGGAAAAATTGTAGTGTCGTGGCTTAGCTGTTAGTAGAGGGAATCTAGTTTCTGCAAAACTGATGCTGCTGCTGATGTTTCTGAGGGCTGAGTTTAAAGGCCTGTTGCATGCCCATAAAGAGGACTGGACACTAGACCTAAGAGAGGTTTTCAGCCAGCTGAAGGCATCAGGAGGGTGCCCAGCACTGGAGGGATGCCTGCAGTCACTTCTTCACAGGGAATGGGTTTAATTTCCTTGCAAACCCAGGGTGAGGAGGACCAGCTTTTTCTTCCTACCCACCAAGGGAAACAGAACCTGCCTCTTCCCAGGCAAAAACTGCTGGTGATGAGTTACCTTCTGCACTTGCAGCATGTCCTTCCTGGCACCCAGAAAGAGCAAGACATGAGCAACAAGGTGAACAAGAGGGAGCACCCAGCTGCTCGGCAGAGAGGGCGAGCCTGGTGAAGGGAGCCTGGAGGGAAAGCCAAGAGACTGTCATGACACTGCACTTTCCTCTGTGCTAATTGTACACTTGGGACCAAATTTAGACTGGTGTAACTCTGCTGAAGTCACTAGGGATTAATTTGGCTTCTGGTGGCTCCATTGTTTTAGCTAAATGAGTCAGAAGAAGCAGCCTATTCTTATCTGCGCACAGTGGGGCGGTGACAGTAATGGCTTGGTGAGGCAGACCCCAAAAGCAGCATGACTAGGACCCAGGATCAGGGCTACCACGAGCCGAACGGGGCTGCAAGAGGAAATGTTTTGACATTTGGGTTATAGATGGAGGCAGGCTCGGCGTGGGCGCGCTAGCGGTGCTCACCGCTGCTGCAGGCGGAGGGGAAGGGGGCTGTCAGGTTCCCTGAATATTCGGTGGTGCCGTTTGGAGTTCCTCAATTCTTCAGCCACCGGAGAGGGAAGCTGTGGGTCTGGAAGGGGCACGTGGTGTCTAAGGGGACTTCACACTGCTTCCCGGCCCAGTGAGAAAAGGAGCCAAGGCTGGAAACATCCAAAAAGCACCGGCTGCATCCCTGGGCTGCTCGTGCATCTGTCAGCAGCCGGGTGCGGGGAAGGAGGGATGGGACAGAGGATGGGCTTGCACAAGGTTGGAAGAGATGCCTGGGGCATAAGTTTTGCCTGCTGACACAAAGCAGCATGCCAGTTTTAAGTGTGTTGTGCATTCCTTCAAACTTCTGGAAAAGTCAGGATGGTTGGGAAGTTTTGATTTTTCCAGCCCAGGTTAGGTGCAAGTTGCTTCCCAGCAGAAAGGTGGTTTTTGTGGGAGCTCTGTGCCTCAAGCAGCCAGCACCCAGCCTTGTGGCAGGCAGTTTTGGAGGGGAAACGGTGTGGGCAATGGAGACAAAACCATTGTCCTTCTTCCCATGCCTGCTGCTGCACCCAGTCTCCTCTTTTCATGCTGTACCCACTGGGCAGATAAGCACAAGACTTCAGACTCTGAGGCTTTCAAGTCTGCACCTTTCACCATGGGTAAACACGCTTTAAAGCAAGTACAAAGGCAGATCTTCTGAGGATGGAGATAACAATAGGTAGGAAGGGAGGGGAGAGCAGACCTGGAGCCTCCCTGCTCCCAGCGCTCCTGCACCTCCGTGGCTCAAATAGGCACATTCCCAGCATCCAGGGCCAGATAATAAGCAGAGCCACAGCAGCTATTCAGGAGGCTCTGACCCTGGCTAGGTAACTACATAATGAGCCTGTTTGAATTGCTCCCGTCCCTGCCAAAGGGGTGGGATCGGGGGATGCTTTTGTTTGCAATAATGAACCTGTAATTATGCTACATTTCTTGGTTTTAGCCACATTTTTTGTGTGCGTGTTGTTCTCTTTGTATTGACAGATTTATGGCCAGGATACTCCGCTGCACCACCAGCCGTACGGCACTGTGTGGAGACTGTCTGACTGTTGTCTCGGAAAGGTGTGGGAGGAGGGGGGCGGGGGGGGGGGTGCTCTTTACACTACCCCAGCCCCTGAAGGGTTAAATAAATGCATTAAAATTAATACAAATGGCAGAGGTGCTGCCTTTCCAAAAGTCACTGGTTTCAGCAAGGCAAAACCAAATCTTTTGAGCTTCAGGTGAATAATAAGAATATTAAAAAAAAAAGTAGGAAACGATTAAACTGCATAAATAAATAAATAACACACCAGATTTCAGCTCCAAGGCGCTCAATGAAATTACACTTTGAAATGCAAGGATTAAGCAGGGTAGGTGACAAGGTAACTTTGTTAACAGGCTAATCTCTCGCCTTAACAGAGACAGGGGATTTACATGTGACTGCACAAAACTGCTTTATGGTCTTTTTTTCCAGCTGGAGATGGTAGGAAGGGGGCAGGATGAAATGGGACAGGGTTGGATGGTTTAGAGCCATTTGTAAGATGGGTTTAAACTGATTTTTTTATTATTATTATTATTTTAGGTTTGTTTGTGGTTTTCTTTAAGCAAGTCTGCATGGAAATGTGTTACCAATAATCAGCTGTTTCCAAACAGTTCAGGTAGGGGTTGATGAAGATGTCACAGGATGATGAATAATTGGGTAAAAGCATTTGTGGTGCTCTTTCTCCCTGAATGGTTTTATTTGTTTTCTTGTAAAAAGCCAACCAGCAGCATGGGCCATTCAAAATGTTATGTCAGGACTTCTTTGCCCTGAGTCTATCCCTGAATTTCAGCACTTCTTAATCAAAGGCTGTGTGAAATCTAAATCCATGTTACTATGGCTTTTTTTTTTTGGGGGGGGGGGGAGAGAAAAAAAATAAAAATTAAAAAAAACTTTATGTCTTTACATTTCTATCTGTTACTAAAAGTGACCGTGATGGGCAGAGGAATCTGAAATGAGACCTGAATCTTTCCTGTGAGGTTCTGTACCATAGGGTGCCCACTTCACTGCACCCAGGGTTGAGCCACCCCTCCCTCCTCCAGCAGGCAGAGAGCTCCTGGCTTTGCAGTTTAACCTCTTGCCTGTCAGTGTGGATCTCCACCATGAACCAGAGGAGATGTGGGGGAGCAACCAGAAGTTCAAATTTTCTCCAGACTTCATTTCTGGATAAAAATGACAATGAGAAAACCATCTCCTCCATAATGTTCATTTGAAATTCAACAGAAAACAGCAGGCAGAATATGTTCTCTGGTTTTAAATAGATCTGGTGAAAGTATTTATCATGTCATATTCATTGCAGCATTTCTAGGGTATTTGTGCTGGCTGCAGGCGGAGGGACTGATCCTGGAAGGAAACTCAGTGTCAAGTCCCTAGCCCATTTCTAGATTCATGTGGTGGACCATTTCTAGATGAGATTTCAGCTTTTTCAGGTGGGTGAGGATGATCTCCTCTATGAGGGCATGGGAATGGATGTCCTAGTGAGGGAGGCTCTGCCACTGGGTCAGGGAAAAGTTGCTTTTCGCTTTGCTTTGATGCCTGGGTAGCAGGAGAGACAATGGTTTCACACAGGAGGGTTGTGAACCTCAGTTGAGTACAACTGTTTAAAAATTTTCAAACCATCAGCCCTAAGAGTCTTCCCTACTAATGTTGGAAAAACAGAAAAACGATGTGGTCAAGCATTGCCCCTCAGCCTCCAGACCTCAGGGTTATGTCCATTCCTGCATTTCAAGCTGCCTTTGCAGGAAGGCACATGTGAAGTGCTCACAAAAGGCACATGAAGGTTCAGCAGTGCATCTGCCCAAAACCACCGTGGCCAGCTTGGCCAGTGACATACCAGCAGGTCACGGAGCCAACGGCAGTACAGGCAGAGGTCAGAGCCGCAGTGGTGCGGCAGGAGGGGAGGTGGGGGTACGGGACAGGGCTGTCACAAGCACAGCAGGTGGCTGTTTCCCCTGGGGAGCCATCTGACTCTTCAAAGAAAATGCTCAACTTTGGGTTGAGTTGACTGAACCTGATAGAAGTGCTGGTCCAAGCTCCAGCCGTGACGTGGCCGCTGGGGACCTGGACCCTTCTGCGCCTCAGCAGTGATAACCAGAGCACACCCTCCACACAGCGTATGGGTGACAATAAAACTTGTCGGCTTGCCGCTGCCCAAGGGCTCGAGCTTGTGCACAGGTCATGCAGGCTGCCATGTGCCAGGTCCTAGCAGGGCTCGTCGGAGGTGGACTGCTGTCTGTGAGCACATCAAGCACTTTCCCATGCATGGATGGAACACAAAGCATGAATTACCCACTTTAAAAATCAGACATAAGCCCAACTCTGAAGTTTATCCACCATTTGGGCGCTAAAACATATTCAAACTGAGCATCAGACATTTACTCTGCACAGGAATCTGACCAATTGTTTCCCTTCTCTCTCTCCTCCTTATACCTTAAATCATTTTGACCTTTAATTGGCCCTAATTTGCCCACAGACGGCCCTGGGACCCTTCAACACATTTGCTTGTAATTGGGTCCCTTTGTTATTTTTCCAGAGAGCCACTGCTGGTTGTTTCTTTTTGAAAACATTGTGGCATGTCATTGAGAGCGGAGCCGCTTTTAAATTAGCCCTGCTGGGGGCCAGGAGAGCCCTGTGAAAAGCCCAGCAGAGAGAGACAGGGCTATCTAAATGCAATTATCATATCACTGCGAAAATGTGAAACCAGCCTGAGCTTAAGCAAACATCACACGCCCCTCGGCTGGAGGGTGGTAAATACTTTGCTGGGAGGCACGAGGTCGAACGCCAGCAGAAGAGGTTATCCTGCCATCACACATTCTGCCAGGCGAAGTGGCGAATGTCTCTCTGCCTCTTGCTCCCTACAGCTGGGAATGTAACTTGGAGATGTGTTTTCCTCAGAGGTTTTATTCAAATTCACCTTATTTCAGCATGGTGGTTTGCAAGCAATCGCTCTGGTACAGCTATAGGGCACTGCGCCGCGGAGCAGGAATAGGAAAGTCCAGGCGAGGAGCAGCCATAGCAGTGAGCAACTGTATTAGCAGACAGCCGGCCCTGTGTGCGCTCTTAATCTGGCTGTGGCCACAGTTTGCCCCTAGCCCCACTCATAATGTCATCAAGATCTTAACAGTCCAAAGCTAAGTTAGAACAGCAAGGGATAATACCGCAGCTAGATAGCATCTGCGCTGCCTCCTGCGCTAATGGACAGTTGTTCTGTAACCGAGTCTCCCAGCTCAGTTAGCCCTGCAGCATGGAGACCTTGCTTTAATATTCGCTCTGTGCAGACCTTAAAATCAAGTTAAGTTACAGTGCTGTCAAGCATCTGACCACGGGTTGTTATGCTGATGGTCCTCTTGTCACCAGCTGAGATTGAAGCTGGTGCCCAAGCAGCTGGGAGCTGCAGCGTGTCCCGTAAGGTCATTTTAGTACCAGATCCCAAATAAGTTTACTTTCCATGGCTTAAAGCATTCATGCAGGCAGCACCCACAGAGTTCCGCTGCCTTGGAATAGGTTAGTGAACTACATGTCACATTGTACAGAAAATCAAGTCAGCCGTGGCTGGCAAAAGCCAAGGCTGGATTTCTGCCCTGCAGAGGGGAGTTTTGTATCAGCTCAGTCTGTCTGTGTGTGGCTCCAGCAAGGAAAAGACACTGCTGACACTAGTGGAGGTCAATGGCAACTGAGAAGGACTTGCTGCTCTGCAAAGGTAGTATGTATGATGACACCTCCTCTCCCTCGAGGCTGTGCGCTGAGACAGGCATGGCAAGACAGGGATTGCAATGTGAAAGACACATTTGGAAGGAGGGCAGAGTCCTGCCCTACCAGCATGGCTGTTAAATCCTAGCTGAAGCCAGTAGATGGGCCCTTAGAAACAGACAAACCTCGCAAGTCCTCTGTTGCCCATGGATATTTCTTCATCTGAGGGACTGGAAGCTGTAGTTCCTAATGGTCAAGGCATCTAGTTAGAGTGGCAGCTGGAACTGGCTGAGTAAAGTGGGTCTTACTAGTTGGCAGCAAGACTCCTAGTTGTGTAAAGTTGCTACCATAATCTGGCAACATGGAACTGGCTCTGAGGTGCTGGGGGAAGAAGTCCATCAAAGTGTCCCCCTTGCCCTCACCACGTCAGACCCTGCTCTCCCAGAGCCATGTGAAAGGGGCAGCACTCCTCTGCCCAAACCTCCACCAGCTGGGGCCGCTCACCCAGAACACAGAGCCCTGAAGGCTGCTGGCACAGAGCAGCTCCTGGGTGTGACCGGAGCGCAGATTTTGGCCAGGACATCACTTGCAGACCTGCAACTGCAGCCAAGTCCTTTTCTAAGGTTAACATGGAGCCAGCAGACCTGGGGGTGAGGTTTGGGGTCCACATGATGCACCAGGCATGGCTGGGTTCTCCTTTGGAGGACGGCCTGCACGTGGGAAGCACAGCCCCACCAAAGCAGGGCTGAACACTCTGGAGTCTGCAAAACAAGGTGGGAAGCATTTTTGTAGTCGTCTTCAGAATCTGCCTCTCTCTTCTGACTTAACTGTACATTTTTCCCAGGGTTTTCTGATGTTTCTATGCAGCTTGTTTAGGATCCAAGGCATTTTACCTCTGTGGGTCAGAGCCCACATCTGACCAGAACCTCATTACCAGTCTTAGGTTAAGACTGAAGACCCTCAGAGTTCAGCAGTGGATCCCTGCAGTACGGCTGTAAGGGAGGACAGCATGCACCCTGAAGAGTTTACAGTGTCAGGCTCAGTCCTGGCAGATGCTGGTCCATGTAAGTATGTTTAGACACACGATCCTTCCCCTTGAGCTCAGAGTGCCCAGGATTCTTGCATATGTAAATGTTCGCAAAGGCAGGGCTCTGTTTGTATTGCCTGCTTACTAATTTAAGTTTATATTTAAGCTTCTGATTTTTTTAAAAATCCATCCATAATTTTAAGGAAAGGCTTTTTGCTGTGCTTTTTAAGCAGATGTCTGAAATATTCCTTGTGAGTTCAGTGTGTTGCTGCAGTAGATACAAAGTCTGCATCCAGTAGTTTGCGACAGGGTCTCTCATTTTGCACAATGATGAAGGAGCATGAGAACTGTGCTGTACAAAGCCTTGTCAACCTATTGCCATTCCTGACAGTTTTTTGTCCCGGTTGCTGCTAGGATGTGCTTTCTCATGGTCAGACCATTATATAGGTCTGTGCTTGGCGCCGAGTCAGAAAGCTGGTCATCTGTCCTGCCTTTGAGCAAGACAAGTGCAACAGGGCATGCCTGCCTGCGCCAGCTCCTCTTACAAGCCCAGAGCCTCTCTGGGAGCTTGGAGAAAGCCAAAGCATCACCCTGGCATAGGGAGGAGATGTCCATATCATGGAAGCCCTTTGACAGCACCAGCTTGGTCAGACCCAGAGAAAAAATGCCTTGCTGGTAGGGGACAGTGGCATGGCAGTTTGCTCCTGCCATGCTCCAATTACAGTGTGTGGAGCAGCAGAGGGTACTGGTCTTCAGGACTGTCACTCCAGCACTAGCAAATTCCCCTTTCAATAATTCTTTTTTTATTATTATTAAAACAAAAAAGCCTGAATGGTCAAGCAGGAAGAAGTCATTTTTCCAAAGTACTTAGTGATGAATTTGGGAAAATTGGAGGGAGGCCAAGGAGCTACAACAGAGAGTACAAGCTGGGTGACTTTCCTGGGAGTGACCAGAGAAGCTTTCAAAGCCACCAACCCCCCCTTCCCCACCACTGCCACAGGAAAGCAAAAACCTTGGCGGGCAGAGGAGCTGCTGCCACCACCACTGCCTCCTTTTCTTGCTGCCAGATAAAGAGGACAGACTCTCCTTTTTCAGCCCATTCTGCTCACACAATGGGAGAGGGGGATCAGCGCCAAAATTACAAGTGTGAGCCCTTAATGCATCAGGTTGAACAATGGGCTTCGGAGGCGTCTGCCTTGTCGTGAGGAGCAGTACAGCTAGTTCTGACTACCCAGTGCCATGGAAAAAAACCTCATTGTCCTGGTGAAATACTCCCCAGAATGAAAACACCCTCCTCCTCCTTTCTTCAGCTTCCTAATGGGAAGCAAAATAACAAACCAGGCCCACAATTAAACAAACATGCCACTAACTGAGCAGAGCTCAAGTGTAACAGATGTTGTTGCAGTTGGACCAGGCTGGAGGCTGGGAGCAAACTGCGCTGGCTGGCTGCAATTCCTGGGACACTGTTGCTGCCACGGTTTCTTTGCCACACCAGGGCCTTCTCCCTCCACCAATCTTTCTTCCATTTTCTCCAGTGTTCCTTTTCCTTGCTCTTCTCCTCTTGGAACATCCCTTCTGCTCATCCTGCCCAGCCACCCCATTTCGTCCCAGTATCTCATTCATCACTTCATCATTTTCATTTTTTAACACTCAAACCCACAGGTTTTATTTCAGAAAAGCTCAAGAGAAAGGTCAAAGCCACTTCAATGAAATTTTTAGACCATTTTAATATAGGAGAACATAACAATTATTTTTCTCCTTTTATTTTTTCTTGCTTACATCCAGCTCTGTCCCCTCACTGGCACACAGTCTCCACGAGGGTGCTCAGTGCCACCTCCCAGTTCCTGCAGCCCCCCTGAGTTTGATGGTTGTGATGCTGGTAGCTGTGGGGCTGCAGCTGGCCACACGTGAGATTCCCATCTGAAAAGTGCTGTCCCCCCATTGCTGTTCCTGAAAACCGCTGGTGCCTCTGCCACACAAGAAATTTGGTGTTGGAGAGGGAACGGAGATGGCTAAAGAAGGGCAAGCAAAAGGGAAGCTGTGTCCTTTCCACATTCAGCTGGAACACATCTTCTCTGGGGCTTCACAACCCTGGTGCAGTCCATAATGGGGGTCTTTTTACCTCTGAGGTTTAAAGTCCCTAGGTCCCCATATGGCACCAACTGATGCTTCTGACAGCCCATGCATCCCTGAGCTTTACTGGAACCTGTTTCTTCCAACTCCGTGTCAAAGGCACCAAAATAATTGGGCACATCCCAGAGCCAGAGGCTGGTTGGCCTTGCTCACTCCCCTGCAGAGCTGTGTCAGGGTCTTATGCTGCTGGAGGAACAAGAGGGACTCAAGAGTTCAAGCAACCCCCAGGGTTGGGCACAGTCTTCTCAGGCCTTTGAGTGAGTCCCTAGAGCAAAATCTCCCTGTCTCTTCCGGGAGCCATGGTCACCAACACCTCACTGAGGTGTTTTGAAGAGGAATACAGGGCTGTAGCATGGGCCATCTGTGCCCACACAGGTTTTTGACTTGTCTTTTGTTCTACTTGCTCTTGTAAGTACAAAGTCCTGTGCCTTACCCCAGGCTGCCGTAGCGACTTCTGCAACTATTAATAGAATCTTGAAGATGTAAGAAAAGTTACTTCTCTTTCTCCTTCAAGCAGGGGAGCTGGAAGAAGTGGGAAGATCCCCAAAATCTTCCCTGAGCTGTCTCAGAAACAGGGGCTGGACCAGCCCAAAGGCCCCCAGAGCCACAGCTCACTGGCACAGTTTGGGACTGGAGCATCCCCCACGCGCCGTGCCCAACAATGCTGTGGGGTGGAGCAGGTAAGCAGCTCAGAGTGAAGCCTTGCTTGGTTTACCCTGTTTGCTTGTTAGGTGAGATGGGCTGGATACCCCGAGGTACTGGCAGTATTAAGCCCACATCACCTCTCAATGCTTTGCTTTGGTAAGGAGCCAGCCAAATGCACAGTCACTGTGGACCAGGTCTGCTAGTTCACCATGGCAGGGGTCAGAGCAAGAGCAGCACAGCCACGGATAGCTCTGGCCAGAACTGTGCTCCCAGATGCACTCCTGTGCTCCCAGATGGCTAGCACAGCACCGAGCGATACTTCCACTCATATGACAAAGTTGTGAACAAGCAACAGGGAGCCCTTAGCAAAAAGCTCCCCTGCTGTCAAAACCCCCTTCCAGTTCAAAATGAAAACCAAGTCCAGGTGAATGTCCAGGTATTCCAGACCAGGGTAGTGCTGAAGGTAAATCACAGCAAGCCAACCAACCACATACTGGTTTACTAATCGCCTGAGTTTTGGGGTTTTATACTTTTGAACTACTTACACTGAGGCAAAGCACCTCAGATGGAAAATTTGATCACAGTATTGGGTTTTACTTCCTTTTTCACAGTTGATACACACAGTGTGTGCACATATGTGACTGCACATTTGATAAATACAGCAGATTTACGAGGTCGGCTCCATTAGAATAGAACAGTTGATGACATGAGCTAAAATGACTAAGAATTACCATCCAGAAGTGGATGTAAAATTCTTAGACTTCAAGAAACTCAGGGGAAGTCCTGTCCTATAAAACACTGGTGCTTTGTTCAGAAAATGCATCTCTCTTTTCGCTGCCCTTCATTCTTCACCCCACCCCCTTCTTTCTCTCATTTTAAACTCAAATTTACCTCTCTTCAGTTCCCACTTTGTTGCCCACAGCATCTTTTATTTTCACAGCAGCTTGGCAATGCAGATTTTGAGACTAAGACCTAGGGGGACACACGTTATTATAGTGATGTATCTGGGCTGTGGCTGCAGAGCACCCACCACCACCACCACCCTCTCACTAGCTCTGGGGCTTACTGGATCCTGCTCTGAGCCTGATGAGGATGCTGAGCAGCAAAAGGAAAGTCATTTTTGGTTGGGTTAGTTTTATGCCAGCTCAACACATGGAGGCAATTCTTTACCAGGTCAAGTGAGAAAAGGAATGGAAAAGAGAGAGACCATGTAGGACAGCAGTGCTCAGCAGACAGGTTGGCTAGGGATGCTGCAGAGCTGCTGGCTCCAGCCCTTTTTTATTTTTTACTACTGGTATATTCTGTGTCTTGTACGGATGTTTGTCCCGGTTCTTGCTCAAGTCACTGACCTGAACATACTCTTTACCAGCAGCTCTCTACTTAGTCCCATCCCAGTGAAGAACTATGTGGCTTCTATATTTCAAAGCCTTTTTAATTTAGGTCTTCTGTATGCAGGACTATTTTGATAAAGCTGGGGAAGTGATGACACAAACAGTTGACAACACAAATAGTTTTGCTGGCAGGTCAGAAGAGGTGGCAACCTCTGGATGAGAGCCATGAAAAGCAGCTGTGAACAGACACCTCTGCACAGAGCTCAGCTGCAGCTGAAACAGGATGCACAACCTGGGGCTTCAGTCAATGTTTCATCAGGTCAAAGGAAGGGACAGGGTGAATCAGTCCAGAGCAAATGAAAACTATTCTGAATGCCTGCTCATAAAACCAAAGGGAACGTCTTTTTCTGAGATCTGAAAAGATTTGTCTAATTCTCCACCATTCTGTTATTTCTGTTGTCGATCTAGTGCCTGGTTTCATTCCCATCCCAGACAAAAGCAGAAATGCTGGGATACCACAAGTAGTTGTTGGTCTCTGTAACTCTTCAGGCCAGGTAGAAGCAGAAGTAGTGGAAATTTCACATAAATTATCCACACGGTATTTAAAGGTGCGTCTGTACTCTCTTGAGTGTCTCAGCCTCTTCCAAAGCAGATAGTGTAAGGCACCAGCAACAGCAGCATTTCTGACTATGATTCACTCTGATTTGGCTGCAACATCTCAGATGCCTCAGATCCCAGGAGCTCTTGAGAAGTATAACCTCTATGCATCGTTTCAGGTCCAACCAAACATTTATTGGAAAGAGCAGGTAAAGTGAAGGGGAAACACCCTATGTGACACAGAGCAAGGAGTGAAGGCAGGACTGAGCAAGACTAAAAGATGCTGCATGACAGCAATTCCCACCCATTGTAACAGCCCTCAGCAGAGCTGCTACAAACTGGAATAGTTTGTAACAGCCCTGAGGGACCAGGGCCAGAGCAAGGGAGATAGCAGCCAGCTTTGTACCCCCTCACAGGACTGAAGCTCAGCATGATTTGGAAAGAAAAGGATCTTTTTTTTTCACTCTGGGAAACCGGAATCTAAGGATGCCAGCTGATGAGGGCTATTCTGACAGAAAATGCCAAATAGGAGTACCACATAACCCTGTGACTGCTCACACTTAATCCTGTGATCGCTTTCTTTTTTAGATCCCTCTGTCCCCTCTGGATGGGAACCCTCACTTTTGCAGAGCACTGACGATATGATACAATGCTCATGCAGGCCTGGAGGAGCCTTGCTCATCCCAGTGCCACCATCAGGAGAAAAGCATGCCCTTTTGCTGTAGCCACACCAACCTGCAGAAGCCTTTAACCCTCAGGCCACTGGTGACAGGATGCCTGGCATCTGCCTATGCCTGCAAGCATGCAGCAAGAGCTCTCTGATGCAAAGCCCCTTTGGCCTTGTGTTGCTATGTGAGTCAGCTTCCTTGCTCTTCGCATTACAATTGCATGCATCCACATCCAACCATTTGGGAATCTCATTGTAACTTGCATAAAGTCCCCGCCGCTCCATAATTACAGGGACCAAACTAAGACAGTCCTTAGATTGTTTGTGAGTCAGGTGATCAGGATGTGGCCTAAGGTATCAAAACTTCCAGCAATAAAGGGGACATCATCCTAGCTAAATCCCCTCAGGGGCTGGTATGTGGCAAGCACTGGAATGCACCACTTTTCTTCATCTTGCTGGATATAATTACTTTCAGTGTTATTTAAAGCTCTGACTAATCACATGGCAATGGCCAGGTTTATAATGCAACAGTGTGTAGCCTGGAGCAAATTCTGACATAATTATACTTTATAAATTCCCCCATTAGAAATGACACTGCACTGGCATTGTGTACAAAGCAGCCATGGTCCAGTCAACTGGCTCTGTGAAAATCTGTCTGACAATTGTTTACCCTGTTGGTATCTTATTGACACTTCCTACAATGATGAAACTGTTACATGACAGCGAGTGGGAGCCAGAGGCTGCACAAGTCTCTCCTTTCCTCTCACTCATTTCAAGTGCAGTCCTTTTCTTGCCTGGTTTTCTCTGGATGAGGGCTTGCTCAGTTCTTATTGCTCTGAAATAGAAAGAGAAGCGCATGGTTATGGTACAAATCACAAAAGCCCATAGAAATCCTGGTTGGGGTTGCATCATTTGCCACAAGAAGCAATTACTCCCCTAGGCCCCGTCCCTTTGCTGCAGTGTGATTATGGACCATTTTAGGATTCGTTCTGACCTGGCATTGTCTTGCGCCATGGCAGGGTAGCAAGAGCCAAGCTGCTCTCCCGCTGTTTTTGGCACATGCCAACAGAGCAGCAGGGCATTGTGATGGGCTAATTTGTCAGACCCTGGCATGTACCGCTGCAAAATGATTGCATGACATATTTGTTTCCCACCACAGTGTCAGGGCTGTGGCACGTTTGAATGGCCTGATGAGGCTGCCCTCTTGGTTGGGAGGAGGCCTGAACTCTCAGGGCTGTGACCAGTGCTATTTGGGCAAAGGCAGCCAAACTTCTCCAGTTTCGGAACACTGATTCAGTGTAGGACAAGGAAGGATTTTGTCCTTTTTGGTCACTATCTTGTGTAAGGGTAGGAAAAAAGATATTGGGAAATACTCGGTAATCTGGAGAAATTCGATGAATGCAATGAATATTGGTTATGAAAATTAAAACTTGTAGAGTGCTTCAAAGGCAGTTTTATCACCTCCCTGAGGAAGGTTCAGGAAGAACTCACTGAAACCATATCTTAAACAACAGGCTTGCTAGCAACAGAATAGCAACAAATGGTGATATCATTCAGAGGACAGGATAGAGGAGTGATTCCAGTCTCCCTCTAACTGGTAATTCAAAGTATGTGGAATGGGATCTGGGCCCTTTCCAGATCTTCAATTTCAAGCTGTCTCAGGAGACCAAGAAGCCTCCAACACAGGCAAACTTAAGAGAGAAATAGAGGAGGGTTTTTGAGTTAAAGCTGAAAAAGAGGGAGAAGTTAAACACCTGCATCCCCACCTGTAAAGGATTGTTCCTTGCAATATGTTGTCTATACCAGTTAATTTACAAAATCCCAAAAGACTGAGTTTCTTAATTTCCCTGTGGAACAGATTATTCTTTAAAGGTGGTATTGTCACATCCATTTGGAAAACTTTGGGGGCTTTGTGCAGTACAAGTAACATTGGTAGCCTGTGTCCATTTTCACCAGGTAAGAGCTGAACCTATTAATGCACCTAAACCTGGAGCAATAACCCAGGACTTTTGTTTGTTTGTTTTCAGCATCATCAAGAGAGCTGTGACCTGGATGCACCACACAGTCTCCTTCCTAAACAGTAAGTAATGCCCCTAAGACACAGAATTTTCCTGATGGTATTCAGAGGCTGGACGAAGTACTGAGATGTTATTGCATGTATGGGAGCAGTGGTGTGGTGCCCGGCTTATGTTCTCAAATCCCAGTGTCCCCACATTGAGCTGGGTCCCTATGGGAATACAGTGGTTTTCCCCAGTCCTGCTAGTGGTACTGCGGGACCTGAGCAGCCCCCTCCTCTCTGGGGTGCATGTCCCTGCCTTGGCAAGGAGCAGCGTGGAAGAAGTCAGCACTGCTGTTCCCTATGGCAAACCAAGCTGTGGCTAAAGGAGTATTTAGATACCCTGGGCTGCCAATTCAGAACTTTTCTAAAACCAGCAGTAAAATTTGCTTCCAATTCCTTTTTAGGAAAAGAAGGCTGTAGTATAAAGTCCCATTTTCTAGGCATTAAAAGTTTACAACCCACACCATTAAAAGCAGCATTCTGTGTCTAACTTAATGTTTGGTCTTCAGGAACAGCTAGGAGGAAAAGAGAAGGTTCCCTGTTTGTTCTACAAAACAGGAAAGTGGTTGCTTTCTATACTGTAAATATGCATTAGAAAGCTCTTATAGGCTCGTGCTGGGGATTTGATGTTTTTAACTGACTACATTCCTTACATTTTTGTATAACTGCCAAGAAAGCTAAATAAAATGGCTTTTTTAGTGTTTTCTCTAAGAATAGCCCTGCTTCTTTGTAAATATAGCAAAGGAATTGTTGATAATAATTCTTTGGGAGAATAACTGGTGTTATTGATGTTAAAAGTAGAAAGATTGCTGTTTCTCTGTCTCAGAAATACAGCTAACCAAGTGGGCTGGGACTTCAGAAAGCGTGAGCATTCCATAGCCAGTTACTGAGATTAGATTACTGGTTTCATTCCTGTGCCAGAGAAGGTGTAGAATCAGAGAAGACTGGTACTGAAGCTCAAGTGTAAAAAAAAACAAAAAAACCCCACCCACCCACCCCCCAAAAAAAAGAAAAATAAAAAGAAAGATTTGTATTTTCTTTCAGAATGCAAAACTGAACTTTTTCCCTCCTTTTATGCATTTCTCAGTTTGTAGATGGTTCTGCCTTCTGCCAACTTACCCTGAAAAGCTGGGGGTTAATCTACTCAGTCTGAGTCAAATATGCGCAATTAACACTTGGGCACCCCTAAACCTCTGCAGTGTTAGGTGGAACCCCGTCCTCCTGAGATACCAGCAGGCAAAGACTGTCGTTCTTAGCTAGAAGTTGACAAGTTGAGCCAAATTTTAGACTGTTGCAGGCCCCTGGCTGTTTACTGGTTTGATGCCCATCATATGCCAAGACCTTAGATGTGTTTTGTAATGCCATATGATAAACTAGTGGTGAAATCAGGATTGCAGCATGAGAATTTGAACCACCCTGTGCCATGCTTTCGCTGCTAAACATTGCTGCCATCTAGGATTACCAGAAGGTGGAAGGCTCCTAACCCACTCACATGTCACCTTCAGGAAACAAAAAGGCTAACATTATTTTTTTAAGGTTGACTGAAAGCATCTGCCTTCCTTGCAGTTGAGGCAACCTCTCACAAATTCTGTGTCTAACTTAATGTTTGGTCTTCAGGAACCCTGTCATTAACTAGAACTGCACTTCAGTTAAGCATGCAAAGATTTGGTGCTTGTTCAACCGGGCTTCATCAGGGCTGGTAGCCCTCGTTAGGATTATTTTTCAAAACAGAGACTTGATGGGGCCAGGCTGTGGCATACATTGCCCAGATGCTGCCTTCTGTTTGTTCTGTCTCCTCCTAGCCTCCCTAGTTGCTCCATACCACTGCCAGAAAAGGTGGTAAATGGTTGCTCCTGATTCACCTTTGCCAGTGCCACTCAGCAGATTATACACCTCTACTATATTCTCTTTTACTTGTTTACTTGCCAGACTGCAACACTTCAGTCTAGTTATTCCTCGTAGAGATACAGTAGGTAAAAACAGGATAATTTTGGGAAAAGAGGTAATCAGTCAGTCCTGCCATTACTTTTTTTTTCCTGTATCATCAGTTTGGTTACATGGTATCATTGTTAATGAGGCATACACTATGTCAGCTGGCATCTGAGGCCAAGCATCTTGGCATCTTTTGAGCCAAAAGAATGGTTCTGTGCTTCACCATCAAGCCTGTGCTTGTGCCACAGATTTGATGATATTCTCTACCCAAAGCTACAATATCTAGAACGACACCAAAATTCATGGAGCCTGTAAGGGTTTCATCATCTCTACAATTGATTTGTGAATAAGAAGGGTGGAAGGCAGAGTTCCCACCCTGTAAGGACTTTTAAGATTTAAAAAATTAAAACAGCCCCCAGTAGTCCCTATACCTATCAATTAAAAAAAAAAAAAAAAAACAAAAAAAAAACAAACAAACAAACATAAAAAAATAAACAATATCCCCCCAAACCAGTGTGCTTTTATCAAGACTGGAAGATGTTACACAGGCTGACTACAGCATCAATGAGCTTGTTTGTGTTTTAGGAAATTCAGATTCTGATCCCTCACCTATCATTTCCAGCATGCATCTGGGCTGTTGGCTGCTCTGCTTATGGCCCTAGACCTCGTTGTCACTGCTTGTTCCAAATTTGGGTTGAATCTCAAGCAGGTAGGACCAGACCTTGTTCGGATCCAAATAGCAGCCAACTTACAAGGCTCACAGAACTTCAGTCCTCAAAGAGGACAGAATTATGAAAATTGCTTGTCCTATGAGAATGCTGCCTTTCAAAGCCAAATCCACACGCTAAATTTGATTCGTCTATTCCTTTTAGTGCTCTTTGGAATAGTCTGAGCACTGTGATAAGGACTGTGTGGAGTACAATGACAGAAGAATAGGTTAAGTGTTGCAGATGTGCTCAAATTTGGGTTAGAGAGAGAACCCAATGGGACTAGTAGTCTGGGATTGAAACCACTTTGACTTCTGCATAACTGGAGAATTGAGCTGTAATGGGATGCAGAGTGTCTGCATGTTTGTGTGTTCATGAGAGGCACAGCTTCTTTCAAGTTGCCTGGACCACAGGCCCCTAATGATCTTTTACTAACTATAGGATAAAACAACTGTTGCCTCCCTGAATCCATCCATGCGCCGAAGAGGGATGTGAGTGAGGGCTGAGTTCCCAGAGCGGGTGCTGGGAGCACAGTGTGAGAGCGTGCGATGCTGTGCAGAAACACGGCTTAAGGTCAGACTCAGCTCTAAAGCTTCCCCAGAATCCCAAATCCTCTTTTTATATGAGTTTCACTCAAACACAAACAATTAAAGAATTTCATCTTCTCCAACTATGGTGGGAAAGCCTGGATGCTTCTCTGGTCTCTGAACTTTATTAAATAGCTCCAGAGTGTTCCCTAGATGAGGGTCCTACTTGGCTTCAGTCAATCCATATCTTTGTGCTTGATGTGAATAAATTGGTCACTGACGCCAGTTAGCAGTGGGGAAGAGAAATAACACAGCCTGTTGCAAAGAAGTGGGGGGAAAAAAAAAAAAAAAGAACAAAAAAAAGGGCAGCTATGAGCCTCATGTCTGCTGGTATGATTGGAGTCACTTGACAAGGACTCCCATCAATGGCAGCTTTTCAAAGACCTCAGCCTGAGCTATTGCACATCTCCGCTATCTGCCTCCTTTTATGTTTCGCCTCCTAAGGGCAACACACATGCCACCTTTTGAGCTTAAGTAGGTTCTGATGTCTGGGTGGAGCACTGGGAGACGCTTTTTGTAGGTTTAATTTTTTAATTTGCCCCATTAATAGCAACGGTCTGGTGAAACGGGGAGAAACTTTCCCCTGGGCTGGATTGCAGTGGACGCCAGCAGCTCTCTCATCACCAGGGGTTTGTTAAAGCGTGCAGTATGCTAACATCCTGCCAGCTCACCTTTCGCAAGCTGAGTCAAAAGCATTAGTCCCACCAGTGCAAATAAGGTGTCTGCCACATGTCTGCTGGTTTTTCCCTGGTGCACTGAGGCAAAGCAGCCCTTCCTTGTCAGTCATTGACCAAAACTGTTGATTCTGGAACAACGGACTATGCTGGTTGTAAAGGATGCCAAAACCTCTTGAAAGCTGGGAGGCATAGGTGTTTTCTTTTTAAATGAATTAAGCCGTAGAAGGAATTTCCCTGAGAGCTTGTTTGATATCTGGAGTAGAAATGGTTTTCCTTCTCCACCTCTACCTCCTCAACACTCAGAGTCACATCCAGAGAGCCTTTAGACACATTTCACCTCCTCTCTCCAGACTCCCTGCATTAGAGTTCCTCTGCCTTTATATCTAGACAGCTGACAAATGTTCCAGTTAAGTCCAACTTGAATTTTCTTGCTGGGTTAGTGTAATAATGGACTTAATTCAGCCTAAGGAGCATATAGCAATTGTAGAGCACATTTTCTGTTATATCAGACATTTCTGACAGGGTTGAGCTGGAGGAAGTTTGATACAGTTTGGTTAAACTGTCTGTTAAAATCACAACCAGTTTCTGAACCGCTTGTTAAAGCTCAGGTCTGGTACATCCCACCTGATGGAAGTGCTCTCCATTTTCCCAGGAGCCACCCCTGCTCAGTTTAGCAGGCAGTTCCCCCGCTTCCCCTCCCCAACAGCAGGCTGAGAGGGGATTTCTGGCCAGCTCCAGGCCCCAGGGTCACCCAGACACCTCCTGACCCCCCCTGCCTCCCTTGAGCAACATAGCTGTGCAAAAGGAAAGCTCATCCTGAGATCTATGTATGCCCAAAGCAGCACAGACCCCATCATATTGCTAAATGCTGCCACATCTTGTGTGAAAGGTCTTTTCCAACCCAAATGATGCTATGATTCTGTGACTGAAGCAGGACCTTGCAATGCAAAAGGCATTTTGCAGACACATAGGAGAGCAACCCCAAGACAGGAGTGGCTTTTAAAAAACAGGCCTTATTAAAAGGAGCAGTAAACCCAGCTCTCACCATACCAAAAGACACAGATAACACCTGGTGGCACAGCACTGGAGCTGTGAGCCTAATGCCCCTTGGCTCCTGCAGGAAATAGGACCTCTACCAGCATCCGTAAATAAATATCCCCCTGTGTCTTTACACACTTAAATACCTTTGCAAACCTGACTCCTTGCCTGTTTCCCCTGCTCGGCTGCTGGCTTCTTCACTTTTGCACAGCAGCAGGAGCAAGGAGCTCAGCTGTAATTTGGGGTTGTGTTGTGCTAAGTGCTGTACAGGCACACAACAAAAGACCTCTGACCCCTTCCCAGCATCTAGTTCTTGTTGTTTTAAAAACAACCCTCCCTGGTTCTCTTTTTTTTTGCTTCTTTTATTCATTGTTTTCATGCTTCCTCTATATTCCTGGTGCCTCCAAGCTAGAACACCTTTGCTGAGCTCCTGAGTGAACCAGGCCAAGCTGGCCACATAGTAAGGACTTTTTACCTGTGTCCCACTTATCTGCAAGTGGTAAGTGTGGCTGGAGTGAAGCTGCGAGGGTTGAAATGAAGGGTGTTAGGGGTAATGCTGCACAACAAACTTAGTGCTTCAAGGTTCCCACTGAGATTAAGCATTGCTGGGAAAAAAAAAGCAAAAGTTTATACCACGGAGAACTGAGCAGATGCAAACATGTGACACCAAAACTGAAAAGCTGTGCTCCGAGAGAGGCAAATGTACTCCAGCTGCGCCTGGAGTGGGTGGGTTGTGCTTTTCCTGTGCCCAGGCTGTTTATTCGACAGCAACTACCAAGAAGGGATTTCCTACAGTTTTACATCAGGGAGCTTCATTTCTTGCATCTTGACCCTTAACTAGGTAAAAGTTACTGTATTAACAATCAACCAACCTTGGGTTCCAGGTCTGAGTGACAATTTGCACCCATCCCTGAGTTACATAAATCTAAGCCACCATACTTCAAAGAAAAAGTTCTTCAGCTAGTGTTTCTTCTGAAATCCCAACGGGAGAAGTGTGTTCTCTGGGTGCTTTGATACATTTCAGGTTCCTTTTGGGGCTCTGCAATTCATGGCAGATGGTTCTCTGATTATTTTATATTAAGGACCAACTTCCAGTAACATCAGTGGGAGCAGGATTTTAGCTCTAAAGCTATTATTAACTAATGCAGCACAACAATGCCTGGCTTTCGTTCTGTTTTGTTTTCTCCCAGGGTCGGAACGTGTGTGTATCCCATTAACTCTGTCCTCGCTGCTCTCAAGATGTTCCGCACAAATGATTTTATTTTTTTTGTAAGAAAATATATTTTACTAGGCAGTTTTATGAGAGCTGACAAAATGCCTCGTAAATAACCCAGCAGGAAATATGGGGTAAATAAAATTTTTACAACTTTATCATAAACCTGAGAAGTCTTTGGTTCCTTTTCAAATGGAATGAACAAGGTATTTCATTAAAGGAAAAGACATGCTCTCTAAAGCCCAACAATTATAGACACAATGCCTTTTTAACCTGCAATTCAGTCAAACAGGTTTGGTGGCAGTGGAAAATGTTACAGGCCCTGTTTTGACACTTTAGGTCATGCTCCCTACAGATCAATTTGTGCTGTAGGTTCCCTACACAGCAGAGCTGGAGAACTGATGTGTGCCTGACCTGCCCCCAAAGTATCCAGGACCTCTAAGGAAATGCGTATCTGGGGGAACATGCTGAGGTTTTCTGTTGCCTTTGTACACCTCCTAGTACAGGGAGCTGTGGTTGGGCCCCTGAGTGCAAAGGGAGTACAAACAAATATGGTCCTCAGGTCTCCAACACAAGCCTGAAATGTGATGGTTTGGTCAAAGACCAAGAGTCTGAAATAGAAACGCTTGGAACAAGCCTCAGTCCTTGAACTTTGCATGAAGGGGGAATTCAGCTCTCAGCAGGAGGATCTTTGACGTGTGATATTTTGGTACTGTGGCAAGATGGGAGGGGGTGTCACTTTTAAGTCCTTTGCACTTGTAAAAATTCATATTGATATCCATGACTATTTTCTGCTTACAGTGAAAGAGAAATATGGCAAAATACAACCTGTTCCTGGGTGCATAAAAGGTATGGAAACTACCTCCCAAAGGAAGTGATAAAATGCCATTGTACATGTACCTGGTCTGATGAAATACCAGAGGAAATGATCCGGAGGGAAGGTCTTTGCCATTTCTCACGCCTCTGGTTCTCTGATCCACCCTGTTTGTGCCTCTGGGTTGGATAAAAACTGCGAGAGAACAGTACTGGAAAGGCTGAGCCTCACAGAAGAACTGGAGATGTTCAGATCTGCACATTCTCTTCCCTGTGTTGAGAGCAGGAATCTCAGGCTTACCAAAAGAAGACCAGAGCAGACTCCACCAGCCAGGCCTCACCTTGCTGGCACCACAGGTTGTACCGCACAGCTATGGCCCCCACCCCTCCTCCAGGGCATCACTGCATAAAGCCCACCACCCAGGGTGGTATGGGCCCCACCCTCCCTTAGAGGCACTGTTGCATTCCCTTGCCTTCCCTCCCAGTCCCTCCCAGTTAGATAGCCCTTCCCCACCCACCCACCAGATCACCTAGGTCCTCAGGACATCTACCGGATGGTCGGTCGCATCGGGGAAAGCATTTAAAGCCTTTGTAGCTCTAATGCCATGTAAACAAGGAGGTAAGCCCACACCATACCACGACTCCAAAGCTCTTTTGATGTTGATTTCTTTTATGACCACCAGCCACACTTTGGGAATGGGGCACCTACAGGAGAGCCGGTCCCTGCACCAACAGTTTGCAGCCTGACCCTGCGTAATGCTGAGTACTCGGAGCCCTAGCTGACTTCCAGGCCAAGTCAGGGTGTCCCTGGGAGTTTTGCCTGTACAAGGGCTCCAACGTCTGGCATGTTGTCTGGAAAGCGCTGTGTAAATAGGAGAGACAATTATCACAGCCCTTTCCCGAAAGGAAATTCCATATTGGCACCGGACAGCGGGGTAGCATGGCAGAGCGCAGCCCTGACAGAGCAGGCTGGGCTGCGTGCAGGGCCCTGCCCGCCCCCGGCAGCGCCTGGCAGCGTGGAGAGAGAAACGGGCTTTTCGGTGGGACGTGCTGCTTTAGTGAAGGCCCATATGCTACTGAGTTATCTGCTCTGAATCCCCCGTATTATCCCCACGTCTCTGTCACTGCCCCCTGCCTCTACCCTCCCCTCAGGCCCCCACCGATGCAGAGGCTAAATAAAATACCATTTCCTACTGATTTAGCCTTTGTCTTTGGCAATCAAAATGCCCTTCAGGCTCCTGTGGATTCAACCTTCCCGGTCAGGGTAGGACATGGGAAACCCCTTCCCAGGCATTTCACTGTAGATAATGTCGTGGCTGATTCATGAGGTCATTCAAAGCGCTGCCTTCCACTGTGGCTGCTGCTTTCGGTGCTGACGCTTTTTGGCTTGGGCTCTACCTCCTTTTCCCTCCCCACCACATCACCTCTCCTTCTGGCTGGATTTTACAAACCATCTCCTGGGCAGCTGGGAGACACGGGAGGGGTGCTCAGAAGAAGAATAAAGGGCAGGTTAGGTCTACTGCAGCCAGCCTCTGTGCAAGGGAGGAACAGGCTGGGTGAGTTGGGAGAGCCAGCAAACTCTGTCCCTGCTCCAGGAGAGGCAGGAGAAGCCAGGGAAGCAGCAATGCTCTCGCAGTCCTGCTGCTCCTGTTTGGGCCCCTGAATGGCCCAATTCAGGATGGAAGTGGATGGAAGCATAAGGGCTCCTGTTGTGGTACTGCTGGGCAGACGCAGCAAGAGATGGGGGAACATACTTATACCTGCCCATAGATGCATCATCTGTGTGTCATTCCTCGGCTTCAGGTGCAATATAGGACAACAGTGTATATTTTTTTTTATTACAGCTCCTCTAATCTCCTGCTCGGTGTTGTTCTGGAGACTCCCTCTAACATAATGTCCAACAGAGATCACACTGGTAAAAGAACATGGTGTAACAGGAAAGACCTATAAAGGACAGTATATTACCTGTCTTTTATTATGTTATTTTAACCTCTCCTTCCTTGTGCAGTTTTACATACTTGGGTTGAAAGTGCAAAGAGAAAGCAGGGAAGCTGAGAGCACTGACTTCACTCTGTAATGTGTAACATAGGTAAAAAGGGAGGAAGGTTGACTATTTTTTGTTGTTTGCGTGGTCTCCAAGGCAAGTAGGATGAGCATGGAGGGAAAGTCTCCAGTGTTGGCGTCCCATGCATTTTGCTGGCTAGGTTTGACCATTTCTGATGTGGTTAAGTGTGCAAAATGTGTGGCCGGCGGGGAGCATGCTGCTGTCATGGATGTGCAGCAGGCATATACACTGATGTACTCTGGGTGAAAGCCTTTGTGAGTACAGGGCTTCCTGTTGATCAAAACTTTTCTGGTTCAGCCCCATGCAGGGATACATATTGTTAGAAAATCATGCTGGTGAAAACTGTCCATGAGTCAACAGCTGTCATCCCCAAATCAGTATTTATTGGCATGGCTCAGTTACTGATACATAACTGCCAGGTGTGTCCTAGGACTCGGCCCCAAGCACCTTCTCACTCTCTGCTCTCTGTAGGAGACCAGGTAGGGATGCAGTAAAAGGTGAGCACTGAGTAAAGGACAAGGTATGGGTTGTGTGTGCGCAGCCACGTTACCATGGGTAGGGTCAACGCGCCCTGTATCTTTGGTGGGTAGAGCTGTAGGGAATTAGCTCACAGGAGTTTGGGCTATGAGGCCGTTCCCTGGCTTTTCTTGCAGAAATAGAGCCTATTTATCTTCTTATTTATTTATTTTTAGGCAGCAGCTTCCTAAATAACTACCTAAAGCATTTCAAAAAGCCAAGCTGGCAAGACATGAAAATCAGAAGGAGACAGCAGGGAGGGGAAAGCGCCTGAGAGCCGGGAAGAGAGGACAAATGGCCCCTGCCCCAGCAATGGTCCCAGCCCCCCATTCTCACCCTGCTAACATCCCTCTCTTTGGTAAACGGAGACAGGCAGGTTGGCACCTTTTCTCTTCAGACAAAGGAGCTGGCCCTTTGTTTCGCTGTGTGACTCCCTAGCAGATGGGGGCTGGAGGGTGCCTGAGGGGTCTTGTTCAAGGAAAACCTCCAGTATGCAAAACGTGCCCACAGGCAGACAGGAGAGCGATGGGTTTCCTCCTGTGAAAGAGGTGGGTGAAACATTTTCTATCTCCTGCCTGTTCTTTTTTGACTTTGAGAAAACATAAATAGTCTGTAGTTTTCCTAACTGAGCCTCTTGTTTTTATAGGAACTGAGAGGGAAACCTGGGATTTGGAGCCAAGCCTTTTTTCTGGAGAGCAAGAAAGCCAAAATCCTGACGACAGGAATGTGTGCATATCTTAAATATTTACAATTCTTGCAGAAAATTTCTTAGGAGGTGAGAATCTGCCCCACTGATCAGTGAGACGCAAGTTTTACAAAGTCCTTATACTTGCCAATCCCTGCTTTCAGCCCCAAGGGATTTATTGGGTTTTATTTTTGTTGGTTTCAGTGGGGCGAGCAAGGCAGACAGAGAGGAAATAGCCAAGCCAAGGCACAAAGGTTGATGAGAAGCCCAATGTTAGTTGGTCATTTAGTCTATTGCTCACTGGTGATAGATCATCTTCCAAGGCCATTGCACCACATATGTGGCCTAACCTTGTTGTATGTGCTTCCTCTAGCCTCCTACACCACAAATAGCCAGGCTGGGGCAATTAAGTAACTGAAAATATTTGATCTCTTCAGGGAAGGTGTCAGGCATGGCATGGAGAGACTCATGGCACATTTCCATACCTAGCTCTGCTGTGATGGCAGCTGAGATCTGTCCTTGTGAATGGGGAACCTCTGTGTTGAAACCAATCTCAGTCAATGGACCTGTCGTGCTGACTTGTAGGTCTCAGACCAGCTGGTAACAGGAAGATGCCCACACTGTTGCTGGCATGGTTTGTCCCCTTGTTTCATTATTTTCCTTCCCTACTCTGACCTATTATTAACAGACCCACCTTCTACCTAGTGCTTCTGTTTCCCCTGATATATTTGTAAAAGGCCTCTTATTCTCCTTAATCCCTTTGGCTATAATTAACTCATTTTGCATTTTTGCTGCCCTTATCTTTTCCCTGCAAGCCTTAACTGACTGAATATTCTTGTTTGGTTGCCTCCCTGTTTTCCATTTCTACTAAAGGTTTTCTTTTTAATCCTTAGATCTATGAGCATGCTTTACGCACACTTATTTCTTGCATTCTTCTTCTTTATTTACTCTTCTTTTTCTCTCCCACCTTACTTATTGTGTGTGTAAGGACCCCTATCTGCTTCACACATGGGTAGATTTCACGACTGCCTCACATGGCACCTTACTTGCTTAGTTTCTTAATTCCCTCCAACCCATTTGCCTTTTTTCTTTGGCACTATGAGATTTTTTTTGACAATGTTGAGTTTTTCCTTCCCACTTGTGAGATTCCCACCTTCTCAGGCAGTTCCTTTCTTTCACCCAATACCTTTCGTTCTACAGAATACATGCAAAGTACAAAATATGTATTTTTAAAAAATTTTTGTTTGTGCAGGGTCTACTATTGACCCAGAAAACTAGAAGGGCTGAACACGGGCTCAGTGCTATTCAGGAAAGTGGATTTTGACTCCCAGTGCCAAAACTGTCTTTAGAGTTTGGGTCTTTATAACATCCCGGTGTCTCTTCCCAACGGGACTCTCTGGACAGCCCTTTTCTTTACTCCTCTCAGTCTCCAGCTTTTCCACCCTTCCTCTCAGCTGGGTTTGCCTTTGCTGTGATGGTTTTGAGCAGGTTTTATTTTCTTTCAATGCATTTTACCTCTCGTGCCAACAGCAATATCACGGGGGGGTGGGGGGGGGTGGGGGGGGTGGGCTGCCCCCCTGCTACTGGGGCTTGGCTGGGAAATGAGGAGCTCCTGACGCTCAGAGGAACGAGTTTGTGGCACATGATGGGGATCCATTGTGTTTACCTGAGGGGAAGGTGCCAGGGACTAGGCTGACACTGTGTGTTTGTGGACCAGGGTGGTAAAAGCCCACAGGACATTGTGGAGACCTGTCCACCGTCGCAGCACTGAGGCGGACTGTCCCACCCGCCATTTCAGGCTGCAGAAGGAGGGCACTTGGGCCACCTTCTTGCTTCTTGGCCTGCTGCTAACACCCACCTCAGGAGTGAGCATGGTGAGGAAACTTTTACTGCTAACAGAGAGGTGTAAACTGAAGTGGGGTCTCCAGCCATGCTTTTCCTCTCCTCCTGGGCACCCCCAAGGAGAGGCCACCAGGCTATGCAGGTACACCATAATTCAGTGGGTGGGGGCAGGGGTAAAAAAACCCGTTCTTTTGTTCCCGTTATTATGGAAACAGAAGCAAACAGAAGCTAAAAGAGACCCCTTGGAGGAGAGTCACAGGTGAACTTGTCCTACGTGGTGTCAGCAGCCAGGAGGCTTCCAGGGTGTGTGGTGAGGGCCTGGCCCAGATACCCGGGGCTGCCTGAGCCCTGCAGCCACTGCCGCTCACCTGGGAGGAGGCGACCAGCTCATCATGGTTTAAAAGACAACTAAATTGACTGTTCTTGCTCCAGCGCCACCTCCCTTTGCCCTTCCCACAATGTCCCCCCAGATCTGAGCCTCCACGGAGGCCAGGGCTGTGCTGCGTGGACAGCAGGATGGCGGCAAGGAAGAGAGAGGTTTGGAGGGGCAGCACGTGGGCTGCCTTCCCTCCGCAGGGTCTCCCTCCCTTACACCAGGCACATCCCACCGGAGCTGCCAGCTGGCTGCCCCCTCTGCTCCCTGCTCCAGTCCAACTTAGGGCAGAAGCAGCTGCAGATGGCCATGCCAGTTTTGCCAGCCTTGGTCCCAGCATCGCTCTGCAGTGGACATCATGGGCATTCTTTTGCCCTTTGCTCTCCTCTAGTTTCAGGCTCTGCCACTCCGGTGCTGCGGTTCAGTGGGGCAGAGCAGGGGAGGGAAGGAAGAAGAAGTTGGGGGGCTGCTTTACAGAAAAAAAAAAAAAAAAAAAGAAGAAAAAAGAAAAGAAAAGGCAGTCATCTGAGGCCTGGGCATGCTGGTGGTTTTGCTGCTTCCGTTGCATGATCCACCTTTATAGACACGCATGAGAAGACTTCTGAGGAACAGCCCTGGGCACTTCAGCATAACCGTGCACACGTGTGTGCAAACGCACAGCCCTGCATGCAGGCTTGCACACTGGGAAGGAGCCTGCGAGGCCAGGCTGCTCCCCAGCACACACTCACGCATGCATGCCTACCATCCTCCTTCCACAAAAGAGGTTTCTTTCATTTCCTGCAAGAGGAGGAGGTGGGAGAGAGGGAACTTGAAGGCTGCAAATTCCTCAGCCACATATCTTGCCTCCCTCTCCTTTCCTATGCTGCCTGCCAGCTCCATGTTCGGGAGCTGCGGCTCCTGCTTCCCATACAAATAGGCAAGGCTGAACAACTGTGCTTTTAAACCTTGTGAGACATTTCTGTAACTTTGTCGGTTGGTTGTTTTGGTTTTTTTTTCACAGCATTTGTGTGCTTTGCCTGCCAGAGACACCTCAAGGCTGCTCTAACTCTGTAGGGCCAAGTTGCTGTTTAGCTGGTTAGGAGCACAGGCATGCCTTGTGCTGTGGTTGAAGCCTTTTTTCCACCCGAGCTGTCCCCTTCTTTTCTCCAGCCAACCCCAGGAAGCTTGTCTTCATGCATATTGACAATTACTTTGTGCGGGAGTAACACTTTTCCAAACCCTGAGCGCTATATGAGCAGTATACCTGGCATTTCAAAGGGATATTGCTGTCAAGCACCCAGCTTGTCACAAAACTGTGAGCTGGAGCCACTAAAGCAGCAGGTGGTACCCAGGTGTGTTAGGCTAATCCTCAGCTCTCCTAAGCCAGAGTTACTTTCCCTCATGAGTAACTAGGACAAGCACAGAAGAGGCAGAGAGTGTTTCACAGTTATTTGGCACTTGCAGGCTCTCCCTTATTTTCTACAAGGTAGGTAGTATCACTTCTCCTGTGTCATGGACAGAGACATTAAGGATAGTGAGTAAGATCTTGTTCTCTCCAGAGCTGTGGCAAAGCAGCTTACCCAGCCACTCCAGGGCTGCCGTGGCTGGGAGGTGTTTCTTAGACCATTTGAAGCATCCGAATGCAGTGTTGTGGCTCAGCTCAGTTAGAGCTGGTGCTGATGTAGGACTGAGTCCAGCTGTCTCTCCTGTTTTTTTGCCTGATACTGCAGGCATAAATGAGTAGTATCAATTAGAAACCATGCCTGAAAGGCAAATAGATTTTGTGTTCTTTAAACAGGGGAAATCCTGTGCACAGAGATTTCAGGACCTGGTGGCTGGAGTGCAGAATGCATGGAGAGAAAGTCCGCTTTTGCAGAACGTTTCCCAAGGCATCCAAGGACTCTCTCAAACCCACAAAGCCTGCCCTAAAACCACAGCTGCAACAAAAGAGGAAGAGTCCACAGCAGAACTCGGAGCATATTAAACCTTGCAAAATAGGTCTCTTTCTGCGGTGGTGGGTATGTGTATAAATACATATATATACGTGTACATGAAGAGAGAGCTGGGTTTGTTCGGCATCGAGGCTAAAAGTGAAAGCAGCCTGCAGGAATGCTGAGCAGGGGCGGTGATTTCAGGCAGGGCTAGCAGTGGCAGGGCTGGATCCTGTGGAGGAGCGGCCCGCAGTGGTGGCTTCGCAAGGAGAATGACCAGTCTTCCCAGGCCATAGCGCAGCAGAAGTAAAGGACTCCGGCTGGTTTGTGAGCCACAGACGTAAATTCAGTAAGGATGTAAGTGGGAGAGTGAAATATCAGAAAGAGAGCACAAAGAAAAAGAGGGTGCAGATGAAAAGATGTCCAACTCGTGCAGGGTGCTAGGCCTAAAGGAATGTAATTTGCATGTGGCATTAAGGAATAACATAGGAAAAGAAAGTAAAAAGAGCGTGTTAAAATATAACCTGCTAAATGCTGGTACTATCTCTGTTCTTGTCAGTCCTGACACAACCCAGTGCAGCCACTGTTGAGTTCGGAGTTGTGCAGGCTCCCATGAAGTCGGTGTTCAAGGCTGGCCCCAGTGAGACTCTACCTGAGGTGGCTGCATTCCTGTGCATTGAGTCAGGAGCTCAGGGTTAACTCTTTCGAGGATGCAGGGCCTTTGCTGAGCAGGTGTGGGTCCCTCACGGACAGGTTTGCTGCAGCTGGAATGACACTGGCCAAAGGGATCTCGCCAAAGAAAGGAAATTCAAGGAGCCTGTGCCTGGACACCGTGTCTGTAAGAGCGGTTGCTTGATTTCAACTAACCTTTGGCCCACAGTGCCGGTGCATCCTTTGTGAATGTGCCTATGGTATGGTTTGCAGTCAGACCCACATGTTTTGGTTGCTGCGTGTATCCAGCTTAAAGTTTCCATTGGGATGTGACCATGTCCAAGGCCTGCACTAACACAGACTAATAGATTGCCACAACCCTATGGGTAGATAAATCCTGCCTTAACTGAGTGGGCAGAGGCATTAAACCTCTCAGTTAAGGTGGTGTAGAGCCTATTCTAGATCACAGGAGCCTGCAGCTCCTGGGAACAGTGGACTCACCTCCTGCATCACTTTAGAAAGCACAGAAGAAGGAAATGCACTGGAGATCTCTGCTACTATCTCAGTTCTTCTGAGCACAAGGTCAGCAGAAGAAAAACTACTCCATGCTATGTCTGGACTGCAGGCAGACAGGCTCCACTGGGCAAGCCACAACCCTTGTTCCCCAGTCACCTCATCCACACCAGGGATGTGGCTGGAGCTCCCTGACCTCCTTTAGCCCACGCACCCAGTCTTTTTTCCCAGGAAGTCAGAACAGAGCCACTGTAACCCTCAAGATGGAAGGACCAAGGCGTTCCTGAGACTAGGGGTTACAGTAGCATTTCCACCTCTGATTATCTGCGTCTCACCTTCTACTGGAGCAAAATACACTTCCATATCCCTCAAAGTCAGCCTGCTGTGGAAGTGATGGAGAAAGGAGGGTAAAGCGAGCAGATAATGCAGCAGTGAAGCATTTCTTTGCATCTTTCCTGGATAGAAGTATTGTCTCCGTTCCCATCACTTGCAGGACCAGCTGTGGTTTCTGGCAATGCCAGACACAGCTATCACTCTCTGGGTTCCTTTCCCTTTCATTGTCCCTCTGGAGAACAGAACTCCTGTTAAAAACCCTGCAAGTATCGCTGAGAGCCAGCTCTATTATTCACCAGCCAGTGAAGCAAGACAGGCATACTCTCCCACAACCTAGGGATGCCCCTCTGATCTGTTACCAATGGGGCTATCTTTAATGGGATCAGAGCCTGCCCTTTACCACATCCCAGTGGGACAACACCTGCCCACTAGAGAACAAAGAGGAAACCTGTTGTGATGGGAAAAAAGACAGAGTTCTCCCCAGAGGCGCAGTGAGGCCGTTTGATTAAGAGCATCTTTCTTCCAGCCAGCTGGTTTGTTAGCAAAACAACCAACTAAACGTCATCTTTATGCAAAAGAGAAAATCTCTGTGAAGCAAATGCCCCAAGTTCAGTTCTATTCACCTATATAAACCATGAGAAATCTGGGGAAATAATTGCAGAAGAAGACTGTAGGAGCAAGAGGGAAAATATTTCTGCCTAAAACCAGTATTTAATGTATTTTTTAAAAGGTAAATTCAGAACAATACTTGAAATGCCGCAGCAAAGAGATTTAACTAGAAGCTTCATTTCTAACATGTCCTCTTCAAAAGACCCAACAGTTACCAATCACTGTACATTTCTCTCAAGCTCCAGTCTTTGCAGAGGTTCAACATCCCAGTCAGGCAGGTCTAATTCCAGTTGTGCCTTCTGCATGAATGTCCTCTGGAGACTGACTGTCCTATGTGCACACATCTGCCCAGGAGTGCCCTTCATCTGTAGCACTCCCAGCCCTGGGGCACGGAACCAGAACGGGACCAACCAGCCCATTTCTCCTTGACAGTGGTGCCAAAGTCCAGATCAGGCTGTGCTTTCTTTTTCTCTGTCTAGTTCAAATTCCAAATCAGAGACCATAGTCTTGGTTGCTGGGGCTTCTCCCATGAGCTGACCAGAGCAAAACTGGCATATGAGCATAGGTGCAGGCTCCGAGGGGGGTCAGAAGAAAGTTATCTATGACCCAGGCACCACTTTGTGATACATGGTTCATTAGCCCCGTCCAGAGTTGGAGTGGAAGGACTCGGGCATGCTTGGATGTGTTTCTGCATCCTTGTTTCTTTGGCAGTTTTGTGATTCTGGCAGAAGTGTAATTGTGAACAAAGCTTTATTCCAGTGGATGCAGCACGTAACAAGAAGTTCACCTTCAGTTAGAGAGGATCTTAATATGACCTTCCATAAAAAAGGGGCATTGTTTTGAGTTGTTAAACAGCTGCTGTGTTCCACCCCAGTAATGGTTGCAATTCAGTAGTGAATAATATAAGCCCTAGATAAACAGCCGGTAAAATAATTTGGGATCTTTCCTGGCAGGGGGAAGCAGGCAAGTTACTCTACAAAAATAAATTATTATTCTCTCTGCCTAGGAAATGAAGTGTTCTCCTTTTCATCACCAAGTGGGCTGTCACAAAAAAAAAAAATCTCTTCCCACCCTTGTGTGCTGGAAGCAGCCCAATGCCATTTGCAGTATTCTCTTGCCATCTTCACTTTCATAGGAAGCAAGATGCGGTTTTAGTTTGGATTCATGCATCTTCTCCGTTTTCTCCTCTGACCCTTGCCTGCTTCTCCATCCGATTCCCTATCTTCTTAAAAATAAGCCTTCCAAACTGCCCACCCATTGTTCTGCACAGGCACAAACACCATCTCCTTTCTTGAAGCAGCCACGACGTGACTGCGAGAGAAGCAAAAGTTTCCCTAAACCACTCCCTCCTGCGAAACGCCGAGTGTCCGCTCGGTACGCGCCGTGTCTGTCTGTGCTGGGGCAGGACTGGAAAGCGCCGGGCCTTGGGTCTTGGCCTCCATCGGATGAACAATTTCCCGTTGAAGGTTACTCACTTCCTGTTTTCCGTATTTAGACAATCTGGGCCTATAGGGAGGCTTTGATTTGTTGTAAACTTCAGCTGGTTTAAACGTTAAGTTGCGGGAGACCGAGGTGAAGGGGAGGAAGGGAAAGGCCTGGAGACAAATTAAGGCTATTTAATGCCGCGACTGTGTTCTCTCGCAGTTTTCTAGTGACCATTAGAGCATGTGAAAGGAAGGTCAGGGGCTGACAGCATGGGAGATGGGGAAAGGGCTGCTTCACAGTGGGCTGGGGCTGGCGGCAGTGTGTGTGTGCATGTGCGTGGGGCTCCCTGTGTGCACGCCTGTACAGCAGTTGGGAGCAGCCGGGTGATACACTCCAATGACTAATTCCTCCAATGTGTCATTTTTGCCACAGACAGCTGTACGGAGAGACTAACGGCAGTGCAACAGTTCCATAGCGAAGGCAGGGAGGAGCCTCTAACCTAGAGAGGAGAGTGCTGTGCCCTTTCCCGGTGCCTATCAGTACACACCACACACTGACATTTGTTAGAACTTGCCCAGAAGTTTGCTAGAGTGGAGCGAGTCAATACTTGTACAAAGCTGATATGGTCATGTCTTTTTTATGCCTGTTTTTCAAGGGGAAACTGAGGCATGAAGTGCTGTAACTGTGCTTGTTATCAGAAAGGGACTGAGTGAGGGTTTGAGGTGAGTACTGGCACCAGTCAGGCAGTGGTCTGTCTCCAGAGATGTGCTTCTTCATGAAGAACATCTTCCTTGTGCTGGTGGGAGTTATGCTTGGATAGAGAAAAATAGTGTGCAGCCCAGAGTGCCTGTGGGCATAAAGGTCACATGAATGGTTTTGGTTTGTTCCTTTTTGTTCATGTTCATCTAGTTCTCATCTAACAGATTAACTCTCAAAACAGGGTGCTTTTGCTTCCAAATTTTACAAGAATCTACAAAAATTAAAATAAAACAAACAAACAAAAAAAAGCAGATGGGCTGAAATGCAGCAGGAGGGGGTAAATTAATCTGAATTTTACAGCAAAGTCCAGTAGGGATTTCCAGGGACACCCTGAAATCACTCTAGCAATATAACCTGCTAGCAGAATGCCAATGTGGGCAGGTGAGAGTGAATGAAAGAACCAGAGATAAAAAAATCACAAAACAACCAACATAAAGCTCTTGCGTCCCAGGTAAAGAAATCTGCCATGTCCTCTCTCCCTGACGGAGACTGAATCAAGCTCCAGAGGACAATAAAAGCACTGGGGAAGACTGCTGAAGCACTGAAGTGTTTAGGAGAAACAAGGGTCGTCTTCTCACGCTGTGGCATTGATAGGCCCAACTCCAGATGATTTACATACGCTCTTGACCCTCCTGAGCCAGAGTCAACTTTCCTCCAAATAACTCCCTGCAGCCCAGAGCACAGAATCACAGAGAGGCACAGGAGCAGGACACAGGCAGGTAGCTGTTTTCTCCCTGACATTGCTGCATAGGCTGGGTTAACGTTATACTTCCCTGATTCCATTTTTATAGACCAAACAGTAGCAGTTCCCTCCTTCAGTGGTATGTTGAAGCCTTTCCCTGAAGGAGGGGTTAGTTCTCTATTGTGTTACTACCTGCTGGATGTTTTTCTGCTGTATCTCCTACCCTGTGATTGCATTTGACTCAGCCGAGCTTTTGGTGCTCAGAAATGCAACTTAGTTGTTATTGCAAATGCAGTATAGTTCTCACTGTCTATAGAAACTTTAGTTTCTCCCGTAAGTTTCCTCTGTAGGGGCCCTCGACCACCCAGCAGCACCTTGATGCAATCTAAACCCTGAATTTAGGACAAGCTCTGGATCTGACAGGGACACATCAGACTGAATCAGGATTGACCGCAAAGTCGGCACCACGGAGAATTGCACCCAAAGATGTTCAAGCAAATGGTGTCCCTGAATCAGCACCAGCCGGCTGCCCTGATGCCGAGGTTTGATCTGTTAGATCCAGAGCAGCCTGGTTTGCACTCATATCACCATGCTTAAAGAACAGTCACTTAATCTCACTTAGAAATGTTTACTTGCAAGGACCAGATGGCCCAGGGAGTTGGACTAAACAAAGCATTTTACTTCTAGGTCATGCATTCTAATCCAGTCCAGGTTGATGATAAATGAACATATTCACCTGATAGCCACTTTTGACTTATTTTTTGGTGTTTTTCAGGCTGGTTTCCAAGGGGAGATGTCACACCACAAAATCTCCCTCTGTGCCCTGCCACAGTTGGTACTGATTTGACTGTGTCTGTGGAGAAGCCAAGGATCAAATGCTCCATGGCGCCAGACTGTTTTCTTTTGCAGCCTGCAGGTAAGGGGAAGTTGTCCGATGTCTGGCTGTGTCATGCCTGCTCTGTGGATGGGCAGGATTTCAGTTTGCAAAGCTGCTGGTCCAACCCCCTCCACCAATGTGAAATTCATTTTAAAAAATAGGGAAATATTTAATTGCAGTTGACATATAGGCACTCTCTGCTATGAACTTTACATGCAATCACAGATAACAGCATCAAAATTAATGCCTGCTTCCCACTTGTCCTGCTATAAGCAATAAACGTTTGGCAAGTCAGTAAATAACAAAATTCTCATGTGGCCATCTACAGGTCACCAGGATACTTAAGAAGTTTGCGTTAATTATACCATGTTTGCCATCAAAGAGGGGATATTAACCCTTTCGAGCTATTGCAGGAAAGCAGTGGAGTCACTTAGAAGTAAATGAAATCTTGTCACTAAAAGTGCAACCTTTGCAACATTAAAAAGAAAAAGGGGAGATGTTTGAGGCAAAACCCTCACTAGACATCATGGAAAATACGGTACCTTTTCAGCTTTCCTTTTATTTATTTTGTATTTTGACATCAAACACTCCCTGTAACTTAATCTTCTTGGCTTTTGATGTGGCCGTGGAGACATGACAATTAAGCATGGCTTAAAACAATAATCCCAACAACAGGAACCAAAGGCAAGTAATGTCAGGGCTACCTCCTCACAAAAAGCCTGTCCCCAAGTGTTTCGTGGTAGTGAAAGGATCGTAAATCCCAATTTGTTGCCTTGATATAGGCTCTGTGCTTACACTTTACGTTGAACTTTACACACTTGCTCCATTTCCATTCCCTGCTGTTTGTTTTTCTTCCGCTATGCAAAATGTCTGGAGACAAACACAATACGTCGCAGAGAGATGGTTTGATCTTTCACAGATTAGTGCCACCTGACAAATACAGGATTATTTATTATCTGTGTTGCAGGAACCGCTGAAGACCCCACTCAGAAGAGGCACGCTCCGGGTGCTGTGGGGCTGCAGCACCTCTTCTGACAAGCTGGTGGGTTTTGGCCCTGATTCCGCGAGCAGATTGGACCGACCCGGCAAAGTGCCTGCAGAGAGGCAACACCAAGGTAAGCCATCATCAAAGCCTGAATGGGCGTGTGATGTGCCACCAAAGCAAATAGCTTGATAAGCCTAAATTATTTTTAAGAGATCTTGTTAGTTCTGTTCTCTCCTTGTCTCGGTCTCAGCTATTCAAATATGGAGGGAGGGTTGCTGAGTTTTGTTACAACCGTGTTTTAAACCTGTCTGAAAACGAACATGTTTCTTTTTAAATGAAGCTTGCACGGTATGCTATAAACTGCTTTTTTCTTTTTTTTTTTTTTTTTTCCTTTTTTTAATGGGTGTTTGCACTAAGCCTCGCTAAACAAGTTAGAGAGAGATGATTAACTCCTCTGAAATGATGCAGGAAGGCCTCGTCCCAGTTGTGTGTGCTTTCTTGTCATTCGTGAGCAGGGCTTGCAAACAGGGCTGGGGAGGAGGCTGCAGGGTTAAAAAGCAGCAGTGATAGAAAGGGCTGGAATTTACATACACACGCTGAAAAAGGAACTCAGGTTATTTTTTTTCTTCATGAGTAAGGAGTTATGCCCAGGTTCATTTCCACAGAAGTGAGATGCAACTCCTGGGGGGGTCAAAGGAGCAAACCCAAAGTTCATTAGGCGTTTTCTTGAAAATATTGTTTTAGTAGACCAGTACTCACCCCTACACATGGTGGGGGGACTTTGCAAAACTTTGCTTCACTCCGTCAGGCCCCAAGGAGTTCCTTGTGTGGGTCAGACTCAATCATGTGATGAAAGCAGCTGCAAAGTTTTGGCTGTGGGCTGCCTGGTAAGCACTTTTCTCCATCCTCATGTACCAGCCCATGTGTGCACGCCCTGCACCTCTGTTCACCAGACAGCACTGAGCAGCTCTGGGCTGGCCACCCCACATTGCTCCCCTTCACACCACTGATGATGCCAAACAGTAAGAAAGAGGCTTCCAGACTGATGGTGTTGCCTGTTACAGCAGTGCAAGAACCTATGGAGAACTTTACCCAGTCTGATGCAGTTGAAACCCACTAAGGCAGATGGCTGCTTCTCTGCATTTACGATGCCTTTAAAACTTGTTTTTATTTGAAAAGTATTTTCTCCAAGCACTTTAAAAACAACAGAATTAACCCCCGAGAAACAACAGTCCATCATCTGCACTGTGGTGGTGCCTTAGATTTTAAACTGGTTCAGAAACTTTAGTGCACTTAACTACGTGACCTCGTCACCCCAAAACACCACCAGAGAATGAGCTTTTGTACCTGCGCTTTTTATACTAAATCATTCACCAGCTACTTTTTTTGTCTTAGCCTAATAGGTTTTTGAAATACCAATAGACCACTCTGCATAAAGTTTAAGCTAATTATTCTACTGGCAACAATGACGACGATAATTTTTCCTTTCTCCCTATTAAAAGCAGCCTTTATGACATGAAGCTGGGCACAAGTACTTTCACAAAAAAGGTATTTTATTATTCTTAGCAGTATTCACCTTGAAGGAATATGAGGAAAGCATACACTTTTTACAGACAATATATAAACATGTTGTACATAATTAACAATAACTTAGTTCACTAATCCAAAAATAAGCAAAATAAAAATTAAAATAAAAACAGAAAATACTGAAGAATTTTTTTATGCTGATACAAGTACAAAATAATTTAAATCTCGACTGCCGTTGTCTATGCTGCAGTGACTGACAATATATTGCACTTTGTCAACTGTATCAGTAATCCCTGTCTTCCACCCACATCCCTTCCCCACCCCCTGCCCAAATCCGAAAGAAATTTGAGTTGGGTACAAATAATATACAACTGTACCATTGCAAAAGATAAAAAGTAAAAAGGACCCAATTTTTTACTTCAGTAGATTAAAAATTCTTAGATTGCTCCCAACCAATTTAGTTTCTCATTTATTTCCACTTCTTTACAAAGTGCACCTATATGCCTACGCAGACCAGAAAAAGGAGGAAAGCAGGATTTTCATGGCTGCTTGGTTCTTAATTCATTATCAAATATTTGAATTACATGTTTAGAAAAAAATTAACATACATCAATTTTTATTTGTTTTGTTGTGGTTTTTTTCTTTAAAGCAGGACTTTTGCAGTAAAGATACAATTGGCTTGATCAAAAAAAAAAGAAAAAAAGAAAAAAACCCCAACAACAAAAGTTAAAAATTAAAAAAAAAAATAAAAAGCTTGTCACAGAGTTAAGCTTACGTGGTTTACATTATCAAACCCCTCTGTTCATTGGGGCATTTTCATCAGAAGTATAGCTAAATATGTACATTGTATGTTATACTGGAGCTTGTGTTCACGAGAGGCATCAGATCATAACAATCAATAGAATACACTTCACATTGGCAATAGCTTTGTTTTCGGTCATTTACGTACAATATGCTTTAATAATGGGAGATTTAATTTTTTCTTTTTTTTCTTTTTGTTTTTTTTATCATATAAAATATGCTACGGAAAAACGACGTTCCCCTTAGAACGATGCTTTCCCTCGTCTCATCAGCTGTCGCTGTGTCTGGGATTTGACGGATGTGTGAAGCTCCAACTGATTGTCTCTCCCTTTCCCCTCTCCAGTGATCTCAACCTCATTTCTGCCCTTCCTCCCTGTGAAGTCCACCGGGGCCTGGATGCCTGAGACAGCACACGGGCTGGCTGGCTTGTGTGGATGTGGTGGCCACACTGCCGTAAGTTTACCCAAGCAGCTAATTTGCATTTTTAAGCGACAGCTGCCAACACAACAGAACAAAATGCTTCAACCTCTAAAGTCTGTGAGTTGGATGTTTTCATGCCCTGTGATGGTTTTTGCTGTGCTAGAAGTTAGCTGCGACAGTTTGGTAAACGCCTGTATCTCACCCCTTGCTAGTGCAGGATTGCCTTCCCGAGAGTTTTTTCCCCCAACAGTTTGTCTGATCTAGCTGTCTGGTTTGAGGAATAATAGGGTAGCTGGGAGGGGGGCTGTTTTGTTTTTTCTTTAAATAAATTTTTCATGTTAGGGAAAAGAATGAAAAAATTGTGTCAAAATAATCACCATCTTGGGCACATTTTACTGCTACATTTTGGCTTTGTTCTCCCCCTCCCCCCCCAGTTTTTTCCCCCCTTCCAGGTTAAGTATTTTGGTACGGAAGATAGACAGAGCTAATCCAAGGGGGCTGCTGAGTATGTTCCACTCTCTCCCCCTTGTTTTGAAGGCAGGTTTTCTTACAGGATAGCCATTGCAAACAACAGCACAAAAACATGCAATCAGAGGGGTTGAGGCTTTTTGTGGAAAACAAAGAGCAAAATAAATATGACTTTGTGTCTGATTTCATTTTAAAAATTAAGTTTTTATAAAGATGTCCTTTTCTTTTTTTCTTTTTCTTTTTTCTTCTTTTTTCCCCATCCCTAACAAAGTCTGCGATAGAAATCCAGCATGTCTGGCTTCCAGTGAGCCGGTTCCAACCCGGGAGGCTGCTTATATCTCTTTACAATATTCACAGTAATAACAAAGAGAGAAAGGAAAGCCAGTTCCAAGCCTTTTCCTTCAGCTTCTGCCACCTTTTGCTTCCCGCTGGACCATTAAGTATCGAACAGGTGAGTTCTTTTTCCTTATACCTGAGGGGGCAAAGTGCATTACAGGCACCACTACACGTTTCTGCAGAAGACCCATCATTTGCAAGTTTTTAGTCCAGCATTAAGAGTTAAACCACATGGGAGCAAAGATCCCCTCTTGCCATCCCTACATTCTCCTCTTGGCAGAACGTTTTCTTACTTGATGTCATCTTAGGCAAAGCCCCATGTTCTTGATCTCTGGGTGGGTCTCTTGGTCATCAGGTTTTATCCCATGGCTGTAACCATGCTGGATGGGTGTGGATGTCCAAATGAGATGCTGGAAGATGGGTGGATGGGGGTAGGTGTTGGTAGGATGTGTCCAGAGTGGCTGAAAGGTGGCAAATGCCCCATGGGCGCCATATGACTAGCGAGGGCAGCAGCGCTGAAAGGAGATGATTTCTCCTGCATGCACTTGGACAGTTCCTCAAAACACTCGGAGCCTTTCTTGCTTTTCTTTGATTTGTTGGACATTTTCCTATTCCTGGTCTGAATTCCTTCCTTTTTCATGGTCAGAGGCCTGTTCACCTGCAAGAAATGAGAAAATCAGGCTCATGCAGACAAAATGACCTTATTGTGCAAAAATGAAAATATTTGGATAGACCCCATGTGTTTTTCCTGGATGGAGACCTTTTTCTGGCCCAAAAATATTGTGTTTCTCTCTGCAGAACTTGTTTATATTGATTTGTTTAATAAAACCACACACAGAAAAAACCTCTAGACATGAAAAACAAATTGGACTGAATTTGGCAGCTGATAACTCTCTTTCCTGTAGGCTTACCCTCAGTCCTCATTCATTTCCTAATAGAAGAGATCAAACTAGGAGGCACACATTGACCCAAATTCAGTCCTAAGACAAGAACAATCTTGTACTGGTAACCTCTGTTACTTACAGTTTAAATAACGTTCCAACTTGTCAAGCGATCCCTGCTTAGGATTAATTTCTTTTTAAAAAATATACAATAAAACAAAGCCTTAGATATAATTATTTTTTAAAAAAGTCAAAATGAAGATGCGCCAGCAGGATTAATGTTTGCACAGAACCCATTCCAAATGGTCTCTGTGTTTCTGGAAGGAAACAGCACACAAAACGCACTTAGTTAAAACAAAGTGTGGTAGCTCTGTTTTGCCCAATTTGCCAAAGCGTTAGAAGCCAAGCTAATACATTGTAATGTCACTAAACTTAGCATCACTATGCTGACAAAGAACGGCTGTCACTTCCCAGGGGAACCTTAGAGACAGGGGAAGGAATAAAACAACAACCAAAACCCTGAAACCAATAAAAGCCCAGTATACACCATGCAGTTAAGACATCAACCCCAGCTAGGCAAGCAGCAACACATGAGATGAGTAAATACTCACATTGTGCAATTTATAGTAGAGTCCGCAGGCATTACAAACTGGGTCCCCGTTTGCATTACGTCGCCATAAGGTCGTGGTGGTTGTCTGACAGTTGGCACAACAAGTCCCTGCTCTCCTAGCCGCTGACTAACAAAAAGAAATAGAAAATTAAAAATGTATTGGCAGGATGAAAGGTCATGAGAAAGGTCAAGTTGGACTCAGTATTTAGGTTGGGTAGAACTAGTTACTAGGATTTTTACAGAGCATCAGGGCTGAAGGAAAGCTCCCGTCTGTTTGAGTTTTGTGGCCATTAGGTTTTTGTTTAAATTCAAGTATTCTCTGCAAACTGCAGCTTCAAGCCCTGTGGCAGTGTGTGTGCACAGGGGAAGTAATGAGGGAAACAACACATCTCTAACTCTACAAACAAAAGTTTTAGAGGGGGGCAATATCATCCGATTTGTTTAGGTTTTCCCTTTGCAGGATTCTAGAATGCTCCTGAAAATATACTTGCCTTTTTTTTTAAAAAATGACCAATTTAGTTTGTGCCAATGTTGCAACTGGGTTTGAAAATAAGGAATGATCTTAAAAAATGTGATTTTTACCCCTACTCTGCCCCTTTAAAGATGGACACAAAAGAAAAGCCACTGCATTACTTAACTGGTTAACTGGGTGCATTACTTAACTGAGTATTTATCAGAGCCATCACTGAAAATTCAGTTTCCATTTACAAGTGAAAGGGAGAAAACAAAACCGGCTCCAACTTTCTTTTAAATATTTAGCAAACCAAATTTCATGCCTTGAAGCAATGATTCCACTGACCCTGTCTGCCGCCTGTCCCAACTCAGTTCCTTGGCTGACAAGCCCTCAAACAACTGTCTTAAAAGAAAAAAAAAATTAAAAAAAAAACACCAAAAAATTCACCACCCTTTCCTAAAACTATTGTTCTGCCAAAACCAAGGTGGGGGAAAAGAAAAATGCCCAAACATTCACCCACCTCCCAAAACAAGAACAGGAAAAGTAGAACAGCAGGCAGCCAGTAATTCCTGGATGGGCCCTTGTCTAGCAGACCCCACAATAATACGTTCTTTGTGCAAGCATGGTGTCATATAAAGTGTTACGGATGGACTAATTGCACCCCATATTTCGGGAAGTTATTTTGTATTAGAAAACTTCAGCCCTGCCTCTGGAAGTGGTCAAAATATAGCCCATTTTGTGCAATTGGATTATTGCTGAGGACTCATTATTTTCTTCTCTTAAATTAGCAGTTTACTTTCTAATGTATATCTATTGTGGTAACTTCCCCGGGGCCTTGCTCCCTGGATATTTTTGCAATTAGCCACTGAGAGCCATAAGGTGAAGCAGCAGTAGCTCACATTAATGTGCTCGGCATCTCCGCGCGCAGAGCACAAAGTCCCGGAGCGGTGGGTTTCTCAGACCAGAACTTTGTGCGCTTCCCTGCCTGCCGGCTCCGCTGGGGAGCTGGCACCGCTCAGGCACAGACAGACCCAGCTCTCACAAGAGGAGCACCAGGTTCTGTTCTCACTTGTTCCTGATTTATGCCATGGCCCTCTGCAACTTTCCCAAAGCTGAGAGACGGCTCAGCAGTCTAAGGCAAGAATCAGGCCCTCGGAGACTCATATATTTCAGCCCCTTACTCGCCTGTAAGAACAAGCCAAAGGCAGAAAGAGGGGGTACCCCCTACTGCAAGTACACTCATGCAACCCAAACACAATTAATGCCAGACATCCAAACACTAGTGTTATTAATATGATCACTTTGCTATTGCATGTCATAATGAACAAATTCCCAAAGATGGCCATCTCCTCTCCCCCGCAAACAAGCAAACTACAGTGGAAAAAGGGGCAATAAACAAAGCTGTAAATCAATTAAAACAAAACATTAAAACAACTACACTAAAAGAAAACCGCTCTAGTGCTCCCCAAACCCCGTGCCAAGAGCTGTGAGCTAAGTGTAACACTCTCCCAGCACACTGGAAGGTGGAGACCCATGTTTGCATATTTGAGATGGCTTACTGATACTCAACTATGCTGCTTAACTCTATGGCCTGTCCCATTCAGGCTGGAAAGCACTTGAGCCTGAGAGACGATAATGTTACACTGTTGTCTTAACATTTTTCTATATGTCAGTCACTTTAGAAGGCAAGTCATTAAGAGGCTTGCATAGTTGAAATTCTGGCTCATGACAGAAATCTTCTGTATCCCATCCCAGTGTTAAGAGCAGTAATGCCAATTTTCTGCTCTCCAAACCTCATTGAAACGTGCCCATGAATAGCTAAGAGACTTAGGCACCATAAATCACAAAGCTCCAAAAAATATATTTATTATTCTTAGCATTTTACGCATTATTTGTGGAGTAGAGTGTATTAGAAATTTCAAAACAGCAAGCATGACTGGCAAGGCTTGCCTATAGAAACTCTCTAAAGCTTTTAGAGTCAGGAAACAGATACACAAAGTTTCCTTATCTTTAACGTACAGATATCCGGATAGGAAACTACTACCAGGAGCTTAGAAAGGACTTTTTTTTTTAAATCACTCAAATGAAAATACAAAGTATAGGTGACTCCATGGAAAAATAATAGGAATTTTTTTTTAAACAGTAGGGGATTGTCTGGGGAGGGAACCAATATTAATATTGCCAGAGAATATAAGAGTGAAAATTACTTCATGGCTTTTATACAAATAATTATTAGGTAGGGAGCAGTAGCTTTGACTCATCTGATTTGTTTTGCTTTTTGGAGCTGGAACTTTTTTTTGTACACGGTGGAGGACATTCACGTTCATAACCCTTTCGCTCCCAGTACGCCCCCAAAAACATCCCAAGAGGCCAAATAAACGAGGAATTAAATTAAAAGCTGTCATCCGAGGATAAACGGGGAGACGGATACACGATATCCCGCATGTATTGTGAGCGGCAGGGAGGCTTGGGACAGAGGCGCGCTCGGCGGGCTGCAGCGGCGCGGTTGGTCTGTGCCGGGGCTGCCGGGGCTGCGGGTTGAGGGGGGGAGATCTGCCCCGAGGCGCAGCAGTGACCTCGACGTGACTGACCCCCGTGTACAGTACAGCTCAGCTCCGCGCAGGGGCTGAGCAGAGATGAGACACGTTTGGCTTGTGCCTGCGTGTGGTCCCTTTGCCTAATTTATCCCCAAACCCAGAAGAAAGAGAGACACCTACCAGCCTTCGCTTAGGTTTAATGAGAGGTCGGTTTTGACCATTCATTTTGTGGTAGAGCCCGCAGGCGTTACACAGGTAATGCCCGGTGCCGTCTCTTCTCCAGAGAGGGGTAGCAGTTGCTCCACAGTTCACACACTCTCTGCCTTCTAAATGGAAACACGAAGAAACCGGATTTCTTTCTTTAAAAACAAATTCACAAAAGCTTTTTGCATTGTCCTTTAGGCATTTTCCAGAAGTCAAAACAGTGTGTTAATTCAAGCACAATCAGACAGCAGTGACATCTACAGCACATGCAGCAAGGAGCTCAGTGTTTCGAGAACGGCCAGACTCCAGCAAGTATTTTATGTCTGCTCAAAAACAGGCAGATCTCTCTGCAAGGTGAGAAAGAGTGACACTCTCATTGTGTCAGATGGAAGTTATCATTTCAGTAATGAGAACTCCCTTAATCTGCACTGGGCACCGCTCCCCTCCCATATCTATTGCACTCCAATGGTTAGATCCCATGTTCTCCTGCTACAAATACACATGTACACAAACACACCTGCAAACACACAACATGCTAGAGAGTCAAAGGAAGAGTTTTTCTAGGATTAAATCTAAGCAAAAAGACCTCCCGTCCTGTGCTTTCTCTTTTGTTGCAAATGCTACAAGATGAGAAAGCAAAGCCGAGCAGACTGGGAATGGATACAGAATGCCAAAGTCTGTTATGATTTCTGTTCTTAAGGCAGAAAAAAGTTAATTCTGATCTTTGAGAAAGTTCAGTTTCAGCGAACACTCTGGGAAATACTGTAAAACAACAGGCTTTCAGTTCTTTCCTGCTTCGGTGATTTTTCAGCAATACAGTTTGGATTTGGTAGGGAGCAGTTTACCTTATTATTGCTTCATTATTAGTTTTAGCAGCACAACGTGGGAAACGCAGCATTGTAGAATGGCTGTATTAAAACCCAGCGTGTAACTCCTAGATATCCATTTCTGCCCAGAAAAGCTCTCTGCTAAAAGTTCATTTGCCTCTGATGGTTTGAGGGCAGGTCTGCTTAATATAGAAATCTCTCAATATAGTTTATGCAAATCCTACAGTATTTAACTAGAGAGGAAATTCTTTTTGCTAATAACTGAAGCAGGCCATGTTGAGTTCAGCAGGGCTTGCGTCTCCTTTAATCTAGGGAGTGGGTGGCTTTTAAACAACACAGTCTAGAGTGAAAAATGAGGGGAGCTCTGCGGCGCTGCATTTGTAGCTTTTGTCCCTCCTAGGGCAGGAAGCTGCAGGAGTCGTTGTGTCGTGAGTCTTAGTTTTCCTACAAAAACACTGAGTGGTCACGAACTTTCCCCAGTTCCTTGCACAGGGGGGCTCCCTTACAGAAAAAAAAATAAAAATACCAACACGTAAAACAAAACAAGAAAAGCTCCTTACTTCCCCCATCTAATAAAATCATCGGCAACTACAGGACAAAAATAAAAATGCTACTCGAGATCCCTTTTATTATCTTCAGAGACCGAGGTCTTGAATTGGTTTCCAAACTCGGGAGGCTCATGCTGCTGATTGCCTTTACTTTCTACTCTCTGCGCTACTGAAAAATACATATAGATAGCAGCAATTGCATTTAAATGGTGGAAGAGAGGGTGCATTTTTCCCCTCAGAGGATCGGTTTGAAAGCAGAGCTGATGAGCTTGTGAAATAGCTTATATTTTTGTTGCAAAACTCCTAAGAGTTCACATCTAAATTATTGTCTACTTTAAAAACAAATACATGTAGCGTATTCATAAGCATATATGTGCAATGGTATATAAGAATACACACACAAAAGTATAGATAGCCATTTATTTTTAAAGGGCTATCTAAATTCAGTCCCAATGTACAGTAGTTTCATCTCCTTCCATTGCTGAGGATGTTAAACCAGGAAGGCAAGAAGGTTAGTGGAATTACACAAACTGTCGCAATTCGTCTGCCTAGTTCTACAACTAGTGCGATTTCAGAGTGGGATCAAAACTTCATCCATCACCTAATTTGCTGATTCAGGACTGCACTTTTAGGAAGAAATACAAAGAGGGGTTGTGAACACGGGAAAGGTCTGCAGTCAGTTGTTTGGAAGCAGGGATGTGTCTGGTTCAGAGGAGGGGAAAAAAAAAAGGGGGGGGGGATAGTATTTTCCAGTTAAAGTTAGGCTGGAGTACGTTAGCGATGACTGGACACCTTAGTCTTTTGCACTGGTATGTAAACTATATTTGAACTTTTGCTCCTGTGAAATGTGAAGGAAATAAGGCCCTCTGCGAGCTGAAGCGGACCGGCCGGGTAAGTTTCGCTTTCATCCTCTGCCGGGGCCTGGGTTAGTACTAATGAAGAGATGTGGAAATGACCGGAGGAGAAATACCTATCGCTGGAAGGTCCCCACGTGTAATCCGTGGGGGTTTGCCTGCCTGGGGGGAGCAGGGTCGGGCCCCTGAGCCCCTTGGGTGGCTGAGGCCAGCTTTTCTCCGAGGGAAACGTTTTTTCCTCCTATAAATCCCTCTTCGTATAACTCGACCTGCCGGCTCAAGCCACACCAGTCCCCGTGTCTCTCGGCCTCATCTGAGTGCCCTGGGGCCGGTGGCTCAGCAGCCGCTGCGGATGCGCTGGCACCCGTGGGAGCCCGGTACGAGCTCCGTCTCCCTGCTGAAACACCAAGCAGCCACCTGACGCCCTGTCCCGACGGGAGCCGACACAAGCACCCAGCCTCGCAGCAGCCTGCACCCTCGCCCCCAACAGCCAGCGAAGCCCACCCCGGCAGCACGGCCCTCCCACCCCGGGGGTGCAGCCGGTGCGTGGCGGGGCCGGGGGGTGCAGCACTTACCCGAGCAGGATCTGGCCTTGCTTCGCGGCTTGGGGGTGAAGCTGGACGCGGGGCCCCCCAGGAAGCTGCCTGGGTGGAAGAGGCTGCTGCTGTAGTCGTGGGCAGCCGGCACGTAGGAGGGGTAGGTGGGGATGGGGTGGTGGGTGGAGGGCTGGGCCCCCATGCTGGTGAGGCTGCTTCTCAGCGGGCTGGCGCTTTCCATCTTCATCCCTTCCGACAGCGACACTTGGTACTTGATGCTGTCTTTGTCCTCTTGCCGGGCCCCGGCGGAGGACGAAGGGGAGGCGGCGCTGGTGGAGTTGGGGTCCGGGGACACTTCCTTGGGAGGGGTCGGGGGGAAGCCGAAGAGGTGGGAGCCGGAGTGCGAGGCCGGGGTGAGCGAAGATACGGAGGCGGTGCTGGATGTGCTGCTGCCGGGGTACACCGAAATGGCCCCGGGTGCTCCAGCCGCCGAGGGGTGCAGGGGTGTCTTGGTGAAGGGGTTGACGGTCCAGGGGTTGTGGTGATGGGCAGACAGTGCCGCCTTGCTACTGTCCAGCCAAGGGATCCCGGGGCTGTGGATAAGATGAGGCCGGCACATCTGACTCCCGGTCAGGCGGGCTGTAGAAACACAAGAGCGTTTGGGATCAGCGTGGGGGCAGCTCAGCGCGGGGGAGCCCCCCAGACCCCGGCCCGGGCAGCCCCTCAGCCTGTGGGCAGCCGGCAGGGAGCCGGCCACGGGGAATCTCATAACCCGCAGAAGAGCCGCCAGCCTGGCGCGACGGCCCCTTCACCCCGTCCCCTCCGAGGGAGATGCCCGCCAGCCCAGCGAGAAAGAGCGATGGGCAGCAGGAAGGGGACCCAGGCACCCGGGGCAGGACCCAGGCACCCCCTCCTTTCCTCCCACCCCACCCCTGGGAGCAAGCAGCAAACCCCTTTCTGCTCTGTCTTCTGAGCTGCTGCAACGCGCTCTCTTCGGCTCCTAAAACCACCCCAAATAAAATCCGTCGCCGATTTGAACCGGTTTGCGTTTTGCATCCGGGAAGTAGCCGTGTCTTGAGAAGTTTTAGCCCGTGCGCACACTATTTCCCCTTCCTCTCTCACCTCCCCCCCTTTCTTTCCCTACCCTCCGCCAGTCCTGGGTTATCCCGAGGGTTAAAACCCACCCGTACCCCCCCTTTCTATCCCGTCTCCTTAGATCTCCTTTCTCCCCGGCGCCGACACACCGAGGCGGCCCCGAGCGAAACTCCCGGGCTGCGCGTCGGACACCGGCCGGGCCGCACGGCGGGGCCGGGGCAGCGCAGGCGGCGGGCGGGGCCGGGCCGGGCCGGGCCGGGGGGCCAAGGAGGGCAGCGGGTGCTCATTTACCGTGTGCCTGGCTGTAGGAGACCCTGGCCCGGGCATGGGCGGAATTGGCATAGTAGGGGTTGCCCTGGGAATCCAGGTGATTGAAGAAGACGTCGACTTCATCCGGAGGTAGGAGCTGCGCTGGTTCCATGTAGTTGTGAGCCAGTCCGGGATGGTGGCTCTCGGGGTGCTGCCCGTTGAGCACGGCGTGGTGGGCCATCCAGCGAGGCTGGTCCGTGGCCACCTCCATGGCCTCGGGCCTCCCCTCCCACCCACCCCCGGATCAAGAGCAGCGGCGCTCAGCGGGGGGTGGGGTGGTGCTGCCCGGGGGGTGGCTCTTGGCGCTGCCGGTGGGTTTTAGGAGATGGGGTGGCTTTTCTTAAAAAGAAAACCGTCGAATTAGTAGATTGCGCCCTCGGAAGGGTGGGGGAGGACCCCCGGAGTCAGCGTGTCCCTCTGTCAACACGCGGGTGGCGGAGGCAGGTCCAGGGAAGCGCCGGGGGAGCACCTGTAGGGAGAGACGGGCGGGTTAGCGGCTCGGCGAGCCCCGGGGTGCGCTCCCGGCGCGCCGGCTCCCGGCCGGCTCGTTTTCCCAGCGATAAATGGATGGGGAGGGGGAAGCAGAGCCCCTCCCCCTTCCAAAAATATCCTCTCCCCCAAAGTCCTCGTCTTGCGCCCTCCCTGCTCATTGCCCCACAAAATAAACAGAGATCCCATTTCAAACTCTTTACCAAAAAAAAAAAAAAAAAAGGCAAAAAGCTTCCTTCTTTTTTCCCCCCGCTCTCGCTACAAACGTCAACAGGAGTTCTTCCAGCTGGCTTCAAAAGCGGGGTAAAAAAGAAAGAACGGCAGATCTAATACAGCGTAGTTCTAGCAAGAACTCCGACTGACACAAAAGGAAAAGGAAGGGGAGAAAGAAGGAGGGGGGGGGGAGAGAAGGAGAAGAGCGAGAAGGGTGTTTAGCGAAAGCAGCGAGTGCGCCCTGGCAGCGGCGCGGCGCCCCCCCCGCGCCCCACACTTACCCGGCGCGGGAGGCTGGGTGCCTCCGCGGGGTGGGTGACGATGGATGCCGACTTGGAGGATGCGAGTGCCGCGAAGAGGGGGAGAAAGGAGGGGGGGGGGAGGAAAAAAAAGCAAAAAAAAAAGGGAGGGGGGGAAAGGCAGAGCGAGCGCGGGAGGAGGAGAGGAGGCTGGATGGAGGGTGCTACTCAGATGGCAAAGCCGCTGCTCTGGCCGGCTCGGTCCCATCCCCGCGCATCCTATATGAGCGCTGGCGCCAGCTGGCCGCGGCGCCGCAGACGGGCCGGGGCGCGCAGGGCCGGCGGCCGGGCCAGCCAATCCCGCCGCCCCACACCGCCCCCAACCGCACCCCCGGCCCCAAACGGAGCCGGCCCGGGGGGGGAGCGCGGCGCAGACCCCCTCCTCCGCCCCCCTTCTCCCGCCCGCAGCATCCTCGCCCGGCAGCGCCGTGGGGGCTTTCCCCGCCTGGGCGCTGCACGCCCCTGCGGGGCGGGGACGGCAAAATAGGGGGGTCCCGCCGGCGTATGCGGGAATGCGGGGGGGGGGGGGGTGAGGGGGCCGGGGCGGGCGGGCGAGCGAGGACGGAGTGCGGGAAGGGCTCTGCGACTGGGGCCGGCTCCGTTGGGTGCTGCCCGGCCGCGGAGCCGTAGCTCCCAGCGTCGCCGGCGGGATGCCTGGGGCTCGGGGGGATGGAAATCGGCACCGGGGAGGTAAATACGCGACAACCCCCTAAATGGGGCACAGCAGCCGAGAGCGGGACAAACCCCAGCGTGGTCGTTCCCATCACGTTAGTTTAAAATAACTGTCTGAATCGGGGGAGAAAAAAAAGAAGGGGGGGTGGGGAAGAAAAGAAAACAAATAAACGCGAGGCTCCGCGCCGGCCCCGGGGACCGGTAGGGCGAGGAGGGCCCGGGCAGCGGGGCTGCTCCCCTCTGCCGCGCCGGGCAGGCTGCGGGGCACGGGGACCCTGCCCGGCCCCCTGGTCTGCGGCGCCCGGGCCGGGGTCTGCTGGCGGCTGCGCCCGGGCAGGCCCGGGGAGCCCAGCCGGGGCAGGAAGGCGCCTGGGGACTCGCCTCAGCCTCCCCGATGGGGCCGCGGCGCCGGAACCCCGTTTTTTCCCCTTCGCCCCCTCTTTAAAAAACAAAAACAATTCGGGTTTAATGTTTGCAGTTACTGCTGTGCTTTGGGCCGGGGAGGAGAGGTGCAGCCCGAATCAACAGGCGTTTTATGCGGAGTTTGCGGCGCTGCTCGGCAGCAGCCCGGGCGCGGGTCGGGCCCTGCCACCCCCAAAGGTGCAGGGAAACCCACCCGCTTCTGGGGCGGAAAATAATAATAATAATAATAATAATAATGAGAAAGTCACTACCGACCCCCCCTGACCGCGGCCGGGCGCTGCTGCAGGTCCCATTTCCCAGGCGCTCCCCTCCCATCACTCAACCGCGGCTTTCGGGGGATGAAGGGAAGCGACCGTCGCGACCCCTTAAACCTCGAGCTGGAGGCAGGGCAGGGAAACCGCTCCTCTCCCGGGGAGTGGGGCAGGGGGCGGCGGAGAGCGGCCTCTCCGCTCGCCGGGCTCCGGCCGCGGCTCGCCCCCGACGGCGCGGCTGGGGCAGGGGCCGCGGGAGCCGGGCGGTGCCGGGCCCCACCGGGGAGATGCCGGCGGGGGGGTGTCCGGCGGCCCTGAGGATGCGGCTGCTGCCCCGGGGGCCGCCCCCCTGGCGGACAGCGCTGGGGGCTGAGAGCCGGAGTCGGCCTCCCCCGGCCCGGCCGCCCCAGTCACTACGACGCCGGGGCTCTGACGTCACCCGTCACTGCCAAATTCGCCAGGAAATGAACTTTTTTTTTTTTTAATAATAACAATAATAATAATAATGATGACGGTAATAATAATAAAACTCCCTTTCCTCGCTGCGGAGCCCGTCTGGCCGCTGCGGAGCCCTAACTATTCCCCCACCACCTCCCTCTAGTCACCCCAAAACTCCCCCCAGGGGGACCCCCAGCGCAGCCCCTCGGGGGGACCCACAGCGCAGCCCGGCGGGGCGAGGAGGCGAGGGCCGGGCTGGGGGCGCCGGCACTGCTCCCCCCGCCTCCCCGCATCCTTTCCTCTGCCGACCTCCTGCACCCAAAGCCCGGGTCGCCCCGCTCGCTCCCCCCGGCCCCTGCCCTCGGGGCTGCGTGGCGGCGCCAGGACCGCGGCGCCCCTCGCCCCCCTCTGCCGCCGGGGGGTCGCAAGCGGCGGGTCGGGCGGCAGCTCCTCCGTCAGCTGCCGGGCGCGGAAGGGGCGGCGGAGCCGGCTTCTCCCGGGACGGGCTGGTTGGCCTGGGCAGGCCGGGGACAGGCGCTGGGCCAGGCTTGGTGGGAGAGGGGCCGGGGCTGAGGAGGACAAGTGCCCCCCGCGCTGCCGAGCTGCCTGCCCTCGGCGGAGCGTGCTTGGGCGCCTTAGGCCGGAGGTGCCAGGGAGGAAAGGGAAACAAAGCAAACAACAAAAAAAAAAAGTTAAAAGGCAGAGAGAAAACCAAGCGAGCTTTCTAAAAATCCGGCTTCTCCCCTCCGAAGAGATTTTCTTTCTACACGCACCACCCCCACCCCCGTCAAAATCACCCAAATATCCCCCCAAAACGGATTTTTTTTTTAATTTTTTTTTTTTAAAAGAAGGATGAGTATTAAATGAGCCCGGGCGTTTGCAGGTAGGTCCCCTCGGCGCCCTGTTCGACCCACAGCCCGGAGGCTGCCGGAGCCGGAGCGCGCCGTGCCCAGGGGGTCCCTCCCGCTGCAGCAGGGCGGCAGGCGGCCGCGATCACCTCGGCTCCCGGACGGCGGCAAGACCCAGCGCCTAGGTACGCCCGTATTAATTAATACAGATGTTTTAATTATTGTCCGCCTGCCATCAGCACGGGGCCGCGATTTTTTTTTGTGTGTGTGGGGGTGAGTGGGGTGGGCTGTTTGTTTTAGGCAGGTGATAAAATCACAGTTAACGAGCTGATAATTCGCTCGTGTTTGTTTTAAAAGACAAATTGTAAAGATTAATCAGGCGGCTTGATTTATGGCGAGGCAGACCCCGGCGCTGCCCGGCCAGGGCTCCCTGAAGCCCCCGTCTCGGGTTACCCGGGGGCCGGCAAGCGAAACAAAACAAAAGGGGCGAGCGGGCAGCGGCGGCGGCTCCGGCCGAGCTGCCTCGGGCCGGGCCCCCTCCCCGGCGCCGCCCGCCTCGGGCCGGGGGGTCCGGCCGCCCCCTTCCCGCCGCCGGGGTGCTGGCACCGCGGACGGCGCCTCTCCGCGCACCCGCCTCTCGCCTTTGGCACCCCATCCCCCACCCCCCCATTAAAATCCTTTGTAAAATAAATGACCCCTGCAGCAGGGATGAACGATTTCTGCTGAGGGAGCGGTTTAATTCCGTGGCTGAGCTGGGAGATTTCCTAGCCAGCCGGCTCGCAGGATTTTACCTTTTTTTTTTTTTAATTATGTTATGTTATTTTATTTTATATTTTATTTTATTCCCGCCATGTCCCATTCCCCGCTGCCTGCGTTTGACGAACCGGCTCCGGTCTCGGCTGCTAAATGCCGCGGCGGCACGGCTGGGGTTTTTAATTGAATTAACGCACCCAGCGGGAACATCAGCAACCCGCGCTGGCTGCTGCCGGCGAGCGGCTTAGCTCCGCTCCGCAGCCCGCTGACACGGCTGGTTAGGCAGCTCTCCCCGCAATCTGCTGCCGAACCCCCGGGGAGAGGGTCCGGCCGGGCCGGGGGCGCGCCCTACTCCTGCACCCCGCTCCTCGCCAGCCCCTTTCCGCCTCCTCTCTCCCTGCCTTTCCCCCTTTTTTTTTTTCCCTTTCAAAAAACCGGCTCCGGTTTATTAACTTTATTTTGTTATTACCGTTGCAATTTTTTTCTTTTTTTTTTTTTTTTAATAAGGGAGCTTTCCCAAATCTGGAAGCACAACTGGTTATTTTGATTTGATTGACAAGTGATGTCATATCGTTAAGGGAGGTGGGAGACGACAACATGTTTTAGCAACAGTTAGTAGCGCCATGTGATGGAGTTGACACCTATGACTGGGCAGAGGCGAAGGCAGAAAACAAATACCCCCGGCCGTGCGCGCCATCTATTTACGCGCCCGGAGTGGGGTGTCTTCCCCCCCCTCCTTTTTTTTTTTTATCCCCTGATCCTGGGTGCTTGGACCTGGGAAAAAGTGTACCTGAGGAATCGGGGCTGGGCTGCTGGGGACCCCCAGTCCCCGGGGCACTTTCCTCCGAGATCCCCCTTCCCCGGGTGCGCCCAGCATCCCCCTCCTCCCGGGCCCATGCTCCCTCCCGCCTCTCGGTGAACGGAGACCCCGGGGGTCGAGACCTCCCGGGGCGCCCGTGCAGCATCTCCCCCCAGGCCCCCCTCCGCGCTCTGCCTCGAAGTGTGCAACCCGTGGCGGCCGCAAGCAGGGAGGGCAGGAAAAACTGCGGGAAAAGAAAAAGAGGGAGAGGAGCGCTCAGCCCCGCGCCGGGCCGCGGTACTCACGGCCGCCGGGTGATGTGCGAGCCCCGGGGCGGGCCGGGGAAGGGGGCTGCCCGCCGGCGAGGAGGGGGCTGGGAGGGCCGCCGGCGGGCTGTGGGCGTACCGCTCCCACCTCCCCGCCCCGCCGGGGCCGCGGCAGGTAACGAGCAGCCCCTGGTGCAGCGGCTCCCGTCCGCCCGCCGCCCGCAGGTAGGAGCCCCGCGCCCCCCCGGGCGGCCAGCCCCGGCCGCGGCGAGCAGCCCCCCCGCCCCCCAGCCTCGGGTTTATTTCCTTGGATGTGATTTTTTGGGGGAAGTGAAGTTCTTGCTTTCTGCCTCCTTTTCGGTGTTTTCCTCCCTTTGGTCTTGTCTCCGCTTTGCTTTTCTTCTCCCCCGACCCCCCCCCGTTCCGCGTTACTAGCACATATTAATGGCTGCTAATAGGGTTATAAAATGACTCGGTTACCTCTTAACCACAGCACCCTATTTAAGCTGCATTAAAAAAAAAAAAAAAAAAAAAAAAAAAAGAGCGAGAGAGCAAGAAAGAAAAGAGAGACAGCTCCTCGGGGAATAAATCACGGAATACTTAATTTTTGGGGTTTGTTTTGTTTTTTAAAAAAATACTATAGGAGCCTCCTTGCTATTCTCCGACCTCGCAGATGATTTCTGCGGGGTCTGCCCTCCACCGTGGGAACCCTCCATCCCAGCCTCCCTCCCTCCTTGCCCGCTCCCGCACACGCCTTCACCTGTGCTTTGTCCTCAGTTTGCCCGGTGACCGCCACCCCCCGCACACCCCGGCTCGCTCGGCTCCAACTAAAAGGGAGGAAAAGCCTCAAGTCGATGCCAGGCTGCCCACAAAAACGTCTTTTGTGCAAGTTCCCAAAGAAAAACGCGTGCGGGGTGCGAGGGGGGGAGTTGCACACGCACAGCTTTGTCCAGAAAAAGGTATAAGCATTATTTTCAGGCGCTGCCAGAACAGATTTCGTTCGCAGGAGCTCGCTTTAATATTTTTTTTTTCCTCGCAAGGTTATTTCGGGCGCAGCTGTTGCAGGAGGGAGGAAAGAGGCCGATCCCGCAGGTTTGGTTTGTTTCTCCGCAGGCAAAACTTGGCTGGGGAGGGCTCGAGCCCGGACCGGGGAGCGGGGCTCGTCTCACACCCGGCACCGGCACCGCCCCCGGCTGCCCCCACCGCCCCCGGCCCAGTCGCCACTGCCCTTCCCCTGCGCGCCGCGGGGCTGCAACCAGGCCGGGGTTTAGACTTCCGAGAAAAAAAAAAAATACGTTTAATAAAGATGCTCCGTGCTCTGGGGGAGAACAATCCCCGCGACTGAAACCTGCACCCCCTTAGTGAAATCGCTTTTCTTATTGAAATCGCCTCAAATCCAGGCAGGATCCGCTCCTGGTTGCTTTTATTATATTTTTTTTTCTTGCCTTCCAGCCACAGCACCCCAAAGCAAAAGGAGGATAAAGAGAGGAACTTTGCACATACAACAACAACAAAACAAAACAAAACAAAAAAATGAAAGGAAAGAGAGAGGGTGTGAAAGAGCCCGCGGAGAGGAGCGGCCCGTTCCCGATGTGGCTGGGTAATTTTAAATCATGCAAAGCCCCGTAAAGCTGCCGCACGGGACTGGGACCGGGAGGACTCCCCAGCAGGCAGGTGCAGGGGAGCGGGGCCGGGCCCTGCCGGCTTTCCGGAGCAGAATAAACCCTCGCATCTTTCTTTTCTTTTTTTTTTTTTTTTTTTTTTTTTTAATGCCCAAATCTGCCAACAATGGGAGCGAGGAAGATAGGATGTGGCTGCGGGGAGGGGGCGCGGGGCTCTGCACACCCTGTCTCCGGGAAGTGTCTGCCTGGCCGCCCTGGGTGAAATGCAACTTTCCAAGATGGAGATTTAAATAATTACCCCGGTGACAAGGGGGAGGGGGGAACAAAACCAAACACCAAAACCAACAAACAGACAAACCTCAAACCCAAACGCGGCCCGGCAGCCCCGCTCCCCGCAGGGTGCCGGTGCGGGGAGCGCAGCGGGTGCGCCCCAGCCGCCGGGCAGAGCCGGCCGAGCCCCGCGCTGCACCGGGCTCAGCCCGGCCCCGGCCCCGGCCGGGCGGCAGGAGGCGGCCCGGGGATGTCCGGCCATGCCGGGGGCATTTTTTCGTTCTTTACAAAACCCTGCCTGGTTTGTCCCCAGGGGAAACTGCCCCGAGCGATGCGCTCCGGCGGCGGAACCCGCATCCCGCTGCGCTGCGGCGGCGGAGCCGCGGTGCCGGTACGGCAGCCCCCGAGCCGCGCAGCCGCATCTCCTTACCTTGCCTTTCGCCCGTCCTCGTTTTTCTTTCAGTTTTCTGCCCGTTGCCTGGAAAAGGCCGGTTCTCCTCCTCCGCGGGGCCGCTCCGCGGGCTGGAGAGGGGGCGCCGGCCGTGGGGAGCCTCCCCCGCCTGCCTGCGCCAGGAGCGGCGGCTCTGCCGCGGGCGGTGGGTGCGCGCAGCCCGGCGGAGGGGCTGCCCGAGGTGCGCGCCGCTTAAAACTGGCAGCAGTTTTCGAGCTGAGCCTTTTTTTTTTTCCTCTCTCTCTCTTCCCTCCTTCCCCCTTCCCTTCCTCCCTCCCTCCCTCCCTCCCTCTCTTTTCCTCTCTCCCTTCTTTCCCTCCCCTTCTCTCTCTCACTCTCCTGCATTCAAGGATGGCACAGCGAGCCACTGTGTATTTATGTACATAATAAGACAGCTCGTCCCCTCCACTTCATTTGCATCATTACAATATCTGTACAAGCACATCACATTGTCTGTTGCTTGCACCTTTTGTTACGGTTGCTGTCACAGTCTACGCGACTTGACTTTCATATTTTAAATGAATTGATATTATACCAACAGCACACACATCCCAGGCGCTGGGAAGCGGGGCTCTGGCGCACCGGGCGCCGCAGCCCCAGCCCCAGCCTCTCCCGAGCCGCTCACTTCTTCCACCGGATCCCGCGGAAGGTGGGGTGGGGGGAGCCGCTTAGTAGGATCATTTATTCGTATAAATTATTCCTGTTCGTATTAGTTTTGTTTCCACTCCCCAGTGAAGCAGATGTTTTGGGGGTTTGGATTTTGGAGATTTTTTTTTTTCGTTTTTTCACTGGCCAGCCTGGCTTCTGTATAACGTCGTGCTGCTTCTCCCCCCTTTTCCTTCCCAAACTCAGCCTTTCGGGCTATGCACCTGCACGTAAGAGAGGCAGCAGAGAAGCTGGAAGAGGCGCAAGCAGATATTTTGTGACGCGTCGTTGTTATAGCTAGGAAAGAAACGGTAGATACATATTTCGTAGACCACTAGGAAATTCAGCAGAACGAATGTTTTTGGAAACCTTTGCGCTCCCCAGCCCCGTCTTGGCAGTCCTCACCTGCTGGGTATTTTGCTCCCGGTGCGTGTGTGAGCGAGACTGGGGGAGATGCCCGCGCCAAGCGTCCGGTGCCGGGATGGGGTGGCGGGCGCCGGGGCCGGCCGCGGGGAGCCGCGCCGCGGGGGGCCGTAGGGGCCGCGCCGAGGCGCCGCGGGGCGCGGCGCGATTCTCCCGAGGGGGCAGACGAGACCCCCGCCCGGGGCTGCGGGAGAACCATAGTAATGGAGAGAGACAAAGGCCGGACCGTCCGGCGGGGGCCCTGCGGGAGCGGGGGAACGAAATACGGTTCAGGAAGGGAAGGAGAAAAGTTTCGCGGGAGAAGAATTATCATCATAATGGAGGTAAAAATGTGAGCAGGGGAAAGGAGGGGGGGAGGGAATCCTATTCTGCTGGCATTTTCTGTCTTTGTGATATGGTTCGGGGGAAAAAAGGTCCTTGATATGCGGCAGATAATTCTTATCAGCACCACGCAGCCCATTTCCAAAGTAAGTGTTTTAATTACTCCTCCTGTATTACCCTTCATCCTCTGAGAGGAGATACATCACCAGATTTATGCAGGGGAAAAAATACAAAAGAATGCGGTATTAAAATATATACATATATATATATCCCACTCTTTTTTTCCCTTGTGCCCAGGAAGAGGAGACGCTGTCGCCAGCCGCGCCCTGGGATCGCCCCTGCACGGAACGACTCTCCAACGAGGGACCATCGCTCAGGCGGAAAAACCGACGGGCCGAGCGGGGTTCGGAGCCTGCGGGTGTCACCCCGAGCGGGGGCACAGGGGAGGCCCGGCCCGGGGGTGCGGCCGGCGGGGGCGCGGGGCTGCCCGCCCGAGCTCGCCGCGCTGCTGCCTGCCCATCGGCCGGGCTGTCCCGGGGCCAGGGTCACCCCTCCAAGTGCCACCAGAGGCATTTGAGGGCGGGGGGCTGCGATTTTCCCCTCACGCCCGCTGGAAGAGAAGAATGTTTTCCTCTGCTGTTTAGCTTTCCTGCTAGATATCATCTCAAAGTCTGGGAGGAAGGGGGGACCGTGCTCTGCTCTCTTCCACGGTAACAACCATATTCTGCATATTGAAAAATATGATAGACAGTGAGGAAGGAGCTTTTTTTTTTCCCCCTTAAAAAAAAAAAACACCAACCTTTTCAATATTGATTCAACAAAAAAGAGAGGGAGAGAATTTAAAAAGAGAAGAAGCAGCACCAGCAGCAAGGAGAATATAGGCTCAGCAGCTCTCCAGGTTCGCTTCCTTATTATTACTATCCAGGGGTAATTTTTCATCTCTGCTAGCTAATCTTTGTTCCTTGTGAAGATAATGAATAGCCCAATCCTTATCTCCTGGGCTCCTGGAGGCTGCTGGAGAATGGGGTTGAACAGGGTTGAAAATTGGTTCCAAAGTGCTGCTGAATAAATGGTGTTCCTTATCTCTCGCTTCCAGATTATCGGAACCCTTTCAAAACTCACACAACAAATACAGCCACCGCATCTAATGCATCATTTACCAGAGCAGATCTCCGCGTTTGATCGGCAGATAGGCAAAATCTATGTATTACTTGCTTTACTTAGTATGCATGGACGCTGGGCTGCTGTGCATGCGGGGTGCCCCCGGCCGGGCCTGGGACACCCCCGAGACTCTGAGCACACGCAGGTCTTTGCAGTGGACTCTGTGGAGTGACGAGAGTGTCCCCTGCCTGTCCCTGACCCAGAGGAGCAGGGTGGGACAGCAACTCACCTTGCAAGGTTGCTGCATGCTTGGAAATTTGGGGTTGCTCTGCTGGGGAGCTGGTGCATTTGCAGGGAGAGGGGAATAGGTGCGAGCATCATCCTGGGCACCCCAGGCACCCCCTTGCACTTACATTCACTCCTGCACCCACAGGCGCATTAGCCTGCGCTCATGAGTTGTTGCTGCTCCAGAGGTGCTGAGCTCTGGCTGCATGGCAGCATCCCTGCCCCACCCCCATTCCCCACCCCCCCGAAAACTGTTTTTAGGCTTAGCTGTGCCCTAGTCCTGCCCCAGCCTTCAGCAGTCTCAGGGTCCATCTTGAACAGTCTGGTAAAACCTCCTAGTGCTGCCCCAGGCTTGTCCCCCCAAATCCTGGCAGCCCAGCCATGGAGCCCAGATGTCCCTTGGGTCCTCCAGGGGCTGAGGCCAGCCCCCAGCCCTTCCCATCGGGTGCTGGGTGGTCCCCTCCACATCCCACTGACGGGCAGAACAGGGCACCTGGGGCAGCTTAAATCTGGGGAGCAACTAGTGACCCTGGGGGAGAAAAATAAAGAAATAAACCCCACAGAAAAGGAGTCCTTCTTTGCTTCTGGAGTTTGTGTGAAGCCTGTCCCTTCCAGCTCAGGGCAATATCAGGTTTTCCTTTTTCATTTTCTTTCTTTCCTTTCCTTTTCTTTTTCTTTTTCCTTTCCTTTTTCTTTTTCTTTTTTCTTTTTCTTTTTCTTTTTTTCTTTTTCTTTCTTTCCTTCTTTCCTTCTTTCCTTCTTTTCCCACTAGGTTTTCTGGTTTCTTATTCTCTTTTTTTTTTTTCCCCAGAAAAATACATCTGCGTAACGCAAATGCTTCCCAGCCCGGCTGTGCAGCCACCAGCTCCAGAGCAGGAGATCCCCCAACCCAGAGCTGGGGACAGATGTCCCTTTCCCCAGCAGTGCCTGAGCTTGTCCCCAGGTCCCAAACAAGATGGTATTTTATTTTGCTCCACCACAGTATACCCCTACATCCCCAGGACTGCCCTGGACCCCCAGCCCAGGGACAGCAATGAGATTCTGGATTGGTGACAGGACATCCACAGTGTCCCAGTCCCCTCTGCCTGTCCAGCAAAGCTCATCCCTCCCCTGCCTGGAAAGGGAGAGAAACTTCCATGGGAAGTTGCAGGCAAGCAGCAGCCCCAGCCAGCCCCTGCCCGTCTCAAGAGTTTTGCAAATGTTCAACTTGTACTAATTTTTTTATGGCTGTATTCATAGTTGTTCCCTGTAAAAAATGGACCTGTGTTAGTTTATTAATAACCTAAACATTACGTATTAAAGACCTATGAGTGACACAAGATGACAAAAAGCTGTATTTTTCCAATATACACAAGCACACATTTAATAACCTTCTATTGCATCTCAGCTAGGCCTTCTCTCTGATGGTTCCCATGGCAACTGAGATAAAAAAGCAGCCATTTTCCATATCTCTATGAAAGTCTATTATATTGCAGGATTAGTTCATCTTCTGCTAAGGTCAAACACAAAGTCATACAACCTGAAATATTTAGAATCCATGTACATTCATTTTTTTATATGCCCTTTCATTTTCCACAAAAGACTGGGCTCCTCTGAGGTTTTATTCCCCAGAAAATGCTAAGCAAAGCAATAAAAAAATCATGATTAGCAGCTGATGAAAAGTTCAATTGTTTTTTTTTTTCCTCCCCCCCAGGTTTCTTTTTCCCCTTTAAAAAAAAAAAAAAAAAAAAGAAGAAGAAGAAAACCACCACACTATTGTTGGGCAGATAGTGCGTTCCCCATTTATCTCTATCAGCAGCCGTGATTGCAGCCGATACCGGCCGCCTAATTGGGCTGGGAGCAATTTGCAGGCGGACGGCGTCACCTTCTGGCTAAGGCGGGTGAGACAGCGGCGGTGCAGGGTCAGGCCCGGGGAGGGGTGCGGAGCCCCCCCCCTCCGTTTTAGCATCCCCCAGCCTGCGCACCGGGCTGGCACTGCGGGATGTGACCCGGGCGCCCCCCAGGGCAGGGACCCCAGGGGCGCGCAGCTCCGGGGCAGCAGCGCTCAGCTCTGCGCCGCTTCGGGAGAATTAATATCATCTCGCTCTACACGCTTGCAAACGTTTCAGGAGTCCGTATCTGCTTATTCCTGCCATGATTAAACATTTTTATTTATTAGTGTGTCATGAGGAGGTGCTCAAAGTCTTTCACCTGAAAATTGCAGCTATTGCATGCTTGCAAAAAAAAAATATGCATTGAACACATCCGAGTCGCTCCTGCCAGCCCCCATCTCCAGCACAGCGTGGAGAGGGAAAGCAAAGTCACTTTTCTTTTTTTTTTTATGAAGGAGTTGGCAACGTATTTCAGCTGGGTTTTGGTGACACCTCGAAATGCAATAAAATAAAACCTGGGCAGCCTTCGGACAGTTTGAATGGTGATAATGTATTGTCGCCTATGACATGAAGAACTATGGCTCACTCTTTTTCCAAGGTCACTCCTGAAAACCTGGAAAATCAGGGCAGAGAATCTGTGCATGTGGCTGGCCACACTTGTGGCTTTGTTCATGGGTACCTGCTGCAATGTGACATTTACTCCAGCCTTTTTTTATGTGGAAAAATAGAGGCTTTGGAAATACAGGGGAGAAGTTCATCAGTGGCAGGAGGATTGAAGAATTATTTTTGTCCTTCTTTTCCCTGTCCCTCCATCCCCTGGGGGCTCCACAGGGACATCCCAGTGGCTCTGGCCACGCTGTTGGAGCAGACTGGGGTGGGCCGGGCATAGGGTTAGCAGGGATGGTGTACACCAGGCTACCCCTGGAGAAGACCTGCACCTGCTGCAGAGAGGTGGAGTGGGAGTAGGGAATAAAAGCCAGCGCAGGCAAAGCCAAATCCCAGTCCTTGCCCCCCGTCTCCCACTACCTCATCTTCCCCCAGCTTGGGTGAGGTGGGTGACACAGGGCACACACCTGCACGGTGTTGCCAGAGGTCAGCATGTACCCAAAGGTGTTTTTAATAAGCTGTTTGCAGGTAGGTGTTGTACAGTAGTGCCGTGCCCCCCTCCCAAAAACGGGCAGCAGCCTCTGGTCTCGGGAGCACTCCTGGGAGGGGGATGCCAGGGTGGCTTCCCCACCTGGGGGCACCCACTCACCTGGGGCACCTGTGCACCCATAAAAGCCCCCACCTGCACCCTGCACCTCCTTTTGGTCTCTGCCTCCTTTTCCTTCTTTTGGTGAAAGGCAGATAGCTGCATTTTTAGGGCTAATGCAAAGCTATTTCAAAACCTTGGATCCTGGGTTCTGGAGGTTTGTTGTTGGTTTTCTTTTTTTTTTTAAAGGTGGCTTTATATGTATTCTGGGATTTGGAGGTTTGCTGTTGGTGTTTGGTTTTTTGTTTGTGGTTGTTTTTTTTTTTTTTTTTAAAGGTGGCTATGTATTGCTAGTCTTGGGATTTGTACTAAGGAGAAGAAGGCTGAAAGTGTGCCCTGAGCTGAAAGCTTGAAGGAGGAGTTCAGAGCATCACCAAACCATGTAGGTGGGTTTCTTTTTTAAGTCTTATGGTATCTTTCCTTCCCTACTTCATCCTTGCTATACCAGGCAGCAGCTGACATGGTGTTTGCATGTCTGAGGTCTGCAGCTCTGAGGAAGCCTCGAGAAATCTAGGAGTAGCTATGCCCTCCAACCAAAATAGGGTGCTCCCCTGCCTAGGGTGCTAGCACCGTCTTGTTGGGGTGGTGGCATTGGTCTTCTCTCCTTCATAGCTCTGGCGTTCTTTGAAATCTGCTGCTGGGTGTAGGTAGAGGCTGAGCTGTGGTGGTGCTGATAGTGTGGGTGCTATGGGAAGCTGTGATGGAGCTCGTTGAGAGGATCCCGGTCCTCCAGCAAGTGGGGATGTTTGTGTGCCAGTGCCCACTGGGGCTGCCGGGAACTCCAAGGAGCCATGCTGGGTGTATTGAGTACTGTTCAAACCCAGCACGGAGCAAGAAACCACGTCCCCCTTGGGCTGCAAATACTGAGATTGTTTTGTTTCCACTGGCTGGTTACTGCTAGGGGAAGCCTGGAGTCATGTGGGGCTGCTGTCATGTGGCTTTTTGCAGGAGCAGGGTGGCTGCTTGTGCCTGGGAGGAAGGGGCTCCTTCCAACCCTGGGGGCTCGGGGCCGGTGGTGCCACTGAGGGGATGCTCTCTGCTCCCTCTCCCCAGAGAGCCCGGCGCCGTGTGGTTTGGGATTCAGGGCAGTGGCGAAATGCCCCAGTTTGGCCCCCAGTTGTTTTTCTGTGTCTCAGTGACATCTGGTGTGTTGCTGCGAGTTCCCAGAAAGAGGCCCTGATGGAGGATGTCAGGGTAGAAAGAAAGGAGCTGACCTTGCTATTAAAAGGCAACAGAAATGGAAATGTTTCAGGCTGTTTCTAGTAGACGTCTCTGGGAAGAAAATCTCCTTGCTCTGTTCCATCAGACCCTTGTGGGCAGCTTTTCTCTGCTAATTGTTCGCTTGATACTGCACTGGAGATGCTTAATTCATCCTCACCCCCACTGCTGCATGTGAAAAGATCTTGGGGAGTTTGAGAAGGATTTAAGTCCTACTGATTCCTTGCGACTTTGTGCGTTCCTGGTCTTACAGTGACACCAACAGCCCCAATGCTCTTGGATCAAAGATGATTGTCTCGAGTGGGAAGAGTCTGGGGCCAGATCCTGCTCTGAGTCTGGAGTAATCCCATTGAATCCAGCCCCGCATTCCCAGCAGTACCTCTTTAAAGAGAATTTCTTGCAAATCTCTGATCCTTGCTCCAAGCAGGGTCCTATGGAGGAAGGAAACCTTGTCATCACATGGATGCTCCCGTGATGGGGGAGAACTGGAGTAATTATTGAGATTAGTGAGAATAAGCTTTGCTTACAGCCTGAGATGAATGAATGTTTTAAACCCTCCTGGCTTTTTGGCTGAGATCAAATGTGGCATCAGTTTAACATCTGTATCCTTTATCTGGGCACTGGGAAGACTAACCGCTAACCTTTCTTGATGCAGGGTGTGAACTTGATTTAAAAGGGCTTCCTTGCAACTTCCCGCCCCCCCCAGCTGTGCGATCCTGCTAGGTGATACTGTGGAGAGCAGGGGCTGCTCTGTCTGCCTGGAAGGGAAGTGGAGGAGGAAGAGGAGGAGAATATGGTAGGCTGTGCTGGATATTTGGAGAATGATGAGAGCGGTGTGTGTGAAATGTGGCTGGGAGTGGGCCTGTGTGCTTGAGGCCAGTGTGGGCACAGTGACAGCAGGCAGCTATTGGGATTGAGATGTACGGATAATCCCTGCTGACCACAGAGCCATCGGCTGCCCCAGTTTGGTCTCCTCTGAGCTGTTGCCTGCTGAGCCACGGCTGACAGCATATCTCAGAAAACCCAAACGGTATATCTGCTGCAAAGGCATAAATCATCCCAGGTGCCATCTACCTGTGTCACAAACTGCTGGTCCTGCTTTGTCCTGGGAAGTGCGAAGCTGGGAGCGAGCTGACAGCCACGTTCACCCACTGCGGGTGGTGGAGGGGGCTTGGTAGCAGCCATGAGAGCTAATGCTTTAAACGATTAGCACAAGGAGCACGGGCAGCTGCTATTGACTTCAGCCAAGGTGCTCCCATTGTTCAGGCCAGTGTTTTCCACCCACTGTCTGTGGAGGCATCAGTGGGGCTGTGGTGGTGGTATGCATCGATGAAGCACTTCCCAGAAGCTGTGGGCACAGAGCAGGGACAGCTGAAGGCTTTCTGAACTCTGCCTTCAAATGTTTTTTGGTGATGAAAGTGGCTGTTTCCTCGGGGCGAAGGCACCTGACCTGGCTTGTTGAACATCATCTCCTCTTGCCCACCCTGGCTCTGGGGTGCCATGTATGGGTGGACTGTGCCTGGGCTAGTGGCCCCTGATGCCATGGCAGCAGCCAAAGCTCAGCAGTGAGGCTGGTGTGGCCCAAATGGGGAAAACTGGGTGGCTGTGTCCAGTGCAGGAGCTTGGAGCTGCTCTCCTTGGGGTTTTCTGCATCCTCGGTGCATTTAGTCTGTACTGGGATGAAGGCAGCAGCTTCACCTTCCCCATTGCTTTCTCTTGGCATGTTGTTCCGTTCCTTCAGTCCTTAATGGTGACAAGCCCCTGAGCAAAAGAGCACCTAATAGCTTTTTCTACCCAACAGAGAGGGGAGATGGTACCTAATAGAGCCCAGGAGCCTTTTTCCCCCTCGGGGGCCAGGCCTGGGGCTTGTTTGAGCAAACCAGCCCGGGCTGGTTCTGCCCGTCCTTGCAAAGTGAACCCCGTGGGTGTCAGAAGGAGGTTTTGTTTGCTGGGCTAGAGAAAGTGAACCACAACCTGAGAGCAGGGCTGGAGCCCAGCGTACCCACCACCCTCTGGCAAGTGGCACGCAAAGGGCAGAGCCACATCCTGCACCCCTGGTCCTCTAAGCCCCCGTACATCTGGGCAGCCCCTCAAAGCGCATTGCTCCAGCCCCACACGGGCAGCTCTCAGGTCAGTGGGGGTATGCGATGCCCATACCCGGAGGGTCTCCAGGAAGGTCCTCTCTCCTTTCAGAGACTAAGCTGGTGCTGGCAGGCAGTGGATAGTCTTTGACTACTATGGGCTCTTAAGACCTGCTGGAGCATCTGGTCGAGCCACTGTTGGGGACAGGATATTGCAGTGGGGGATATTGGAGCTGGTCCACCAGCCGGTTCCTGTGTTGTGTGGATGTGTAATGCACACCGGCACAGTATATGCTGTGCAGAGTGTGTGACTGTGGGTGCAGTATTTATTTAGGTGTTGAAGGTGAAATGAATCTCTGCCACTTCCCTCTGGGCTGAATCTTTACCTGCTTCCCCAGCTGAAAGCCAACACTGCTTCTCTGGAGCATGGGAACCTCCTCCCAGTATGGTGAGTGGATGCATGTTTCCCAGACTTTAGCAGAAAACCCTTTTTCCCCTCCATCCCCTAATGAAACATGCAGTCCCCACTACCCATCTTCCCACTCTTGCCTTCATTTCCAAAAGCTGGTGGGGCTGCCACTACTCTGCCCCTTTCCCTTGTTTTTCCCATCTGTTTTGGAGCCCAGTGGGTGGCTCTGGACAGAAACCTGCCCAGCCCACAGAAGCCATAGAAATGCTTCCTATGGGGCTGATAAGAGCAGGGTGGGGCTTTTTGAGGGTTTTTTTTGCCAGAACCCAAAATAGCCATTTACAGTGCAACAGGCACGTCACCACCAAGTCAGCTTGACACAGTAACTGCAAATCCTTCTGGGTGGAGATGCCCTGGAGGAGGCAGCCAGGCTGCTGCTCTTCACCAGTGTGCACAGGTGAACTGGGAACAACCGAGCTGGGATCGATGGGGCCATAGGGAGCACCTCTCAAAGCAGTGCTTTCCTTAACCCATTGATCTCAACCCTTGCCTGCTGGGCTGTTCTGAAGGCTCCAAAACAAAGCCCATCCTTCATTTGGGAACGTGGCTGTATTTTTTTGGACAAATGAAGGGATTTCTTCATAAATCACTTTTTCAACAAATTAAGAGGGAAGAGAAGGGGAGGAAAGGAAACCCCCCAGCCCTTGTCTTGGTGGCTTGTCATGCCTGCATTTAATTGACAGACCTTGTTATTAATGTTTTCCAGCCGCCTCTCATCCAGGGCTCAAGCCTCCCTTTTAAAGCCCTGTCATGTTAAAAATTGACATGTGTTGACTTTGGCCTGGGAGAAGCTGGGCCCTGGCTGTAGGTAGGAACTGCATGTGTTTAGTCTGGCTTACGTTTTATTTTCCCCTTTCATCAAATTAGTTCAGCTGTATTTTTTTTCTGAAGGAAAGAAAAGAAAAGAAAAACTGTTTGACAATCTGAGGCTCTGGGTTAGAATTGCAGCATTGCGTTAAAACAACAAAAAATAGCTTACAAATGTGGGCTGCGGTGGGCCGGGTGGAGATGGGGCCACCAGAGCAGGGATGGGAAAAGCCACTGCAAGGAAACACCATCTCCAAGGAGGCACACAGAGATTCCTCCTGCAACCCTTCAGACCCGGATATTTGTTTATTTGATTTATTCCGGTTAGGGTAGTTGCATTCAGCCTTGCTAAAATTAGTGCTGTCCTGACTACATCAGGTTTTTTTCCACCTCCTCCTAGCGCAGCCTGTGCAGCAGCCTTGCTGCGGGTACCCAAGTAGTCCACCCTAAAGCTCAGCCAGGGATGTGCTTCAAGCCCATAGGGTGAGTGCCAGGTTGAACTGGGGCTGGAAAGCCAAGGAAATCCTGCTTCTTGCCCACTAAGTGCCTGAGATTAGGAACTACATGGCACATTTCATTGGGATCACAGTTAAGATCCAAACCGCATCCATCAGGGATGCTCCTGCCCACAAATGTGGAGTGGAGGAGCTCCCACACACCAGGGAGAGCATGTCCTGCTCCTGCTACCCTAGGGTTTTACCCACACACCTTAGTGCCTTGCTGTGGGAATCATCTGCCCCTGGCTCCTGGTGTGTTCTCCCCAGGTGCTTCAGGGTTAAATGCACCTGAAATGTCAGCAGGGCTCATCGAACATATAGGAGGCTTCCCGAGCCCCAAGTCACCGCGGACCAGGGAAGCACCAGCTGTTGTTTTGGTGCCAAATGGAAAGAAATAGTTGAAACCTCAGGAAGTTACTAATGTGCTCGTGTCGCCATCCTGCCTGTACTGAACCCAACCCTGCTCTGCCCAGGGCGGATGACAGACACCAGCCTGGGGCTGGAAACAGTGAGGGGGAAAAACCCAGACGGGGCTCCCAGGAGGCTGCATGGGGGTAAGGGAGGACTCTACTCCCACCCACTCAGGAGCATGGCAGTGGCATGTCCCCATGCTGCCATTGGGGTTTCTCCTGCAGTGCCTGTGGACATGGGAGCAATGGGGCTCAGCATCTGCTGCTTGGTTGATGCCATATTCACACACAGCTAGTGTCAATCCTGCAAGAGGTGACCGCCTCGTCGTACCCAAACAGCGCAAGTGAAGTGGAAACGGGCAGAGAAGGATCTTCATTTAACCTGGGGCACGTTTGGGACAACCTGTCAACCTGTCTTTGCCTCCTGAAAGGTCTCACGGTGGGTGCTGACTTAACATCTCCCTTTGTAGCAATTCCCATGCACCCTTTTTTCTGTATCTTGTGACGATGTTTCTGTGGGATGGCCACCACACAGCCTTGTATCCTCAGTGCCCACCAGGTGCAGTGCCAGACCCCAACATCCTGGCAGCCCTGGGACCCTCAGTCTGGATTAGCCCCCTGTTTTTTGGTTGTATGGACAGACAAGAACAGGTCCCATCCCCACCTGCGCCACAGGTGTCACTGTAAAAAGAAGCAGGGGGGGTGGGGGGGGTGGAGGGTTCCTGCCTCCCTGATGGACCCACAATGAAATAGTTGCACCCAGGGAAGCATAGAGAGATTTGGCACCAAGACATCCTCTCCCCGCAGCTTCAGTCCCTTTCCGAAGGGCCTGGCTGGGCAGCATGCCTATACATAGAATCATACATGCAAGGACCCGGCCCCTCATGGGGAGGCTGAAATATTTTCTAACAGCTACTTTTGTAATATTAGCAAAATCAAAGCAAAACGTGTCAAAATTCCCATTAAGACACATTTAACTTCCCTTGTTTCAAGACAAAGTGCCTTTGCCTGGAGGCAGGTTTCGGGTTTGCTGTGTGGCCGTGGGAGACTATTGGATTACAGGCAGCACAGAGCCAGATTTTGCTCTCTTCAGGGTAAAGGCTTTTTCTAATCGGGATCAGTTTAATTCTGTTATCTGAATTATTAGCTTGGCTCTGTTTCTGGCCTGTGCAGGAAAGAGATGAGGGAAAGGAGCCTGTTGCTGGAGGAGGGGAGTTGAGCAGGGAGAGGGTCCGAAGCCCAAAGGGCAGAGCCTCTCCCTGCCTGGGACCTGCTCTTTGCAACTGCAAAACCCCTGTGTTTGTTTGCTAGGTGATGATGGATGGTGGAAGATGTGAAGGCCTCAGAGGGCTTTACAGCTACAGATTAAGCCTCAACACATGGCTCTGCCATCGATGAGCATCAACCTGATTTACTGATGGGGAAACTGAGGCATGAGGCAGAGACCAGGGATGCGGAGCTGTGGTGCTGGCAGCGCTGGGCTGCCCTTGCCAGCAGAGAGGTAAGATGGATTCCTTATTAAACAGTAGGAAACAGAAAAATCCCTCCTTTCCTCCTGGAAAAAACAGCATCTCTGCATCCTGGCTCATGTGTCAGGGGAGGCTGTTTGGCCTTACCACATCCTTGCTTTGAAAAGTATACTTTTTTCCCCCTTCCCTTTCTTCCACCCCCCTCACCAAGAGTGAGGGTGTGTATGGAAATTTGAAGGTAGCATTTCCCGTGTTTCTCTCCTCCAACATCCTCACTCTCCATGTCATGAGTCCTGTCTGTGGTTCTCAATGCTTGTGCTCCAGACACACACAGTGCTGTTGCTTTCAGCCCCGGCTCCCCAGGGAGCATTTTGGCTGTTTAACCTGCTCGGAGGGCACCAGGCAGCAGCAGTTACCCACCAAGTTAGTTATTACTTGTATTGCTGGTGGCATCATAAGGAGAGTGTGATGGGGTGTGTGAGCGTGGTGGTGGTGAGAAGGGCTTGGTGAAGGGGCTGGGCAATGCATCCTGCATCCTGGGTGGTGACCAAGGTCTGGGATACCTGCACCTCTGAACGGGATGCAATCAGGCTGGACTGAGCATCAAAGGAAAGCTGGTGCTTGTTCTCAGAGGGAGTAGCCGGCTCTGCTTGCATGTTCCCAGGTGGTCCCTCAAAATGAGGGGGAAGTTGCTATAGCACGAGGATGATCCCAGTTTTGTTTCACCCATGCAGATCAGGGGTGAGGGAGCCTCACTTCAGCCCATGAGCTGGATACCTGCTTGTCCAAAGGTGGCACCAAGACACCTAAAATGAGAGGGTGCAGGCACAGATGGTGTGGTCAGGATTAGCCAGGCCACTGAGGCACAGTTGGGGTGGCTGAGGCTTACAGGAGCATGCAAGGACTCCAGTGCATCTGATTTAAGTGGGTGAGCAAGTCCGCAGGCAAAAGCACCAGGCATGGAGTGATGCTGGGTCTGAGCTGCATGGGTGAGTGCAGGCAGTGCAACAAGGATGGTCCAGTGTCTCCTGCTATTGTGCAAGGAAGAGGCAGAAATAAGGTGCGTGGTGAAGCCACTGCTTGGAGTGAGCATCTGGGAGTCCAGACCCCATCTGAAAAAGGGAAAAGAGAATTGCTTCCAGCTGCCAGTAAGGAGAGGCAAGTATGTGAGGAGAGGGGCTGGTCAGGCGATTGCTGGGTTAGCTGGTGGGAGTGCAAGCAGTCCTGCAGCTGGGCTGGCTGGTGGACTCACCCACAATGGGCACCCTTGGGAGACCCCAGGCTTTCTCCTGTGTTCCTAACATCTGCCCTGCAGCTGGAGTACTGACTAGTGCTGAAGAGCACTTCCAGAGCAAGAGACTGAAAAAAGCAGCATAACGTCCTTTCCATCATGTTAATGGGATCGTGGTTTCTCGGGTGCGTTTACCCTGGGGTAAGAGGTAACCCAATGAGGCAATCACCATCCAGTGGCAGTAAGACACCTCTGCTTAATAAATTCTCTGCTTTTTGATTATGCTCAGGCTGTGGTCATTCAGAGGTTTGAGCCCAGGTAGGACTGAGATGTGTTGGCAGAACTGGAGAAAATAGATGAGTTGCAAAATACCTGGGGAGACCTTAGCAGATCTACCACTGAGTTGTCTTACTGAGTTTTTATAAGATTTCTTCAACACCTGTGAAAAACAAGAGAGACCTTGCTGGTATGTGAAGGGTCTTCAAACCATTAGATTTGGGGACAAAAAAGCTGCTTGTTCCCTGGCTGGTCCAGTCCTGGGGTGGGAGCAGGGAGATCCAGCACAGGGCAGGGGGATGACATGAACAGCACTGGGTCTGGCTCATTGGTGGTGGGGAATCTGTGACTGAACCCATGTGGGTCAGCACGTAGGGGTCCCACATGTGGCAGAGCTCAGTTCCAAGGGCATGGAGACTGATGTGATGGTTTTGGCTTTGTTCCTTGCTGGCACAATCAATCTTCTTCAGGAGATGCTCTCTGCTCAGTATTTCTGACATTATCTCATCCCCACTGTAAAGTGCAAGCTGAAGAAGTGTCCCAGTACTTCAGTTTTCAGCCATATAAGCCCTGAGCATCTTTGAAGCCTTGGCTCCATGTTTCCCTTTGCATCCATGTTTCCTCCCTGATGAGCAGCTGTTGCACAGAGAAGCCAGCCTGTGTCTTCGCTGTCCTGCCCCTGCAAGGTGCTCCCTTCCCCATGATGACCTGTTTTGGTCTGTGGAGACCTTTAGGTTCCCTGTGTCGGAGATTATCCCTTTCCTCCTAAATCAGGAGCTGATGGTTGCATGTCTGAGTCCAGGAACACAGCAGTCCTGGAGTCCTCTTTCCTCGGCCTCCTTAATTTGATGGAGTCAACATGCTGGCTCTTTTGCTGGGCCCAAAATTTTTCTGAAGAAGGTAATTTTGAGGGAATACTGCTCTGGGGTGTGCTAGTTGGCCTTTGGGGTTGTGCTGTGTTTTTTAAGGTTGTTGAGGGTTGTGAGATGTGATGCCAATATGTGGTTTGATGTTGAGTCAATGTTTCTTTGGGTCACTGCTGTGGGCTTCTGCTATGGAGCTGCTGGAGCTAGTGTCCAGAATGCGTGGTGCCAGTTGGGCTGGTGCCTCTTTGAACAACTTCTGCAACATTTTCCAGCTCAGTCCATGTATCCTGAGGTCCCTTTCCCTCTTCTAGAAAGAAGCCAAGGAGATGGGAGGTGGTGTGAGCTCAGGTCATGGGAGCTTTCACCCTCTGGCATGAGCCACTGAACCTGGGTGACAGGGATGGCTCTTCCCAGGGCTATCAGCTGGGACAGCCCACAGCCACCCTCAGCAGCTGGCCAATGTCTCCATTGTGCTGCCATGTCTGCAGCTCCCATCCAGGCGTTTCATGATGTGCTACCACCCACCCATGTGAGAGAGACCTTCTCCCAGCTGCTTATGCCGGCTCTCTTCAGCCCAGGGTGCCTCACCAAAATAGCTGCTATGGAAAGAGGTTTGTTGTCTTTTTCTTTTCCTTTATTCTTTTTTTCTTCCTGTGCTCAAACTTCCCCAGACCTCCTCAGAAGGCTCTGGCATATCATCCTACAGATGTGGCATAGAAGCCCTGGTTGCAAAATATATCCGGCATGGCAGTTGGTAGTGTTGTGCAATCTCCATCAACTTACGGAAACCACTGTGAGATACTATTAAAGAGAGACCCCGGCCCCATCCATCACTCCAGCCGCAGTCACGTGTCCCGCTGTCAGGCAGAAGGGCACAGGCAGGCAGTGCAGGGGCTGTAGGCACCAGGCGAGCTTTCCCTTGCACTGGGTGCTCTTGTGCAGGAGCAGATGGGATATGACCTGTCTTCCGGCACCCTTTGCTGTTCAGACTGGATCTGTGGCATTGCCACTTATGCCCTACCATTGAATATTCCTTTTCAGTGTTTGTCAGTGCTGCTGGTTTCATGCCAGTGGTCAAAATCTGGGTGACTGAATGGCCATGCAAAGCTCAGTGGGGAAACATGGCAGAGATGATGGTTATAGTAGCTCTGAGAGGCCGGACGTGGGATGGGAGCATGAAAGCCGCTGTTCAGATCATCACACTGTTTCTTAACCCAGCAGAGCTCTGTGGCCCAGGCTGTCCCCTGTGGCAGTCAGTGCAGTGTGCTCAGTCGGACTGTCCTAGCATGGGACAGCCTGTGCCGCCATACCTGACAACAGCAAGCATGTGTAAGAAGGAGCTGTTGCAGTTGGAGACCTTAGGTATGTCCCTTGCCAGAGAGGGATGATGCAGGTCAAAGGATGCTGTAAGGACTCAAAGCAAGAGGAGGGCAGGGGATTACAGGTGTTTTCAGGAACAAAAGCATCCATGCTGTTCCCACACAGCTGGTTGGCTTTTCCCACTAAAAAGGAACCTGCTGGATGAGCAACACCAAATGTGGAGCAGGACTCTACCTACCCAGGTGCAGAGAGGCTCCTAGAGGCAATGGCTGGGCTGGTGTTGGGGCAGCCCCCTCCCATCCTTCATTGCTGTTCTCCAGGGTTCTTGCTAGTTGCCTTCCCCTCCCCCCAAAAAAAAGGATCCTGGCTGCAAGGGGGCACTTGTGCAACAGCCTGGGTCTCCTGGATTGGTGAGAACATCAAGGATTGCAAGGACAGACTGGCAACTTCCAACCATGGGCAGACTTGGGTGAAGGGCCACAGGACACTGGTCTCACCAACTCTATTCATCCCTGTCCTTGGGGCACTTCCCCACCAACCCCAGCGGCTGTGGCAGGGCACTGGGAAGGGACACAGTGAGCAGCCACCCCTGATGAACCCTGCTCAGTGTGGCAGGCTCTTTATCACCGCAGCTTTATTGCACAGCACCTCCTGGCCCAGCTTGCCGTCTCCTCCCGAGCCGCCTCTCGCCCTTCTCTCTCCCTGCAGGCATATTAAATCCCTGAGGTCTGCCCAGGAGAAATTGCTGCTGCTCCATTACCCTGCTGTCAGTATCCGCTGCACTTGTGAGAATCAGGCTCCGCATCAGAAAATAATAAAGGCAATATTATGAGCAGAGGGGAGATGAGATTAAAAAACCTGTTTAAAGAGCCTTCTGGTCCCCATGCTGTTTATTGCACATCGTGACTTTGGGTTATTTTTGTTGTCACTGAAGTTGGACTTTTAATTTTCCTCTGATCGTCAAGTGCCTGGCTTGTAATTTCCCTATGGCTCTGAGGATTAAAAAAAGGCTGTTCTTTAAAGTACCTGTTGCTCCCCAAGATCAGCTAGCGATACATTTTCTGCTAGTTGAAGTGCTAAATAAATCCTTTATTTGGCTAGACTGCAGTCATGGCATGCACTGAGTCTAATTCCAAGGCTGAGCCAGACTTGCAGTGACAAGGCAAGAACTACTTGGGGAGGACTTCATAACCTGGTGCTGGGTTAGTTCTGGACCCCTTGGGATCTTAGTGTCATACCCATGTTTGTCCAGGACTCTTAAGTGATTTACTTTCCAGGGTGTTTTGGTCAATTCTCACCCTTAATGCCTTTGGCTAATGAGCCTGCTGAATTTCATGGAGTGGTTTTCGTGCATCGACACGTTTGTGCTGTGGGCTGGCAGCACTATAAAGGGAAGATATTTAAGTCCTTCAGCCAAAAATGCCATCTCTTCCACCCTTGTGCCAAATACTTTATTGGTGATAGGATTTTTGGTGGTGGTGGTGAAGGTTTATTTAAACAATGGATATTTCCATACATAATCCCATGAACTGCAGAAGTAGTGATGAGTGTTGGTACCATGGAGCTGTCATGGGTGGATGCTACAGCAAGGGCTGTATGGATGTGTGGCAGCCCTGGCCTTGGAAAGCGTCCAGTGTCCAGCATGGACGTGAGCTGCTGTTGCCTGCCCTGCCTGGGTGCTGCCTGCTTTGATGGCAGTGCCCGTCTCTGTACTGATGGGTTTGTGTTATACCTCCCCAGTCAAGGGAGTCAAGGCTACCTGGGGTGGCTTAACTTATTTTATTGCAGCACAGGTCCTGGTCAGGCCTGGAGAGTTTCATCGGTGTGAACCTGGGATTTGTCACATAAGCAGCTCTGCCTGCAGCTCCAGGGCAAACATTGCTTCAGCTGTCAGGGACACAGAAGAGGAGGTCTGGTGTTGGAGATGTTGGTTGGAAGCAGTTCCTGGAGGGCTCCAGACTGAGAAAGCAGGACTATTGCTGGTGCTAGACCAGCTCAGCTCTGGCTGTGCTCAGGCAACTCCCGCAAAACCTCTAGGAATGGGACTCCTCACACCTCTGGGGAGCCAGCCCGCTGATGCGCTTTTGTCCTGCTGATGGCAAGAAGAAGCAGGTAGATATGAGAGCAATGCTGTGTGCAGCTCCTTCAGGCGCAGGACCATGGCAAATGCTATTGATGTGAGTGCCTGGTGGAGAAAGATGGGCTGTGATGGATGTAGTCACTGGCCTCTACACAGTGCAGCTGCTGCAGGCACTGCTGGGACATCTGGATGTGTCTCTCCATTGGGTTTACTTATTGCCTGAGACATGGATGCAACTGGACCTGTGTTGTGCATGCACTGACAAGGAGCCAAAGGTGAAAACCCACCTCAGGAGATACTGGTTCGTTTTGGCTTTCTGTCCCCTCTTTCCTCACCCTGGTCCCAGGGTTTAGCATGGGCAGATCTCTGCCACCTTCCAAAAGGCAAAGAGGTTGCCTGGCTTCACTGGAGATGGGCCAGGTCCAGTCCCTCCTCCTGTCTCACCAGTGCCCGAGTGCCACCACAGCGCTCAGCTGGTGGGAGGAGAGCAGAGTTCTGCCTGCCCTCTGGTCCACCCCTCTCCCTCCTCCCAGTCCCAGGGAGCTGCGTTTGGGACTCCTCCCCCAACAGGTCATGCTGGTACCAAAGATTAAAATTAAATTTAAAAAAAATCCACAGATTTCTAAAGAAAACTCCAGACTGAGTTTTCCCAGCTGGAGGGTAGGGGATGGTTGCTTTGTAGTCACTCCCAGCTTACTGTTGAAAACATCTTGGTCAGATTTTTATCAGTACCCAAACAGGAACAGCCTTGAAGGACTGTCTGGGGAGATTAGGTGGTTGCCTGGTACAGAGTGAGACGCTCCTGCCCAGCCAGCTGAGGTGCATTTTAAGTGACACTGAGTTGGTGTCTGGCTGGGGACAGGCATCCCTGGTTCTTCATGGCAGAGCTGGGTGGCTGCTCTCTGGCCTAGGGAAGACCATTAGCTGTCAGATTATGACCATGGTGAGGTGGAAGTGTGTGGTTGACTCCTGCTTGCAGTGTTGAGGAAGGGCTGGGGTTGCCCAGAAGGCAGGTGGGATGCGTTTACCCATCCTCAGAAGAGGGTAAAAGGAGAAAAGAGCAAGGAGACTCAGGTCTGCCCTGTGGGGAGAGGACTGACTTTGGGGATGAGGCTTCAGCTGTGAAGAAGGGACCTTGCAGGGACTTGGCCAGGAGACATCTACACTGCAGAGATGGACTTAAGGTGAGACCAGGCAATGTGACGGGAGCTGGGCTGGGAGTGGTGAGATCTGATCTGTGGTGTTTTGAAGGAGCTTTGGGGCTATGGTGGGTCCCAAGAAGGTACCAGCACCCCCCAGGGCTGGTGATCAGGGCTGGGAGAGGAACATGCATAGGGGGAGGTGGGTGCTGAAGATCAAGAAAATGCTGGTCCAGGCTAGGATGGATGTACAATAGGGAGGGAGGAGACTGAGCCAGTCCTCTGGTGTGAGCCTGGATGTGGGGCCTGGGTGATGGGAGGGAAGATGGGCTGGAAGGCAAGGGAGATGAAGAGCCATGCTTCCACCAGGCAGCCAGCACAGCTCTGTGAGCATAAACCCTGCAGGGATGAACCCTCTGCTTGGCTGATGCTGCTGTAAATCAGGTGGGAGCATGCTGGATGATGTCCATGGGGAGTGCCTGCCTCATAAGCCCAGGCACCAAAAGGGACAGCTTGGTTTGCAGCCCCCATGGCCTCGAATACTGACGTTGTCTCCCACTGCCAGGGCTTGTGCCGTTCCTCCCCTCTGCCGTTCCATTCCCTTTCATATCCCTATGGAAAGAAAGCAAGCACTTTGCTCCAGCAGCAGCACAAAGCAGAGGGGAAGGGGGAGAGCGAGGTCGTGGCTCACACCAGCCTTTTGCCACCTGGACAGTGCTGGTGGCCAGGCTGAGAGTGTTGGGCAGCGCTCAGGGTTTCCAGTAAGGCCGGGCCGTGGCAGGGGGCAGGAAGTGTGCAGCAGGCAGCAGGAAGCTGGCCACCACACCGCCCGGCATTCCTGCATGCTGGAAACCCGAGTCATGCTTCCTGCGGCGTGCCGGCAGTGCCTCCACCCCAAGCAGTGCCTGCCGCCAGGCTGGATGTGGCCCTGAGGCTGCAGGGATGGGAGCACAGCGATGCTTGATGCTCGGTGGCTTCAGTCCTCGGTGTGGGATGCAGCCCAGTACCTGCCCTGAGGATGCTGCAGGCACAGGTCAAAGCTGTGGTACCTCTGGTGATGACGCACCCCAGGGGGGACACAGCTATGCCGAGGTGAGATGACAGCGAACTGCAACAGCAGACAGTACGTGTATGTTTTAGATGACCTCAGTGTGGAAACAAGCAGTGCCCAGTGGCAGAGAGTGCCAGATGGAAACCCATGCCGCTGTGGCAGTGCCCCATTGCTCCTCTCCCACCACAGGCTTGTCCCAGCCCATCTCCTCCATGCCGTGCACCTACACTGCCCACACGGGGGTCCTGTGTCCTTGTGCACCACTGCTTGCACCTACTGGGGTTTGGCCCCAGAGAAACCTGAACTGCTGTGTGTTAGGACAGTTGGCAACAGAGCCATCCCTAAGGGACAGCATGGCATTGTTTCCTCTCCACCACCCACATGTGGCCCACAGCAGGGCCACAGCCAAGAGTGGGGCTTGTTACCATGTCCCCTCCAGCTGGGATTTCCCTGTTTCCTCCTGCCTATCCTGTTGCCTGCAATCCATGCAGGGGAACGAGACTTTGGGCTCTTCTCCCAAAACCTCTTCCACACCTATGCTTTGGGTTATTTCCTTTGTTAAGGTGTTTCTGCTTTAGCCAGAAAGACCTCAACTGAATAATGATTATTGTGATTTCCTTTGCTTTCCTCCTAGATTTCTGCAATTCCCCCTTGCTTATGCCTCTAGACAGTTCCACTAATCGATGTGCTGATTCAACAAGCCTGGGCTCTGTGCTGGCACAACAGTGTGTATCCGAGAAGGTTTTCAGCTTTTTTTTCCTCTGATAGCCCAGCAGTTGAGTTCAATCCTCTGTAAGATGCTAATGTCCAAGTTTACTCCTGCACCAGAAAGCCTATCCAGTGGTCGTGTCCTGGCTGGATTTCATCTGGCATCTTGCAGCCACGCAAAACTGCTGCTGCCCTTCATTGCAACATCGCTGTTCTGTTGCCCTGTCCTTTCTTTCACTGTGTAGGTGAGATTTCCCTCTTGGGGTGCTAGGATGTGTTGTCAGCCATTCTGGATGGTGCTGAGTATCATCAGTGGCAGCAGGAGCAGCGGGATGGCTGCAGAAGCCCCTGCTTTGGACCCAGGCTGGTACAACTGGCAAAGGGGAAAGTAGATGGATACAGGTGGTGAGAAAAGTCCCACTGGGCAACTTTTTGGATAGAAAGAGGGCCCTGGTGTTGCTGTTTGAAGCTGACATATGCCAGCATGGCTTAGGGGTACAAACCAGAGCAATTGAAACCCTGCAGTTCACATCAGGGGAAAATATCATATTCCAAACCAACACTGCAAGGCCAGTACCGTGTATTCTTTAGGCCCAGAAAACTTATTTTTATGTTATCTCTCATTCTAGTACCAGCCTAACTACCCCGGTGAATAGGGCAAGCCTCTCCGCTGCAGGGTTTTTCCAGCACACCTCTGCCATGGAGAGGGTCAGTCTGGCTCAGGCTGCAAAACCCCCAGGGCTTTTTTCCTTGGCTGCCCTGGCACTGGGAGCATCAACCTGCCAGCTTAAGCCTGGCCCACCAGTACGCTCTGTGCTGCCTTGGCTGCGTTTCAGAGCACACCTGGAAGCAGACTGAGCCCTGCGTGACAGCCAAGCTCTACTTGTGAGCTTCACCAAGCCCCTCGAGCACAGCCCAGCCCATGGGCTTTGATGGCTCTGAAGCGGCTTACACAAGCCCCTGGGAGTGCAGTCCCCGTGTCCCTGCCACCTCGAGCCAGCAGCAAGCCCCGCTTGCTAAAAGAAACCCCCAAAATGCCACCGCCAGCTTTCCTCCAGCCGGTCCCCTGCTGCGGAGGGGTCAGCCCTCTGCCAACCTGCTGCCGTAGGAAGCGGGCGCGCGGCTGGTGGCTGCGGTTTCCCGCGCGGCTGCTTTCCCGGCCGAGATTGCAGGGCTGGAGTAATGAGTTACCCGGAGTAATGCGTTACCCAGCCCTCTGAGGAGAGGAGAGCCCAGCGGAGCCAGCGGTGTTTCCAGGGAAGGAAATCCCAGCGCTTCACGAGCTCCACATAATCGTGGGCAACGAGGAGCAGGAAGCACTTGTTAGGAAGGAGCAAGGAAACAGAGCCGCTGCCTCAGCCCAAGCACACTTTTTAGGACCGGAAAGTGGGAGTAGGAAGGCGTAAAAGTGCTTTGAGCTTTCGCAGAGGATTGCAAAGGGCAAAGGGTGAGGGGAGAGTGAACAAATACCGGCACGATGCTCAAGGAGGGGGGAGCCAGCATGTGCGTGCTGTGGAGGGGACTTCACGGTGGAGCTGCTAATTAAATAAGAAAGGCTCGTCTCCATGCTTGTTAGGTTAACTCAGCAGGGATATTGCAAAAGCAAATTCCTCCCAGCAAGTGTAATTAGGTGGCCGGAATTCCTCCAGTTCCTTGTCCTCCCTGCAAATCCTGCTAAAGCCATCAGGTGAGGACACAGGGTGAGGGGGCGAGGGGGGAACACGCAAGTCCTGTGCAATAACAAACCCCCTCCTGGTGTGGCAAGGTTTTCACATCAAGGCTTGACAGTTTTTCTCTCTGATTATTCCAGGGTGGAAAATACATGTTCAACAGAACAGGCTCCCTCTCTGGGCTAGGTTGCAGGGCTGCTGTCCCCAGGTCAACAAGCTTGTGTTGGAGGTGGAAAGAGGACTGTGAGTGGTCTGGGCAGGGCACTGGCAGCTCCCAGGCCACAGGATTTGGGAGGCATCCACGCACAGCACAGTGGTCTTGGATGGTGCTGCTGACCTGTCATCTTCCTTGCCAAGGGATGCGTGGCTCTAACCCAGCATCGCCGCAGCAGGACATTTCAGGGTTTGTCTGGCACATCATGGCGCGTGTTGCTGTTTGTGCCAGTGCTGCTTGTGCAGGCAAAGGAGGATGCTCACGGGGGGGGGGGGGGGGGGGGGGGGGGGGGGGGGGGGGGCAGCACATGAAGATGTGTCTCACCTGGCGCTGGGGGACATAAGGTACCTCTGGAAACTCTGGGACAATGGGAGGTACGTGGCATGGGTGGATGGAAAGAGCCCGGGGGCTGACTGAAGGGGATGGAGGGCATGGATGGAGGGTGAGGAGTTGGGAGAGGAAGCGTGGGGGGAGGAGAAAGGGTGAGCCTGGGACCTTAAAGAGCAATTAGTCAAAGCTGAATTGTTTTTCTAAACTCTTAATGAAAACAAAGAGTGGGGCATGGCCCAGATGGTGCCAGGGGATCAAATAAATGTCGCACTCAGGAAGCAGCTGCTACTGGGAATGTTTCCTGCCAGCCCTGCTGCTGCTCACAGCCACTTTTATTATTTGTTATTTTTCAGGACTGCAGCTGGGGTTTCCCTCCAGCTGTGTGGAAATATGCTTAAGGCTGGTCATGCCGAGAGGCGAAGGGCCTGCTAGGGCTTGTCCCTGGCCCATGGCAGCGGGCAGCCACAGGGCACACAGCCTCCCTGCCCCGCATCTGTGGCCACCCTTCTCCATGGCGAGCTCTGATGGAGTGGTCTTGTCCTCTAGATCCCACCCAGCCTGGCCCAGCATCATCCCTGGCTTGTATGTTGTGAGCCTTTATCTTGTGTAGGGTTTTATCAAAGGGCAGTGAACTGTTTCGCTGCCCAACCCAAGCATCTGCCAGTGGGGGTTCAACCTGTCCCTGCTCCATGTGGTTGGTGTGAATGACCAGAAATCAAGAAATTTTACAAAAATGAATGTTTTGGGTGTTGTTTTCATCTGCCTGCTGCTTTTTGGAGCTGGGGAGTTTTTCTGTAATCCCAAGGCCTAAAATACCCTTGTTTTTAGGAAAAAGAATATAAATCACAACCAAACCAATGCTCCCCCGATGCCAGCAGATGGGATTTAAGAAAGGCATAAAACCCAGCCAGATCAGCTTGCTAGCCATGAGCTGGCTTCCATGGGCATTGGTCAGCCTGAGCGCTGGCAAAAGGTAGCTGAGCAGGGATGTGAGGGGCAAGCAGATTGTGGAGGTTGGTGTCATTTTGATGGAGGGGATGGTGCCTGAATGGTGGGGGACTGTGCTCTGTCCCCCACTCTGTCTGGTCCCATCCAGTCCACCAGCAGCCCCTCTGGTCCCTTTTTTTGGGGCACAAGAGATTTGACAGTTTCACGCATGCTTTTCTGTGCACATCAGTCATGAAAGCTCAGGTTGTGCCAGTCCCACAGATTTCCTGGGCTTTTGAAGGCCCCTGAAAATGTGTGTGCAAAGAGCTGACCTGGTAGAGAAAAGGGCCTGTTAGTGTTACCATGGAGGTGAAGAGTGCAACGTGTGTTCAACCCCTTATTAGCCAGCAGAGACTCTATATGGGGCTGTACTTTTGCAGCACAAAACAGTTGGAAAGCTAGCTTTGTAGGGCAGCTGCTCCCCAACCAAAGTATTTTTAAGACATCAGGACTATGGTGGGTTGGTGTATATTCAAGTATTTCATTGGGAGACCAAATGTAGGGACCACTCAAGTCCCTCCTGAGGAACCATGTGCTCAGCTTCTGCCCCTTCCCTTTTAGACGTGGAAAAAATAAGTCAAACATGCCATGTTATGGTACATCCTGGTCTCTAGAGGATATAATTTTCCACCCAAGCCCTCCTCTGTGTGCCCAGGAGGATGAGCACATATGGTTTGCTGAGGCTTGTGGCAAGCTTTCATCCCATGTCCCCATTCAGGGTGGGATCAGATACCTCTGAGCAGGCTGTTCCACTGCTCAGGGTGGGGATTGTCCCAGACAGCAGGTATGGGGCCCTTGTGAGTTCCCGACTGAGGGGAAGGAGCTGGGCAAAAGGAAGAGGTCATGGAGCGGTTGGCACCGGCCAGGATGGTGCAGGAAAGCCCTGCATGCCCAGGGTTTGGCAGCACAGCCCTGGCGCTGTGGTCCGGCGCGCCGGCAGGGCAGGACCCTCGCTATTGAGTCGTGTCCCAGGAGTTTTGCTCCAGCCAAACCATCAGCTACAGCCATTGTGGCAATTCAGCGATGTGCTCTGGGGGGTTTGGGCTGGGTCATGGGGGGGGGGGCTGTTTCCCGGCTGTGATGGCCAAGGGTTTGCCAGCTCATGCTGGAGACACCACTTCCCTGCCCGTCATAGCATGTCCCGGGATTTGCGGTTATGTCCTCAGAGCTGTTTGATCCACTAAAATCACAGCTGATCAAAGGGGCAGTTTACAAGAACAAAACACTGGGTGACTTCCTCCGGTGGTGCCAGAGGCAGTCCTTTGGAGGCCAGATACAAGAAAAGAAGAAATCTTTTAACTACTGAGTGCCTTGGCTCCTTATATAGCTGCTTCTGTGGGATAGCTCTGCTATGCAGCACAGGCAAGAGCCAAGTGACAGGTTTTTTTTAAATAAGTAATATATATATGTATTCTTGGATTTCCACTCCTAAATACACAGGCACATTTTTTAAAATGTGTATTCCTGCATTTCCAGGCTTATGAGCAAGCTTGGCTGCTGCAGTAACTCAAAAGCAAAAGCCCTCAGTCACTCATCTACTGAGCAAGCACAGAACAAAAGCCTTGATGGGCCCCATCAAGTTTGGGGTTTGCACATCAGTTGGGAGAGGGAAACGATGACAAAAGTGGGGGCACTTGCCAGCCAGCCACGATCACCCCATTCCCTCTGGTCCCATGTTTCTTCCAATGAATGTTTTGGTTGTTAACATAGGATTAAATTATTTTTGCTCACACAGGGAAGAAAGAAATAGCTAACAATGGCTCTCCTGCAGCAATAAACATGCAGTGGTGGCCACGGATTGCCCTCCTGCCTGAGACATGGGGAGTGCCACCAGTGTGGGAAGAGGGAAGGTTCCAGGTAGGTGCTGCCAGGCTGGATCTCAGTTGTAGACTCCCTCGTGGTCACTGTGCTGGGTGATCCTCCAAATCTTCCTGACTCTCTTTTTGACCTATCCAGTGAATTGGGAGGTTTGCAGCTGAACAGGGACAGTGCTGAGCATCATTTTGGGAAGCTGGACCATCCTCTGGGATGGTCACACCAGTCCCGATAGTCTCAGGAGTGGATGGTTTCGGCTTTTTGGAGGAGCCATATAGGAGCAAGCACCCCTCTGAAGGGTGCTCAGCTAGGGGTTCAGAGTAACGCTCCTGAGAGGGACCTTACCGTGCTGGTCCACGTATTACCTGAACATCGAACTGCTGAAAACAGAATCATCTTATTGCACAGGAGTGGGAGGAGATGGGAAAAGAGTGGGAAGTCACTCAGTAGTGGGAAGCATTAAAGAGGGCTGGGCAGAGGGGTGCTCCCCACCCGCCCTCCACGCTCTGGAAAAAGCCTGGTCCCCAGGTAGAGGAGGAAGCTGGCAGTGACAATGCACTCCAAGATGTCACCATGCAATCAGGGAGGCTATTTATAGGTCATTAATTGATTAGGGCAGCCACAGCAGAAGGAAGTGACTTTCAGGAGCAATAGAAAACTGCAGTGCCCAGCTGGCTTTGGAGAGGTGTCAGGGAAAGCCGAAAGTCCTAAAATGATCAAAATGTTTTGGAAAGAGGTATTTCACTTGGGATGATGAGTGACTTGGGTACAGCCTGAAGAAAAGTTGCATACCTGCCTGTGCTGTTAGGGGGGGCGCCTTGGCAGGACAGAGCCAGAGCTGCTGTTGGTCTGGGAAGCCCCATGGCAATGCTGGTGGCTGTGCTCCACACCATGACATGAGATGGAGCTTTTGGCTCTTCTTTGTAGCCATCCCTCGAGGGGCTTTCTGTCTCTTCTGAGCTCCAGTTAGAGGCTTTGTCCCCAGGCCTGTCAGGTTTAGTTCATTAAAAGCTGGTAAGTAGAACTGATACCAGCTCAGAGAACACCTTAAATACCATGTGATGTCCTCCTAGGTGGGACACTTTTCTTCCTTGAGTTCTTGAGTGAGATGAGTCTCCCTCAAGCCAGGGGCTGACCTCACTGTCAGCCATCAGGCTACTCAAGTCAGAGCAATTGCAGCTTTCCCTTACAGCCTGGAAGATGCCAAGCTGGTTTCAGGAATTAACATGGGCAATGTCATGTGCCTGTGACTGGAAATAGCCGTTTTTCTGGAGGTCCTGATGTGAGATTCCAGCCTGCAGGCATGCGAATAGTGGGGACCTGGTCGGGCTGTGCTGGGGCTGCCTGAAGCGAGTGTGCTGAACTGGTGTGAGCTGCAGGAATGCACTGTCTCCAAGTCCACTCATTTGGATATTGTGCTCTTTTCAACGGTTCTGTTATCAGATGGAGCATTTCCTTCATCAGTGTTAATATCCATGTACTGAAACAATGAAAGGGCTTCCTATCAGTTCCAAATAGGACGTGAAAAGCTCTCAGCGTTAAGAGTAGAGGATGCTGGAATAGGGCAATGGGAAACGCCTGAGTCACTGAAATGCCTCTTTGATTCCATGAGGCTGATATGTTCAAAAGGGAAGAAGAAAAAAATAAAAAGAGAGAGAGCGGAGCTAGTTAATGATCTGCGGGACAGAGGACAGGAAGGGCCAGCGCTTGCAGCGTGGGCCTGCAGAGGAGGGGAGGCACAGAGGGGTGTCTGGCAAGGGCTTTGGAAAGTGGAGAGTGCAGCAGGGAACTGAGCGTGATGAGCTGCCTAGTTTGTTTTTAGAGAGGGGGGAGGCATGATGGAGAAAGCCTTCCTCAGCCTGACCCTGTGCCCCTCGCCCTGCTGCCTCTCAGCCAGCGTTTGCCAGCTCTGCCACCCCTTGCCTGAGGGCTGCTGAGCCTGCCATCCCAGACCAGAGCAGGGCTATTCAGTGCAGCATGGCTTGGGGCAAGGAAACCAGCCAGGGCAATGCTCTCCAGCAAAAATTGGAAGGGTTGAATGTATCCCCGATGCTCTGTGCAGGTGTAGGACATAGTGGTATCTTCTCTTCACATCTCCCTTTTGTGCTGGCAGGCACAGCTGGGGCAAAGCTGCTGGATGGGCACGGAAGGGCTGCTCTTGGGCTTTGTTGAGCAGCATTGGCAGCACTGTGAGGCTGTCCTGGGGACTCCTGGTACATAGAGGCAGCACCAGACATCCTCCATCTCATGTCCAGGAAACTCGCCGGCAAGCTGCCCCTGCAGCCTGTGGGATTTAGGCTGTCAGTCCTGCTCAGCTTGGGGCTGATAAGCTGCAAAACAAACTTTTAAATCACTGTGATTTAACGGTCCCTCCAAGCGCTGCAGACTTGGAGTAGGGAAGGGAAAAACTGCTTTGCAAAGCACCCAAGGTCACTAGCCCAGCACAGAGGAGTTGATTGTTTCCACTGCCTGTTGTCCTGGCTGGAGGACGTGCACAGCCGCTGGTGCTGGAGCTGTGCATGCACGCGGGAGTGAGGGATTTGCTGAGATTGGGCAGCACCTGCTGTCCCGAGGCAGAAGGAGCAGGATATCCCGAGCCTGCAGAAATCCCTGGTTTGGAGCAGGGCAGGTGGCCAGGGCAGCACGGTCACTGGCTGCTGCTCTGCCGTGACTGAAGGTCTCCCTGCCCGTCCCCGCTGACCAGGTGTAAATCTCAAGGCCACCGAGCAAACACACAGGCTGTGAGGTGTGCCAGGTCAGGGGCTGCAAGCAGATTTTTTGCTGTTACAGGAAGAGTTGCAAATACATTAGATGTAACCTGTTTTCTCCCTCTGTTTTGCAAACCATCCCCGCTCTCCTGCAGGCAAACACTCCATCGGGCATGAAGGCAACAGCCTTGCTGTCCTCCCCGAGGAAATTTCTCAATGAAATGAGTTAAAAACTGCAAAGGGAAGGAATTGGAGGAGAGATCAGGTTGCTCCTGCAGGGTGGTAAGAGCACTAGGCACTGCAAAACTCAGTAAAGAGCAACCCCCTCCGTGAGGAGTAGGTCTCTCCGCACCCTGAGAAGCACCATGGAGGGCTGTACCCAAGGGGCACAACTGCTCCATGCTCAGGGTGATGGAGCAGTGCACACTCAAAATCTCTCCTCTCCTAGCTGTGGGGCCACAGGCAGGAGGTGTGGACCTGTCCCCTCACCAGAAAGCATGCAAGACTCCCTGTGAGCCTACTCTCCAGGATTGTGTCCTTTCCCCCATTCTGGCTTGCCCAGGAGATGCATCTGGCTCCCTGCTTCCCTCATTCCAGGGGGAGCCCAGCCCCAGGGAGCCCAGCCTCCAGGCGATGCGCAGCACTTGTCCCTCTGTGGCTCCCATTCCCATGCAGGACAGGGTTGCCCTTTGTGATGGGTGAGAGGAGAGGTGATGAAAAGCCAGGGGAAGACGTGCCAGGGCTGGAGGGAGCCCAGCGCGGGGGGTGAGGGCGGCTCGGGAGGCTCGCACACAAAGGGATGTCCTGTCTTCACACCTGCGGGGCGGCTGGGGCGCTGACAGGGGGGATAACGCCACTGACAGAGGCACGTCACTGGCAGATAGAGGCAAGGCGCTTCAAATAAAGGCAAGCGGCATGGTGACAGGAGATGTGCCTGGGCTTGACTGCACAGGGAAAGGTGGCTGCTGTGGGCATGGGCTGGGGACAGTGCTGGGGACCCTGTTGAGGGGACGGGGGAGATCAGGTGGTTGCCTCTCCTCCTCCTCTATCTCTGCAATGCACAAGCCTATGCAGTAGTCCAGTGTTTGCTGGAATGTGTCTTGGCCAGGCTGTTTTCTACCACTGTGAGAGAAATAGATGGTCTATGTGAGCAGGGGCTGAAGCCAGAGCTTAGGCAAAGGCTCAGAGAAGCTCTCAGAAAAGGCTCCCCCCATCTTTACCTCCTTGAAAATACACAGCAGACACCAACCTATCCATCAGGTCTTTCCAAGAGTTTGCTAAAGTACAAAATCAGGAAGCACTGTGGGTTTCCAGCTACTTTTCCCACTAGTCAGGTGTGACTGTGTTTGAACCCACAGCCATGCTGTTCCCTTGGCTTTCTGTGTCTTGTCTGGGTGCGGGCAGTCCCTAGGTGGGGCTGGGGTCCTGTGGGAACCAGCATGGTTGAATCCTGGTGGGCATTCAGCAACGTTTTGCCCCTACCACACTTTGGTGGGTTTCAGCATGGAGCTGTGGCAGGCACCCATCACCAGGTGTAGTGATGATGGTGCTTTCCTTACAGGATGCACCAAACCCCACTACTTCTGGCCCCAAAAAACCGACGTTGCCTCTCTTGGGAGAGGTGTAGCCCAGGGCTGTGTGAGGCTTCTCTTGCTCCCCAGGAGGGTGAGGAGCCCTCAGGAGCTGGCAGGGCCCCGTGTTGCGGGATCTCCTCCCCTCGCTGGGATAACATCTCCCTTGGGTCCTGCTCCCTGCTGCCTGTCGTCACCGGTGAGGGACACCTGTGCCCACTTCTCACGGGGGATGAACAGGGGTTTGGGACGCTGGAGGAGGAGGGAGCTCCGTGCTTAGAAAGCAGGTCGTAGATTTAAGCAGCTTGGCTCGTCGGTCGCATCAGGGCCGGCCGGGCCGGGGCTGAGCCTCTGGTGCTCCCGGCAGCCTCGGGAAAAGCGTGCGGATGGTGCCCTCCGGCGGCCCCGGCCCCGCTCGCCTCCCGCCCGCAGCGGCTGGCGCTGGGGCCGCCCCGCGCTCGTCGAACCGCGCTCTGCGTCGCGGAGTCGGGATGGCTCTCCACTTCTTGTGGTTTGTTTGTCAGGATGTTTTCCCTCCTCTGGCCTCTGCTTTCCCCTGGCTTCATATCTGCTGAGCTCCCACCTCTGCCAGAGGACAGCTGAGATGCTGCACAGGCACCGAGCTGCTCCTCAGCCAGCCCCGTCCCGAGTGGAGCCTGGGGGCCCTGCAGCCCCAGCCACATCCCCTGGATCCCACTCAGGACCCTGAGCCTGGCAGGATCCCACTTAATGGGCGGCAATAGTGGATCTGGGAGCCATCCGGCCCTGGATGGGCGGTGAAAGGGGCTTAAAGGGATGGGGTGACCCTGAGAGGAGGCTGGCAGGATGGGCACCCTGGGGTGGGCTCTGTTCAGTGCTTGGGTGTCCCTCTTGCAGCCACCAGTGTTCCCAGCTGGGGCCCTGAGCACACCCAGAGCATCTCTTTCCTGTCCCAACTGGGAAGGGCTGGGTCCTGGAGAGCTTTCCTGTTTGTGTTACACCCCACCGCTCCCCAGCAGCCTGTCACCCGCAGGGTGGGGGACCAGGGCAGCAGCACTCCTCTGGGTTCCCGGTGCTGGCAGGGCACTTGTGACCCCTGCTCCTGCCAGGACCTGCTGCCTCCCCCCAACATCCTGCAGGAGGGGGATGGAGGACTATCTGGGCTGGGCAAATTAGCCCCTGCCGAGGTCCGAGCAGCCCCGGAGCCCTTTGCGAGCCTCCCTGAGCCAGTGGCCCTTGGGACTCCAGGGGAGGCAATGAGCAGATCCCAGCAGTGGCTTGCAGGTGCCTTTTCCCTCCATCTGGGTTTTGCTGCGGCAGAGGAAGGGGGAGATGATGGGCTGGCTCCCGGAGCCCCCTTCCATGCTGTCCCACCCACACACCAGGCCAGCGGTGAGAGACGTCTCCTGGAGCTGTCAGGGGACAACAACTGAGGACAGAAGCTCCCAGCCCTGCCCTGCAGATGGGCTGAGGCAGGGCTGCCTTCAAAGCAAAGCGTGGGTGCTCCCAGGCCTGCTGGGATAAGAAAGTTGAGGGCTGGCATTGTTTTCCCAGGTCCAGAGGGGGGGTGGATACCAGGCAGGATTAGTCTGGCAAAGCTTCTCAGTGTGCTCAAAGGGGCACAAAGGGCCTTGAAGAGAAGAAGATGCACTGATGACAGGTAAGAGGAGTGTCTCTCAGCAGCCTCTGCCTCCTGACGCAGACGGGATGCGCTCAGAGCAGGTGCTGCTGCTTTGCAGAGCCATCTCTGCCAGGACTCCCTTCCCACGTGCCCTGGGTCCCCCTCAGCACCACTGGTCCTGCAGGCAGGCAAATGGGGCGCAGGGTGCTCTGCAGCAGGGAGGGGGAGGAGAGGTGATGGGGGTGATTTTGGTGCCTCTCTGCTGCTGACAGTCCAGGTAACCCCCATGAGTCCCTCAGGGTCTGTACTGCCTGTCCCTATCTGCAGACAGGGGGCAAGCCCTTCCTCCCAGGCAGTGTCTGTTCACAGAGTATGAAGGTGCTTGTATTGTGGGCCAGATTTTGCTTCTCTGCTTATTGGTTTTACAAATGGTATTTGTCTCGAGGAACTAAATGCACTGTTAAGTCTGGGAGGCTCTGACAATACCTTGGGGCAGGGGGAGCCCACCATGGTGCAGAGCACCCCCTATGGCAGCCAGCTTTTTCCCAGGGCAAGTCCCTATGCCACCCAAGGCCATTGCTGCCATTTGGAGACCCCTGGGATGATGGGATGGGACATGTGTGCAGGCACGAGCAGAGCCTGGGAAAAGGGCGGACGTGCAGGTAATCAGGTAATGCGTGCACAGGAGTTCAGTTTCTTGTTTGTTTGGGTGGTTTTTTTTAATTATTTGCAATCACGAGCAATTAGAACCTCAAACCTGGAGACTGACAAAACCCATGCCTTGCTGGGTTGCTGCTCACCAAGGTTTTCCTGCCCAGAAACCCGCACCAGCACCACAGGGGCTGCTCTGTGCTCTGGCTCAGCTTTAGAAAGCATGGCTGCAAGAGGACTAGCGACCCACAGAAGCAGCCAGCGCTGGGTGGCACCTGCTTCCTGAAAATGGGTCCTGATGGGTGGGCTGGATGTGGCCCTGGCTGCAGGGAGGGTATCACCTGCAGGTGCTACTTTCCCTGGTGCGAGGCGATGCCCCCTGTGCAGGGGGGAGCCTGCGTCCATACACGGCATTTCCCAGAACTGCTCTCCTGCTCCGCGCAGGCCTTTTCGTGCCTGCTTAGTCACATTCCTTCTTTTACCAGACTTTTGCTGAAGCTTCAGTCACCAGGAGCGAAATTTAACTGAGCAGAAACATGTACCCGAGCAGAGCTGTGGAGTTTGGCAAACAAGTGCCAGGGGCATTTACTCTAGTGTAAGGAGCTGGTCCATCAGTGAGCTGCAGTGATTGCTCAGGCTCCTTGTGGAAACCACAGCTTTGTTCAGCAGCACACAGCACCAGCTTTTGTTCATCTGTGATAACTTATTAGCTCTGATAACTTGATAAGTGGCGGGGAACTTGTGTGCCATCACCTGTCTGGCCCACCTCCTCCAGTATGGGTTATAGCCTGGCACCATCCTGCTCTGCAACAGCCTGGCTCACACAGCTGTGCTGTGCATGCACCTAAGCTCCCAGGAGAAGGCAGACAGCCACTGCAGAGCCTCTGCCTTGCTCACAGCTTGCCACATGCTATCTGAAGTGCTGCAAACCAGGCTGAGAACTGAAGAGGCTCAACACACCTCAGGTTTCTTACCCACCTGGCCCCAGGATGACTGGCCCGGAGCAGAGACACCAGACCTGGGCTGGACTCTCTTTGGGGAGGATGCAGGGGATCTCACTGTCGGTGTGGTCTCACAGACAGCCGGAGCATCCGTTAGGCTGAATGGGGCTGGCGTGCCATGTTTGTGAAACCTGCCGTGCTTGCGGTTGACCAGAACGCTGAAATAAGCCCGGCCGGAATTGGTGCACTGCTCTGTATCCTGATGTGGTGAGCAGCTCCGACCAGCAAGGGTGGGGGCAGCCCCACTGGGGAGACTAGTGGCAGCAGGACTGCGGGGACCTGGCAGCACCAGCACGAGGGCCGCATGCAGGGCCCCGCCGGTGCCCGGAAAGCTCAGCCTGGCACTAACGGAACTGTGATAAAAATGAATGTGACCAGGACAGCAGCATGAGGGAGATTAATGTCAGATTGTCAGAGGGGAGGAAACTAAAGCAGACAGCACTCAAACAGATACTGGAGTGTGTTGGGGGGGGCAAAGCGGGTAGATGCCACTTTTCCCGACATTGATGCATCTGCAGATCTGCATCCCCCCCTACAGCCTTTCAAGAGAGAAGAAGGGACGAAGAGTTTGCCTGAAATGCATACATCACCCTTGCCAATCCCTGTCCTGCCATCTTCCCACCTCTGCAGGTGGGGACCTGCCCCTCTGTACTGGCCTGAACACCAACATTAGCAGCACCTGCTGCCTGACACATTGCTGCATGTCTCTTGTGGGTCCCTGCCCAGGCCAGGTTTGCTGGTGTTTCCCACCAGCAAAACTTTGGCTACAACTGGAGAGCTCTTGGCTGCAAGAAGGTGCTTCGCCATGGCTGCTCACAGGTACAAAGCTCTTCTCATTGCTATCAGCTGCTCTGGCCTTGCCTGCATCACCAGAGAAGTCTGGCTGCTCAGTATCTCTCACACTACCTGGTCCCCTGGTTTCACCACAGCTCCTTCTTTCTTCCATCCATCACTTTTGGTGACCCCAGTAACTGTTTTCTCTCCAGCCCCAACTTTCTCAGGCTGTTCTGTCGGTCGATGTTTATGTCTGACTGGTCACACCCTCTTCCCCACCTGAATGAAGCAATCCATGTCCGTAGCCAGCCCCCAGTGCATCACCTTCCATCCCTGTCCCCTGCTGCGCCCTGGGCTCTTTGTAGCTCTCTTCCAAGGGAGTATCCAGCCCCGCAAAACCTGCCCGTGGCATCATCCAAAACAAAAGTCTCACCAGGTTAGGTCAGAGAAAAGGCAGCCCCAAACCAGGGCGTAGCTAAGTAGCCGCAGGAGCTGGGCTCCAGTGGGGCCGTGTCTGCCCTGTTCGCACCTTCGCCCCACGTCCCTCCTGCATCCCCCCGCATCCCTCCCGCATTCCCCCGCATCCCTCCCGCATCCCTCCCGCATCCCTCCCGCATCCCCCCGCATCCCTCCCGCATCCCTCCCGCATCCCTCCCTGCCGGCAGGGCGCGGGGCCTGGCTCCGTGCTGACCCGCCCGAGCCAGCGAAACACCTCAAAACCCCCAGCCAGGGTGGGAAGAGGCGGAGGGCCGGAGGACCAGGGTTCCAGCTCCAGGAGGTGCCGCCGCTTGCCCCGGCCCCGGCCCCGCGGCGGCGACGCGCGAGCCTGCAGGGACACCTGGCGGCTGCCGGCCGCGCCGGGCCCCGCGGGGGGTGCTGCCTCCGGGGAGCCCTGAAACCCCGGGGCACGGCTGCCGGGGGTACAGAGGCTCTTTTTAGCCACGGCATCCCCCGAGCAGCTGCAGCTCCGTCTTTTCTGCCGTAAGGAGAGGGGGAACCGGAGACTTTTCCCTCGCCTGGGCTGGCTGCAGTCAGCGAGAGGCGTTTTCCATCTCAACCCCTTTTTGTCTGGTTTCCTTCTCCCCTCCTTGCAGGTCTGCAGGGGGGCGGATGGACGGCTGGGCTGCAGGCGCCTGTTCATGCACCAGCTGAGCTGTTGCAGAGGTGATGCTGGCTCCTGCTTGTGAAGTTGGAGGTAGCTGGTGCAGGTGTGGGACCAAACAGTCCTAGGCACAAATGGCAGTGATGGGTGACAAAATCACCTTCTGTGAGCAGTGAAGAGTAAATCTTACAGGAGCTGGGAGCTGGGAGGTGAGTGTGGGCAGTGCCCGTCTGTCTCAGCTGTACTTGTTCCCCCACCGTATTTGTTGGACAGCCAGGGATGCTGAATGCAGGCAATGAAAATCAAAATCTGCTTGCAAGTCATTAGCAAAGAGTAAGGACAACAGATTTCAGCACTGCTCTCCAGCACATTCGTTGCCTGTTTATAAAGCTGGCACGCAGAGGCACGCTGTGACGCAGGTGCTCGGTGTCCCAAAGGTAGCAAAAGCTCCCGCCTGCTCTACTGTTCTGGCACAGGGATGTCCCAAGGCCGAGGCTACAACAAATTTTGTGGGCAGAGCACGCCTGAGACACGGCGTGGCCTGTGCCAGCAAAGGCAGGGGGCACTGCCGGCGCAGGAACCAGAGGAGATGGGCTGAGGAGGGAGGGCAGCTGGACTTGCACCCATGGGACATACATTCTCCTCCCGTGTTGCCTCACTCAGAGGTGAGGCTCACTAATGCATTTATCTGGACAACGCTGAGTCCCGCAGCTCTGTCCTGCCAGTCCCCTTTCAAACAACCCAGGTTTTATATATCCTGAACAGCAGCCCCTGCTATCAGGGACCAATTTCTCCAGCACAGTGAGCTGTTAGGATGCTCACTCTGATGCTCTGGTTCTATTATGCCCTTTTTAGATTTAGCACCTAAGTCATTCACCTCCCCAGTGCTGGTACTCACTTGGTCTTTCATACCTGAGCTCACATCTCGTTCCTGCTAACTGCTGCTAACCACTGCTAACCCCTGCCACATGGATTTGCTTCTTCAGCACACCTTCTCTAAATCCTCCTCCTCAACCCTCTCTGAATGCCTCCAGCTTCTATGAACTCCCCCGGTACCAAAGGTTACAGTAGAATTGTGTCGGCATAAGCGTTGGTCTCCTGAGCAGCAGGGAAGTGTGGTCTTGGCTGCCTGGGAATCCACAGCGGCAGCAGCACGGAGTAGGGAGCAGCGGTGTGTTCCCGAGGGCTGGCCACAGGTTTGTCCTGCTCCTTAGTCTCTCCATGCAGAGAACAGAGGCAGAGGGGGCAGGGCTGAGTTACCCTTACACAGTGGGGTGAGAAGGGCCGTGCAACAGAAGCAGATTTGTCCCGGGGCCAGCCAGATGAACCAGCTACGTGCTGGAAAATGACCCTTGGAGGAAAATCTACCCAGGGATTTTGGTGGCAAGTTGCCACCCTCACCCCGAGCAGTTGGCTCTGGCTGAGAACACCAGCCTGCCTCTGCGGAGCAGCATCCCCTGGGGGCTGGCCCTGAGCTCCTCACTGCCATTTCCTTCACCAGCCCCTTTTCCTCTTTGCATGGCAGGTTTACCGAAGAGGTGCTGAGCATCATCTTCTCCATCCCAGCTTCTGACCGTTGCTGCCATGATGCTGGTCTGTGGACAGTGAGCACGGAAATTTCACCCTGGGCGGTATTTGGTAAGCCAGCATCTCTGGTCTTCGGTCCAAGCCCAGCAAGCCCTGGACCACTCCAGTCTGGACCAGTTTGAGTCAGAGGGTGAGAAGTGCCTGGGGCTTTCTTGCTTGTGTACCTGCCTGAGAGCAAAGACTTGTCCTAATGACGAGCTCCAGGGCGGAGACTTGCACAGCCGCCCAGTAGCTTTGTACAGCCCAGGAACTGGGAAGGATGGGGAGAGAGGACAAGTTGTGTCCCCCAGCAGACGGATGTGGCAGGGCCAGGTGATCAGAGGCATGGTGACATAGATGCAGCCAGCAGAGCCCATGTGCCTGGGCCAACATCTCTCAGTGAGGAGGGACCTAACGTGACATGTGGTGTGGCTCCTGCTTTAGCCATGTGCTTGCTGCTTCTCTGCTGCCTACCCCTGTGCTCTTGGAGGTGTTAGGAGGTGGGTTCCTCTCTTTTGAGTGTCCCATGCCATACCAAAATGAGAGGCGTGGAACGCTCTCGGGCTGCTCTTCACTCAGTTTGGCTTTCTCCAGCCTGCGGCTGTAGGGTTGACACAGCTGTATCCCTGCTGGCCAAGGGATGCTCTGCATCTTGCAGCTGTGCCACGTGGGCCACTGCCACGCGCAGCCCTCGTGTCCCCATGGGAGGACGATGCTCCCCACCACCCCTGGCGCCCCTGGCACAGCAGTGGCTTCAAGCTAGGCACCACGCAGAGCCACGCAGGTGGCACCTACAGGGAATGTCCCCTGAAGCCAGAGTCATCAAAGCCCGGGGTCTCGTCCACCATGGCAGGGAGGCCCACGCCAGCCCCGTGGTATCGCTCCAGCCGTGGTGTGCATGGCTGCTGCCCTTGGGAGGAAGAAGCAGCTCCAAGGTGCAACATGGGGCTCGGCACAAGATGGCGGCAGGGCTGGGTGAGGAGGACGGGGGTCCCGGCAGGCCCACCATGGCCCCAGTGGGGTGGGCTCCCTTGGCTGTGCCTCGAGACCCTGGGGTGGCCCCGGAGGAGCTCCCTGGGCCCAGGGGACATTTCCTGTTTGCTGCCCGCGCTGAAGCATCGGCCCTTCAACCGCCGCCAGTCCTCCGCTTCCGGCAGGGGCTCCCGCCCGGAGCCCCCCTGCACTATCAGCTCACCAGATGCCTTTTTCAGGATACTGTGGTAAAACTGTGCCGGGCAGGCGCTGTCATTTGGGGTTTTCTCTCATGTCAGCCTCGAAGACAAATTGGATGAGGAGGAGCGAGAGGGGGGGAAAGAAAAAAATAACAAATTTAAACAAAAAAAACCCCACCAAAACCCAAAAAAATAAAGATGCTTGCCTCCATCCTCAGCCAGGGCTGGCCCGTGCACCAGCGGGGCAATGGGTCCCCCAAGCAGCGGGGCCACCAGCGGGCCGGGGCAGGCTGGGGTGGCGACAGGGCGGTGCGGCCTCCCCGCTGGTGTCGGCCTCTAGCGGCGGTGGAGGCGGCGAGGTGCCATGATGGCCCCATGGGCCCCACCAGTGCCACAGGGACCTTCTCTCGCCCCTCCTGGCGCTGCCACCCGCTGGGACGTGGTCCTTGTCCCGGTGCTGTTGTCTGGTGGGACGTGGTCCTCTGCCAGGCCGCGGCCCACCCTGTGCTGGTGAGGGAGCGGGTGCCATGAGCAGGGGTGTGAGGGACCACAGACCCCTCAGCCAGCAACAGCCCAGGGTGACCCCAGACCAGGCAGGTGCCCCACAGGCCACCGGTCCATAGCCACCAGATGGTTCTGAGCAGCTGCCAGACTGGGTAGACTGGGAACCGGGCAGTGCTGCTGGGGATGGAGGGAGGGAAATGGTGAAAGAACATTTGGGGAAGTCTGTCTGTCCGTCTGGGGGGGGCTGCCAGGTCTGCCATGGGGCTGAGGTACCAAGGTGCTGTGCCCTGCTGCCAAGGATGGTCTGCAGACAGATGAAGGGGACAGACCATGGATGCTGTTTAACCTGGGAGCTCACTAAAACCCTCTGCGCTGGCGCAGGGTGTGCACGCGGGTGTGCATGGGTGTGCATGGGTGTGCACACGAGTGTGCATGGGTGTGCATGGGTGTGCATGGGTGTGCACGCAGGTGTGCATGGGTGTGCATGGGTGTGCACACGGGTGTGCGCTCCCCACGGCTGTAACTCAGCAGGCAGCGTTACAGCACAGCTGCTTGCATGGCGCCTAGCGTGTGCTCCATCCCTGCCTCCCTTTGAAGATCCAGGGTCAAGTCAGGCATTGCTAAACCCACCGCGCTTTTGGATGTGCTTCCTCAGGGCGTACGGAGACGTGGCACCCCCCAGAGCTGACTGCAGACCTGAAAGATTTGCTCCGGGTTAAGCCTGGTGGTTTTATTTGGTTAGAAAAAAAAAAAAAAATTAAAAAAAAAAGGTGGTTGGTCCCTGTGGAATAGAGGGGAGGTGTCAGCACGGGGAGGGGAGACAGGGTCAATGGCACAGAAATATTACTGGGCTATCCCCACCCATAGAGGATGGAGGGAGGGCTGGCTACGGCTGGGGGTGTGGGTGTGAGTCACAATGCAACTGACTATAAAACCCAATTTTTGCCTCCAGCCCCTAAGTTCGAGCATCCACTGGAGGATGGGTTGGACCTCCAGAACAGGTCTTCAGGTCTGTAATTTCCCTTGGAGGATTGTAAGTGAGAAGTCAAAGAGGGAGAAGTTGTTCTCTGGCTCCTCAGGACCCCCAGGAGAAGCTTTGGGTGCGGGTGGCATGCTGGTGAGAAGGGGAGCTGTGGGGTGCAGGGAGGCAGGGGGGAGCAGCAGGGAGGCAGAGGGGAGCTGCAATCAAGCTGCGTGCAAGGCAGGTGGCTGTGCTGAGCTGGGGACCTGAAATCATGGCTGCTCGCTTTCGCCGGCAAATCTTGCATTTGTGTGGTTTCCTTTTCCTTCTTCTACATATACTTTTTTTCCCCTTTTCTCTTCATTTTGTTCCCTTTGCTGTGGAGGCAAATTTCAGCCCTTTCAACCTTTTGGTTCCAAACTCTGCACAGGAGGAAAACTAATTACAGAGTCCCAGCAGGGCTCAGCTTTAATTACCCATGAGATGTTTATCTGCTAGAGGGTCTCAAGCGCTCCTTTATCCAAGCCTTCCTATTCCTTCTGCTGCTCCACAATTCCCCTGGCAAATGCCTCCCAACTCCTCACAGGCTCCCCAGGATTTTGTCTGAACAAGATCACAAGCGATATTCCTAGCCCAGAAAAGTTTCTGCGCAGAGCAGCAGAGACAAAGCCCAGTCTTCTTGCAGTTCTCAGCTCTCTCTTGAAGGCCCAGCTGGTTTTGGATGCAGCGCAAGGATGGGGTTGTCCTCTCCATCAGCCTGGGATTCCCCCTGACCACAGGTCTCAGGTGAGATGGCCACAAGCGTAGCTGAAGGGAAGAGGAGCCCTCGTGCCTGGATTCCCTAGTGGCAGTGCCTACATCCCCAATGTTGGCTGTGGTGCTTTGGGAACCCGCTGGCTCCAGTTCCTCACACTTGATGAGCTGCCAAGCCTGGAAGAAATAAGGGATATCCTTGGAAAGCAGCAGCTGGAGCTTTGGAGCTGCTGGAGGGTGATTCCAAAGTCAACTAAAAATGGTGCCAACAAGGCCAGCCCTGGCCAAGGACCTCCTGGACTGGCCCTGGTGGCAGAGGCCAGCATGGTGATGCTGGCTGGAGGATGCAGCAGCTGCAGGAGCAAAGCAAGCACAGCCTGAACCACGTGGAGGAGAGACTGAGCTCCCTGATGGATCTGCTGGTGGGAGCTTTTTTTGGCTGTCCGCAGTAGCTCCTTCCTAGGAAATTAGTCCTCAATGGGCACCTTGGGAGACACATCCGGCAAGGGGCTGCTTCTCTGCTTGTCACTGGGGTCTGAGCAGGGAGAACATTTTGAAACCTCCTTGGATGCATTTACAGTTTGTAATACCCATCCACAAGAGAGAGATTTTTAAGTCAGAGCCCCTCAAGCCCTCAGAACTGAGGAGGAAGACAGCAGGACATGGACAGCTGACTGCCTTTCTGGCCCAATGACCCTCCCCATTTTTCCCCCACCCCATGGACTGGAGGCTGATGCCTTTAAATTTGGCAGAGAGAGAAATCATTCGGCCTTAATTGATCCATTTGCTGCTATCAGGTGCTGTTGCTCTGGCTCTCCCACAGCTCCTGCAGACACCAAACTTCTGGTAGGTGCTGTGTTTTTTCCTCCTCCTTTTCTAGTTTATTCTCAGGAGTTAATGATGCAGGAATCCAGAAATTGCTCTGGTTTCTAGGTTGCTCTGCTGTTGTGTGTTTGTTGAAAGGGTTCCCTGATATATATGCTGCTGCGGGCTACTATCACAGGCTCCAGGTGCCCAGCTGCCCCTTTTGGGGGGGCTCAGCAGGGAGGCTGTGTGCTTTGAGGTGTGGGGTGCCTCTTTGCTGTGGTTTCCCAGAAGTTCTAGGGGCTGCTGGCACAGGAGAGCAGACACAAAAGGTGGGGGCAACTCTGGGGGGTGAAACCCACCCTGGGGAATGCAGCAGCATGTGTGCCTCCATCCTATTTCATAAAGCAGTTGAAAAGCACGGTAGGAGCCAGAGCCTGTCTCTCCAGGGGTCTCTTGCTCAGCCCAAGGACCTGCACTAAGCCCCAGGGCAGGGACACCCCTGTGCCACTCACCCTGAATCGCCCCTTCCCTGCATGTGAGCTGTCCTGAAGGATGGGCTCAGGGTGCACCGCGTGGGAGGCTGCGTCCGCCCGGGCAGGGTGGCGGAGGGGAGCAAAGCATCTCTCTCTGCAGCGGCTGGTTTATTCTCAGCCTCTGGAATTGGGGCAGCTCTCCTTAGGGACCAGAAGCCTTTTTTACCGGAGCTGCCCGCGTTCATCCTGCCTATTTATAGCTGCTATCTCCGCAGCCGTGGTTTCCATTAACAAGCAAAATCTGAAGCCGCCAGTAGCCGTGTGGGCTGAGGCATGTGCTGATCAAGCAGAGCCCCTTGGAACAGGGAGGAAAGACACAGAGACACACTTTCAACCCCACGGGGCTTTGTAATGGGCACAAACTCCGCTGTTCCCTGGTGGTCTGGGCTGCCTGCAAAGCCAGGCAGAAGTAGTATGTGGGGAAGGTGGGGTGGCATCGCCTTTCCTCTGCCAGGGTGAATGGAAAGTTTGGGGTGTCTCTGGGGTCATCAGTTTGATCCCTCTCCTCCTCCCTGGACCTGCTTGTGTTGCCCTGGGTGCAACAGGCAGCCCCTGCCTGGGCTTTGCATGCCCCTGGTACCTCTATGAATATTGTGCGTGTGTTTTGGCCCAGTGGGGTAACGTTTATTTATTTGATTTTAGTTGTTGGTCATCGCCACCCTTGCCAGGCAGGACTTGTGGTTTCAGGGCTCCCAAGAGCACCTGTGCAGGGGATCTAGGCTTGCCCACCCCGCTGCAAGGTGAGGCTTGTGGGTGTGGGAGGGAGCTGGCACCGGGGCTCAAGCCTACAGCAAAACGCTAACAAACCTCTTTGGAGGCTGTGTGGCATGCGGCAAAGGGCTTTCCTACCAACTTGGTCCTCTGTAAAAGGAGAAAACCATCCCAGGAGAGGACAAAGACCACTTTTATCCAAGTTAAGAGGGGACAGTAAGGGAGCAGAGACCATGAATGTGACAAAGACCTGTGCTACATGGGCCTGGGACAGAGGGACAGGCAGCGCAGGTGGCCTGGCGAAGGACTGGAAAGCGTCCAGCTGCTTGCGGGTGTCCAGGCACAGGGCTTGCAGGTAGCACTGGGCCACAGAGTCTATGTTTGCCCCGAGTCTCGCACGGTGCCAGTGCAGGTGCTGTGGGGGGGGGACACACCTCCACCTCCCAGCACGGGCACTTCTGGCACTAGCATCCTGGCGCTGACTCAGATGCTCTGGATGTGCTCAGTGGTGTAACTATGTTCTTGCCCGGTCTGTAAGCAGCCTCCAGCTCCTCTGGAAGAGTGCATGAAGCGAAGGCCCGAAGGAGAGGGCGGCATACCGCTTAACCACCCCTGCCCTGCAGAAGCAACACCCGCAGGCAGCTGCCTTCACCCACAGCTCAGGGCAAGGCATCACCAAGAAAGTCAGAGGGACACATCTCGTTCTGAACTTTCGGGTTTTTTCTGTACTAGGATCTCAAACCAACTTGGTAAACAACTTAGCCGTGCAAGTGCAGTAGGGAAGGCCTATACTGCTGTCCCTGCAGCCAGCTCTGGGGTGTTTAGCAGTGCACTGAAGCAGAGAGGCACAGGGAAAAAAAAAAATCTCGCAATACTGAAATTAGCAGGGAAATGCATGCAAGAGCCCAAGATACCCAGGTGTGAGCAAGGGCCTACTTGGGCAGCACAAGGGCTGCAAGGACTGTTGTCATATGCAGCAGGAAAGCATATGGCACACTGAGAGGGACTAGCAGGAGGACTGATATTGCATGTTTTTTCTCCCTGTAAGGGTGTAGGTGCACGCATATCCCTAGGGAACAAGTACTTGGCTTTCTCCCCTGCTTGGGTCTGGGCTGTGCAGGGTGGCAGAGCTCTGCCTTTCGGGCACATAGCTGACAGGAGACAGGAGTGGTCAGGGCTGAACGCTGGTCCCCAGGGAGCTGCCCTGCCTGGCCATGGGCAGGACAGGGCCACCCAGCCCCTCTGCACCAGCATCTTTGCCTCCCCCGACCCCAGCACGACACGTAAAGGAGAGGCAGTGGTTGTTTTATTTCAAAGTAGAACAAAGATGTCTTTTATTCTTTCTGGAGACGCAACATTCAGATTTGCCATGAGCGTGTCAGAGCGCAGACTGGCTGTTTGTGTGACTTTAGTCAGGGCACATTTACACAGGGAAAAGCAAAAGTGGGAGACTGTTTTATAACCTGACTGAGACTCAGCCAAACAGCATGATGTTGTGGTCCCTTGCACAGCATGTATTGCTGAGCAGACAGGCTCTATAGAAAAATCTAAATGCAAAATGTACTCTCATACATTTCGCATCAACTTTTCCCCTAACTTTGCTGGGAAGAAGTTTTGGCTCAAAGTTATCCACTCCCAGGCTTCTCATTTTCCTCCATACTTCTCCCGTCCACGTGCTCACTAAACCAGAGAGTTACAGTGCGTCGAGGATGTTGTCGATTTTGGTGACCAGGTCCTGGCGCTTGTTGGAATGCATCTTCTCATTCTCAATGTACGTGTCCTTCTTGAGCTTGCCAGCTACCAGCCGCTCAGCCTCAACCGAGGACTTCAGAACAAGCTCCTTGACTTGGCCATCGAGCTTCTGAATCTCGCTTACCTTACAGGGTAAGAAACAAAGGGAATATTAGAGGAGACAAAAAACCCATCCATACAGTGATGCTGGAATAGAAGAGAGGATAAAGCTGGAGCAAAAGATGAAGTCAATGCTAAGAGGAAACATCTCCGATCCCTGAATGTTGCCTCCCGAGCCATCACCTTACTCTGGCATTGCGTTATGAGGAGTATCTCATGAATGGGTAATTAAGCAGTGCAGATAAAGGGGCTCTGAGGACCCAGGAGCCATACTGGCAGGAGACAGGTGCAATGACTGTTAAGGAGTGCTTAATGACAGATTTTAAAGGCTTCAAGCTAATTTACAACTATGACAGCTGGAAGCTGTGTCCCTACAGCTAATATTAATGGTGTGTGAGAAGCAGGTCTGCAATGACAGAGCTGCTCTGAGTTAATAATAGATTAAGCAAGGTGGGCTGCTGGTTGAATGGACCTTACACTAAAGTGTCGCTCACCTGGGTTTAAGTGGCTGTTGCAGGTTAAGTGTTGAAATATGGCAGAGGAAGGAAAGGATAGTGGGTGTGTGCTTGCTGTGCTGTGGCTTTCAACATGGTACAGCAAAATACCCCCGAGGAGCATCATGTTACTAAAATTCTGTCAGCACCAAATTCAAGTGTGCAAGAATACAAGAGATCAGGGAGAAGACTTTGGTTTGGCTGGTGTCAATAGTAAAGTCAGAACTGATAACGTGTTGATAGCTTCCATTTTTACCTAAGTGTCTCCACCATGAGCTCAATCAGAAGCATCAGGATTGCGTTACAAAAGCATTATCTGTACTCATGCAGCTGGTTCAAGGGCTGTTTAAGAAACAGCACAAGCAGCTGTTTAACAGCAGCACTTAATGGCTGCATAACCAAGATTACTGCAAAGAGAACAAGCTGATCTTCACACCCCCTGGCAGGGATCAAGCCATTCCCAGAGGTGGGAAAAAACCCCACCACAACAAAATACAGGCTGCAGAAGCTAAACCCCAAATTAAAACTTGCCTAGAATACTTGATAGAACCAACAATAGGAAGAGTTTATAAATATAAACTAGAATTTCTTACTTTATCACACAAGTCTGAGCCTTCTGTTTTCAGTTTAGACTGCAGAGACGCTATCTCATTTGTCAGGGCCTTGTGCTCTGTCTCCAAAGACTTTTTGCCACTGTTCAGCGTGGAGATGTCCCGTGACTGCTTGTATTTATTCACTGCTTCATCAAAGTGACGGTACAGTCCAAGTCTCTTGTTCACCAGAGTAAGCACTTGTTCTGTGATGCAGGCAACTTTCATCCTGGCTTCAGCAGCTGGATCCTGCAAGAAGACAAAGGGAAGATCTAAGCAGTCACATCTTTGACCTGCACCAAACCATGCCTGCAATCTGCCACAGACCTGTTACAGAAACTGCTCCCCTTGCAACTTAGTCAACCAATAGTAATTAGGTGAATGGTACAAGTACTGACTACAGCAAGCACCTTTCAGCACTCAGTCTGGCCCAACAAATAGTTTAACAAAATAAGTAAAAACATTGCAGAAGGAGAATTACAGCTATCCCTACTTCTTGGGGGGATTCTTTTCTATCCAGAAGGCAAAAGTCTGGCTAGCCTTAGTACACCAGTTCAAACCCTGCAGAAATATCAACACTCAGGTAGCATAAAACAAGGGCTTCATTTAAACATCTAGTAAAATATCTGATCAGCAGGAACATCCAGTGAGAATTACTGGTGTGAAAAAATCTCCATCAGCTGAGTAAGCTACTAATGCTGCCGCAGAGCTTTTCATCATACAGCACCTTAGTGATGGAGAAATCCAGCCTCACATAGACGATCACAGTGAAGAACAAGATATAAAAGGCTCCAACCACCAACAGAGGCTCCTGCAGCATCAAGATTTTGTTGAAGGTGTAATGAACCTACAAGAGAAGTTTGAAATGCTGAGCAGTAACCCATGTTACTATGAGAGAGAACTACCCTCCTCGGACAGCAGTGGAACTGGACATGAAGTCCAGCAAGTATTTATTTCTGGAACCCCATACGGGTGTTTTGACCGTGTTCCTAAATTCAGAGGAGGCACAACTGCTCAGGCAAACCGCGCACAGAGGCCACACTCACCACAATGTCTTGGATGTGCTGTTCCACCAGGTTGCTCTTGTGTGCCACAATAACTGGACGTCCAAAAGTGTCCAGATATGTGTAGTGAAGCTCATCTGAAGCACGATTGATTTCATAGGGGCTGTCCACGTGGATATTCCTGTGGATAAAATCAGACAGTCCCATATGACTATACAGTGTCTGAGATGACGTAACCTCGGAGTCGGCTGGCCAGCCATGGCCTCTAGCACAAGGCAAATTATGCAGTTTAAACACCAGTCTAAAAGGAAGCAAAGCTGTGCTCCAAGGTCTCCTCCATGTGCAAAGTCATAGTTTTGTTTCACTGCCCCCAGGCCATTCGAGTAGACTGGAGAGTTGCCACCAACACAGCACTATCTGCAGTAACAAGCCAGGAATAATGACACTTACTTGGCGCCTTCTGGCAGGACGATCTTGACAGTCAGAGAGTCCGTAACTTGCTCATCGAACACATGGTCGACAAACCTCATTTTCAGGGCATACTGATCACCTAAGAGAGTGCAGGCCAGAGGGTGGTTACAATTCCTCAAAGAACTGAAGCTCAGCTCCTAACACAAGTAAAAGCAGAATTTGGATGGATCGGTTGTGCAGCAGGGGGCACTAGCTCACTCGAGTATATTTTAACCAGATGTCTACAAAAACCTGAAGGAAGCACAGAAAAGAAGAAAAGAAGGTGGATTTGCATATTCTAGAAATAATAGCTAGCAACTGTTGTTGCTAAGGTGCTGCATACTGCAGCTTTGAATTCTTCACTGTACAGCAACCACCTATAAACACAGAGGAGAAGGTTTTTTACTCCCTTCCCCTATGCCACCCACCGAGATTGTAGAGGTATTCGTAGCTTGGCAGGTTATAGCCAATGATGTAATGTGTTTTCCATCCCCCAAAAAGTGGGAAGCGGGGACGGATCTCCATCTCCACGGAATCATCCAGGACAAGGAGGTGGCTGGTGGAGATATTCCCGATTTCATCTCTATAATAGACGTCCTGAGCAGCAGCTGGGAGAATGGTCTGTACAGAGAGAAGCAAGTCAAGTGCATCAGCTAGGAGTTATTTCCAGTGAAACTGGCAAACCCAATAATGACTGTTAAAGCACTGAGAAACTGCGCTCCCGTGTGAGAGATGACAAAATGGCCATTCAGTTGCACCAAGTGGTAAAATTGTGCTATTATACGCAATCAGTCACAGAAGTGGCTGCCAGCACTAAAATCACTTGGACTCTAAATGAACGTGCCTTTCTCCAGCCCAGTTTCAAGTATCTCAGACAGCAAGGGATCTCATCATGCCCACCAGGACAGCAATTCCCTTTTCACTCCAGCCTGCTGCCATAGCTCACTAGGCTTGCTGGCTTTACACTCAGCAAAACAAGATTTCTGTTTGGCTGCACCACCTTACAGAACTACAACAATCAATTCTGCAGGCTTCAAGCAGCGAGAAACATTTTGGTTCAGATGAAAACACGTAATACTTCTCACATCTGCCTAGCAAAGCCACAGCTTTAACTCCTGTTGAGTGCTTTGTGAGCAAGGAATGAATGGGTGAGTTTTTAATCAATACTGCTCGACATGATGAGACTATGACAGAGAAGGCAACTCTAAAAATAAGACGGTGGGGACAGAATGAATGGCCCTTGCACAGTAGAAAACAGAAAGCAGAGCTGTCACCACAGATATTAAGGGTTTTAGAGAGTCTCTGAGATTGGAGGGGTGGGAGTGTGAAGAAACACTACATGCCCTGGTATATGCAATTTGTTTGGGGAACAGATGCAATAAAGCACATAACCTCCCAGTTCTACCTCCAAAACCTATTCCTTATCTAGCACGAGCTTTCTCTGAAAACCAATCAGAGCTCTAATATTCCCTTATTATTTGGGTATGGTTACCAAAGAAGAGGCAAAGGAAAAGGATAACTGTATTTCTTTTTCTCCTCTGGGGATGTAAGAAAGGGGGAAGCCACAGTTTAAAGGAAAAAAAAATATTATGCAAAATGTGAACCTTAAAAGACTTGACAGAAGAGATCCCACTGTCTGGCTGTCTCTGGTAGTCATATCTGGAGAAAGGCCCTTTCAGCACTGCTCCGGTGTGCTTTAAATCAACCGTCTCTTCAACCGCAATGTTCCCCCAATGAGACACCTCGATGACTCGGGTCATACTGGTGATGGTCAGGAATGGACTGTTATTTTCATAGTGCACCTTCAGAGTGTCCTACCAAGGAAAAAAGATAAGGTATTAGACCTGAAGCAAGGAGCAACCTCTGCTCATAATTATCTGTCTCCGTGTCCCACAGAGAAACCTCCTTGACAGACTCTGCAAGAGATGAAGCTGACTGCACAGGAGGGATTGAGCCACCCCACCCCAGCCCAGCTCACACAGAGCGCTGGGTACCTGGGGTGTACTCGTAGGTCACACCCTGTGTGTCTGGCTGTTATGGTGGTGAGGGTGCTAGAGATACAGTCTTCCCCACTGCAAATACACCCCTGCCAGAACCGTGCACAAACTGGCTTGGTTTGCTCTGTAGACATCAAGCAGCGGTCAGCGATCACATCTGTACTAGCAGCACCCTGCTGGAGCGCATGTTCCAAGCCTGCATGCAGGCTAACTCAGGCTTGACCTGCAATTCTTATATGAAAGCCTCTAATTCCCACTCTCCAGCCTCTGAGACACAGGTGCCGTGTTTCTAAGACGCTCTCTACACAGCCACAACCTCTTTGCACCAATATTTACCTGGCTGTATGGAGGAATATCCTTGAAGGGGCCATATTCAATCATGTCTTCAGTGCGGGAAGGGTTGCCCAGCTTGGTGTAACTCTCCACGTTCCTAGAGGCCAGTTTGACCCGGGTTGTTTGAGTCTTGGCGAAGTATGGTGAGTAGAAATAGTGATTTCCTTCAAAGACCACAAACTGTTTCTCACTTTGGGTGATGTGGGTGGGGTAGGGCTGCAGGACGTGCGTGAAAACCATTTCAACAGATACACGGACCTTGGCCCCTGGTGCCAAAGGAGATGGCAGCTTCACAGAGAAGAATTTTCCACTGGAAGGGAAAACAGGTAAGTCATATGAGATCTCCCCTGAGAGAGTAATCAGATCCAACCTCTGCAACACCTCCTGTGTATGGGAGCCCATATATCGTGCGTGACTGGGGCCGATATTTTATTTGCTTCTCCAAGGTGTATAGATGTTTGGTCCCAGAATGCGTACTTACTCTGGACTGGGGAAGCAGGACAAGAGGCAGCACAGGGGTGAACTGTGTCCAGGCACACTTACAGTCTTTGCTTCACAAAAAGTCTGGGCTCCCATTTTGGAAAGGGAATGGTGACACACTCCCCTCCCTCGTTCTGCATTTATAAAGCATGCTTCAGCAGGGCTTTTTCTATTCCCCAGATGACAAGAATGATTTGAATGAGAGGAAGCATGTGCAAATGTCCAGAAGACAAATCACAAACATCTTCACCACCTGTTCCCACCAAGTCTGTTCATTCTCAGCTTTTTGCCCACAGGACCTGAAACTAAGGAATGGCCAGAAAATAAGCACAGTTTTGGACTGAGGTTCTACAGAAAAGATTGAGATTTCACCAAACCTGTAAGGATGCACCAGATGGACCACGGTGATGATACATGCCTGGTGGGCCCAGAGCAGGATGACATGAGACCTCCAGATAGATCAGAAACCCATGGTCTACCATGGCAACTCAATTCAACAGTCCTCTTGAAATCCTGCAGCACGGTGCTTCTGACCCACTTTACAAGCACCCTTTATTTCTCAGCTCTCACAGCTCAGAAAGCACCTGCCTGCCCAGATATGCAGTGTAAGCAAAGCATCCCAAGCTTGGCAGCACAGAGCCTCATGCAAAAGATAGCATTCCCTCTCCCTGCAGCAGCAACAGACCATGCTGGGCCACAGCAGGCAGCGTACTGCGTACTCCCCACATCGCAGACTAAGAGCTGTGCACTGGGGACAGCCAAAGAGCACTTTACAATCTCTCAGTAATCACCACTGCTAATCATTTGAGAACTCTAAAGGGAGCAATGGGTAAGAGCATGACCATAGCTATAATGCTTCTTTTACCTGATGCCCCTTAATAAAGGAACAGGGCATTACTCAAAGCATTGCGTACAAGAGACTACGCACAGCTGAGCTCCCCTGAAAGCAGCTGTGTTGCATTTAAGAGATGCTCTCCCCTCCCTAGCAGCCACGGGTGGCTGTGAGAAGCAGGTATACACTGCTTGTGCGAGGCTCGGTGCAGAGAGCTAAACCCACACACGCTATTTCCCAAGAAAGGAGCATCTAAGGGTGCGAAACGACTTCTACTGGAGCCTCTTGGGCTGCAGGAATTGGGTTTGGCTGCTTGTGTGAGCTGTGCTCCCTGGCTCTGTGGCACCCCAGGATGCAGCCTGATTACAGAACGGATCTTTTCAGGAACAGAAGACTCTAGGATCTCTAGGTATGTGGGACTGGGGTAGTATTTCTGCTCCACCATAAGGACAATGGTGGAACCCTTATGCACAACTCCACGTATTGACATTAGAGGGTGACACTCACCTTTTGCCCTTAACTTTAGTCTCTCTCACTTCCAAGGTGTTCTCCTCCTCTTCCTCACCCTTGACCTGTTCCAAAATGACAGACTGATGAGTGTGTTACTGTTTAAGAGGCTTAACTTGTCCAGGGCAAACTCCAGAAGGTCCCTATCCATTTTTCAGGGGGATGCTCCCTGAGAAAGTACAAGCTGATAACTACTTTATTTACATACATACATAAAAGCCCTTTAATAATGTTTTGCATGAATACAAATTGCAGTGTGGTCAGCATGCAAGAACAGATACTGGTTACTTCTGCTAGCACTCTCAAGTTCCCCTCGGCCTGGTTCCCAAGCCAGCACAGTCACGGTAACTTCTGCAAACCAGACTATCGGTCAACTGCTTTTGTGATTTCTCTTGTAGTTTTCTACGGTGGCTGGGGAGCGAGCAGGCCACGGGGTCTGGCTTGGGCAGCCAGCAGGCACAGAGGAGCTCAGTGCAAGCGCTCCTGGCCGTACAAGAGCCCCCTTGCACGTACGGCCCGGGGGGCAGGCGCTGGACCCCCGACCCCCCGCCGGCACCAGCTGGAGCCGCAAGCGCTGCTCCCCGCGAGGGGCCGCGGCCGCTCTGCCCGCAGTCTAACGCCGTTAATTAGCGCCCGTCCCGCCGCCCGGCGCTCCGCCGGCACCGCGCCTCGTCCCGCGGCCGCCGCAGCCCCCGGCTTCATTGTCCCTCACGCAGCCGGAGGGGCAGCCCCTCCCCGCCCGCCACGCCGGCCGGCGGCGCAGCCCGTACGGGGGGAGCGCGGCGCGGTGCCTACGTGTCCCTGCGGGCGGCGGGGCCCGCGCAGCGCCCCAGGCCGTGCCGCGGCCCCCCGAGGAGCGGGGCGCCGTCCCCCGCCGCCCCTCGCTCACCTGCACGCCCAGGTAGGCCAGGCGGGGCTCCAGGCCGGGCTCCAGCGCCAGCAGGAAGGTGGAGGCGGCTGCGCCGCCCGCTGCATTGGCGAGGCTGAGCTCGGCCGAGACCTTGGCCAGGTGGGTGCTGAGGTCCACGGAGCGCCGCACCTCCTCCAGCAGCAGGTCGGCGGCGGCCCCGGCGGCCGCCAGGCAGAGGAGCAGGCGGCACAGCAGCCCCGCCATGGCCGACACACCGCACGGGGAGGGCACAAGATGGCGGCGCCCACGCTGTACGGGGAGGGCACAAGATGGCGGCGCCCAGCAGGGGAGGAGGCCCATGATGGCGGCGCCTAGCGGCGCCTCAGGCCCTCCCCCCGCAGGGCGAGGCGGCCACGTCAGTGCCTGAGGAGAAGGGCGGGCAGGAGGGAGGCGCTGCGGCGGGGCGGGGCGGGGCGGGCCCGGCCCCTCCAGAGCCCCCGGGGTGGCTCCGGCCGCCCGCAGACCCGGGCGCTCCCGCCTCGCCCAAAGCACCGGGCCGCAAGCTAGGGGCGCCCGCGGTGCGGCTGGGCTCCGCACGGGCCGCGCTGCCGGGCCCCGGGGCCGGCCAAGCGCCAGAGGCGCGGCAGCCGCTCGCTCGGCCCTGCTGTGGTGAACCGCTGCGGGGCCTGAAAGGGAGCAAAGCGCAATTACAGCAAATAATCCTGGACGCTCAGGGCACCAGGTGCTTTTAAATCTCCAGCCACCGCACGGAACAGCTCTGTTGTCTCCTCGTTTTTTGCAGAATTCGGCTCTTGCCAGGGCTCTGTCGGTGGCGGCTTCGAGCGGCCAGAAGTGTGGGCACCGGTGGCAGCGCCATGTGGCACCGGGCCCTGCGCGGAGATGGGGCTTGGTGCTCTTGATTGCTCTGCTGAGTTAATGAGCCACAAGTCGGGGCAGTTTGTCTCACAGGCCTGGCACGCAGGTCACTTGCTCTGGAAGGTGAGGTTCAACACGAGTAGGTTTTAAGCTTGTGTTGTGAGTGATTTTCAAGATTGTAAATCAAAATCTGCTAAAAAAAACCACTGGTAATTGACAGCTAAATGATGCGGGAGTAGAAGTGCCGCCGGCAGCCGAGGCGTGGTAACCAGCCTTGAACTAACTTGGGCAGAGAGAGCTGGAGAAAGGAAAATGTTAGTGGTTTAACACATGACTGGGGAAGAGGTGATAGACACTTAATTCCCAAACATCTAAAACAGATAAAAGCAAAGAACGGATGTTGTCTGCCGTGATTACTGGAGCAACGCTTTTGCCTGTGAGCCGTGTGGGACAACAGACTTTTCATGTTTGTATGATGTGATCCAGGACTCGACCTTTCTTTAAGATCCTAATATGAGTCACGGAGATAAGTCTTTGGATTGGCCTGAGGTTGCCAAGTATCAGAAGGGGATTTCCTAAATGTGAGTTTGGATCTGGAGTCTAATAGCCCCTTGGCAAAGGCTAAATAAAATGGGATGTTTCCTGGTGCGCTGTGTTCAAAACCGCATGCCTCTTAACTGGCCTTCCCTTTCTTCCCTTACTGTCCCCCCCAATTCCTATTATGGAAATTTTCTTGGCAAATGACTTCAATTTCCCTTTGATTTAGGCACCAGACCTGTGAATTTGGCAGCTGGCCCTGCTAGCATACCCTAGCACAAGCAGGTAGTCTTGTCACTGTGTTTTGGGTGACAGCAGGCTATCTTCCAGCAACACAGCAGGGGAAGGTTGCAGGGGCAGGTGTCTGCGTCCTCAGCCTTGTGTTTCCAGCTAGGGAAATGTTCCAGGTCCCTCTGCTTTCCAGGAAAAGCATGATTATCTTCAGCTTCTCCAAAGAGCTGGGTTTCAGGGCCCTGCAAGTGGGTGGGCCAGTTCAGGGAGAAACAACTATGAAACATGGAGGGCTGAGTGAAATAGCCAGCTCTAATTTAAGGCTGGCCAGCAGTGCTGTGTCTGGGGACTCCCTCCAGTTGTCCAGGTTGGTTTTACTGTGGAAAGTTCCTCCACTAGGAGTGGCTGTCGCTGTCCTTCCTTCAACCCTAGTCTTCATGTCAGAGGGAATAAATGAACTCCAGGCTGCATCTTTAATAACATGCAGCTTCAGCCTTAATTTGCCCTCTCTCCCTCAGGGCAGTTTCTCCTGGCAAAGGGAGAGGAAGAAATAAATACATGTTCCCCTTGTGTCTGGAGATAATTGGGCTTCAGTCGTTACCTCCTGGGCTAAAGGTTGCTCTCTGATGGGTTCAGCCCAGAGCCTGGATCTGAGCTTGCTGGCAAATGCAAAAGTTTCAACATCTGACCCATCCCAGACCCTGGCGAGCTCTGAATCAGGCTGTTATATGCTAACCCCGTGTTTGGATCCATTTCTAATTGCAAAAATTGAGTCATGCCAAGCCTGTGCAGCGTCTGTTCCAAGACTTCAGCCCTACCACGTAGGCTAAATTTATCTTTGGGTTGAAAAGCTGCTGCCTTTCAGCTTGCGTGAAGGATGAGTTTGGCTCCGCAGGCCCCTCTCACTGCTGCCCTGCATGTTGTGTAGATATTTAAGCTCACACCGAGTGGTGCCAGGCTGTTGTTCTTGTACGGGTTCTGTTAACAGCTGGTGGCAGCCCCCTGGCTGGGTGTGCTGGTTATGGTGGCTGGGATAGCTGGTGGATAGCTTGCAGGCTGTGTTCCAGTAGGGAGAGGCTGCTTTTGCAGGCAAGGAGCACTGCGGGGCCTGCTGCCTCCTAATTGTCCCAGGCTGTGGTGCCTGTGTGAGAATCTGGCCACCTAGGGCTGATTCTAGCAAGAGTCCACAGAGCCACTTACTTTTCTCTCTTTAAGTGTTTAGTGGTGGGTTTGGTTTTTTTTTAATTCTCCCATTGCATGGAATGTTCCCCTCCAGCAGTAATGGCCCAGAGAGCTGTGGGTTGGGAAGCAGCATGAGAGAGGTTACCAGACCCTGCTGCCATCCAGGCACTGGCATAATGCCCCAGCTGCTGGTGACAATGTGCTGTGGAGAGAGCATGTCAACCTCAGGGACCCCAAGCAGTGTGAGGGGAACAGCCATGATGGAGCCCGTGCCAGCGCAGCCGTCTGCCAGGGCTGAGGGAGAAGGGCGGTCTAATAAATGCCTCTGGCAGGATAAGCCATGGACGGAACTGCACCCCAGGAAAAGCCCTACACTCTTCTCTTTTCACAGGGCTGATGCCAGGCTTAAGAGCTGTGTCATCTGTCGGAGCAATTTGTTCTCAAGGAGGAAAGGAGAAGTTGTTTTCCTGAAGGAGCCGCTTGGCTGTGACCACAGAAGCACACTTAAGGGTGTAGCAGCAGGGAACAGGATTTACCCTAGTGCGATCGTCATGCCACGGGGAGCTTGCACTGGGAATATGCAGGTACCGTGATATAACGTGTTGCTCTGTGAGGAGCCCAGGTCAGGGCAGGAGATATTAAACAGAGCTGTGCATGTGTAGCAGAAGTCATCCTGGCAACACCTTAGCTCGCAGATTGTAGTAAAAATCTAACAACATCCTGAGAAAAACCCACAGGCACGTGGCTGTCATAATGACTGAGAAAAAAACCTCCATGTTTCAGCTTTTTATGTTATTTATTTCACTGTTTAATCCTGTCCGTGTAAAATCAAGGCAGCCTTCTGGCTGCCAGTGGGAGGCAGAGGTATTTCTCCCTCTGCATTAGATCCCGGGTGAGGTTTTGCAGTTCCCAGCCATGAGAGCACAGGTACCACCTGGCTGAGTGATGGCAGAGTTTACTCAGCCTTGCTAAGGCCCTCGAAAAGTAGCTGGGGAAAAAAATAATAAGTCTTCCAGTTTCATTATTTTTACAACCTCATTTTTCAGCTAGTCAGCACAACTTACACTGAGCCTTTGCCAAGCAAAACACACAGTGATTCTTGCTTGGGGTTCGCCTGCGATTTCCATGGGAGTGGTGGGCCTGGAGGGGGGCTGGTTGGGGCTCAGCGCTTGGGCTTTGCTTGGCTGCCCTGGAAACGTGTCCTGCCTTCTTCGAACAGAGACGGTGCTGACAGGGCATTGTCTGCTCAGGGGCTGCTCCTCCGGGGTTTCTTCAAGAGACTTCAGGAATCTGCAGTAGCCCTCCTTGCAATGTTCACCTTTCTTTAAAATAATTTCTTTCCTGGGTTTAAAAAAAATGTTTTCCTGCCCACGTTAGACCATGAGACTCGGAAAAACTAATGGAGAAAACTGTCTGTGCACCGCAATTGTATGGAGCATTGGGAAGCACACAAGGAAAACCTGCTGGAAGGAAATGGGAGAGTGTCTTTGGGTCTTGTAAAGGGCTGAGAGCACTGTGTGGCAGGTATTGTTGCAATAGGGAGGAAAAGACTGCAGCAGGGAGGACACTTCATTGCTATAAAAAGCATTTTTAACTCCATTTTTAAAGCTTACTAGAACCCTAACTGAAATAGCTATAGACAGGCACTGGTGGGCTGCTAATGGAAGAAATCTGCTACACGTGTGTCATTAAAATGCAGAGCCTGAGCAAGGAATGGGCACATTGCCCACTTCGGGAGACCTCCTTTGGCTTGGGTCTGGATTTTGTTACAGGATCCAGGGTATGTTTTGGATGGAGAGAGCAGTGCCAGTTGAACTGCATCAAAAAAATGGTGTGCTCAGGGCTGCCACTCAAGTACTTCCCAGTGCAGACGGGACCTGGGTACAACACCCGCTTTGAGCCAGCCCTGAAGCGGCCCGTCCACGTCGCTCTGTGGCTTGAAAATGCCTTTGGCAGACTGGTGTCTGCAAAACACGAGGAGGTACAAGGAGGATGGGGTGCAAATCCTGGTCTGAAAAGATGAGTGCTGGCTTTCAGAGAACCAGGGGGAGCAGGGAAGCTGGTATCCTTAGAGCAGGAGGCTGGGGGTCCTAAGCATGGGCAGAGAGGGGAGATGCTGCCTCCGGGGCTGAATTGCACCCTCACACTGCGAGCAGGCTGCGTTCAGCTCCTCCTGCCAGGGTCTGGCACAGCGTGGCCAGCTGGTCACTTGCCCAAGGCTGCAACCTCCCAGGGCCGGCGGTGGAGGCAACAGCACGCCTGCCTGGCACAGAAACACAAATCTGGGGACAAACCAGTGAAAGCCCGTCCAGTGGAAACCCTCGTGCCCCGAGGTAGGAGCGCCCATGGCGTGGGCTGTGTGCTGGGGTCCTGGCGGGGTCCTGCGGGCAGCGCTGCCACTGCTCCCCGCCTAGACTGGGAGATGGAGCTAGTTCCTGGCTCGGGTAGTGTGTGTGTGTGTGTGTGTGAGGGGGGGGGGCTGCAAAAAGCCCTGCGGGCCCCCCGCCCGCTCCCTCCCCGCGGTGCCCGCCCGCCGCCGCCAGGGGGCGCCCATGCGCCCGGCAGCCGAGGGGGCGGTGCTGGCGCGGTACCGTGGCACCGCCCCCGGGGGACAGAGCCCGGCCCGGGGCCACCCGCCGCCTCTCGGCCGCCGCTGGTGGCTGAACCGCCCCGTGCGCTGCAGCTCTCGCAGGAGTAACAACAGTTAATGAAAGGGAGGGCCCCTTCCCCCCCGCAGGCTTCGGGCAGGCACCCCCGCTGAGGCTGCATCCCCTGGCTCTTTGTGATGGGCAAAAGTCACCCAGGTCTGCGGGGTAACGGAGCATCTAATGGGGATCCGCTGCAAGGATCAGCAGGTTTCACCGCATCGTCCTGGTGTCATCGCTGTCCCGCCAATCTGCCAGGCTCTGGGATGTCCGGTGCATCTCCCGGGGTTGCTGCAGGAGGTGGTGTTTGTCGCTGGGGTGAAAGATGGGGAGAAGTGGCACGCTTCTCCCCGGGTGAGAGAAGGGCTATGCAATAATGCAGCCCCCGGGTGCCACGCCACTGTGGTGTGTGATGTAGTGCCTGATCTGCCAGATAACTGGTATTGCATTTTTCCTTCTGACCCTTTAAGATCCTGAAAATGTGGTGCCAAGACCTACCTCAGAACAGTACAGTCCCACGGCCACGATCCTGACTCAAAGAAATCACCTCACAGTCCACAACTGTCAAGTAAAGCACACCTTCACCTTTATTGGTGCCAGGAGCACATAAGGGTTAGCACCTCCCTGTACGTGTCAAACGATTTTTGAGATTACAGGTCAATTATACCTTTTGGTTACCACATGCGATGCATACTAACGGCACAGGTTCCTGATCTAGGGTCCATACAGGGTGAACCCCCAGGTGGACCTCTGGTACTTAGGTGGAGGTCCTCCCCTCACCCAAGCCCTTCTCGCCTTGTACATGGCAGTAGCTATTCTCTTACTGTTTATTTACTTTTATCTTATGAATACCATCTCTGCTTATAAGCTTATTTACGGAAGTAGAAGTATCGGCGCCTAATATGTTTTCAAAACAGGCCCCCACCTGCAAAGTCATGCTAGCATATCGCGCCTGTCTATCTCACTGCACTCACACTGTATTTCAACTGTCAGGCAATCGAACTAGCAAGCAGTGCCCAAACTCCCATTTCAATCCTGTCCTCAGTGAAGTCCGGTGAGGAACTGTTGCTGGTCACTCTCAGTACAATAACTGAGTTTCCATCTTTGTATGGAGCAACTCTTTCTTTCCCAGATTGTTTTTGGAAAGGAAGGCAATTGTTGATATATTTACTTTGGAACCCTGTTGCTCACGTAGAGTTTAAGCCTGGATTTTAAAGCCTCAGTTTTGCAGGATCTGCCACAGACAGTGGGAGGTTGAGGATTCCTCCAACAGCAGCAAGAGGGGGTCATTTGCAGATTGGCAGCTCTTGCTGTGCCTTCTGCTTCCTCCAGGAGCCCTGCGTTTGACAGTGCTTGCTGTGAGATAATGCAGATTTCTCACCAGGTTACTAAATTTTGGAATCCACTGGCAGGGACTTCCCTGGATGGTGCTCTCTAAAGTGCCAGCTGGGATTTACGTTTCTTTGCCCGTGCCAGGCTGAATCAAAACCTCTGACCCAAGCCTGGCTATTCATGGACCTCGGGCATTCAGGTATGTAGTGGTCAGCAGTGGCCCCTTCCCCAGAGGTGATCCCAGCGTGCCCCACCAGATGGCTGATGTGTGAGCCAAAAAGAGGGAGCATTAACCCTCTGTGAACAGCATTGGTGTGCAGCAGTGAATGCAGTCATTCTTTCCTGATAAGAAAAACACTGATTATCAAGGAAAAAAAGAAGCTTGAGGATAAAAAGGTCATTCTATCTTATTCCTCTTATTCCTCAGGTGGGTCTCAGGCTCCTAACACACAGCTCTCTTACCTGCCTGCTGAGAAATGCCTGATGCGATGTATGCATTGTTTTTCCCTGAGTTGCAGGTATTGCTCAGCAAACTGATCCACTCCAACAGAAAGGACAGCAGGCAGTGCAGCAGGTAGCCCCACGCAGGTCACCCAGAGAGCAGCTAAGAGACAGCCTTAGCCTCTGTCCTGTACTCCAGCAGGCCAGCCCCAGCTCTGATGTGGAGGTGGCCCAGGTGTCTGAAGCAATTTGGCAGAGGGCAGGAGTGCAGGTTGGGGGGCAGAGCAGATGTTCCTCAGGCTTGCATTGTGATGGGAAGGTAGATGGAATGAGTCTTTTTAGCTCGATGGCTCTCAAGTTCACTGAGGAATTCCCTGAAGGAGACAAACCCAGATTGATCCTCAGTTTGTCCCAGAATCGAAGTAAGATGTGCTGGTTTCTATTTGCCAGAAATTCAGGCAGGGATATGGAGCCAGCCCTGAGTGCTAGAACAGAATAACTGAAGCTTTAACACCCACCTATAACCATTTCAGTTTTAGGCAATTGTGCTTTGCAGGGCATACCTTCAATTTGGTGGCTCAGGGATTTGCAAACAGTGAGTCATAACTCCCTGGGGTCAAAAATGCAGCTGCTGAGGCACCAGGCATTGAAAAGTGTTGTCCAAGATAAAAGCAAAGCAAACCTCACTGCCCACGCACCCTTATCCTTCAAGGCTGAGTATCTCTATCACCCTCTTTGAAAACATGGACTCAAAATTATACAGGCTTCTTGTGGTTGCCATTGATACGGAATTTACTTCTTTTAGAGCAGACAAGAAGGGATTGCAAAAATCTGTGACTTGAAAGAGTTGAGGCAGATAGATCTGAAGCTAACAGGCAGCACCCTGTGCTTGCAGAGAGGTGGCTGGTGTTTGAGGAGGGAATCACGCTGTGGGCCATGTCTGTGTCCTTCCCAGGAAGGTCCCAGAAGAGCACCTGGGTCTATGCAGACAACCTCTGGCCCTTCACATCCAGGACGGACCTGCAGGTCCTGGAGAGCATGCATGCAGCCAGTGTGGTTCGTGCCCATGGAGCACTGTCTTTGGGACACCTTTTGGCACTGACTCACTGCTAAGGAAGAAGCAACATGCGAGTCACCTGTCCCATAAAGTGTCCCACTCACAGTGGTCATGTGGCACCGGGCTGCTGTCCCATGACACATTCTGGGTACAACAACAGTGTGACATGGCCACCTTTGCCACAAAACGCCTGGTTGCAGAGCTCACGTGGCTGGTCCACCCCATCGCACAACACCCAGTGCAGAGAGGAGTGGTGGCATGCAGCCTGTGGGTCCTGCAGAGCATTCCAGGCACTGCCACCCATCAGGCTGTCCCCATGGCTTTAAAGCCATTAGTATAATGAGCTGAGAGGTCTCAGGCACACCAGACCTTTACTGTGAAGGCTTCAGAGCTTGGTAAGTAACAGCTTGCAGAACCTGCTGCTTTAGTAATGCACTGCACTAACAAAACCTTGATTCCTGAAGAAAGGCCAGTTCTGCAAAGGCCTGTGCTGGCTGTGCGCACCTCTCTCTGCACCTATTTTTATACCATTCCTATGGTTTAAAAACCTTTCAGAAATGTCCCGTGTTTAGAGGGACCCAGATCTGATGAAGTAACTGACTCACTCTGACCTCAGGCAAGTTACTTCACTCCCTGGATCATCTTCTCCACTTGAGTACTGAGAACAGTCATATGAAATTACCCAGCATACCTCCAGTGCAGCTGTAAAAAATTAATTAACTGGTATTTAGCACCGGCTGTAGAAGTGGGAAGGTGTTGGTGTGGCTGGAGAACTTCCTTAGCTGGGGAGGCCAGCTGGGAGTCCTGTGGAGGACACGGGTGATTGTCACTGTTTGTGTGACAGCCTTTTAGGATTATGGTCATCAGTAGGATGCAGGTGCCTCTCTGCGAGGCTGGACCATCAAAACACCCCTTTACCCTGTGACACTTGAACCTTCCATGGGCTTTGGTGTCCACCAGTCCAGGCTCCAGGTAACTGCAGTGGTGCCAAATGGGTAAGCATAAAGCTGCGTGGTGTCCATCTTACACTGTGCCAGCAGCATGTGGTTGTTGCTCCCTGCCTGTCTTACCAGGACCAGTGTAGGCACTAAGGGGATGTCCCCTGTGCTCAGCATGTTGTCCATAACCTCTGTAGGAGGGTGACTCAAAGGCAGAGCAAGGGAGAGATTTGGACCTTCACGTCTCAGGGATTGAGCTGGCATCTAAGGGAAGATGCCAGTGTTGCCACTTCCCAGTATCAAAGAGATCACAGCTCTGCAGTGGTTTTGCGGCTCTTGCTGTTCAGCAGGGGGAAGCTGTCAAAAGACATTTCCTTTATATGTGCTCGTGTCTCCTGTGTCTGGTGTGAGGGAACATGGCAGAATCAGACTTTGCAGCACTGCAGGTTGGCCCCCACCCACACTGTGGGGCTCAGGCTTCAATGGCTGCATTTAGACCCTTTATCTGTGTTGGGTTTTTTGGTTTTGTTTTTGTTTTTTTAACATGTTCAACCTCCAGCAGCTGCATTTTTATCAGCAAGTACAGATGCTGGTAATCCCTTGCACTATATGCAATGTCCTCTGCATGCAGAAGCTCAGATTGGAGATCTACCATGAGATAACATGATTGCAGTTGCTTCCTACGGTTGGTATCTGGTGATCAAGTCTTGTCCAGAGCTAGTTTTTTGCTTTCATGTATTGCTGCTGTATGACTTAGAAATCAGCTGAGGATTGCAAAGGTGAAAGCATTAGTAGATTACCGGAGCAGTATTTGTACTGCAGGCAGGGATTAGAGAAGAGGGCAGACAAAAGACTACGGATGTACTCTTGCCAGTGGAAATGCATCTGTGGTCATGCAACAGCAGTAGATTTCTGATGAACAAAATGCCAGCAGTAGCAGGGTGAATCTGCTTTAGACAAGATAAAGGATGACAAAGCTTGGAATACAAAAGCAAGATATTGTGTGTTTACTGCATTTTAGTTCCCCTTTTTTATTTTTGTAAGTTAGACCATTATAATTATAATTATAATTTGAGGAAGCTGATCTGGAAAGCCAGAAGAAAACATTGCATAGCTAGTTGAGAGAGGACAGCTCTATGTAGGGATCTCCAGACAAGTCAGTTTTCACTGAGCAGTACAGCCACTGTGGGCTGGTGCTACATCTTTCTGGGCACAGAGGCAAAAAAGGGTCCCAGGACTGTGCCCAGTGAACGAGGAGGAGGGACAGCAGGACTCTGAAGAGCTGAAATATGCTGGATAAGAATCAGAAGAATGAGGAGGCTCTCCCCAAGCTTTTAATGTCACAGGTGGCCAGAGGTGGAGTAGCTGTGTGCCCATAGAAGAGGGTGAATGCATTAGGCACTGTAGGGAATGTCAGATGTTCACAGCTAATGTCAAGGATTTGTACGTACTACAGCTAAGGTGATGTGCTCCCTGGACCTCTCTGCAGGCCATTCCAGAAGGCAGCAACTAGCAGGTGTTACTGTATCCCTGTTCACTCTGCCGTCTTATAGACTTGGAAGAGAAAGGGAAGGTCCCTTTCCGTCCAAGAATAAAAGCAAAGAGATGGCATAATATATATATCATGTTTTATTGTCTGTAATCGGATCAGGAAGATTAGTACATAGAGATTAGATGTCACAAAGGGAAGAAAATCAAAGCAGGAGGCATTCTGACTTCCCAGTTTAGAGGGAAAAGTGCATGAAATAGATTGAGGTTTTTGCAATGGTGAATGTCTTAAGACCTGTCACTATAACTTTAAGAGATCCACTCGTGTGAAGGTCCTTCAAGGACAGAGAATGGATTTCTTCAGAGCAGTGTTAGTGATTGGAAACAAATGCCATTGGGTTTCAAACTGATCCATTTTTATGGGTTTTCCTTGGGTTTTGTTGTTATCAAATAAGTGGTCAGATGAGGAATACAGTTTTGTTCACAGGCTCTGAAACCAAGTGTGCTGGGCTGCTCACTGCACCATGTTCTGGTTTCTCCCAGGCCACATGTTTATTCTTGTGGGGAGGTGCATGCGTGTGTGTGTCCATAAGGCTAAGCAAAACACAAAAGCCATGGCTCAGTACTTCCTTTTGCCACTTTCTCACCACTGTCCGTCTACTTTCGTTCTGCCACTCCAAGCGTAACTCTCATCTGTGCCAAAAGACAGGCATCCAGCCTGGATAGCAAGGACCTCTCTGCTGACGTTGTCCTCCTGAGTGCCAGGATTCATATGCTCTTCAAGGCAGGCAGGATCTTGCCTCGTCAGTCTGAGAAAATGCTGCATTCCCACAGAGGATGAGAAACTCATCACAAACGGCTATTGCATGACACAGCTGTTGGTCATGCCAAGAAAGCTAGCAAGTGACATGGGAACTTGGCATGAGGTTATTGTCTGCGTAACAAAGGTATGTAATAGATGGTGCCAGGATTGCTCTGTGGTAGAAAAGGAAGGAGGAAATTTCACCCACAGTTTTTGATTGCTTTTCATATTGTGTAAAAAGAAATAAAAAAGGAAACTTAGGAAAAGAGAGCCAAGGAACAGTCTAACTCACCATTAATGCCTGCTCGTAACAGCCCAGCGTGTTGGTCTCCTGTTACAGGAAAATGGACTGGAGCAAGCCAGTGCTCTGCTCCACCAGCTGCTGATAAGCCCAGGGCCCACAGTCCTGTGGTGGAGCTGAGAGGATACTTTCTTCCCCACCTGAAGAAATCATGTGTGTTTGAGAGGCTTTTCTCCATCATTTCACTAATCAAAGCTTTTCCTCTTTTATCCAGTCTGCGTTTTAACTAGCACCAAGTTCTGGAGCCCTTTGTATCTGATGGGGCACCTTAAAAGCACTAATAAATGAGATGTCACAGGCTCCCCTCTCTTGTGGGATGGATTGGTAACAGTCACTCAGTCCTGCAGGTGGAGAACTGAAGGTACAAAACTGGTAATGAACTTGCTGGCATCACACGAGGAGAGCCCAGCACCCCAGCCTCCCATTCACCTTTTCCTAGTCTTCATTTCCACAACTTATACCAGCCCAAGGACTGGCAGCCGTGTCCTGCCTCATCCACACCTTCCCTTGCATGACGTGTGCCCTGCATGAAGTTCAGTGCACTAAGCCGGCAGAAAATTTAACCATGCTGCTTTTGTTGGTAGCTATCAGCAGATTTAGCGCTCAAGTGACTCAGGGCAGGCTCAGTCAAGTGTTAGCACTGGCATAGTGGAGGGTGAGTGTGACGGTGTGGCGAGTACCTGAAGTTGGCTTGGGCTGGTCTGCCCTTTGCAGCAGAGGTGATTCCCACTGCAGGCAGCACACAGGCTTCTCTGGGCAACAGAGATGCCAAATCAGGCTCACGCGCCTATGCCATTGTTGCCCGATTTTTCTAAAGCAGGACACCGTAAGGATACCCTGCATGCTTTGTGGTAAGATACTCCTCTGGTGGGACTCAGGCCAGACCCGACAGGTAACGATGACGTGAACAGCATGCTTGCTACGCTGTGCTGCCTTTACACTATTGATCTCAAACTGCTTTGTGAGCATTAATGAATCAAACCTTGCAGCATCTTTCTGAGGTGACCGTTCCTGTTTCCAGGTGACTCACAGGGAAACTCTTGTTACCCTACAGAGGAGGCAGGTGATTTGTGTAACAGTATGTAGCAGATTTGTCTTGGGACAGAAGGAAAAGCGAAGGTCTTCTGACTGCCAGTTCTGTGATCTCCCTGCAAATCACAGTCCCCATCTCTTACAGAGCTGGAAGCAGTCTGCTGTATATTGCTCAGAAGTGATTTTCTTTTTAATGTAGCTATAAGTAGCTTCAGCCCTTTTAGCTCTAATTAGCTCTAAAAATACTTCTCTTCCTTAGTCGCTTTCCTGACTTCACAGGCTAACTAAACACACAACAGTCATGTGACTTGAATGAATCCAAGAGAATATCCAAGTAATTGCTGAATAATAAAATGAACTTGCTGCCAATGTGCAGGGTAGAAAATATGGGTATCTCTGGTATGACCAGGGTGGCCAATGTCCCATGGATTCAGATGCTAGAGAGTTTACCTAGTCCCATTTTACTCGCCTGCAGTATTGCTCTTGGAACTGGTAATTGCTTGATTAATCAACCTGAATGTATCTTTGTCATCCTTTACTTTTTTGTCTTTTTTTTTCCTGACAAATGCTGTTGCTACAACCTCACTCCAGATCCCAGCTGCAAATAAAAAGATGCCAAAGCACAGATTTGTGCCCTTGTGTGCCCATCCTTTGTAAGTGAAAGCATGAAAAGCTCTCCAGCCCTCTCCCCCTCCCCTCGGGACCGCGAGGGCGGGCGGCGGGCGCAGGGCGTGGCGTGGCGGGAGGCCGCGGCGACAGCGGGTCCCCTCCCACCTCCCCACCCCGTGCTAGGGCGGGCACAGCGGCTTGTGCGGTACCACAGGCACCATCTGGGCTCCCAACAGGCGCGCTCGGCCCGGGCCCGCCTCCCGCGGAGAAGCTGCCGGTTCCAGCGGCAGGCAGCCGGGCCCCAGAGCCGGTACGGGGCGCGGCTACGCGGCTGCCTCGGCGACCCAAGATGGCGGCCGAGAGCCCGCGGTCACGTGACGCGCGCGCCACCACTCCCCTTCCACCACCAACCCCCCCGCCGGCTGCCGGGCGCCGTGCTGACGTCAGGGCCAGCGGGCGGGCCCCGTGACCGGAAGTTGTCGGGGGGGGGAGGCGGAAGTGAAAGCGGGGAGGCGGTTGGGCCCATTAAAGCCGACCGAGGCGAGCGGGGGGTGGCAGTGAGTCTCGGGCGGGCGCCGCGGCACACGCACCAGGTGAGGCCCTGCGGGGCGCTGGGGTCGTGCGGGGGGGAGGGAGGGAGGGAATTCCCTCCCGCCGGGGCTCGGGGTGCGGGGTGGCGGCTCCGCCCCGGCCGTAGGAGACGCTGGGTGGGGGGCGCCGCTGTGGGCCCCTCCCCGCAGCCGGGGCGGTCGGTCGGGGACCCCTCTGCAGGGGGGCGGCGGGCGAGGCATTGCCTTCCCGCTATCGCGGGCGGGCTCAGCGGGGTCTGGCCCGCCGGGGAGGGGCGGTGTTTGGCTGTCCCCGCGGCGGGGTCAGGCGGCCGGTGCTGCCGGGTGCCGAGATTCCTGGAGCCGGCCCGGGCCTGTGGCTTCCCCGGGAACAATACAGCTGGGCCGCGAGGGCCTGCCCGGGCAGGGGCTCCGGAGCAGAGACCCGTAGGCCTTCCCCGGGATGCGCGTTTGTCGAGGCCTTTGTGGGAGCCTCCTTTCCTGAAAGGTTTAAAGAGGCCCGAAGTGGCGCCTCCCGGCAAGGGGAGCGTATTGTCTGTGACATGTGCTGCTGCTCGCGTAGCTTGAAGAGGCTTTGGGGCAGCTGGTGGCCGAAGGTGGCTCGAGTGCTGGTCTTTGGGGAAGCGCTGGGGCGGGGGGGGTGTGTGTGAAATGGTGCTCCGGGTGGTCAGTAGATACCGCTTTTAAGATGAGCAGGCTGCCCTGGGAGCAATTAAATTGACAAAACAGGCGGCTGAAGAGACTGGCAGTTATTGCGAAAGTAGCTCTCGGCGTGTGTAAAGCCTGAGTCAGTTCTAAGAAATATTGGAGTGCATGTTAGAAGTGCTTTTGGCGGTGAGTGTATAATAAGGTAAATTAAGTGATAGATACATTACTAGTCTCCAGGTATATATAGACTAATAAATATGGAAATACCTAATTGTTGTAGTTAAGACAACTGCACTGCCTTCCCCACAGATAGAGGGATTAGTTTAATAGCAAAACAGCTGTAAAAGGCTGTTTTAATCTGAAGTAAGATGAGTAACTTACTCATCAAAATGAGTATCTCTTACACAGTAACTCTAAACCCTTCAAGTCAACGCTAGAATTCTCAGTATTATTTCCCTGAGGACTAAAAATACTCGCTGATAAGCAGAGCTGTTGATATGTGTGTATGAGGTTTTTTATTTGTAAACTGAGAACATATGACCTCCCAACACAAAGTCCTCTCAACTGTAAGCAAGCTGTTCTTTGTTTGACAATTGCCAATATGGAAGCTTTAAAGTTTCTGGCACTTGCCACTGTCCAGCCAGCTCTGGCCTGTGCCTAGCACTCCATCTGTGTGGAAACTGGGACTGGGGGAAGTGGAGAGTTCTCTTTTTAGGGGAATCGTACGTAACCAGCTATGCCACAGTGTTTGGCTATGACTTAAAGGCTTATTTGCAGCTATACAATGTTCATGGACTGAGGTGGTCCTAGTAGTGAAGGATAGAAGCTGTAGCCTGGCTACGCTTCCAGTAGAGCCAGGCTGCTGGAGTCAGCGTACCCTGTTCTCTCAGTGGCTGTATTTGAGGTTAAAGTGGGTGGAGTAATTTGAATATTCCCTGTTAAATAATCAGGCTTCCTTGCTGTACTTATTCAGGAAGAACGAGTATACTTGTCTCTCTTTTCTGTTTTCCCCCCTCTTCCCCCTTGTGACTTCCAACAGCTGACTGAACACATGACTTGCCCTCCATGAACTAATGAGTAGACCCACCATGCCTGGCCTGAGTCCTTACAATCCAAAGCAGCTCTAATACTGTTACTTTCAAGCGCTACCCCCGTGTTTTTTTTGTGCTCTTATGTTAATTCACTACTTCTGGTGTAGAAAAGCTCTAAGATGGGGTTAATCTGACCCCTCAGTAAGGAAGACTTAAAATCCGATAGCAGTTTCTTGATATCCTAACCTGCAGTGAGGAGTATAACTGGTAAGATGCCAGGCAGTAGCTACATCAAACTTTCCTCTTCCCTTTTGGTGTTACACAGTGGTCTGTATCCTCAGACACCCTACTAATAGTTCAGCGTGGCATGCTGAGTTGTACCTTAAAAGGCAAAGGTGCCAAGTTAAGAATTTAAATAACTGTGTTGCAGAGCCTACACTACAGGCATCCTTGCTCTGCCAGTGAATCAAACTATGCTGAGTAGCACAGACATATTATAACATTGAATTCTTAACTGGAAGTGGAAAATGTACAAGCTCTGCTATAGGCTCTCCTCTGAAACCACTTAGAGAAAATACCATGGTGTTTACTACCCAAAATGAATGTTTGCAGGCAAGAGGGCTACCAGATTAAATTTCTGCAGTGGCTTCTTAAAGCTTCTGTTTTAAGACTCCTGTGTTGGAAGGTCATGTGAATTACCTGTTGGTGCAAATCTCTGGCAAAGCTTGTCCTTGAGGAAACATAACAATTACAGTCAAACCATCTGTGCAAAACTATAAATAGCTTTGTCTCTAACATGTTTGGGGTTCTGGTCTGACTTCTGTGTGAAAATGAGACTAGTTGATGCAGAACTTGACATTGGGCTGTAAACAGAGCTGCTTGTGCTTTATTAGAGGGTGCAGTTTTAAATGTTTTGTTGTGAGGTAGGTGTCTGGCAAGCTGTGAGGGCTGTGGAATAGGGCACCTGGATATTTGCATTCTCCAGAACTGGTGGATGTGTGGGATCAGAGATACTTTCTGATAGCTGTCCCTGCTGTTAAAATGTAGCAATTTCTTCAGTAACTAAAGAAAAATCAGCATTTGATAAATGAGTGCAGAACCCTCACTTTGCATGCTGCCAGCATTCCCTAATGTCTTCTGGGCTTCTCCTTAGCTGAGACCCTAACTGCTTGTAACCCTTGTTACTAGGGCCTGATGGATCCAAGGTTCCCTTATGGAACTGTAGAGTAATTTAAAGCTTGTTGCCTTGATGGAAGGGAGTCAGGATAAGACCCAACCTAAATGATGAACTTGGCTGGGCACTAGCGTGCTTGCATGCTGCTTGTCTGTCAGCAGTCCTGTATCCTTCGGGTGCTGAAGTACTTCATTCTTGCACAGCATTGTTTTGATAATTGCAGTTTAATTGCCTGATGAGTTGGAGTTCAGTTGGCTTCCCCCTGCAGCTTCCTAAAATGATCTTTTGTAGTTGCTATATAACAGTCTGCCTTCAGATGTAGTTAAGTTTTGACAGTGGGTTTTGAGGATAAATGGGTCACTTTCTGCAGCGACAATCCAAATGTGAGCTGTGCATCTCAAAACTGAATTAGATATGGATAATGAATGGAATAAGCATAGTTAATACACCATTTTCAGCCCTGCAGTTAGGTGCCTTATTGAAGATTATATTTCCCTTTAAATGCACCTTGAATAAAACTTCCAAATGAGTGCCCAAGGTCAGTGACTCCACATGTGCTGTTCAGAAATAGCAGGCAGTGAAGGAATACCCCTCTATCACATGGTTGCTTTCTGGCTTCCAGTGTGCTTGTAGCTTTTGCGCTCTGTTGGTGGGGATGCAGTGCTTGAACCCAGTGTGCTGCTGCATTTTCTGCTCGGTGGAGATCTGCCGTAGTGATGTCATTGTTGCTGTTAGCGCTGTTCCTGCGAGACTGCTGCTCCTCTCCGGTGCCAGCAATGAGTGCTCCGTGCTGTCCATGGGGGAAGCTGTGTCAACACTGCTGTTGCTAACTGCCGGTCAGTGATGGGGTGGGAGGAAGCAAGCTCGTGAGGGTCACTGGAGTGTGCCGATTTACAGCTGATCTCAAATAGCTTTGACTTCGCTTGCAAGGGAACCTGTTCTTGAAGCCATGGCTGTTTTCAAAGGGCAGCGAAACTTCAGGAGGGGTGCGCTGCCTTTGAGATGGGGTTGAAGTATTAACTTGTGGCACAGATTCCTGTTCGTATAATTTAAAGGCACTTGATGTAGTGAGTGATTTGCTCTTGCCTCACCATAACTACTTACAATTAGTCACCTTCAGCTGGCATTTTATCTAACTGTACTTGCATGAGTTTCAAGCAGAAATTCCTGAATAAAATCAAGTAGATCTTTACGCTGTCAATTAAAAAAACAGTATTTTTCTGGAGGTCCTATATCACTGCATACTTAGATCACTTGGTGGACAAGCAGGACTAGTGAAGTGGTGGACAAAAGTGAAAGCAGGCAGGTGGAGCTGCCTTCAGAGGCTTCCTGGTTGGAGTACCTGGATGTTGGTTGCTGGGGCTACCAGTTTATCTAACAAGCCTGTGCTGAACCCTTGATCCCTTTCCAACTGGGAAGCAGCATCCTCTTGAAAGTAACCTGCTTGGTGCTTGTTTCTCTCAAGTGGGTTGAGCCACTTGGCTCTGTAGCTCACTTTTCCTGTTGGCTCCTAGACATGGATAATAGTTGAAGTCCAAACTGGCACAGTGGTAGCAGTGTCTCGAGCGTGAGCAGTGAGATGGTTGTACCTGAGGCATGCCTAGGCCTGATCAACCCCCCACCCCACCCCCACCAAGGTGGAGTTTACTAGCACTGCTCTCAGAATCTCACCACTTCAGTAAGTTGTTGGGGTTTTTTTGTCTCTTGTGGAGCCTCATCAAGAGAATAGCTCAGCGGGTAAATTATCAATGCAGGATCTGTGCAAGAGATATGAAGGTATGAAATGGGTCTGAAACAGTATGCACAGTAGGAATTCGTTGTTAGGCACTGACTCAGCTGTCAAGGCAGGCTACCTGTTACACTCCCATCCTGGGACTGGTACTGAAATACTTGTCCTTCCTGCTCTGCAAACTGCATTAGCATAGTAAGAGGTATTGAGTGTGTGTAGGATCAGGAGTTCTGCTTGCAGATCAAGGTTTAGTTCTTAGATTGCAACCTGGCCCTGGAGGAAGCCTTCTCCCTGGAAGACTAATTACTGAGAACAGAACCTCTTGGAATAGATGTACGGGAGCAAGGTTTTTGTCATTAGTGTTGGTCTTGTACATTTCTACACCTACTTGTCTGGCGGTAGGATCTCTCATCAGTATTTGTCCTATCTGTTTATCAAGCTGCTGGTGCTGAAGGAGGGACAATATTCACTCTTGGACCTGAGTCTTGGATGTAAGCTACAGGGCCTGGCAGTCTTCCTGAGGGTCGTGATTTCACTTGAAGCCCTGAACCTTGGTCAGCCTCCCTTCAGTCACTTGTTTCCAGCCTCTAGGAACTGGTGGAAGCTAGCAGCCAGGAATAGATAAACAAGGCTTGTTTACCACTGACAAGGTGTAAGATCTGTGCTTTGCTTACCACTGCAAAGGTTATCCAACACCTCCTATTTGTGTTTCTAAAACTGAAGGCACGACGGGAATGTGTGAAACCTTAGGAAGCTGTAGACAAAACTAGAAACTAATCTGAGTACTTGAAAAATACTGTCAGATATAGTAAAGATCTAACAACTTTACTGTTTTAGTGGATTGGCTGACTGGCAGTATTTTGATTTGGTCACCCTTATCTTCTGGATATGAGGATTAAAACTCAGCTGGCACTGTGCTTGATTTATAGAAAATAACAGGGAAATAGTGTTTAGTGGCATGGCTTGATGTGAGAACCGTGCTGGGCTATTGGTACCGGTATAGGGGTTACTGAAACTGTTGGTTGGCTCTAATGGTTGGGTGGCTGCGTGCCAAAAGGCTGACAGACTTTCCTGTATAAACAAGGCTGTATGGGCACTATAGCTATGTTCCAGTTAATAGCAGAAGATTTGTCTTGCTGGGTTTGAAAGCTCTCCACCAAGGAGACTGTTCTGGTAGAGGCATGGCAATATGGAAGCTATACTGGCATAGCTGAAACGCTTTGCGTAGGCAAGGCCCTTAGTCAAGACACATGGCTTGTTGCCTAGTGTCTCCCAGCAGCCAGCAATGTGCTCAACTCTCCTCCCACATCCTGAGATTGTCTCCCCCAGGGCAGAATAGGGGAAGTTGAGCTTGCTTTGATAAAGGGGGAGGGGTATTAAAGCAGGCATGCCTGTTCTTGTAACAGCTTGATCCTTGGGGAAAATTAACTGGGAACTACCTGAAATCCTGTAGGATTTATAGGGGAACTGCTTCTCCCTGGAAGGCAGGGGCACAGCAATACTGATTCTTGGATGACGACATAACTTGAAGGGTAGCTGAAGATCTTCAGTCACTCACTATAAGCCTGTTAGGGCTCTGTATGTGTCTGCCCATTCCTGGGAGAAAGATAGCCTGTGATACAAGGGCCCTTCAGCTGCTGGAGGAGCCGATGGACTATGAAACTTCATGACTGGAAACATCTAGCTTTCGGTGAAGCTTCTGGGTATGGCTTTCTCACAGAGCTGCCTTCCTAAAGCCTGAAGACTACCACTTCAGCGGGCTTTCTGTCTGGGAATCCTGGTCTTGTTACTGTGTGGCATTAGCTCTAAAGGGCCTTCCTGCACTCCTGTCCTGCATACAGCTGCAGTCTGAAAATACCTGCTACCTGCTGTGGAGATGATCGTCATGTTGCTGAGGAGCGAAGTGACCATCCAGGATGGCTGTCCAGCATAGGTGGCTGCATTGCCAGGGACACTTCCTGCACTCCCTTCCCTTCCTCCCTTTGGCTCAGGGTGTTTATCACCTAGAAGAGCCTACATGTGCTGCTGTAATCTTAGGCTAAGCAGCAGTCTGGACAAAGTAGTGCTCCTGTAGACAGCAAGAAATGACCTCCAGACCTTTCCCATTGCTCCTAAGCACACTGGTTGTCTGACTAAACATGCAGTGATACATCTGCCTTAGTGCTGTAAGAAAACACATTTCTGTGCTTGTTTTGCTCCCACTTTCAAACCGTGTAGTCAGATCAACATGATATCCCCTCAAGAGAAGGCAGATGCTGTGATATCTAAACTGTCAGTTTCTAAGCTTTATACCTTCCTGGATGTGGGGGTGGGGGCTAGTCCTACATAGTTTGGACTTTTCTAGGCTAGAGTCATAACTCAAATGGCAGCTGTAGAGCAAGAAGCTTGTTCAGTTCAACATCTGGGATTTAAGCGTTGTGCAGGCATAAAACAACTCTGATCTGGAGAAATGCCGGGAGGTGTAACAGGGCTGTGAATCAGTGAGGCTTGGGCTGGGGGACTTGTGTTTGAGAACTTGGGCTTTGAGCCTGACTGATCATATGCATCAGTGCCTCTCAGGAATGCAGTGCTCTCCAAATCTCAGCCCTAACGCAGCTGAGCTGATACCTCAGGTGCGGCAGACCCCTTCTCATGTGTGAGTCCTGTGGTTCCTACCAGTGGCATTGCTTCTGCCTTCCATGTATCTGAACTCTGGCAAACTGGCCGTTGGCATATACTTTTCCAAGGAGCTCTATGAGCCCTTGCCCACAGCTGGGATGTGTCCTAGAGCCCCCAGCTGAGGCTTGAAGGGTATGTCTGAGGGCAAGCTAAAACCTTATTGCTACTGAAAGGAGTGTCTTCCTCAGCACCAGCTCTGGAGCTGCCTTGATCACACCAAGAGCCTATTCTGCTCACAGCCGTTCCAGAACTTTTGCTTTCTAGCTGGGTCCTACATGTTTCCCCAAGTTGCATGTTGCCCCATCATTCTCTCCTGAGCTGTCTTAAGAGCATGTTATCCAGCAACAGGATGCAGCAGAGCATCTGTGGGCCTGGTGTCATATCCATCTGGTAGTTAGCTCACAGACCAGGTCAGTTAGCTATTGGCATGTCATGCCAGTTTGGTGCTCACATTGAAGCAGCCAATGACCTGAACTAGAAGCCATGTGCCTCAGCTGTAGCTGGTGGTTGCTGGCTGGTTCCTGAGCTTCATTTGGTCCTAGAGCAGCTCCTCTGGTATGGGAGGCTGCAACTCCACCCTCAAAATGAGGTGGAAGCTTACTGCAGACAGCTGTAGTCTAAAAATCCAGTTCCTCTGGGATGCTGAAACATGTTTTAAGATTCTATTTTGATCTGAGCCATGTCAGTGTGCTAGCAAGCATCAAAAGTTCTAGGCTGTTCTTAAAGAAGGTGAAGCTTTTGGCTGAGGACTTGGGTGGGGGTGGAAGACGCTGGACAGCATACCTACACCTGACAACTTGCAATATAATGTTTTACATGAGGTATCAAATTAATTTGTAGCTGAGGCTCCCAGCTGCCTGAGTAGAGGTAATTCCTACCTCAGAGGGCTGTCTGGGAAAGGCACCAACTGGACAGAAGCCTGCTCTTGGTGAAACTGCAGTAGGTAGCAGGCAGCCGAGCTGCCCCTCCTGAGGAGGGAATGATGAGCTGTGCTTAAGCTCTTGGCTGGGTACCAGCAGGAGGGACATGTGTTGGTTAGAACAGCAACATAATCGTGTGGGGAGGAAGGAGGTGGAAAGCAGTTTTGAGATGCTACTGATACAGCAGTAGCTAGAGTGTACCCTTCTGTGAAGCTGTCACAGGAATATCTTGCCAGCTGCTTTTGGTGTGGGCTTTACTTTGATAGCTGCTCTGTGGTGCATCAGCAAGGCCTGAAAACACCTCTAAAGCACCTCCGACTATGGACTGTAGGAGCCTGTTGCCCTAAAAAGCAACCTATTTAGAGAGCAGTTCTTGCAAGTTGTCAACCCAAATGGCAAGATGTTCCTAATTTGCTTTTTAGGCACAAAGCCAGCACATGTCCCCACTAAATGTGAAGCTTTCCTATATGGGATCTTGCAGCCAGCTGGGGATGTTGAGCTACTAGTAAACCTGTCACGGGCATGGAAGAGGGTACTGTCCTGCTTGTGCAGCCCTTCTTGATACAAGACTGAATCTGCTGTTAAATCTTCATGTGCTTTTGTAGCAGTCATCAGTGTGAGGATGCCAGGCACTTGTTCCACTTGTCGAGCACTCAGATTTGGTGAGGAAAATATGCAGGCTCTGTAGCAGTCAAAAAAAAAAAAACCCCAAAAAACCAAAACCGCCAAAAAAAACAAATGAACAAACACCAAAGGCAGGCTTATTTCTAGCTTCTTCCTTAAAGGCAGCTTGGCACCTCTTTCACATGAAAATGGCTTAAGAAACAGCTCCTGCTGATTGTTCTCTGGCTGGCACTTGGCTTTTTCCCAGCTGAAGGGACAGGGCTTCTGTTTACTGGTGGGCTGTTGTGTCACTTGGGAAGAATGCAAAATGTTAAATGTTGGTATCTGCTGGTCATTCATGTTGAATTGCTCAGGCTGTCACGTGAAGCTTTGCATTAGCAGACACCTCGTTAACAATGTCTGTGCGGCCAGGTATTTGGAACCAAGCTGTTCTTGTTAAATTGTATTGGTCAAATTTGTTCAGCTCCACCTTGAGTTCCTGCTGCAATTGGAGATTGAGGCTTCAATACAAAGGGTGTCTTGGTACTCTGCAAGTGGGACCTGTGATCCTGGTCAGCCGATGGCAATCGGAGGCTATCAGCCTTTCCTTCGGACGAGGCCTTGTTCAGGGTAGCTCAGCTGGAACAAATTCACATCTCCTCAAAGCCTCAGCTAAACTTGGCTTGAAAAATCATGGCAGGGTACAGCATGACTACAGGGCAAGTGATACATGCCCGTCTGGTGTGCTTGATCCTGTAAGACCAGGATAAACATCCAGTGAGCATCTCATTTCAGTGGCTGAAGGTCTAAGCAGACATACCCCCCTGAGGTGACAAACATGCTAGGGAACTTGCTGCTTCTGGGAAGGAACTGGTTCAGTCTGACTGAGCTGGTCCTGAATCATTCTTCCAGCTTCAGTTTCCTTGAAGAAATGCAGAACCATTGGTCTGTGTGTGTGTGTGTGTGTGTGTGTAAAAATAGCTTTCTGGTGTAGTACAGAGACTTAATGCTTTGCAGCCTCCCCCATGCAAGAGAAGAGTGAGCAGAGGTGGCGTTCCTGTGTCAGAAACACACTTAGCTGCATTTTCGGATACTTTTCCTGTGTGTTAGGACAGGAAGTTCTTCCAGTGTTCAAGTATGGCTGTCTTCTCAGTGGTCATTGTGGCGAGTCCACTGCAGTGTGTGGTATCCCCTAATGGAGTACTTAACTATATTTTTGTTTGATACAGTGGAGAAGTGAATGCTCTGCTTATCAGCCACGACACCTAGACCAGACCTGTAGTGCTTCAGGTTCAAATATGCCTTTGTGGAACATCTGTTTACTCCTGTGCTGTGTGCCTGGACAGGGGCGCAGAACTAGGTATTCCTCAGTGCTGCAGTAAGTTTAGCTCTGCTTGATGCTTGCTCACCTGCTGCTTGGCACCTTGTTGGCATAGTAATAAATATCCCTGGCAAAGGACACCAGGGGAGAGGCATAGTCTTTCTTCAGCATTTAGCTGGTTTCTAGTGGCAGACTGGTGGTTGTAGGAGCAGGGAACTCCTGGCCAAATGTCCCAGTTCTTCTGGCCTCTGTGTAAACATGCTTTGGTTCTTTGTTAGGATTGTGATTTGAACTGTTTTATAGCAAAGCTGCAGCAGTAAGGACTGCTCCAGCAGCTTGTCAGAAGGTTCAAAATGGGTATGGATATGCTGCTGCTTAGGGAGCTGTTGTCTGTCTTCCATGGAGGTGAGATTCTCCCCCTAAGGCTAGCTACTTTAATACTAAAATTGTCAATGAGCAACTTAACAGGGTGTCCTTATTGTGAGGTCTACTTCTGTTAAAGGATAGCTAATCCAAGGAGCTGGTGGGCCATCAATGCAAGCTGCTACTGTTCTTCATTTCTACCAACCTAATTAATATTAAAATGCCTGCATTGTGACTTGACACATGTTAACATCTCTAAGGAATCCTTAACCATCCATTTATGCCTTAATTCAAAGCGGCTGTCTTAATATAGCAAGTGAAAGGACAGTAGTAATGTACTCTGAAGCAACAAGGGAAGCCTAATTAGATTTGGCATAGGCTTTATTTGCTCCTGCATCTGAGGAGCTGTGGCACTATGGAGCTTCATAGGACAGTTCTTGACCCTTCCCTTCAGATCGGTTAAGCCAGTAACATTTACAGGTCAGATGTTGCGGTTTCTCCCTTGCTGCCTCAGCCCGCCAGCCTTACAAAGGTAGCAATGCTACTGTGGGCGAGAACATGCTATGTCAGGCTTATCTCGTGAGGGTCAACAAACTGTTATGGCTAGTTTGCTTAGAGGGATTGCCATTAAAAAAGAGTGGAAGGACCCCTTTCCTGTATTAGAGGCAGCTGTGTCATTCCTCTGGCACCACTTAAGCCAGGAGGAGGAGTGATGCTCACTGGTCTCCTGACTGGAAGTTTCTGCCAGTTCCTGAGCAGGGCTAGCTGGGTATGCTGGTAGGCTGTGTTCTGAGCATTCATGCAGGTGACCTCACTACAAGAGACTTCACACAGTGTAAAACAGAACTGATGTCTTGGATCAAATCTTAACAAACAAGTTTTTCTTCATGATATCTCTGAAAAAGGAAGTGTTGGTTCAGAAGTGCTCCTGGGACTGGATGTGAGCCCTATGTGAGCTTGCACAGTGCCATCTTAAGGGCTTATGTGACTTGTACAGGATGCTGCTCAAGATTAATTGTACCAAATCTTATAAAGCAAGACAAGCTGCATATATTGTGCAAAATAGTTTTGGATTTGGATACCACTAACTCAGCACTATCACGGTTCTAATCTGGTCTCAAGCTGAGCTTGCTCGTTGCAAGAGCATGGGTGAAATCCTGCACAGCCTACATCTCAGCTTAGCTCAGTAATGTTTCTTGTAGGTGTGACTAGAGAAACTCCTCATGTCAACTAACTGCTCCTTCAGGTATCCAAACCTGCTTCATCTGTGAGCTAAAGCTATGTTCTTCTTGATCTTCAGTTGATTTTTGTACTAGCAAGGTTCACCAGAAACAAGATCTGCATAGCTTATAGCATGTATGTGGGCTCTGTTTCTGGGATGAAAGGCAGAAATGAACCTACTCAGTGTCGTGTAATGTGAGAAACAGCCTGTGTTAACAAGGGAGTAATCATAAATTGCCTCTGACTTCAGGCAAGCATGTCTTTGAGTACTGAACCTGACCAAGGGTTCATTCATTCATTGCACCTTGTTCTACTGACACAGCAGGTGGCATGCTGTAACCAGGATCGACTGCGGTATTTCTGAGCTTACTTGAACTGCAATGTGTGGAAGCATCCTCTACCATGAAGACATTGTATTTGCTTTTGGCTTAGTATGAGCTGAAGTCACCAAAATCCTTTGCATGGTGCTAAGGAGATTGTAGTAAGGCTTTTACTTACAGGATCCTCAGAGAGCTCTAGTGTCTTCTGCTTCTAGTACCTTGGCTTGTTAAACACACTGTGGCTGGAAGCAAATATTGGAGGAGGCATGGTATCCTGTCCTTGCAGTAGTTTGACCCTTTAGGTTGCTTCATAAGAAACCCCCATTAAGATAATGAGGATGTCTTCAATCCGTCTAGAGTGAGGATCTCACTAGGAGCAGTCAGAGCTCTGTTAAGCATAAACAGCTGCTTTAGAGCTGGAGACCTGCTCAGCCACGCAGAACATGGTAAGGATAAGAGGGAAATAGCAAAGGTGGTGCTGTAGAGAGCAACCTGATGCTACTTAAACTTAGAGTGGTTTCCTTCTGTAGGAAAGCTCCAGGAAATCAAACACTGGTGCTTCCTCCAAGACCTGCAAATGTGGTCTCCTCTCCAAAGGCAAGATCTCTTGTACTTGGCAAGGAGTAACTCTGAAGTGTTGGTCTGTTTATACCTGTAATGGGAAGATTGAGGGCTTGACCCATCGACTGCCTAGTAGAACAGGGGGTGGGAAGCTCTGAGTAATGTCCACTGCTGGCCCCTGGTAGGACTGGAGTTCCTCACTGTCTCATGGCCCAAACCAAATACCAAGCTGAGGCAGCTCCTTCTGTGCTATGGCTCATATCCGTTCCATCACCTGGGATGGAAGCTGAGTGTACTGCCTGACTGGTGTTCGTGAGGCAGTAATAGCCCTTCACACGATGGGGCAGCCCATCAGCTATGACAAGAAGGCAGTGTTAGTGACTCAGACGTTGTTCCCATGTCTGCAGGTGGCTGCTCAGCTGAGCTACTTCCAAGGTAATGAGACTTGACAACAGTTTCCCCTCCCTTCATAGTGGGACTTCAGACTGTGTTGAACTTGGGTGCTAAGCATCCAGTGTGATTTAGTGGTGTATTTTAGGGCTCTGCAAATCCCTTCCTGAGCATGAGAACTAGTGCCAGCTTGTCCAAAGCTGCTTTGAATACCAGGAAGCAGTGAGGTGCAGCAGCCAGTGGCAAGTAATATTGAAAACATTCAGAAGAAAATAGAAGCCGTACATGCTGGGCTCCGGCATAGTCACTTTCAGGATGAGTTTTCCTCTGTCCTGAGGAAAACAGGTGATTCTCATACTGGACCTGAAAACCTGATGTTTTCCTCTACAGTTTGGTGTACACAGTTGTCTTTAAGCTGTTTCAAAGCTCTGTTCCCTTGCTTCTTGCTCCGAGCCAATTGTGCTGCAGAAGTCTCTGGCTCGGCTAGCACAAGTGTCACTGGTGCTGTGCACTTGGAAAACACAGGAGCTTCAGTCTGCTTGAAGGAGCTTACATGGTCTGTTGTCCCCATGGCTGTAGAGGAAACGAGCTATAGCTTGTGGACCTTGGCAAGACCAGAAGCAGGATGAAATGTTGGGGTTGTTGACAACTTTCAGCTGGCTATATCTTTGCAAGTATAGCTGTGCTGCCAGCTGGATCACTGAGCAATGCAGTCCAGCATAGACGCCGTGGAAAGGAGAGGTGTTTACGCTTGGAGAAACTGTCCTGTGCAGGCTCTGCCGTCTGTTAACACCCATCTAAGGATCGCATGAGCTCTATAGGTGGCCTGCCACTGCTATTCACTCAGCAGCCTCTGGCTGTTATCTTCTCAACAGTTTTTCCCAACTAGATGTATCACTAGACGCGTGAGTACTATAAGGATGTTGTGAGGTTATGCAAGGAGAAAATAGGAAGGGGCAAAGCCCCACCAAATGTAATCTGGCTACTGCCATAAAACCATATGTTTATGTGAATACACTAGCAACTAAAAGGAGAGCAAATCTCCATCCCTCATTGGATTTGGGGCAGGGCAGACACACATAGTGACAAGGGATGAGGAAAAGGATGAGGTACTTGATACCTTCTTTGCCTCAGTCTTTGTTAGTAAGACCAGTTGTTCTCTGGGTACATGGCCCATTGCTCTGCAAGACAGGGACAGGGAGCAGAATGAAGCCCTTGTAATAGGAGGGGGAGTGGTCAGCAACCTGCTACACCACTTAGACACACATGAGTCTATGGGGCAGGATGGGATTCCCCTGAGGGTACCGAGGGAGCTGGTGAAAGTGTTCACTGAGCCACTTTCATTTATCAGCAGCCCTGGCTCACCAGGGAGGCCCCAGCTGACTGGAGGTTGGCAAATGTGACACCATCTACAAGAGGGGCTGGGAGGAGGATCCAGGGAGCTACAGGCCTGTCAGCCTGACCTTGGTACTGAGAGAGGTTATGGAGCAGATCATCCTGAGAGAATGATGACCTGGACGAGGGGATCGAGTGCACCCTCAGTAAGTTTGCAGACAACACCAAGCTGGGGGGGAGTGTTGATCTGCTGGAGGGCAGGAGGCTCTGCAGAGGGGTCTGGGCAGGCTGGGCCGATGGGCTGAGGCCGATTGTATGAGGTTGAGCAAGGCTGAGTGCTGGGTCCTGCCCTGGGGGTACAACAACCCCACACAACAATGCAGGCTTGGGAGAGAGGCTGGAAAGGTGTCTGGCAGAAGAGGGCCTGGGGATGTTGGTTGATGGCCAGCTGAATGTGAGCCAGCCGTGTGCCCAGTGGCCAACAGCATCCTGGCTTGTATCAGAAACGGTGTGGCCAGCAGGACCAGGGCAGTGACCGTCCCCCTGCACTCGGCACTGGGGAGGCTGCAGCTTGAATCCTGTGTTCAGTATTGGAGCCCTCACTGCAAGAGGGATGTTGAGGTGCTGGAATGTGCCCAGAGAAGGACGCCAGGGACGGGTCTAGGGCACAAGTCTTAGGAGGAGCAGATGAGGGAACTGGGGTTGTTCAGCTGGGAGAGAAAGAGGCTCAGGGGGACCTTATCGCTCTCTGCAACTGCCTGAAAGGAGGTTGGGATGGAGTGGTGGTCGTCTCTTCTCCCAGGTAACAAGAGATAGGACAAGAAGAAATGGCCTCAAGTTGTGCCGGGGGGTGGGGGCAGTTAGATTGGATATTAGGAAAAATTTCTTCACTGAAGGAGTTGTTGAGTGCTGGAACAGGCTGCCCAGGGAGGTGGTTGAGTCACCACCCCTGGGGGTGTTTAAAAGACATGTAGATGTGGCACTTAAGGACATGTTTAGTGGTGGGCTTGGCAGTGTTAAGGGTTGGACTCAATCTTCACGTTCTTTCACAACTTAAATGATCCTATGATTGTGAGCTGGGTGCAGTCCAACAAGGTGTAGCTGTAAGGACACCACTACCTGTGGCAGCCACAGGAGGACTTGAGCTTCTGCAGCATTCACTGCTGACAGAGTCTAAAAGATTGCATGTATTCTAACACTCAAAGCTTGGGATAAATAAGACCTTTTGCAACTGGACTCTGCATCTAGTAAGAGGCTTTTACAGCTTGGAGCATGTTACCTCCAGTAGTAGTGGGATGAAGCAGGTTGCAGTTGTCTAGCAGCTTAGGCTGTTATATCCTCGGGAACTGAGCTGCTCGGAAGGTGTGTGTATCCATGTTGTTGTAGAAGTGAAGGCTTCTTTAGCTGTGCAAGTGGGGAATAGTTTCTGAAGAGTAGCTATGTGGGGCAATGGATGTAGTGTAGGGTAGTTTTAAGGTAACAAAGTCCCCATATAAGAGCTTAATACATGTAGCACAGCTATAACCATCTTTTGGATCCTCTTGCTGTACAGAACCTGCAGGGCTTCTCGGTGAAGGCCAAGGAGTCCGTGTTGCGGACCAGGTCAGTACCAAACCAGGATCTGTGACCTGATTAAGCCTGAGTACCTAAGAATGGTTTGTCCCATCACCTCCCCAGAGGTGGAGAGAAGGGCCTTGTGGTAGGAAGGACATCTTCAACCATTCATAGAAGGACTTCATACTTGCTCTCACTATGCTAAAGCACATCCAGAAGTGTATTTCAGGCCTGCTGCAGCTGTTGTATTTAAAGCTTCTTCACTTACCTGAAGGAGACCTGGGAACAAGTAAGAGTGTGGATCTCTGGAGCTCGGCTCTCACTCGTGCTAATTGGATGGACCATTAGTAGCCTATAAAGTAGACTGGAGTCGTGGCAGGATGAAACTAAACTAAGAACTCCTTGTTTAACAGAGCAATAGACTGATTGTTGTGAGGTTTGTCACTGTAGCCTTACATGGCCTTCCACTGAAGGTGAGGTGGCAGTAGTTAGCTTCACATGCTCTCAGCAAAGCTGTGTAGTCTGGTTTAAAAAAAAAAAAAAGCAGTTTGCCTTGTAATTCAGCTGTTCAGCTGGCCTGTGTGGTTGTGTTGCAACTGTTTCAACCACGGTGTATCCTGGGGGCTGAATGCTTCCATACAGCACAGCTGCTAGAGAAAGCTATTGCTTCTCCAAGCTGAATCTGAAGGTGAAGGAAGCCCACTTTTTTTCCTACTGCGAAACTACTGAACAGCACAAAAAAGCAATTATCTTACTAGACACATCCTTGTTTACATCTCACTTGGTAGTGTGTGTAAGAGTTGGCCTGTGTTGGGGGCTGATATGCTTTAGTTAATTTCCTCCAGTAGGGCTATGGGAGATGCCCTAGGCTAGTAGATAACTGCTAAATGGCCTGGAAATAGGCTCCAAAATGGACTGCAAAGGCCAAGTGCTTGGCTCGCTTATCTGTTGGTATTAAGTTGCCACTACTGGTCTGGCATGGCTCTGCCTATGAAATGGGCAAACACCTGGTTAGTTCTCAAGTACGGCCTCTTGAATTGAAGGAGTCTGGTTTCAGGGGTGCTGGACTCTGCCTGTTGCTGGCTCCTCGCTGGGAATCTGGTTTCTCAGACTGCAGACTTGCTGCTTTTTGTCCTGAGAAATGATGTATCTGATGGAATTGTTCCTTTTCCTTTCTAGTGTAAAAGATGACTTCTAGGAAGAAAGTGTTACTGAAAGTCATCATCCTTGGAGACTCTGGGTAAGTGGAGGAGCCTTTAAGCTGCCTATCTGCATCTGACTGGAACAGTGCTCTTGCCTAGTGGGAGCCTGGATGCTCTGTAAGTAACCAGCAGTGCTGGGAGGAGATATTTTGCATCCTCAGATAGGTGTGTTACCTTATGGCTTTAAGAACTCGTCACCACTCTGTCCTGAATGCATTCCCACAGTTCAACATCTTGAAGTCCTATCACAATAATAAACGATGAAAATGCAGTGGGCAGATGGCTCCAGTAGCAGAACTGGATAGCCTTTCTGCAAGGAGGACGTGTGGTGTTGAAATGAGCATTTCACTTAAATCAAAAAAATTAAAATCCCAAAACTGCTAGTAAGCAGTCTTAGGTGATTTCTGAAAACTCTGCCTCTGTCAGAGACTGTTTATAGTGAGCCATCTGCTTAGCTTCTGTCTGATATGGCTAGAGCCTGCCCCTTGGAGTGAAAGGCTTTGCTCTGAGCTGGTCAGCAGCAAGAGCCTGCTCTGCTCTTGCAGGTTACTTGCCCTGCAGGCTGTAACCGAACTCCTGTGACATAAAGTTTATTTATACCACGGTGTCCAGCAGGCTGTTGATCAGGGACCATGGTGTCCAGCAAGCTGTCGATCGGGGGGGGTGTTTCTCAGCTGTTGAGAGGCCATGTGAGCTTCTAAGCTGGCTCTCATGGGAGGATCTCCACCTCTGGGTGCCTAGCAGATGTGTATGTAGCTTGTTGCCAGCTGAGATAGTCTGTTCTTCCACCCCTTCATTCTGCAGAGGCTGAAGGTGACTGTTTCTGGTGGGTTTCTCTGGGGCACTTCATCTTCTTCCAGAATTGCCCTCATGATGATAATATGATGCATACTGCTTCCTGGGGATCAGATTACTGATGGGGAAACAAGGTTTCTCAATACTGTAATCCTTTGTATCCTTAAGTAGCTAATGCTCTTACTCAGTGTGGTGGTTCAGCATCTATTGATGTAAAAGCACCTTCTTGCGGAGGTGGGTGCATTTTTCCCTGGTTGAAAGGCCAGGGGTGCTATGGTGGAAGGCAAAGGGCACTGGTATGTTCTGTTCAGGGTGGTTAATGCACATGCTTGTAGAAACAGCCTACATAGTCTTTTTGTCTTTCTGTACAGGGTGGGAAAGACATCGCTCATGAACCAGTATGTGAACAAGAAATTCAGTAACCAGTACAAGGCTACGATAGGCGCAGACTTCCTGACAAAAGAGGTCATGGTGGATGACAGGCTAGTGACAATGCAGGTAAGGGGTAACTCTGCTCCCTGCTGCAAGGGGTACGTGGCTGCCTGGACCACACTCGTGTGGAAGTACCTGCTCTAGTGTAGTCCAGAGTGGTGCAGGGGTCGGTGTACTCAGTGCGAACCTTGTTTGCACTGAACTTCTCTTGGCCATAGGTACTGCTGGGCTTCTGTACAGGTCTGTGCAAGGGAAAGCAAGTACCAGTTTGGCCTCAGCGAAGAGCAGATTGGGCAGGCCCAGTTTACAAACTAGCGTTTGACTGTCAGTAAACTAGATCTCATTAGAAAGGTTTGCTTCCCTAGTATTTAGGAACTGGAAAGGGCTGGAAAAAGGACTCCCTAGTCAGGACAACTACTGGTGCTACCCTGAGTCCTATGGGTATAGTGTTAACCTGCCAGTCTACTTATGTCTCTAGTATCTGAAGCTTTTACCTCTCCATGGTGAGACTGCCTGCAACAAGGCTTTTGCTGCCTCGCAGTCATCAGGGGTGTTTGGACTGTGCTGGTACCTAAGTGTACCCCAGCACTGCAGGCAGGTCACCCGCTGACCCTAATACCCAAGTCCTGCTTGCCCAGAACAAGGATAAGTCCCTTGCTGAGGCTGAACACAAAAAAGGTTCACTACCTTTAGAAGGGTGTTTCTGGCTTCCTTTTGCTGGCTCTGGTGTAATAGTGCCTACAGAAATTTTCAAGCCTTCAGGTGCTCCTGTCTGGTTAGCTGGGGACTGTAGATGTCTGGTAGGGAGTTTTGAAATGAATGCCCTAACCATGGACTGACTATGTGGAGTAGAGCTGGCTTATCTGACCTGTCTTTTGCTCCAGATATGGGATACAGCAGGACAAGAACGATTTCAGTCTCTGGGAGTTGCCTTCTACAGGGGAGCGGACTGCTGTGTGCTGGTGTTTGATGTCACGGCCCCCAACACATTCAAAACCCTAGACAGCTGGAGGGACGAATTCCTCATTCAGGCCAGTCCAAGGGATCCTGAGAACTTTCCTTTTGTTGTGCTGGGAAACAAGATTGACCTAGAAAACAGACAAGTGAGTAGTGGGACTTGCTAGCCTCCCCTTAAATTCCTGGAGTGGGAGACCTTGTAGGAACGTGGGAGGGTTATCTGAGAAACAGGAGTGGGAGGTGCTTGAGTGGCTCAGCTGCTGTGTGTCACTAAGGAAGAGTTTCTACTGCCTGGAGAGGTCAAACCCCTGTGCACAGCATGCTCCTGCCCACTGGTGGAAGGATTGCAGCAGTTTCCTAGGTAGATGCAAGGAGAGGAGCCGATTCTCCTCCAGAGTCGCTGAGAAACTCCTATGCGAGCAGGTCCCTGCTGTGTGGATACCTGAGCGGTCTGTGCCCTGTGGTCTCATCTTCCTCAGGCATGGTGTTCCTTGCCTCAGGGCTGAGTGTATCTGGTGGTGGGCAGCAGTCTCCTGTGCTCTGCATCAAGGCTGTAGTTTTAACGAGATCAGAACTGCTGTCTTGGCTCAGGTTGGATATAAAGGGTCTCTGGCCTGGCCAATGGAAGTAAAACCCCCTTCCTGCCTAGCTGAAGGTGGTGATGCTGCTCTCTGTCCACCCAGGTCACCACAAAAAGGGCACAAGCCTGGTGCTACAGTAAAAACAACATCCCCTACTTTGAAACCAGTGCCAAGGAGGCCATTAATGTGGAACAAGCTTTCCAGACGATTGCACGAAACGCACTTAAACAGGTAGGGAGGGGGCTGGTGGGGGCCAGTCCTGCCTGCTGAGCTGGGCTACTGCAGGCAGCCTTGGACTCTCCAACAGCTTTCCCCAGCCAAGAATGGCTCCTTGCATGCTAGGAGCTGTCTGTAGAGCTGTGGCACTAACTCGGCTCTTCTTTCTCACTAGGAAACCGAAGTGGAGCTTTACAATGAATTTCCTGAACCCATCAAACTAGACAAGAATGACCGAGTGAAGGCTTCTGCGGAGAGCTGCAGCTGCTGAGGGGAGAGGGAGGGGTTGAGCACAGTCCTTCACAAATGATTATCACACTTAGGCCTTCAAACACACAGCCCCTCTTCTGTGTTTAAAATGAAATTTAAAAAAATTTCCATCTCCAGCTGCCAAATTCCACCCATCTCCCATGAGCGTCTGAGTCCCGCACTTCAGAGCTCGTGTCCCCACATCATCCACATCACACTTCATGGTAACAGACCTTTCTCTTAGTTTAAAATGGAAACTCTTGGGTATGTTTGGAACTGAATCTAATTCCAGGTGTCCAATGGAGAGAAACTGTTTACAGGTAATCTGTGTAACAAGTTACATACATTTTTAACTGTCTCGTGTTTTCCCCTGTGAAGGCTGCAACTGGAAAGGCTGATTACCCATAGTTCATTGCAAGCTCAGCACTCAGTCCAACTAGGTTGAGTTTTGTATGTATCTCTGTTAATGCTTGTTACTTTTAACTAATCAGATCTTTTTACAGTATCCATGTATTATGTAATGCTTCTTTAGGAAAAATCTTATAGTACATGTTAATATATGCAACCAATTAAAAATGTATAAATTAGTGTAAAATTCCTGAAATACATGTTCAAGTACTGAAACACAGATTGTGTAGAAAGTGAGGAGGACACTTGTGAACTGCAGCGTGCTAGCAACACAAAGTCCAGATAGAGGCAGTATTCTGTACAGTAGAGATGAACTATGTAAGCCTTCTTGTTTCGAGGCCAAAAAGGCTTCATCTTCTGGAAAATCTGTCTGGCTTCCTTGTATCTAAATTCTCAGATTTGCATAACAGCATTGATATGCACACTGGATTATTGGATTTAAAATTAAATACAGCTATGAAATGACCTCACTTGTTCACCTCCCCTACTGCTTAACTCCTAACATCCTGGAGCGAGTGCGAGAAGGAGCCAGAGCTGAGGTGCCCCAGTGGCTCTTTGTACTGTGGATGGAGCTCCTCTCCCACCTGGGTTGCGGTAGCTGTTTCTTGATGAATGACCTGGACTATGAATCTTCCCTTTCTTCTTACTGACTGCTAATCTGGATTTTTGGTATGGAAAAACTTGGCAATCTAGTCCCTTTCCTTTCTTCCTTTCTTCCTGGTATTTGTTCTTGCGTTTGTAGCTTGCTTAAATGGAGCCCTTCTACCTGTTTTCCAGAGGTCTACATTCTAGTACGTAGGCTGAGCTCTTATGTAAAGAGACAAACATGATGCCAATAAACTTAACAAGAACAAACCTTCTTGTTTACTCCTGTTTCTGACTTTTTTTTTTTCTCCTCTTCACTAACATGCTCTCTTTCTCTGTCTAGTCACCATTTCTGCAAGCCACTGCTTGCTGATTGAAGGATGTTTGTGCTTCTTCCTTACTATTAAGTCTGTGCCACCCAAACTGGTTTTCAGGAGTGGGCTGAGCGGGCCCTGCTTGCTTGGCTGACCCCAGGCTGTAGCAGGGCAGCTGCCCCCCTGCTCCTCTTGAAGCTGCTCGCAGGGCAGGAACGGTGCCGGGTCTGATGGCTCGGTTATGGGCATTGTCCTTCAGCCCTGTCCTGGCCACGCAAAAAGCCTTTGCAGAAGGGTGGAGGGGAGGGCAGTGCTGTTGCTCTTGCTACCCTCAACTTGGAGGAGCCCTTCCCGGCTCACCAGTTACGTGCTTCAGCTGGAAGAGAGGCAATGCTGGCAGAGTTATCTTAGAGCTGAGGACCTTGCCTTGGTCCAGCCCAGTCAAGGTTAAGCCTTTACTTTCTAGATGCTGGGCATGGCTCTCTGCACTCAGCAAGGCTGAGCTCCCTACTACTGTGCCCACAGGAAGATGGAAAACAAAGTGTAGTGAAATGAGGCCAGTTATTTCAAGAGTCTTCTAACAGTCTTTGTGCTCTATATCCTATTTTACAGCTTTGACCTGTCATGCTTTTCTCTCACTTGACTAGGCTTTTGCTGTCCACATCAATTTCAAATAACTACTCTGCAATAGCAACATATCCTGGTGGGACCGCTTTCCTGTCGGCACCTTTTTTTAAAGACTTGGACCTTCTGCTCATCTCTATTTAAAGCATCACTCCACGCTTGTTTTTCTGTAGAATACGGTTCTGGTGTGGAGAAAGCCAAGCTGGGAGAGGTGGGAATGATAACTCTAAAGTGATGTTTTTGGGAAAGAGGAGGGTCTGTACCTACCTCCTGCTGCTTTGGGCTGGGGTTGTGGAGCTGAGGCTGGAAGGGCTGCGTGGTGCAGCTGTGGAGGAGCCCTGAGGAGACCCTGTGTTTAATTTCTACCCAATTAAATAAAATGGCAGTGACACAAGACATAAGGGAGAGCGCTCCACAGTGGGCAGGACAGCTGTGGAGCTCCTTGTCACAGGATGCTATGGGTGATAAAGGGGAGGATTCCATTTACCCACCTACAAACTCATGGTTTTGCGGGTGGGAATATGTTGTATATGCATGTGTACAAAAGCCAGTGCAGGAGGCAAGCGGTGTGGGGGTTAGTGCCCTGCTGTTGCACTTGGGGCTGATGGTGTTAAAGACAAGGGGCTGGTGTTCCTGCAAGAATTGCTTTTCATTGCTGTGGGCTGGAGAAGCTGGCTGGATTAATTGTCCCTGCAGGGTACAAGTGTGCTTAAAACCGCTGTTCACAACTGCTCCTAGCATCAGTGAGGCCTTGTGGCTTTTATTCTGTACTGACCTTTTTGCCTGGTGAGTTGCAGGTGCTACGATGATGTGTGCAAGGGTCACTTGCTGCTGGGCGAATCGCAGAGGCAGCCTTGTCCTGGAAGAGGTGGAGTGTTTGACCGGAGTGCTGAGCCAGCTGAGCTCCACGGGTGGTTTTGCTCTTTGCCCAGGTCCTGACTGGGCAGGAGGGAGAGACCAGAAGAGGGAGGCGGGCTGGTGCGAGGGGAGGGGATCAGATCCGCAGTCCACACCAAGTGTAATAAGCAATAGCTACAACCAGCACCCTGAATTTGCAAAAGTGATGTGATCGGGGCCTCTGCCAGTGGGTAAAGCCATGGAGGTAGCAGCAGGGCAGCCAGGTGTGGGGCTTGGCTGTGGCTGCTCCCCACCGAGGGGCTGGAGCTGTTGGCAGAGGCAGCTGCATTTTGCAAGATGCTGGTGCAAACACGAAAGCTGGGGAATCGTACAACCACATCTGTGCCACAGGGGCTGGAGTGGGGTGGAGCGGCAGCAGCAAAATGAAAGACTGACCGCTGTTACTGGTGCATGGAAAGCAGCATGGGGATGCCTAGCTGCGAAGCCCAGGGTGGGAAAGCTCCATGTGTGCCTTGGTAGTGGCACCTGGCTGGCCTTTGGGGCTGGATGTGCCCTGCACTGCACCCTGCCCTGACCCCGCCGTCGGAGCCCTGCCGGCCCAGCACCTGCTGCTGCAGCCCCCACGGGTGGGCACGGTGCCAGCCCTGGCCCCCCAAATGGCCACCCCTGCCGCCCCCGCTGCTGCCCCTGTCTCAGCACCCGGCACCCGGGTGTGCACGGACCCCCTATGCCACACACACTTCAGGGTGCTTGTAGGTAAGTGTGTGACAGAAGCACAAAAATATGTTCAGGGTTCTATAGGTACACAGATTCGTATTTTAGTGATACGTCTGTTTGTATGTGGTGTACATATCCGAACACACTGACACAAGCAGTGATGTGTGTATGTGTATATTTACCAAGACACATCTGTTGTGAGCCACAGAGCGATAGAGCAAGGGGGTGCAAGAGCACAACCAGGACATCATGGACACAGGGGCCGGGGGAGCGTGTGTGTGTGTTACAGGTTTCCATTTATGAGACATACATGGTTGCAGGGTTAATGGTGTACACGTATGCAATGCCAAGCATTTATTTCTCCATATACATATCTATACAGAGAGAGAAAAAGTTATCGCACACTGATAATGGCTACCCTCATATATACTTTATGTATATATTTTTATAAAAAACATTTAAATACAAATGTGTAGATATACACACATAAAAACGTATGTGTGTGTATTATCTATCGACCCCATCTATGGAGAGCAGACATGATCATACACACTAACACATTTTAAATTATTTTATACTTCTATGCTTGTATTTGTATGTGTGCAAATGTGTTTTTTCTTTGTCTGCACACAGATACCCTCCGTATTTTTTTATATTTATACACACGTGTGTTTTAATATATATTTTAATATATTATTCATGTATTTTCATATATTTATGTATTATTTTCTATTTCTAAGTGTTTTAGATACACAAATGGGTCATATACGTGTGGGTACGTGTGTGTAGCTTAGCTATTTTTATATTTCTTAGAGAAAGAGAAGGGGGAGGGAGGGAGACGGGGAGAGAAAAATTAAATAGACACATAAGTAAATATTTAAATAAATTCGATGTAGAGGTGGATATGGGTATATCTACCTGTGATTTGGGAAGAGGGAAGGACTGGCTCCCTCATGCTCTGTCTACGTATATACATACACATGTGTATATGCATCCTAGATATTATACGTGGGGGTGGAAGAGAGGGTGGGAGAGACTTCAACCTCACACACACACACATAGCCTATATGCATTTTGGGGGGGTGTGTGTGTAATATTTTTTACCATTCTCTGTGCAGGTCTTTTTCTCTCCCTCAGGAGGGGAGGAGGAGGGGAAGACAGAGGGAATGACAGAAAATAGACACACACAGTTTGTTACATATATAAATAAACAAATAAAGTGTATGTGGCAGGGGTATGGGGAACGCGCCGTGTGTGTGAATAGTGCGTGCGCTCTCTCATGTGTGTATATATAGCAAGAGAAACAATGTGTGAACAGCTCTTGCTCACACTCTGTAAGCATGCGTGTGCATATGCACACAGGGAGAGGGAGGGCATTGTGCCTTTAAGGATATATGTATAGATGTGGGGATGCCATGTATGTGTGAACATATAAAATTATATATTCATATATACGAGTATATATAGCGACAGAGACTACTGTGTGTGTGAAGAGTGCTCTCTTGGTGACTACATATATATATATATTTATATATGTGGGGGTGAGTGAGAGGTCACCTCCCTTCTATATGAGAGACAGAATGTATTTATAGCAAGGGAGAAGGGTGTGACTGAGGACAGCACAGCGTGTGTGTATCCCCAGAATTTGTGTGTGCAGAGCTCTCTATCCCTTTCTAAATATATATAGGCATACACGGGTAGTGAGCGTTATGCATGTGTGTGCACAGCTCGCATGCGCTTGCTCTCTATATGCATGTGTGTGTGTAAGCAGTGCTTTCTCTAATTATATATGTATATATGCATATACAAAGAGAAATACGTGTGAACAGTCTTTATGTAAGTGTATATGTATATATTTCTCTATAGAGGCATAGCTATAATGAGACAGTATTGTGTGTTTGGGCACAAGTATTGTGCGCTCTCTACATATGTCTATAGACGGAGAATATATATCAAGATATAAGCATACAACTGTACATATTTATGCACTCCAGTGATTATACATGGAGGGGAGATAGAATGATAGAAACCGTGTGCATGCATGTGTGTGGCAAGAGGTATTTGTGTAATTGTGTGAGTGAACAGCTGTCTCTCTGTATTTATGCATATAGATATATGTAGGTGTACATATAGGAAGAGAATTGTGAATGTTAACAGCTCCAAGTATACATCTATATATGAAATGAGAGAAGTGTGTGTGAGAACAGTGGTCTATATATAGAATGCATAGATGTGCATATATATGTATACATAGAGATAGAGGAGTATTATGTGTGAAAACAGCTCACTAAGTATATACATATGTATGCATATATATGGAGAGAGAATAGTGTGGTTTTGTGTAAATAGTATGTGCTCTCTAGTTATATATATGTATATAGAGAACTGTGTGAACAATCTCTGTGTATGTACATGTATATATGCTTCTATATATTTATACATATAGCAAGAGAATAGTGTAAGAACAGTTCTTGCTACCTCTGCTTATGCATATACATACAAAAAGAGAATATATTGAGATATATACATATATGTGTATATATTAATGCACCCCAGAGCTTATACGTGGGGTGGGGTGGGGGTGATGATGGAAAATGTGTGTGTGTGAATCACTCCTGCTTTTTTTGTTATGTACATGTATGTATATATGTCTAAACAGATAGATATAGCAAGAGTGTGTGTGAACAGCTCGCTCTGTATGTATGTGTCTGTGCAGAGAGAGTATCCTGTACATGCATTTGTGTGTGAACAGCTCTAAGTAGAGCTGCAGATATGCAGTTTCCTATAGAGGGGGATGGTGAGATGTGCGCAGGCGTGCTCCCGCGCTGTATGTATGTGCATATTGAGGGAGAGAGAGAAGTGTGTGTGTCTGTCAGTGCTGATCTCTCTCCCCCACACCAGTCTATATGTGTACATGCGTGTGTATGTATGTGTAGTAAGTCTATTCTTTGTTTGAACAGCTCTCCCTTCTCTACATACATATATAGTGACAGAGAACTCTGTGTGAACACCCCTCATGCTCCTTCTCTGTATCTATGCACATATGTATGTGTATATGTATATAGAGCTCGCTCAAGAGAAGTATGTGTGTGTGTGAGTGACAGAAAACAGGTCTATCTTTCATGATATATGTATCTATGTGTATTTTTTATATCGTGAGAGAAACGTGTGTGTTAACTTTGTATGCGTTTAGGTGTGTTCATAAGTATATATGCATATTTGTATATAACAAGAGAGAAATGTGTGTGTGTGTGTGAACAGCTCTCTCTCCCCCTAATTATACATATATGTATAAATAGTTAGTGAGAACATTATGTACGTTTGAAACCAGCTTGCTGTGTGTATGTATATATAGTACATATGCACGCTTTTGTGTGTGTATATATGCAGTGCATGTGGGGAGAGAGGGGCAAATGTGTGTGAGAGCGAGAGAACAGTTCTCTGTATATACATGTGTGTATATATATGTAAGTATATATGTATATATCATAGAATCATAGAATGGTCTGTGTTGGAAGGGACCTTAAAGATCGTCTAGTTCCACCCTCCCGCCATGGGCAGGGTCACCTTCCAACAGGTATATAGTGAGAGAATACCGTGTATGTATTTGTGTGTGAACAGCTAAGTACAGAGAGATAGATGCAATTCTGTATATTGAGGAGGGGATAGTGTATGTCTCTGTGTGAAATCACATGCGCTCTCTCAGTGTATGTATATATATGTGCATACAGAGAGAGAGAGGTCAACAGAAAACCGCGTGTGAGAAACCAGGTCTCACCCCTGTATCGGTATATGTGCATACATATATGTTTCTGTGTTGAAACAGAACGCTTTCTCTCATCCCGTCCATTTCTATATATGCCTATATATATGTATACACACACATATATAGGCTTATGTAGTAACAAGAGAACTATGTATGAACCTCTCACTGTGTATATATATCTAAAAAAATGGAGATAGAAGTATGTGCGAAGTGTGTCTCTATATGTTTATAAATATGTATGCATATATGCCTATCGATGTGTGTATATATAGCAAGAGTAATTGTGTGAGAACAGTTCACTTTCTCAGCATATGTCTATACATGCATATACAGAGCATGTGAGAGAAGCGTGTGCATATGTATGAACAGCCCTCTGTTATGTATGTATACACGTATGTGACAGAGGTGTATGTGAGCAAGGCTTGCTCTCTGTGCCTATATATGTACATATAGGGAGAGAACGTGTGTGTGTTGGGGCTATTTTTGCCCATTCCCTGTGTATCGCTCTGGCTGCGAACCACAGACACACACAGGCACAGCCACCCCCCACATGTTTTATTCAAATATTTCTCTATCTGTATATTTAGACACGTGCGTTCTGTTCCCTATGGTCTCCCTGGGGGGAGGAGGGGGTGCGCCCCCACAGCCCCCGCCGGGGGTGTCACTCGCGGTGTCACTGCACGTGCCCGCAGCCACACACAGCGTGGTGAGACCCCCACACTGCCCAGCCCCTCTCACCCACGCCGATATATTTTATTTTAATATTTATATGTTTATGTCAAGATTTTAAAAATACATACTGAGGTATTTATGTTTATGCATGCACTTAACATTTCTATTAAATTTACATGTAGCTATTACAATCAGTAACTGTTCTATATTCCATACATACATAATACACACGACATGCACGCTCCCCCTATACAACCATAATATATAGCCAGCTTAGCCGTGAGCTTCCATTTGGTTACAGCATTAGATCTACACATATGTAGACACATATGTTTGTGTGTGCCATACACACACATGTATCGATCTATATACATTACGCGTGCTGACCCCCACCCCCACCGCGTTGCAGCCGTGCAGGCTGGGCAGGGAGGGCCGAGTCCCGGGGGGGTGGGCGTGGGGATGCTGGCCGCCCCGGGGCCGAGGGGCTCCGGCTGAGGGGACCTGGGGCCGCGCCCCCTCCCCCACCTCCCGGCCCCCCTGTACCGACCCCCGCCCCAGCGCCTGGCGGCTCCCAGCGGCCTGACGCAGCTCATCGCAGGTGTGCCGGGGCACGGCTGCTATGGGGGGGCAGAACCCCGCTGTTATCGGGGGGCTCTCTCCTGGGGGGGGAGGGGGCGGGGCGGGACAGGTCACACCGCTGCAGGACGGGGGGGACACGACCGGGCAGGATCCGGCCCCGGCAAGGGGAGCGCCCGGCGGGCGGCCCCAGGGACACCCCCCACCCCCCCCACCCCCCCCCCCCCCCACCAGCGCGGGCTGCAGGGGCTGGTCCCCCCCGGCGGGGGGGCCGGGCGAGGGAAATGGCGGAGAGCGGCCGGGGGATGGGGGGAGGGGGAGGAGGAGGAGGAGGAGGAGGAGGAGGAAGGGGAGGTGGCGGGGCTGTGCAGGCTCGGCGCGGCGTGTGTGGGCGGGGGACGGTGTGTGCGGGTGTGGACGTGTGTGTGTGCACGCGTGTGCGTGTGCACGCGTGTGCGCACCCCTGCGCGTGTGCCCCGTGTGCCGGTGCACGCCTGCGGGCCCCGGCGGGCACGCGTGTGCCGGCTGCGGGGGTGCCCCCGCACACTCACCCTCCCCGGCCCTCGCACGGCGGGGGCACACGGCTCCCACCCCCAGGTGCGGGGGACGAGGGGCCCAGCCAGGCCCGGCCCCGAGGCTCTGCGAGGAGGGGGGCGTTGTGCACACCCCTCCACGGGAAGACTCTTCCGCTGGTGGGATTTCGGGGGGTGCGGTGTATTTGGGGGGCGGTCATAGCACCGTTGCTCCCCCCCCCCCCAGCCCATGCAGCGCTGCGGCCTGCAGTGGGGCTAGTAGATCGCCGCCCCCAGCCCCCTCCCGCGGCACGCAGGTGCTGCGGGGACGGCAGCTATTCACCATCCCCCCCCCCCCCCCCCCCCCGCCCCACATAGCGCCAAGCCGGGGGTGCCCACAGTCCCTCCGTCGCCCACCCATCTGGACCCGCCGCGCTTCCCGCATCCTCCGCTGCGCGGCGATGGCCACCGGGGGGGGAGCACACTGGACACGCAGGGCTCCCCCCTCGGGGGCCCCGTCCGAGAGGCCGTGGGTGTGGGGGTCGTTGGAGGGACGGCCCCCGTCGCCGGGGCGGGGACCCCCGGCCTCGGCGCGGCGTCTCCGCGCTGCTGCCGGCGGCCGCGGGAGGGCGTCGCCTGTGTTAGTTCCCTCCGGAGAACCCGGGGCCAGCGCCGCCGCCGCCCCCCCCCGCTGCCCGCCGCCTCCTCCCGCCCGCGGCAGCCCCTCTTGGGCGCCGGGCGGCGGCGGTGGCGATGCGCCGGGGGGCCGCCGCGGAGCCCTAGCCGCCGCCGCGCCGGGCGCCCCCCTCCTCGCTCCCGCTGCCGCGCTGGGCGCGCCCCCGAAATCGCGGCGGGGGGCGGCGGGCGGCGCGCGGCGGGGGGCGGGGGGGCGGTGGCGGGCTGGGGGGCGGTGGGGCGCGGGGCGCCGGGCTGGCGGGGCGGCCCGGGGGGGCCCTGCGGCGGCGCGGGAGCCCCGCGAAAGGGCCCCAAGAAGCACAAGTTGGAGCTGGCGGCGGACCAGGCTGTTGTTGTTCTCAACGTGGTCCGCCCCGCGCCCATATAAAGGGCGGCGGCGGCGCCCGCCCCACCAGAGCGCGGCGGCGGCGGCGCGGAGCTGAGCGGAGCGGAGTCGGAGAGCAGCGCGCCGCGCCAGGCCTCCGCCACGCCGCGACTGCCCCTGCCCGCCCCCGCCTCCGTCCTGCGGCCCTTGCCCCCGCGGCAACATGTCGGTAGAGCTGGAAGAAGCCGATCTGCCCCTGACCGAGGCGGAGGAGGTGCCTCTCGCCCCGGAGAAAAAAGCGGCCGCTAAGAAAGCGAAAAGCGGCGGCGGCGGCTCCTCGTTGACGCCGTCGAAGAAGAAGAAGAACAACAAGAAGAAGAATCAGCCGGGCAAATACAGCCAGCTGGTGGTGGAGACGATCCGCAAGCTGGGCGAGCGCAATGGCTCCTCGCTGGCCAAGATCTACAACGAGGCCAAGAAGGTGGCCTGGTTCGACCAGCAGAACGGCAGGACCTACCTAAAGTACTCCATCAAGGCGCTGGTGCAGAACGACACACTGCTCCAGGTCAAGGGCACCGGCGCCAACGGCTCCTTCAAGCTCAACAGGAAGAAGCTGGAAGGCGGCGGCGATGGGGGCGCGGGCAGCAGCGCCCACAAATCCCACAAGAAGGCGACGGCCTCCACGTCCCGGCGGGCGGAGAAGAAGCCGGCGGCCAAGAGCAAGAAGCCCGAGAAGAAATCCCACAAGAAGGGAGCCGGCGGCGCGGCGGCGAAGAAGGACAAGGGCAAAACCAAGAAGGCCACCAAGAAGGGAGCCGCGTCCCCCGGGGGCAAGAAGGTGAAGAAGTCCGCAAAGCCTAAGGCACTCAAGAGCAGAAAGGCATGAGAGCGGGGCGCAGGGAGCCCCCAGCCGCCCCCCGGACTGTGAGCCCCGCGGCACAGACTGCTCTGAGGACGGACCCCAGGGGACCCGCTTTGTCTTTGTGTTGCTGACTCGGCTCCGCAGCCGCCGCCGTGCGCGGTGAGCGGGGCTGCGGCTGCCCCAGCGCCCCCCCACCCTTTCTCCGACGCCTTATTTTTTCCATCCCCCACCCCCCTCCACCCCGCGGCTTCTCCCCGATCGCGCCCCTTTTGTTTTCGGCCGTGCCCCTCCCCGCGTGTAGACGGTTCCCGGCCCCCTCCCCCCGTCTCCCCGGTGCTTTACAGGGTTTTTTTTCCCGCCCGGTTTCCATAGCAGCCATTTTGCGGCGGCGGCCCCGCTGCCCCCCGCGCCACGTGGGCCGGCTCCCGCCGCCCGGGCCCGCTCCGCGCCCCCGCCCCGCCCCTCCCGCGGGCGCACCGTGCCTGCTCGCAGCGATTTCGAAAAGCCACGGCGCCCCCTATTGGCTCCCGGCCCCCGGCGCCATGGCAACGGCCCGTTCGGCGCCAATTGGCTGCCGCGGCGTCGGGGCGCTCTTAAAGGGCCGGCGCTCGCGGGTGGCCGCCCGCCCCCTGGCGGGCCAGCCTGCGGGGGCCCCTTGGGCCGCCGGTTCAGGTCGCATCTTCAATGGCCTTTAATTTTTTTTTTTAATCGGTTTTCGTTTGGTTTTTTTTGTTTGTTTGTTTGTTTTTTTCTGGGGTTGGGGTGGGGTGGGGAGGGAGGGTGGGATATTTGTTCTCGTTTTTTTTCTTTTCATTTATCGTCGTTTCAAATAAATTGTTAAAAAAAACATCGAGCTGTTGTGTGCTCCCTGCAGGCGTCGGGGAGCGGGCGGGGAGGGCCCGGGGCGAGGCAGCGGAGCCCCGGGGAGAGACGAGGAGGGGGGGTTGTGGGGTGCTGGCCGTGCTGCGTTGGTCCCCGCGGAGGGGGATGGAGCCGCTCCGAGCCCGTCCAGATGTGGGTGCGCCAGAGCGGGCCCGGGGGCGCTGCGGCGCCGCTCCTGAGCCCTGCCTGCGGGGGAGACTGCCGCGCCTGCCGGGAATGGCATGAGAGGAACGAGGATTCCCCCGCCATGGAGGCAAGGGAGGAGAGCGGTTCCTGCGCAGCTGCGCTCGGCTGGGTTCCCTGAACGGCGACGGGGGGAGGCTGGCTGCGCTGAAGGGGTACCCGCGGGGTACCCACCCCGCAGCACAGACCCCCGCATCTGGCCTTGCACAGCGCCCGGGTTTGGGGAGGGGGGAGGGCAGCTCCCCGGGCGCACCCCCACCGCCATCCCTCGCTCTGCGCCCCAGCTGCGGGCGCTTTTCCCCCAGGAGCTGGGGGTCGTGCTGCGGGCATGAGTGGCGCCGGGAGCGGAGGGCCGCCGCACACCCCGCGGAGCCACCCCGCGCCTCCATGGCTGTGCCTATTTATAGCTCGCACCAGCAAGGTTGCATAAAGCCCTGCCAGGGATCTGGGCCATCTTGTGCTGCCCGGCTGAGGGATGCGCCCGCAGCTCCACGCTAAGCACCGTGCACACACCGGGGACCCTCGGCTCACCCCGGGGTTGCGGGAGAGGGAGGAGGAAAGGAGCCGGACCCGCCGTTTGCTCCCTCACGCCGGGGTCCTGCTCGGCTGCCCCCACCAGCAGGGGAGGCGAGCATCATGCATGAGCACCCCCCGCCGGAGCTGCTGCCAGCCCCTCTGAGTCACCGTGCCAGAGCATCGACATGCTCCCGCTGCCCGGGGGGCACAGCACAGATCAGCCCCATGCACGAGACCCCCGTGAGGAGGGGACAGGGACAGTAGCCAGCCTGTGCCTGGGGACAGCCACAACCCCACGCAACAGCAGGGCTCTTCGGCACTGCCGGGAGGGGAGCAGCCCCATTCCCCCAGGGGCCTGTGCACCTGCTTTATCCCTTTGCTCCTTGGAGCGCCAGCAGGGCGGAGGGAAGCAGCTTTTACACCAAGAGGAGCCAGCTGTACTCCTGGAAGAGACCAGGTCTATTTTTAGGACGGAGAGCTGCCAAGTCAGGCCAGCCACCACCCCACTGCCCACGCAAGTCCCTTACCGAGCTTGAGCACCCACCAGTGACCTCGGGAACCAGGAGAGAGCCGCTGCAACCCCGCACCGACCTGCAGTTGTCTCCTCAGTCAACAGATGACACTGCAGGTTTCCAAGGGCTGGAGGGGATGCCACCACCGCCGTCTGGCTGGTCTCACAGCAGAGTAACACTTCAGACTGGGGGTCTCCCCGCTGCCAGGAGGGGTGGCCAGGCCCACCGCATCTCAGCAAGGCCACGGCTCTGCCCTCCGCGCTGGCTTGTGAGGCAAGCTGCTTGACTGATAAAGGACACTACCTCGAAGGTAAACCGCCGGTGGCATTCCTGTAGGGAGGTGCTGGGCAGGTGGGGGCAGAGGGAAGGCAGAGAGCCTCTGGCTGCCCAGCAGGGTGACACACCGTGCCAGTCCAGCTGGAGCCCTCACCTCCAGCTTGGTCACAGGGGCCAGCAGCATCTTACCCCACAGGTTGAGACCGCCAGGAGCTGTCATGCCAGAGCACCCCCGAGTGAGCTCCCATGAGTGCTGCCAGCTGCGAGGGCCAGGCTCTGGAGAGAAACCCAAGCCCCAAGGACTTCCAAGGGCCAGCGACTCACCTGTCATCACCCAAACACAGCCAGCCCCAGAGCTGAGGTACGCAGCTGGTGGAGACGGCTGCACATGGCAAGATGCACAGCAGACTCCTACAGCAGGTGGCTTCAGGGCACGTTCAGGTGCCAAAGCGGAGGCAGGGGGAGAGCCCTGCAGCTCCCCGGCCCTCTCCTCGAGGGAGGCCAAGACCAACAGACACCCTTTTAGGTTCGTGTGACCTCAGGGAAGGCTTTACTCAGCCAAGTCCTTCACATTTTAGAAGCTTAACTTCTCCGGTGCTGTGATGTTTTTCAGAAGAGCCAGGACCAGCGACACTGCTCAAAAAAGCCACAAGACCCATCACTGGAGCTGCAGGCTTGAAGGTGACAAAGTTCCATTCCAGCTTTCTAATAAAGACCAAGACTTCCACTCCTGGTCATGACAACGGTCAGACGTGAAGGCCAGGAGGTGATAAAGGCCAGGCAACACTTGGCGAGACAGACAGGATTTCCTTTGGTCTGCCTTGCAACAGCCCAGCTTTCCCAGCTGGTCCATCACACGGCTGGGAGAAGTTCAGAACCCAGTTGCAGCCCAGTGTCAAGGGCATGTGCCACCAGCACCCAGCCATCAGCTTGGTTAGAGCTGCAGGCATCACCCTGCCAGCCCGGGCAGGGCCACACAACAGCTCAGGTGGCTACAGAGCCACTCGGCCCCAGGTGGGTTAAACAGCCGGAGCTGTCCCTGCTCCCTGCCCCAAGGCACTCCCAACTGCTGAAACCTTTTTGCTTTTTGTTCTGGGCAGCACGTTTGGCAGGGCACGAGGCAGCGTATGCCCCACAGAGAGCAGCCCAGCAGCTCCAGTCCTGACCAACACCTTCCACAGCCTGGCACAGACCTCGCCAGCACCCAACCCTGACCCCGCAGGAAGTTGCCTGAACTTCCCACAACCCTTCCTCCCCAAAACCCAAGCAGGGAGCAACTCTGGCTTGCAGACCAGTCACCAGGACAGCAAACTGGGAGATATTCCACAAAGGGAGACTGTGTCAGAGCAAGAAATAGCCCCGTACATCCAGGTCTCCCTCCCTTCAGGATCAGCTTTTCCCATCTGACCTCCAGAAGCCCATCTCTGCCTACTTGCCTGCAAAGTCACCCAGAAGGTCCTGGGGCAGCCCAGGGGGTGGTGAAAGCACCTCCAGCACTGGGGGAGGCTCCTGGGCGGCCCAGCCTCACTCCTCCTCTGCAGCTCAGGCTTTCTGGCCCTGGTGACAGAGCAACCAGCCAATGTGGCATTCCCATAGTGGGGAAGAAGAGCCAGAGGAGGGTTTTTTCTGCTCCCAAGGGTAGAAAAAGACTATTTGTCCAAGCGAAGGGCAAGAAGAACCACTGCTAAGCTGTATCTTGTGCTTTTACTAGGCTTTCCCCGCTTGGAAAAAAACCAAGCCCAGACACCAAGCTGCCACCAGAGAGTCTGCTCCCGCAGACTGCTGCCAGATTCAGTAGGTTTGGTGAGGTGACAAGACACAGTACATTCGACAGCATTCAACAGGGAACCAGTTTAATCAGATATTGGGTTTGCACCGCTCTTTTCAGTATCACAAGTTCTGCATTTTTCTAAGAAATACAAAGCACTCTCGGGTTGTACAGAATGCTGGTCCTGGAGAAAACAACAGGGAGAGAACAAGACACTCAGGTACAGACACATCAACCACTGCACTGGGCAGTGGAAAGGGGACACCTTATCCCCACCTCACTGACAGTGACTTTACAGGAGGAAGGGAGATCCCAGGGGGTCTGTGCCCAGCTGCCCCCCACCCACCCGAGGTCAGGGTACCCCAGCATAACCATGGGACACATCCACACCCCCCCATTAGCACAACACTAAAGAACACACTGCTTCCACGTTCCACAACGGAGTGAAAAACCCTTTCATAAAACCAGTTGACAAGCATCCAGGTTGATCTACTCTAGATAATAAACTCAGAGCCAGGATAAATTACTTCATCCACAAGATTAACAGCCGATTCAATAGGTTGAACACATGCTACTTACAGCACATAAATAGAAGATGCTCTTTTTTTCTTTTTACTTAAAAAACATGTTATAAAGATCTACAGTCCAATTGCCTAGACACTGCTGCATGCACATGACTATTGGTCTCCACAGAAGCAGGCTGCTCTGGGCAGCGAGGAAAGCTGTCACTGCATCAGCTATTCCAGGTGTCATGGGACAGCTAGCCTGCCCCCATGCTTGTACATTATCCACACAGCCATTAAATAAATACGGTACTAAGCCAAGAGTGGGTTTTAATACAAACTCCAGGGTTGTTTTTAAAAAGAAATATTAATCCATAGAGGGTTTACAGTTAACAGATAGCATCATCACTTTATTTCTCAGAACCAGAAATAGTGTTGAACAAACAAACAACAGGAAAAAAAAAAAAAAAAAAAAAAAAAGACATGGGATGTCATTTCTAGAAGTGGAACCAGGGTACAGGGCTGCTCTGAGCGAGATGAAGGGCTTCTGCAGCTGGAAGAGGAGGGGAGCCACAGCAGAAGATGGCAGCTCCCGCTCCCGGCGGGCGCCTGACCTTGCGACGCTCTCCGAGGGGATTTATCACCGCAGCCTCCAGCCCACCCCGCTAGCAGGACCCATGGCATGTGGGACCACCAAGTCCCCCAGCACCCACCAAGCCAGGGAGCTGCAGGAAGGTGACTTTGCAGGGAGGTACCCCAAAATGAGAGACCTTAAAATAAATAGGACCAGAGCTTCTTTACAGTAGGCAATGCACTAGCTTTACCGTGAACAAAACCAAGACTAACAGTCACTTCTTGCCAACGGAGAAACTTTTCCTCCTTTTCACATTTTCTAGCCCCCTGCCCTCCCTGCTGCAGTGCGGCCAGGATGGCATTGCTGGGGGCTGGGGGCGGGGTGCGGTGGGCACAGTGTAGCAGCAAGTCCCATCCTCACACCAGAGCGAGCAGGGCCAGCTGGGGGCCCCTGCACAGCCCCAGGGCTGGTGGAGGGAAGAGGCAGCCAAGGGTGCCCGTGTTCCTTCCCACGCCAACCAAAACAATCCCCAGCAGCTACCAGCAGCTCTGCACTGCGATCCAACCATACAGCTCCGGATGCCACCACCTCCAACAGCTGTGATCCAGCTGCCTCCTCCAAAAATACTTCTTCCAGAGGGAAGAGGGGCAGGGTGGGGACACAAGCAGGGCCTGACCTCAGCCATGCTCCCCCACCACCCTGCCACAGCCCAGGCTGGGGGGACTAGTGGAGGACTGGTGGGGTGCTGCCAGGGCTCACCACCCAGCCCGGGCTAGGAGGCAGGAAGGGGAACCCCAGCCCCATCGGGAGGGGAGATGAGGCAGTGGTGAGAAGGGAGCCGGGGCAGGGGTGGGGGGCAGCGCTCACTTCTTGGAGCTCTGCGTCTTCTTGGGCAGCAGCACGGCCTGGATGTTGGGCAGGACGCCGCCCTGGGCGATGGTCACGCCGCCCAGCAGCTTGTTGAGCTCCTCGTCGTTGCGGATGGCGAGCTGCAAGTGCCGCGGGATGATGCGCGTCTTCTTGTTGTCGCGGGCCGCGTTGCCCGCCAGCTCCAGGATTTCGGCCGAGAGGTACTCCAGCACGGCTGCCAGGTATACCGGCGCGCCGGCGCCCACCCGCTCCGCGTAGTTACCCTTCCGCAGCAGCCGGTGCACCCGGCCCACGGGGAACTGCAGCCCGGCCCGCGACGAGCGCGACTTGGCCTTGGCCCGCGCCTTGCCGCCGGACTTCCCCCGGCCTGACATGGCCGGCAGGCAGCGGCCCCTCGCCGCCGCCTCCCAAGAAGTGCCGCGCACAGACGGTCCCGGTGCCTGCAGGGAGATAAACGCCGTTACACCACACCGCGCCGCCGGGCCAGAGCCCCGCCATCCCCGCCCGCCGCTGCGCCGCCCTTACCCGCAGCCGCCGCTGCCGCTCCGCCCTGCGCGCCGCCCGCCGCCGCACTGCCAGCGCCGCCGCCGCCGCGCCGCGGATATCCCTGCCCGCCCCGCCGCCCGCCTCTTCCCATTGGTTGCCGCCGCGGACGGTGCGGTGCTGATTGGTCGTCGCGCCGATCCCTGATTTGCATAGGGCTCGCAGCGCCTCGGTTCTGCCGCGGGGCCGGCGCCGAGGGCAGCGCCCGGCACGGAGCGGCCCGGCTCTGCCCCCCGCTGAGGGGGTCCCGGCGCCCGCCCGGCCCGGCGCGGCCGCAGCCAGCGCTCGCCCGCAGCCCGAGAGCTGCTTCCTGGCTGCGCCGGGGCCGAGGACGGGGGGTGGCCGGAGCCCCCGCGGGTGTCCCGGCAGCGCTTGCTCCTCCCCTGCTGCCCCCTTTACCTTCCCCAGAGCCCCCTCCCTGGCCGGCGCGATGCCGCTGCTGCGAGGGTGCCGGGGCCTGCGGGCGGGGGGGATGCTCCGGCGAGGGGGTGTCCCCCGGAGCGTCTCCCCGCTCGAAGCCAGCACTGCCCTCCCTGCCAGAGCATCCTGCATCCAAGGGGAAAGTTGCTCCCAAGCCAGTTGTTGGGGCCGGGTCTTGCCTGGCTGAGTGCGGTCACCTCCCTGCCCGGTAGAGCAACCGCTGCAAACGGTGCTGGGCAAGCAGCCAGGCTCCGGTTTAAAGGTGGTGTAGTTCAGCAATAACACCTCAGCGTAGGTTTTTTTGGTGCTGCTGCTGCTCACAGTTTGGAGGGCGATAACCTGTACCCTGTGTCTTTGCATTGCCCCTGCCTCCCCAGGGGAAGGATTATGTTCCCCAGAGCAGGGAAAGGTGAGCATCTACTCATGCTCAGCATCTTCACTCCCTCCACAGCAACTGGAGACCTGAAATGAATTTGAGATGAGCTGGTGACCTTTGCAAAAGCCTGATCTGCAGTTAGCACTGACTGGGCCAGGGCAGCTGAGCTGCTCACCCTAGAGCAGTGATGGTTGGGCAGGGAGAGAAACGTCTCTTGTTGCTCCTGCAAGGATAGGCACCAAGGTGAAAGCCCCAGCACCTGAAAATCTATTTATCCTGCCAGGAGCTGCTAATGCAGCAACTCTCTTGCTTTAAGTTACTGTGGGAGTGATGAGGAGCCAGCTAGCAACAGGCTTTTTTGGCTAGAAATCATTATCCCACCCCCAGCTTCCCGTAAGCTGGGAGACCTGGGCTCATCTGCCTCTGTGCCACATGAGGGGTTCAGAGACAGATACAGCTTCGAGAGCACTCAGGTCTCCCCAGGTACCCATCCTGCAGCTCCTGCCCCAGCTCCACCGTCCCCCCCCTCGGGGATGGGCACCGGCTACAGTCACCCCTGCAGCTCCCCAGGGACAGATTGTTTGAGAGGAACCCCAAATTACATCCCTGGGGAATATTTCCACTGGCAAATGGAAATGCTCCAGCACCATGGCCCTGCCAGTACCCTGATAGCCCAGCGGTGGGTGGCTGATCTCCGTCTCAGCAGATGGAGGAGATTCAAACTCTGCCTGCGAAACAGGAGCAACGGGGCTGCGGTGTGGGCAAGGGGGACACAGACATGCACATGAACAAGGGCACTATACATCAACCAGTTAATTTCATTTTATTGTTTCCAGTACAAATGAAGTACTGCCTTCCAGCAAGGGTCCCACCATGAAAGGCTTTTGGTCTGTAACATCTGGCTCTGTTTACAAAATCCCTGACCTCAAAAACAACCGCCCTGTGCTGTTCTGCAATGGCACTTTGGTTATCTGGGCTTTAATGACTGACCTTTATGAACAAGGCAGAGTGCATCCCTCCACAGATCAAGAAAATCCTCTCTTAAGTCTTCAAATCCCATTAACAAAATGATTGTACAAGCAACGTGACCAAGACGTGCTGTCCCATCCTGCTGCCCATAGGAAAACCCAAGCAAAGTCCAGTTCCTCTGAGGGGCTGCTTAAACATCTCCCTGTTTAGGAGCCACAAATGCACATGGCAATGCTGGTGCCGAGTGGGATGACTCTTGGCAAATCTTCCCAGCCTGGGGTTTCCTCCTGGTATTTATTGCATATTCCTCTGTACTGCAGCCATCTTCTGAGGGCAAGAGTATTAGAAAGGAATTTGTACAAGATCAATACAGAATTAAGTGGAAAAGAGGTAACAGTTTAGTACCAAAAAAAAGGGAAAAGAAAAGAAAACAGAAGGAGACACGAACTATGAACACTGTCAGAAGGCAGAAGCTACTCCTCCTTGCAGGCTAAGATGCTTCTCTGGGCTTTATCTTTGCTTGGCACGAATGACTAGCAGGGAGGGAGGCCAGCAGGTTATATTCACTCCCATCAGCACAAGACCAAACCAAAAGCTTTAAAGACAAACACCAACCTTTAACAAAACACAAAGAACAGAGGCAACAACTTAAGAGCATCGGATCAAAACCTGAAAGGCTTGGGGAATCTCAATACCAGCCTGCAGAGCCTTCCAAAAAAAACATTCTTCATTCTGCTTAGGAAAACCAGGAGGAAAAAGGATGGCCAGCCATCCCAGCTGGTGCCTAAACCTTGCGCTTCTTCACAGCTGGCTCTCCCTCCTTCCTCAGCCACTGCTGCAGGATATCTGCACTAGTTTTCTTGGGTGAAGGGCTGTGGATGAACTGACTTGTCCACCTGGGCAAATCATTTTCTTTCTTCTGGGGAGAGCCTTCCTGGGAGTTTTTTAACCAGTCCAGCATCACCTTGCTGCCTGGGGTGGCTTTGACCTCCTAGAGAGACAAAAGACAGAGTGAGAGAAGTCAGAAGCACGGCAAGAGCAGGGCAGGTGGGTGACTGAGAGCTGGTCTGGAGCGGGATGCAGAGGCTGGAGCAATGGCCCTGCCTGCAATCAGGCACATCTGCGGGAGGTTCCCTGGGCTGCTGTGAACAGGCTTGTTCCAAGCCCCATTTCACATGGAATTTGCCTCATTTGGCAGAGAAATCCTGGCACAGGGTAAGTTTATTTCTGGAAGTGGAGAGAAAGGAATCTGTTCAGGGCTTCTGCACTTCAGCATCAAGCGCAGGCATGCCCTGCAGACACTGCCTGCTGCTGCCCTCCTGCAACCTGGCAGCACCATCCCCACTCATGTGGCCACACAGGGACCTCATGTAGCCAAGCTCTCCCCTGCCAGCACTCACCTTGGCTCCCAGCTCAATGGGTGCGAGACATTCAGGTGCATTGTTCCGGACACTGTTGACGAAGGTGGACACTGGGTGGAAAACTATGTTCTCTGTGGGCTGGATGAGTTTAACAGCTTCTTGGGTTGGCACTTCAGCAAAGTCCAGCCATTTCCTGATGGCCTCATCCCCATCCAGGATGGCTGGCATCCTAGGGGACAAGACAGTTGGAGACTAAGCCCAGCACCAATATGGCAGAGTGGGGTGGCAAAAGCCAGGTTTGTAAGCTAGCAAGGAGGTAGCAGCTTGCAGGGAAGCAAACAGGATGGAAAACTGAAGCAGCAAGATGCTCTTCCACAAGGCAAAGCGCACATCCACTTCACCCAGGTAGCTGTTTTGCTGGAAGAGACAGAGGGGCTGACTGCCAGGCCCTGGTCAGGTGGAGTGTGATCCAACTCTGCTGCTTGCCAGAGGCACAGAGATGGTAATTTATGGAAAGGGCATGAGCCGGTGACCTGATACAAGCCAGTAACGTTGTAATGTTTTTCTCTAAGGGCATCAGGAGTAGGCAGGGCTCCCCCCTGCCTGCATGATGCCAGACTGGTGTTCACAGGCGCAGCTTTCCTCCCTTGCCCTGCCACCACCCTGCAGCCCCTTGCCCACTCTCACTCACCTGTGATGGATGAAGCTCACATCCTTGGAGGCATCCACAGTGATAATGGTGTAAGTGTATAGCATTTCTCCTCCCGCTGGTGGCTCCCAGCAGTCGAAAATCCCAGCCATGGTGAGCAACCTCCATCCTCTCCACTCCTCATCTACCTCCTTCCCCTCAGCCTGCAGGAGAGAGGCCCCATCACCCTGGTCAGTGCCAGCCCATGGGCAGCTGAAGCATCACAGACTTGTGAGTGCCACGGCAGGTCAACAACTCAGATCTAAGTCATGAACTGAATTAATTTGAGGGCTTTCCAGGAGTCCTCAAATTAGTCCAGCTAATTTGACGTAACTCCAGGAGAGTTACTTCATCTTCCCACAGGCAAGCCAGCACCCTCCTCCCCTTCTGAACATCCCAACTGCTGACTCAGCCGAAAGAAAGAGGTAGCGAAACTCCCAGCCCAGTCCCCTGTGAGACACATTGCCCAGCCATGCAAATATCTGGCACGTGGGGAGCAGTGAGCGTGACGGCGGGGATGCTGTGGCACAGCTTATAGTCAGGAGACCGCAGTGGCAGGGACCAGTGGCCACAGAGGGATGCCAGAGTGCAGAGCCCACCGCAGAACACAGCCCCGTCAAGAAACAGAGACTCCCAGAGATGGGCACAGCTGGAGGGAAGGGGGCTTTTCCCAGGGCAGCTGGAGGGAGCAGGGGCTCAGGAGCTGGGCACCCACGTTCAGCCACGGCCAGGGACTCCATACCACAGCATCCTTGGTCTGGGGGAAGTAAATGAAATATGGCTGCTTCCTCCCACTGCACTGCTGCCACTCGTAGAAGCCATCCGCCAGGACCACGCAGCGCTTGCCTTTGAGGAGAGCACCCTGGGGGAGAGAAAGCACAAGTGAGCAGTGAACAGCAGCCTCAGGCAGCCTGCAAGGGAGGACGGGGACTCCTGGGACCATCTAGCCCACTCGCTCTCTCTTGGGGCTCCCCTAAACTGCCCTGCAGGGTGCACAAATGCCGCCGCTACCAGTACTGTGATAAAAGATGAGCTTCACCAGCAATAACTTTTTGAGTTCTTCTATTTTAATGAAATCTGCCAGCTCTGCAGTACAGGGACTTACTCCCCTGGGCAGCAGGTACTGTGACTAGTACTTGCTAGGGAGATGCTTTGGCTCTGGTTTTGCCAGCTACAAGATCTCTCTAAGCTGGACACAAAGGTAAGAGCAACTCACCTTGTAGGAGGACTTCTTCAGCATGGTATCACTGCGGCAGTTGGAGGTATTAAACTGCATTTTGGAGGGGTCGTCCTTTTTGAACCAGGAGGGAATCAGGCCCCAGCGCATGTCCATGAGGACCCGCTCGGAGGAGTCGGCATCCTTTCGAATGAAACAGAGAAACACCTCGGGTCAGAGCCACATCTCAAGGACCATGAGCATCTCCACCCCTTAAGAGAGGGGCTTCACAGAGCCCTGTGGATGCGGCTTCTCCCCCTGCAAAGGGGAACATGCTGGCATCTCTGCCAAGAGCTGAGCTGGGACTCGCAACCCCTCCAACACCAAACCTGCCTCTGCTCTTCTGCAGGGCTGCCACTCACAAACCAGCAGAAATAACCACTACTTGTAACACTTCACATATTCTAAACAGCTTGCTTGTAAGAATTAATCTCCAGTAGAAAGCACAAGAATATTTTGCAGGACCAACTAACTAATAAATAAACGTTTCAGTGAGGCTCGCCCGACAACTCTTGGAGGAAAAACATGGTTTTTCTTCCATAGGAAGGGCCTGGATGCGCGAGTTCCCCAGCTCCTGAGCAAACAGTCACGTCAGGCTGGTGTTACGGTCCTCAAAACTTCCCTCTTTACAGCGAGTGTCCCAAAGGGTGTAAGCCTCACCTTCATTTTAATAACGTGATTTCTGCTGACCTGGTTCACTTTCACTCCTTGTGCTTTGCATATCATCTGCCTTCGGACAATGGAAATGGCTTGTGGCTTTCACTTCTCCCCCAGCTTGCTCTCACTTTCCGTCCGTAAGCTGCCAGCCCCAGCGGCACACAGCTGGGTGAGCAAGGCCCCGGGGGGCATCTGCTCCCAAAGAACTGCAGTAGATACACACATATATACCTACCATAGGCGTGTGTGTATAAGTAGATATATATATATGGATGTGTATGTGCCCAGTTTTGTGAAGTCTTCCAGAGCCTCCCACAGATCTTGGGAGGCAAAAAAGGGCACCTCACACTGTACCTGCATCCCAACAACTTCAACGGAGGTGGACAACTGAGCAGGCATCTGCCTGTGACCTGTATGACGCTCCCAGCCCTGCATTCCTCTGCTCCAAGAGCTGCTCTCGGGGGGATATGGGACCCCAAGGCAGGAAAGGAGGGTATGAAGGCTAACGGAATCGCCCATGGCACTCCAGCATGGCCCCACTGAGGTGTCCTGGCTGCTCAGTGCAGCAGCTCCTCTCACTGCCCCATGGGCCAGGGGAGGAAGAGCAGGGGGAGCCCAGACCGGTGTGTTCCAACTCAGCGCGCCCAGCTTCACCCCACTGAACAGGAACGAGCAGCACCTCCCTGGGCACCTGCTTACACAGAAACCAAACAAGGTGCAGAAACAGTTGTACAGGCTGCTCCGGTTTTCTGAGAAAGGTCTGGCGAGGCTTAAAATTAGCCGGGATAACGGTCACCACAGGTGTATGGTTATTTTACAACTCTGAAGCAGACTTTTTTTTCTCTGCTCTCCCCTACCAATGCAACCTGAACACACCATGCAGTGTTATGAAATGGAAAAAAAAAAATCCTCAGGGAGGCAGAATGAAACCAGCAGAGCAGTTATAGACACTTAGGAAACAAATTCTACCAGAGTTAATCACTTATGTATGATTTTTTTGCAGAAAATATAAGGCTATGCTGGAAGTACGGTACCGATTCCCCACCCTCTTCTGGAACACGTAAATACTAACGAGAGGTGGCATCTGTGCAATTAGAAAATTCAACACCCGCCCCGTACCCTGAGCAAAGAGAAGCCCAAGCAGCCGTTACAACGCAGACCGGTACCACGCCACCGCGGGAGGCCCAACCCCGTCCCGTCCCAGAACTGAAGCCCCAGGACACCCGGCTGCCCCTTTCGGTTTGCGAAGCGCGGGGAGGGGAGGGCGGTACCTGCTGGAGGTGCCGGCGGGACAGCAGCACCGGGCCGCTGGACTGCGGGCCCTTGTTGTACGAGGGCCGGTACCGCTCCGCCCGCACCCACTCGGGCTGCCGCCGCTGGCCCCGCCGGTCGCGGTAGGCGCAGGCCCGGCGGAGGTTGTCGGCGCCCAGGGAGCAGGCCGTGCGGCCACACATCCCGCCGGCTCGGCTCGGCTCGGCACGGCTCGGCTCGGCCCGGCGCTCCGCCCCGGCGGGGAAGTGGCTGCGGGCAGGGGCGGGCCGTGGGGCGGGGCGGCCCCCGGGAGCGGAACGCCTCGCCCTCCCCCAGACAGGCCGGCAACGGTACGAGATGGTTTTATTTGAACGACATAAAAAGGACAAGGGAGCGGCGGTCACGGGCTGGTGGCGCCTGCCCGCCGCGGCGACAGCTGGGCACCCGCTGGGAAACGCTCCAGCGCGGCGACAAGGCGCTTCGTAAAACCAGGCCCTAAACGCACGGTTATTTTATGGGCAGAGCCCCGGACACGCTGTACTGCAGAGGACACAAAAGCTGCTGTAGTGAATGTGATCCCTATACTGCTGCCAGAGAAAGAAGCGTCGCCCGCGGGGGCTCGGGGGCAGGACAGTCCTGGAAAAGGCGGTTTAGCCGACAGAGGCCATGATCACATCCACAGGGAGCTCCTCTCCGCTGCGGGCAGTGACCTGCATTGTCACGGTGTCGGTCAGGACGAGACGAGATCGTACCAGGAGGTCGTGGCCACCCCGGAACACACCTGGAAGGGAGAGCGGGAGGAAGGAGTGAGCGTGTTGCAGGCCACCCTCTCCCGCAAGCTTAAAAACATGACTACTACTGTTTGGCAAGGGCAGGTTTCCCCAGGCAGTCCAGCAAATCCCCAGCACTGGGCCAGAAGAGACCCTCAGGCAGCGCATTTCCCATTGGTTATCACGTACCTGGGGCTCTTGCTACTGTGCAAATCACGAAAGCAAAACTTAAACGCCAGCTGAGAAGAGACCCAGGCACGACCCTCCTTCAGTGACCACCAGTCACTTGCCCAAGAGCTCCATTTTGCCAGGCAAAGGTGCCGTACTTTCCTCTGCAGGCTCACTCTGAACCAGGAGGCCACAGGTCACGAAGACAGCAAATTCCACCCAGCTGAGCCTCGGGATGATCCCAGCTGACATCCCCCCGTCACAGCACCCTCGCTGATCCCCAACACCAGCTGCTGCACACTTGTGGAGACAGAAGCCATGGAGGAGCATGCCTCCAAATCCTACCCAGAGCACAGCGGGCTCCATCAGAAACTCCTGCCCTGATTTTTAACAGGCAGCTCTGTGTGACCTCCCAAAGAGCTGCACCTCCGGCAGAGGCCTCACCCACAGCTTACCTGCCAGGTACAGCGTGTGGGAGTTCTTGTTATCTGGCACTTTATCCGATCGCTCACAGGGCTGCATACCCAGGAACTTCACAATATTACTAACTGCCTCTGTTAAGAAAAAAATAAAATGGGCTCCATGTCACAGGTATCTTAACAGAGACACACAGAGAGCATCTAAAGGTGACTCACGCCCTCCTTACATGTTAGGGTTCATGTCCCTGGTCCCAAGGGACACAGCATTGGCCAGTATTGTGGTTTTGGAGGCCATGAGGGAGGCAAAGGCAATGCACAAAAACCCCACCACCACACGGCAGTTCCGTTAACTGTTGCAGCAAAGGTGCAACAGAAAGAGGAGGGTGAATGAGTCAGACAACGGAAGTAGGAGAATGCAGCTGACTGCGCACTAACTGTGCGGCCCTGACAGCCTGCTTCTTTCTCTGGGGACAGCTGCAGAAGGAAGGAGACATCTTGCAGGTGACACAGGTCTTCAGGAGGAATTTGAAAAGGCTGAGGGAGGGTATTACGAATCCCAAGGGGCTGCACAAGGAAGCACAGCGATGGTTACAGGACAAGGACACCCTTCTAAGCCATCAAAGGGACTGGGTTTCTGCAGCTTACTCAGGAAAAAAAAAAAAAGGACTCTAAAACATCATGGAAGAGAAGAGGGCTTACACCATGAGCCTGCCCATCAACCTGATGTTTTTTGCTCTTTGAATCTTTTCTTACTGGTCTCAAAAAGGAAAGTGGGAGCTCACAGCTGAACGACAGTCTGTCTGCTTAGGAAGGTAGAGTATGAGAGCAAAGCAAGATGTTCTCTTGCTTCATGATCCAGCCTGGTCTCCACAGGGCCCAGAATGCTCGTTGGGTTTTTTGAAACCTCAGCTTGTTATCACGGTAACTGTAGCTCTGTATTTAACAGCTGTGGTGAAATAGCTTGTGAAGGGTATTGCCCCATTAGCCTTTCTGTGAGAGATCTAAAGTGAGCCAGACTGTGCCTCCAGACTCTGCCTGCTGGAGGGAATGTTAAGAGCTCTGCTCGGCTCAACAACCCCTTACCTTCAAGGGTTTTAATTGCAGATAAAGTGAAGGTCTCTTCCTTTTCATACTCGTCACCCACTTCATCCCAGGCTGCTCCAAAGTTTGGCTTCAGAACTCGCTGGATGTGATCAGCCACTGTTACCTCCAGGTCTTCAAGCTGGTGGCAGAAGAGGTTCAAGTGAAACATGGTTATTTTTAACCCTGCTGTCTCCGAAGTGAACTTTAGACTGGATTCCCTGAGATCAGGTGAATGTAGGAGACAGCCTCCACTTCCACTCGTGGATACCTCAGAACAAGTCCTGCCCCTTCTGGTCAAGCAACTGCTAGGCCTGGCAAAGCCACTGGTCATGTCATTTCCAGTGTTTACAAAGCAGGTTCCCATTCTAAGCACAGCCCTTGGCCTGACAGAGATCAAAGCACTGGAGAAACATACAAAACAAAGGAAAAAACCAAAAGCTAAGAAATAGCTGCTTGTGCTCACGCAGATGCCGCATTTGATTCCCTGGAACGTTTATAAGCTTGTATTTTGCCTTTCTGGCTTATGGTTTTGCAGACTGGTAAAGTACAGTGAGACACTGTCAGACAGTTGCTATCGCCTAACGCGACACGCCAGGTTAGCTGAACTGCTGCTGTGACTAGATCTGTGCAAAGCAGAACTGAGCTTTTCCCTCCAGAGCATGTATCGCAGGGCAGTCAGTGCCAGAGCCGGCTGGACACCAGCCTGCATTCATTTCAGCAATCACTGCAGGAAAGAATCTCCTCCTGATTCTGGTTGAAACACATAGAAGAGCTTGTTTAAATATCACTCAAAATGCCCTGATGACTGGTGAGAAGCAGAGAGAGGGGTTAACCTTGCACATTCCATCAGGAAAAACCCTCCCCACTCCTTCTGGGAGGAAGCTGTGTCCTCAGTGACTCACTGCACAGCAGTGCCTCAAATCGGATTCAAAGCAGTGACAGGCAATCCATAGCAAACAGCCTCTGGAGCTAACAGGGCAAGCTGAGTTTGTGCCACAACATCCCTTTCTCTCCGGAGAGTAAGCACCACCCTCTGTGAACCAGCCTCAGTTTCTGACCAAGCGTAAGTACAGCTTCTTGCTTTATGGTAAAACAGCCTGCCCTGGAAACAGCAAAGCCTGGAAGAGAGGCACTTCTGCAGCATCGGTGCTTTCATCGGTCTTGGTGCTGGAGAGGGAAAAGCCCCACCACCCTGGCTTCAGCTGGGACAGAGTTAATTTTCAGTAGCTGGTACAGCGCTGTGTTCTGGATTTAGTATGAGAATAATACTGATAATACACTGACGGTTTCAGTTGTTGGTAAGCAATTTATCGTAAGTCAAGGACTTCCCAGTTTCTCAGGCCCTGCCAGTGAGAAGGCTGGAGGGGCACAAGAAGCTGGGAGGGGACACGGCCAGGACAGCTCATCCCAACGAGCCAAAGGGACATTCCATACCATAGAACATCATGCTCAGTGTATAAACTGGGGGGGTTGGCTGGGGCCTGCCGATCACTGCTTGGGGACTGGCTGGACATCGGTCAGCAGGTGGTGAGCAATTGTATTGTGCATGACCTGGGGCTTGTTTGGTTTGGCTTTTCCTTTTGGATTTCATTCCTCTCTCCCCTTTTCATTACAGTTGTGATTACTATTATTATTTTATTTTAATTATTAAATCGTTCTTATCTCAACCCACAAGTTTTACCTTTTCCCTCGAATCTCCTCCCCATGCCTCCCTGTTGGGGGGAGTGAGTGAGGGGCTGTGAGGTACTTAGCTGCCAGCTGAGGTTAAACCATGATACCCACCTTCCCCAGAGCAAGAACAAGGCCAGCAATCTCCCTGTATCAGGCAAGCCACTAGGCAATTAACTGTACCACCATGAAGAGCAACTCATGGAGAACAAAAGATGTCCAAAGGCCCTCTGTCTCCACAAGCCTGACCATGCAATTGCTAGAGCCCATAAGGGCACAGCCAGCCAAGCCTGGAGGACACACCATGGCCTCCCAAAACATAGGTATCCTGCACAGTCAGGTGTCTGCCAGATATTCCAAACAAGGCAAAGCAAGCTCCGCAAACCCACATCTGCATCCCGGGACAGACATGACAGATGGCAAGAACCTCCTCTTCACATAATACTGCCCACATCAGCGCCAGTGGTCACATCACTTGCTCGCAGGGATCTAAGTACAGATCACAAAACCCCTAAAAATGACAGCATTTTCCATGATCAGGTACACGCCCAGCTCCTTACCACATACTCGTCCTCGTAACCCTCGTCGTCTGTCTCACCCGTGTTCGGATCACAGTCCTTGACAGTGAACTTCATCATGCAGCTGAAGGTACAGGCCACTGGAGGCAGGGGAGGCAAAGGCAAATCTCACATTACCACAGATCCGCACTCCCCAGTGGCAGGACTGGGCTGGGAGATCTGGGTTCTCCCTGCCATTGTCAGCAGTACAGGCTTAGCCAGTGACCTAGAGAGGGCTCTCCCACAGTTTCTGTCTCTCAAGGACAAGGTATTTATTTTTAATATTAAGGTTAGCAAACAGTGATAAAGATAGGCTCATGATGGTTGTACCAGACCATAATCCTCAGATTAAATGCTATTACTGATGAACCTCAAGTTGTGTTGGGAATACTAACTAAACATGGCCCACCAGTGCCTTGTAAAGAGGCAAGATCCTTATCTAGGGATCGGTTCATGCGCCTCTGGCATGAAACCACCCTGCACTGCAACACAGCAGCTGATTAATACCACTCGGCTGGGAGAGGAAGTGATGACTCACCCCTAAGAAGATGGGCACTGCTGGGTGAACAGCAGCAACACACACAGGTGCACAGTCCCAGAACACAAACGAGGGAAACCAAAGCACAGGTAAGGCCCGGTTCATGTTCTGGACAGTGACAAATGAGGGGATGTTCAGTTCAAATAGACATCCCTGAAATTCTAGCAGTTTCTCTGAAATATGCATTTGCTACTCAAAGCAGCTGGGCACTCACAGCACTTTACAAAAGTACCAGCTCCTCACATGCTAACACAAAGAACCGACATGCTAAAGGACATGCCAGGGTGCATGGAAGATAACTCAGCAGAGTGCTGAATACTTATCTGCCAGCTCTCATTGCCTGACTCGTCAATGCTACAGCACAAGGGAATGGGGAGAGGAGAAGGGACGCCTGACATCCCCCGAACAGCAGAGAGAAGTCATGCTCAGCATCACTCACGGCTGCACCCACACACAGCTATAAATATCTGGCTAGGATGCAAGGTAGAATCTGTGGGGGTGAGCAATACAGTACGCTTAATTTGGAGAATGTCAGGAAAACACAGAGGGCAAACTGTTTACCTGCTGTTGGATCCTCTTCAGACAGTGCCACCAGCGTGTAGCAGGTACCCGGCTGGTTGTACACCAGGGTTTTGGCAGGTACGTAGCCAATGACCTCATATCCCTCTGTTGGCTCCATCTGCACCGTGACATTCTCCAGGATCTGATCATTCAGGGTGTTTGTGCAGTCAAACTAAACAGGGAAGCAGAAAGCAGCAACAGCTTGAAGCTGCTCACTATAGATCTAATAGCAGACTCGATTTAGGCAGAGCGGGAGTGTGGTGTCAACTTACGAACCCCTAGTCTTTGTGTTTCAGCAGGGCACCCTGCTATCAGCTGGCTAGTCATAGGGCTTGTCTGTTCCAGGTTACTCACAGAGCAACTGTGACTAAAACCTACTCATTTAAATGCTTTAGGGGAGAAACTAAAACCCTGCAGGGGACTCCAGTGCTCCAGCAAACTGTTTTGCTTGGTTTGTTTGGTTTTTAAAGGAAACAACACTTACAATGAACGAGCACACAACTACCCGAGGCCTGCCTTCTGCAACTCAGGCAGAAGCACAAATTCAGCGAGGGCAGGGATGTGTCAGCTTCTGCCTGTTTCAGGTCACCAGTTAGTATGGAAATTTTTCCTCTAACTGTACTTTGCCCTTTCTCCCTGGATGGTAATTTCCAGGTTAACTCTTTGCTGTATGGAAATTGAGTACTGCGCTGCCTACACTTCACTTGACGCTATAGGGAACAGTGCCCCACAGCAGATGGGAAGATGATCCTTTGCAAGTTTCAGCAAGCTTGATTGTTTCAGCAAGTCTAAACTTGCTGATCAGACTTTGCTCCAGCTGCAATCACAAGTCACTTAACCTCACACAATTGTATCTGGTAGACGGACAACAGAAACAAAGATCAGCCCCTACGAGGACTGCGTACGCAGTTCTGAGCTTTTGAGGAAGGAGCTGGCTAATGACAAAACACTGCTGTTCACAAGCTATTGTAAGACTCATTGTGCCTTGAACTCCCCGAGGACCAAAGATGCTGGCACACCAATCCTAGTATCTCACATGTAGCAGCAGGGCAGTACAGCCAAGGCCAAGACACACGGAAAAAAGCATGTGTACTACACAAGCTAAAACAAGATGTAGGGGATGAAGAGTTCTCCCCCACTACGTCCCTTTCCTGGGTACCCTCTTCAGTGTTTCAGTAAACTTCACTCTTTTATGCCCAAACCACAAGCCTGGGGACCGTGAGGAAAGAACACAGCTCATCCTGCCAGCTGCTCGGTGAGAACAGCCCCATCTAGTGCTTGCTTGTTTTATTTGGACTACGTGTAAGCACCATTTAGCCACACACACAGGCTCCCTAATTAATTTTTTCTGGGGCTCTGCTGCCCTGGATGAGAAACTAAGGACTCCTCACTGCAGTGACGTGCTCTGCACACAGATATCCCCGAGCTTCTTCCCAGTGGAGCTTTTAACTGGTCAGGAGCTTATTTTCCAATCATCTTTCAGCACCACATGCCACAGCTACCCACCTGGAACACCATGTGGCTGACAAAGGTGTGCTTGGTGCAACGAACCACGTACTCTGTCTCCAGCTCCGTCAGGGCAACAGGCTCTGGGGAAGACTTGAAGAGCGGGCCCAGTCCCCGAAACTCTGGGATTGCCCCCAGTTGCTCTGAAACAGAGGACACAGAAACCATTGCCTTCCCCACCTCACAGGAACGTGTTAGCAGTTTTAGACCCTCATTTAAGCTGCCAGAAGCTGCTGCAGTATGGAACTGTCCATCAAACATCCATAAGGATTCAATAGGGACTTTCAAAATTAAAGGCAGAGTCATGCTGTGTCCAGATCTATCGCGAGACAGAAAGAACAGGACTGCAGGCATGCCTGCCCACCCTCCCTGGAGCGAACAGTTGACTTAAAGTTGGGAGGGAGCCCATGTCACTTTATGAAAGCAGATGGGAAAAAGCCAGAGGGGCTAAGGCAGGCTCAGCAAGCAGTTGCTATGTTGTTCTCACACACAGGCATAGGAGAGGCCTTGTATCAGTTCACCTTGGAATATTTCTTGCCGTGTCGCTGCCACCTTCTCTGGCTGTTTGACTACAGCAACAGGAGCATTTTCTGCAAAACAGAAAGAAAACACACTCACACCACAAACCCAACAAAAGATTTGAAGGTGAAGAGTAAGTAGTAACTAAATAAGAAAACAGATTGATGTCTGGAGAGGAATTTGTCTAAGGAAGGAAATGAGGAAAGCTCGTTTCTCATCTTGCTATGGACTAGACACCCATATTTAGTTTCCTAAACACCTTTGCAACTGCAGCAGCTCCAGTGAGGATTACCAACTATTACTATTATTAGCAGTTGTACTAAACTGAAACACTAACGTGGGAGCAACCAGATTTGCTGGCCTTAGTCTTTGCAGAAGATGTAATCCCACAAAATTCAAACAGGATGGAGCTCAGCAATTCCCAGCAGCCCTAGTGTAGTCTGTTGTCTGAGGGCTGAGCTGCAAGGGAATTACTAGCAGTTTTGACCAGCATTTAGGGGACTGTTCTTCACCTGCTCTTTGCTCGATGATAGGAGCTGTTGCCAAAGGAACAGATTTCAAGTCAAAGGGTTTCTCGGAGGGCTCCAGGGTGTACTGATGCAGAGCCCTCTCCAGACCAGGGATAGACACCGTCAAACCTGGGGACAGAAGGGACAAGTCACTGAAACCACAGATAATACCAGCTCTTTGTCACTCATTAAACCAGGAAAGAGATGAGACTTGTTTTGAGGACTTCCTGCATTACCATTCAGGATGTAGCCAGCATTGAGGGCTTTCTGCTTCTGCTCCAGAACATTCAGGTAGAAGGTGGCTCTGTCTCTCACTTCGTTGTCGTCATCCATCACACACCTGAGAGGAAAAAGCAGAAAACTTTCTTCAGTGCAAGGCAGCAGAGTCCATGCAAATGCATCCAGGTGACTAAGACACCTTACGGGGCCAGAAAGAACATGCCAATAGGAGACAACCAGCAGTCTACTAGTAATTGGTTTAGAAAAGCAATTATCTGCCACACTTGGATTCTGTCCACTTTGTGGTGCTGAATCCAGTGGCGATCCCATCACAGGATCCCAGGTACCCACTGTACCTTTTCAGGCCCACAGCTGGAAGAGACTAGACATGCATGGGGATGCTAACAAGCTCTCAAGCAAACAGGGTTTTTCACCCAGGATGTTGAAAACCTCTGAGGTACAACCCACCTTTTCAGTAACACCAAGATACTAGGTAACATCTCCTCATTCTGGGCTCCAAACTTGGCCAGGGCGCTTACAGCACCTGTAGTACAAGTCATGAAAACAGAATTAGAAAGCAAAGAAATCAGTTGAAGTTTCCTCCATTTCCTGGCCTTGATGAAATGCCACGTGAGAGATGCTAGCACTAGTAAAGCATTACTGTGACTAGAAAGAGGCAGATGTATTACAGCAAAGTGCCTGCAAAGCTCCTCTGTCTAGTTTTAGTCTTTGCATCTCCCTCCCCGTTTCTCAGCTGCAGGCTACCTCTTCCATCAATACTACTGCAGGATCTTTGCTGTGTAAAAAGATCTGCTCAGAACAAGGGTGAATCACAAAAGCAAAGGTGTTCATACACTATTTCCTTGGAGATCTGCCATAGGGTAGACAGCCTTCCAGGTCTGTCTCTTACCTGCCCGGACTTCTTCATGCTCTAGGACAACCCTGTTATAGATGAAACGAATGTATTTGGAGGGGTTGTTGGTTTTGGGCCCTTCCTGCCCCAAGAGGTGGAGGATACGAGTGGCCAGCACGGTGAACTCGCAGTCCTCAATGAATTCGCAGAGATGAGACAGGCCTGTCTCTTTGCTTTCCGAGTTCTCCTCAATGATGCTGATGATGCAGTCCACGATAGCTCGCTTGTATTCAAAGCCACCCTAAGGAGCAAAAGGGAACTGCTCAGCTGGCAATCTCAAAGTATTTTAGAGACTCTGAACTAGCCAGGCAGGAAAGACTTTTCTTCAAAAAGGTCGCTCACACTCAGCGCTCTTAATCTGTGTTTGAAAGGAGAAAGGCAGTAATGCTGTCCCCACTTTTGACCCCCTTTACACCCAGAGGGCCAGCTAACAGTCAAGCTCTCTTGCCAACTCCCTTCAGAATGGCCGCAGTGAAGGAAAAAACAAGTCCTAAAGAGGGTAAAAGAATGCATCCGCCTGAAGGGTTTACATCTCCTTCAAAATCCTCTGCTACTAGAATTAGTGCATAAAAACAACCATATGGGAGGAGAAAAAGCCCAACTCTCTCCCCTTTAGCACCAGACATCTGAGGATGAATCACAAGAGAAATATATTAAGGATCATATTTGCCACAGCAGGACCCAGCAAATAGGCCCATTAGTGTGGGAAGACAGGCAATCAGTATCTTCCAGGCACACCCCATAACCTGACATGCTGTTGATGCTTGGTTATCTTCAGACATTATTTCCTAGTGTCCTCAATACACACCAGGGGATTAAATTGCACACTATCCTCTGCCAATTACATGTGCAGTGCTGGGCATTTGGGGGGATCCTTCTGGAGCTACTTTTGGTTAAAAAAAGCTTTAGAACAAAATGGTTCGAACTACAAAACCCCATTCAAAATGATACCATCCACCCACAGAAAATCTGGGAAAGGAGAATAGTCCATTTTTCACAGGAGCAAAATGAGATGCTCTGGTTTGTTCCCAAATGAGAGGCTGTAATTGGCAGAAAGTGATGTCAGAGCAAGCAGTGGGGCCAGCTGTGTTGCAGGCATGTTAGCTCATTTAGAAACGGCCTCAGCAAACCTCTGTAAAGCTGTCTTTCTGCAATTTATGTCTGACTGAATGCAGAGAATGATTATAGGTACTCGTGATGCCTTCATCACCACACCACAGAGAACAGAACAAAAGCGGTCCTGTGTCATCAATAAATAGGTTGCTATAGAATCTTTGTGTACAAGACAAAACTTCTTGGAATTTGCTGTCAAAGTATAAAAGAAAGCTGGTTCAAATGTGAAACACACATGGACTGCCAACAGATCTGCTGCTGCCTGCATTTGCTTTGAGAGTTAATAAACCCCCAGAAAAATAAAAGAATGAAAACCACATTAAAAATATGCCTGGCAGTATGCGTATAACTGTTGTGCCCAGCTGGCCATTTCTGCCAGTTAGACTGCAAGCCTTTTAGAGAGAGGCTCCCACTGCACAGCACTATCAGTAAAAGCTTGACTCTCACAGGGGTCACCATGCAGTCCTGCAGTTCATGCATACAAACAAGGAACAAAAAGTAGCTGTCCTGCAAACTTACCTCTTCCCGAAGCATAGTGAAGAGAAAGTTCATGAGGACGGCATGTTTGCGAGGGTATTTCTGACACAGTGCATTGATAGCCTGCACCACTACAACCTGGAGGAAAAGGGGGGCAGGTGAAAAAAGGATTCAGTGTCACCAGGCGGGGTGGGGTGGGGTGGGGAAGGTTGACTTGTGTTAATTTTGTGCTGGTCCCTAGCCTGGAAACTACAGTTTCGCCTTTACTTATCCAAAAAACCACAGTTCCAGGAGGTACAATCCTAGAAACTGGGGGAGACTGCTCTTCATGCACTGGCCAGCCCCTAGCAAAAGCCCACACCAACTGGGAAGAAGAAGAAGATTTAATTCTCAAAGGGTGTCTTCCCAGAAGAGAGCACGTGACTTTGGAGCTGAGCGCTGTACAACCAAGGCATGGCTTAGGCCAACAGCCTCAGATTCTTTCTCTTCCCTGAAAATATTCTGCAGCCCAGCTCCTGGGAACAGCTCCATGCAAGTTTCAGACTGCACACACAAACATGGACAAAGGCCAAGGGCTTTCTTCAGGAACCTGCATGTTCCTCCTCCTCCCACTTCCTTACTTTGAACTCGTCTGAGATTTCTGACATGAAAGAGGAGATCTGCTTCATAAGCCGGTCAATGCTGCTCTCACTGCCAGTTTTCAGCAGTGTGGTGATGGCCAGGGTGGCTATGCTGCGGTTGGAGTCTGTCACAAGGTTCTCCAGGTCTAGATTACAGGCAGTCACAGCAGATGGGTGCTTCATGGCCACCTAGAGCAGAGAAGGAAGAGTAGAAATCACTCAATAGATGCAGAAGGTCCAGCTGGCAAAACTCACTCAGTCTTGTAAGCTCTCACTCCCTCCTGTAAAAATAAATGATTGTACATGTGGGTCATCTCAGACAAACAACTAATCTGAGGTTGAAGTAACAAGCTGTTTCTTCCTGCAGAATTGCATCTCTTGCTGGAAGAGAAGCAGTAGTAATAAACGATCTTTTACTACTTTTAACTCTCTCATTCTCCTCTTTATATTAAGAAAAGAAAGCTATGAACTCCCAATAAAAATTCAGCAAGCCTAGCTCTGCAGAACAGCTTTGTGGGTGGAAGCACAGCAGTTACCAGACACTGCCATCCTGTCTTTTTCTTTTTTTAGAGTTTACAAGGTCAAAGGAAAAGCTGGAGCAAAGATTGCCACGGAACAGGCAAGAAGCAGCATCAAGGTTTGATCCCTGTTTTACAAGGAGCTCCTTCACCATGGGAAGCTCAAAAGGGAAAGTAGTAACACATAAGACCAGTGACACACTTACAGAGACCTGTGAAAATGATTGCTTTAGGTGTTCTTTTTTCCTTCTTAAAGTGTTCTTTGAGGTTTTATTCCACTCAGACACCAATGAAATATAAAGCTGTAGCTCACAGTAGAGGTTATTCACAGAAAATCATCACATAATCTGCCCCCCTTTCTCTTCTGAAGTCTGCACCTCCCTGCACATGAGAAACTATTACAGCTCCCAAGAGGCTGGCTCCTACCTTGTTGAGGGTACGGACGGCTGCGTATCTCAGCGCTGCTTTTGGGGAGCTGCAGAACAGCTGCAAAACTGCAAGGAGGGAAAACCAACAAAGGCAGATGTTTAGGCAATCTATTATTGAGAAGTGTTTCATACCTAAAGCAAGAGCTTAAATGAAGAGACAGCTGCAAGCACAAGGTAACTAGAAGAATGCTTAAAAAACAACTGTGAATTTACCAGATTCCTCCCTCCCTCCCTGTATTCTCCTTTGCCACACACCCCTGCTGACAATGAGCTCTTACCCACCTCCCTCTTCTTCCACGGTGCTGCTATCCTTCACTCTTCTTCAAAGCCGATTTCATCACCTTGTCATCTTTTCTACTAAGTCAATTTGAACTGCTGTCTCCATTTCTACGCAAACTCTGTTCCTTTCCCAGGGCTGGCCCATGAAGGGCACTCTCCCTGTGCAAAGAGGTGACACACAGCCTCCCTACCTGACAACAGTCCCAGCTCAGAAGAACCTTTGGACTGGACTGAGCTGGGAAGGCAGGACCCCAATACCTTGGCTTTTTGCACAGTTACACTCTAAAGCAGGAAGATTTATCAGTTAGAACTCAGCTTTGTTTCCCAGGAGAGAGGAGGGGAAAAAAAAAAAAAAAAACAAACCAAAAAAACCCTCCAGTAACCCACACTTGAACACACCAGGAAAAAACCTTTACAGGAGAAAAGCTTCTCACACATATCACAGGCTTTCAGCATCAACATAAAGCAAAAAACGGTATGGCAGTACTACAAGCCTGAAACTACACAAGGTCCTGTTTCTTGGGGTCATCAGGAGATGTTACCACTGCAGGTCCATAATTCCCTCGCCACTGCTGTGAGCTCCACATTTACCTGAGACAGCTGGAGCCAGCTCTTTGGCAGTGCAGTTGGGCAGGTTAACGATGGCAGATGCTGCTTCATAGACCACCATCTCGTGCTTGTTTCTTAGGCAGCTCTCGATGAAGTCAAACAGGGGGCTATCATGGCTAAGGGACAAAAAACCCCACAAGAATGAATTAAAACAAGGGTGCTAACAACATTAAGAATCCAACAGCAGAAATGGGCAGGTCCCATAGCCCTTGGAAAGGTAAAAGTGGCCATAAATCCACTGTCCCCAGATTATGCAGTGGTCACGATACTGTACTTCCAGCATGCAGGGGCTAGAATTCAGGCTACCTTCTGAGAAGACTCCCTCTGCCTTACAGGCTAAAGAGAATCTCCCTTAGACCTCACACATCAAGAGTTTACTGTACACACCAGAAGACTTATCCACTAGGAAGCCACGCTGCATACAGGGTAGCCAAAGAATTACAGAAGACAGAGAAAATGAAGTAGAGTATCTCAGTAAAGAACACCTATGCAAAACAGTCCAGAGAAACCAGAAAGTATTCAGTGTGCAAGCACACAACTCATAGAAGCCAGCTCGTAACAACCATGAAAGCATCCTGTATTTTCTCTGCTGCTTTCATCCAACAGCAAGAGGGTAGAAGCTGCATGCTGCTCTTCAAAGACAGAAATAATTGCCCTCATGAGACGGTAAGTGAGTCTGCAAGAGGAAATGGAAGCAGAACCTGAGGAAATTCTTCCAGCAGGGCAAAGGAGATGTCTCACCTGCCAGCCTCTTCCTCCAGCAGCTTGCTGGCTACTCGAATCATCATGCAGTAGGCAAATGGTGACTTGAGGCCGTGGCGCGTGAACTTGCTGAGCATCTTGTTGACTGCCAGGCGGTCATTCTTCCGCACATGGTAAAGCAAGCCCAGAGCATGATACTGCACAGGGAAAGAGATCGTCACAAACCCATGGAGTGCTCTTTCCACTTTTATGCCCTCTGTTGCCCAGAGGTGGCCGGCTGAGCTCTAGCATTTTTCTCCACTCCCAGCTGCTGCTTGCTGTTCCCTGTGTCAGCAGCAGGTTTCCTACCTGCACCATGATATTGTCACTGGAAGCTGCCTCCTGAGCCTCGTTCACCCAGCGTTTTACCACATCATAACTGGTCTTCAGCAGGTGCTGTGGGGAGATCAAGCCACAGACGACCCATAAGAAAAGGACGGAGGAAGCTTTGGGAATCACGGCTCATATTAAGAAGCAATGAGCCTTCCCCGCGAGGGTGCTGGTGGCAGCAACGTACTGAAGAGCATGCAGAGACCTGGCCGTGACGGCTGCGGCCTCAAGAGGTCGATCATCGCCTACGAACTCAGTACTAGTCCCTCAGTTCACAAAGAACAGCAACAATGAAACCCTGAAACTGTTCAGTCCCACCACAGATAACTGCTTCCCAGCTTTACTGTCCCTCAGGCCCACCCTGCAGGGAGTACGTACCAAGGAGGACACCAGAGCAGAGCTGGATACACTTGGCACTTTGTCAACAATTGCCTGCTTCATGTAACGCTCAATGGCCTGCAACATGGTACTCTGCAGGGAGAGGGAAACAACAGCTGACACAGAAAAGCTGTCAGGAGTGTGAAAAGGGAGATGCAAGGCATGAAAAGCAAAGTGGAAGGTGGGATGAAGTAGGGAAAGATGAAGGGCCTAGGGCTGCCCCAAGGGAAAAGCAGCACTTACATCAGTGATTTGACAGAGCGCTCTCACAGCAGGGCCTCGGTAATTGTCATCCTTCCCAGTCATGTCTTTGGTTAAGCTGGTTGAAAACAGGAAGCTCTCAGTACTGCACTGCTGAGCCAGCAGCTCTCAGGTACACGCAGTGCACACAGAGCAGCAGGCAGCCAGCACCACAGCTGAATGCCAAGCAGGCAACTGCAGGTGTCAGGAAAGTCCCACCAGGATGGGAAGGCAGGAGGAAAAGATCAGTACTCAGGTTCCAAGCCCTGTATGGGCTCCTGATCACCGATCAAGACCGGAGCACACACATGTACCCCGCTAAGGCATCTGCCTTCCTCAGTGAATGCTCATTCCTGCCCTTTCCCCAGGGCATCTATGAGCGGATGGGAGTTCATCACATTGCAGCACTTGGGACTGTCTTCTGTCTGCTGCATAGCCTTGGCCCTCAGCACACCCTACACCCTCAGGCTCCTGTCTCCCCCCACCAGCCTTTTAGTGGGATGATCAGAAATTCAGGAATGACTCAGAGGGAATCCTGTTCCCTGGTGAAGTTGCATCCTGTGCTGCTACAGGAGCAGTAAAGCCTTGTCTACCTGTTGAAAGTCTTGGGAATTAATGCCAGAAGTCTTCAAAATTCTTCAAGGCATTCAGACAGGAAAGTAGGAGTTAATGAACCAGTCTTTTGCAAAAGGGCAAAAGATCAGCAGTGCTGCCATATCACATAACCAAAAGGGACAACCCAAACACCCATGAGCATGGGATATAGGGACACAGCGCATTTCACGTACATCACTAGGAGTTCAATGTCTGTATTCTAATGGCCTCTTTTAAAGGAAAATCTTTTCCTCACCAAGGACATTCCCTATCCTCACCCTACTTAAGGACTACAACTATCTTCAAGAGGTTGAACAAGCCCTTCTGGAGGACACGTGAATATAACAGTAAAGAAAATTGAAGTGACTGACCTGCTAGTAACAATGATTACATCTTCTGCAATAGAAGACATCTCTTTGATAGTCAGGTAACACATCCTACGAAGAGTTGGCTGACAAGGAAAGAGGGAAGACAGACATCAGCTGAGAGGATAGGAAGAGATCTCAGTTTTCCCTGCTTCCATTATTTTATTGTGAAGATCAAGAACCTGACACCTTCAGAGGGCCCCAGTGCCTTAGTGTAAAAGATGTACAAAACCCATGTTGATCAACAAAATGCCTCTTCCTCTTCTCTATCTGTCAATCTTAGAGTAAAGCCGCAGAGATACCAGATTTACGTGGATCTAGTTTCATCTTTCACTTGTCACTTGAACAAGGAGAAAAGCTTGAAATCATTAGCTGAAGGCACCCTGTTGCTTCAAAAACAAGAAAGCAAGCAATTTATACTCCTGAGTCTGGGAATCTCTACACTGGTCTCATGATTTTAATGCCCTGTGGTTTAGGGGACAACTAGCGATGGTATTACTGCTGTGGGTAGGTACTAATTCCTGAACTCCTCCAGGACACACAGTTATTGACTCTCAGCAGGAAGCAGGATCTTTTAAAGCCGGACACAAAGCATAGTATATTCTAGCTGATTATATGCTTGATCTGTGCCTAGCACAGTCTCAAGAGGCAAAGAGCAACTCAGAAGGAGGAATCTTTCTCAAAATCAGAGGTTGCTTCAGTTAAGCTGCTACAAGGTCTGGGAAGGGCTAGGAAGCTGATCTCTGTTTCTAAACTTTCAGCCTACTCTTCCCACTCGGATCAGGTAGCTCCAGGCAGGACAGAAAAGCTGACTGTATAAAAATGCATGCCTCAAGCTTGACATTTGTCAAGCTTGTCCCACTAGATAAATAGAGCAGAAAACAACAAGCAGACTTACATCATTGGACTGAAAGAGTTTGGTCATAGCAAAGAAGGATTCGGTAGCTTCCATGACACCAAGGTGCTCCCCCTAGAAGATGTTTGGAAAGGAAGGAAGGAAATATCAATTATCACCACCAGCTTTGGACTTGCTGCACGTGTCTCTGTATAGGTGTAAGTTTTCTCTCCGTTACCTGGTTTATGAGATACAGGATCTTGGTGAGGATGTGAGCACATTTTCGTGGATTTATGGGAGTCTCATTAAACACCCGAGCCTGGAAACAAAGCACAGATAAGGATGCTGACACCAACACCTCCTCACAAACACTGTCCTGTCTGGTCTTGGCCACCAATACAAACACCACATTGTGAGCAAGGTATGGCAAGGTTCTTAATGACTTTGGATCAGATTACCCCTTAATTCCTGTTAAACATGGAATCCTTTTTAAACAGCTGGTTCTACAGTCTGGGATCACAAATCCAAGTGCAATTAAGGTTTAAAGGCCAAATCCTCATCACACTTTCACCCACACAAGTCTGGATTGTATGCTAGCTAAACCACTACTCTTCTGACGGAGGTATGAAAGCTCTTGCAAGGCTAAGGGGAGTCAACACCATTCACAACGTCGCAAGCAAACAGGTAACACTGAAACAACACCGTCTGGGGATTGAGTTTACCTGCTGTTGAACAGAAAGGCATTTTTTCAGAGCGAATTCAGACTACTCAATAACTACTGACACCCTACCCATTAACTTCGTCATCTACAAGACATTTGGGGTGTTCAAGGCCCATTTTCCAACTTTCTCATTTGAGGGTGAGCTTTCCCAGGTAATTTTATTCATTTTATTACTATTTATATTCACAGTCTCTAATTTGTCACAGAGACCATTTCAACCTCCTTCCTTCCTCCCTCCAACAATAAAATAAGAACCAATGGGAGTGTTGCCCATTTTTTCAGAGCTAGACAGACTTTAATAAACCCCCACTTCCTTGCTGAATTTCTTCAGTGACCTACTCAAGAAAGGGAGAGACTATCCAGAAAGGGGTACACAAAGGAGATCATCTGAGCATTTACCTCTTGCAAGACTGCACTCTTCTCCAGGTGCTGGAATGGGTTGGAACCCCCACCTGCAAAAGAAAGAAAATAAAAGTCTTTCCAGGAATAGTGCTACGGGAAAGCGACTTTCTAACTACGCCCATCCTTCAAAAACAGACTGAGCATTTTGGGCTAACTTTTTTCATGAACACCAAGCAACCAGAGCTCCCTCTTTTAAGTAATATTAATTGGATGTCTTCATAGCAGTTAGGGAAGAGCAGACACAACATTCTTCGGTTTGCCATCCCCTCCAGAAGTAACTAGCCATAAGCCGAGGTAGACTGATTAGCTGTAAAGTAACTGTGCTCCACTGTTATCCCCAAAGACCTATTTCCAGCCCCTGGGCTAGAGGCTTGCTGACAGTTAGAGCATCAATAAGACAGGCCTAGAAACAAAAGCTCAGACAAAAAGAAGTATCGCTTGCCAGACTGTTGAGTCAGGAGTGCTTTATCCCTCCCTTATAAACCAATCAGGAATCCACCAGTAAAGTATTTTTGGCTCTATCACTAATTAATAGAACAAGACAGCAGACTAGAGAGTCTGGACACAGAGTAACTTTCATTGTTCCACTTAACAGAATAAATTATATTAAATAATTAAACCCCTCACCAATTAAGGATGAAATAATCAGAGGGAAAAGCAGTATCATACTGCACGGTCTCTATTAGCTCGCCTCCTAAGCATTTGTGAGCTGCAGCTTTTCAAAAGCTGCCAGTTATTGATAAGCAGGATTTAATTAGTACCTATGTTCAATCTGGCCCTGGGACAAAACGGAACAGAGCTGGAAATGGCTGCAATGTTTAACAAGCCTGATCTGCTAGAGAGCCCAGCTCCTGGGCCCAGCTCCGATCTGACCTGGGCTTGAAGCATCCTATGCTGGTGCCAGAAGCCTTTGCAAGGGTAACCCTTACACTTCAAGGCAAGCACATCTGCACTCTGGCTCCTTCCTGGTTCATAAACTGCCCTTCTCTGGCTCAGGAATTTGCAAATGCAGTAGGTGGCTGAAAAAACACAGACTCTTATGTGGGGTTGAGGAGAGAAGAAAACAAGGGAAAAGAACAAAACTAACATCTCTAGTATGAACCAGTTCTAGTATGAGCATGTGAACACGTTCCAAAAAACCTGCCCGGTAAAACAGTATTTCCCATGGCCCAGCAAAACTACAATCCCTAAATCAGCTATGAATAAGGGAGCATTGCTGCTTCATCTTTCATAGTACTAAGGAGCTTGAAATACATCGTACATGATGTCTCAGTCTGGTCTCAAAGCATTCTTCCATCAGTGGAGGAGAAAGACACAGGGAAGACAGAAGCTGTATGTTCAGAAGGCTCCTAGTATTGGATGACTAACAACAATTCATACTGATTTGCAGAAAAACAGTCACTGACCAAGCAAGGATCTCATAATTTTATGCCCAAAATAACATCTCAAAGTGCATTTCTGAGAGCCGCTGGAAGCAGCTCATCTAAGGCTACGTAAACCACCCATGAAAATCAGAGTCACAGAAGCCAATTAAGCAGACACACTTATCTTAACAAGATGACCATCCTGTTGGCCTTTACATGGAAAAGATGGGTATACAAGGCCTGTAAATTCAGGGGTGATGCACTGCACCTAATACTAAGAAAAACTCAAGCTATACATTTTGGACATATACACAATCCATGGGAGAAAGGCAGGTGCAGTAAATGCTAGGAATCTTCATTTGAGACAGAAGCAATAGGATGAGAAATAGATGTAATAGCAAAGAAAAAATGCTGGGAAGCACGCAAGCAGCAGTGGCAGAAAGAACAAACACTGTGAGCTCTGAGTATGAACAAAGTCAACAAATCAGCACCATAATACAAGGAAGTGCATCTCCTGCCAGCCTTGGCCATAAGTAATGCCAACACCTTGAAGTGTGTGGCAGGTGCAAATGAAGAATAGCCCCAAAAATGAAAGCCAAGAGCAATTCCCCTCCAACAGTTGCCTCACTAAATTCTCTGCTTATCAGGATGTCACTGGAGGCTTTGGACAAGGGAAAGAAGGGCAAAGCATTTAATGCATATTAAAATAAAAAGCAAGCACAGTCCACAGAGCAACCACTAAGATTTACACTGAATGAATTCACTTCAGGACACACCGATTCATTATGCAGAACAAGGCACACAGAAAGCTTCACAGGAGGATGAAAAAGATACCACAAGGCACAACCATGAAAGCAAACACTATCATAGCTAGCCTCAATTCCACACCACATAAAATATCTACCTCTTCCTTACTACCCAGGCCTAAAGTTTTGAAAGGTCAGGCAACCACTTGGTGTTTTTTAGGTGCTCTCAGCCTTTCAGATCCACTGAAAGTGGAAGTGATCTTGTTGGAACAGCAGACCATGTGTGCCAGAAAAAATACCAGAAACTACAAATCGGATTCTACCCTGCTTTAGCACCTGGTTTGAGAGTTGGGTAACTGTGAACAGGGCTAATATGCTCAATATTTAGTCTCAGACTCCACACCTGGTGGTGCAGCGGGCGACCTCGGTGTGCTGTGCCAAAACAACTGGTTTAGCCCCTGGATGCAGCAGGGAGAGGACAGCAGCAGGCTGCTCCAGTGCTTCCACCGTGCTTCACACTGCACCCCGGTGCGCGCCAGCCAGCCCCTGCTGCAAAGCTGCTACCCAGTGTCCCCTCATGGCTCCCTCGGGGGCCTCCCCCCGCAGCTGCCCCCCCCTTCCCCACGGGAGGGGGTCTCCCCCCACAGCCCCCCTTCCCCAAGGGAGATGTCTCCCCCCGCAGCTGCCCCCCCCTTCCCCAAGGGAGGGGTCTCCCCCCGCAGCTCCCCTTCCCCACGGGAGGGCCCCCCACCCACGCAGAGCCCCGCGGCCTCCCCTCACCCGACTCCTCGTCCTTCTTGTCGAACTTCTTCAGCATGGTGCTGCCAAGCGGCCCCTAGGTGAGGCCCTCCCCGCCCCGTGGCAGTCCCAGTCCCAGTCCCAGTCCCGGTCCCGGTGCCGGTGCCGGTGCCAGCCCGCCCCTTCCTGCTCCCCGCCCCTTCCTGCCAGCCTGTCACTGCCGCCGCCGCCCGCCGCCCTGCGCAGGCGCGGTCCCGCCCGCCCTGACGTGGCTCTCGGTGACTGACAGGAGGAGAGGGCGGGACCGATTGGGAAGGGCGCGGCCTGATTGGCGGGGGGGTGGCGGGGCTAGGAGTGGGGCCGGGGGCGGTGAGGCTGGGCGGCACAGGGGGCATTGGGCTTGGGGCAGTATTCACAGTGGGGGTGGGGAGCACGGGGCCTGGGGGCGGCACTGGCATTGGGGGCGACTGGGGTTGGGGGCGGCACTTGCACCGGAGAGCAACGGGGGCAGTGGCGCTGGGGGGCACTGGAGGCACTGGGGCTGGCGCGGGCGCAGTATTGGCAGTGGGGCTGGGGGGGACTGGTGTTAGGGCAGTACGGGCACTGGGAATGCTGGGGCAGTGGAGCTGGGGACGGCACAAGGCCTGGGGCAGGAGACACTTGTACTGGGGGACACAGTCCAGGAGACACAGCAGGAGGGGACACTGGGATCCCTGGGACACACTGGGCAGGGGGATACCCTGGGAGCAGCAGAGCCGGGCACCGGGCGATCAGGGAATGCTGAGGCCAGAGGGGGCCGGAGCAAGGCAGGGGCACACTGGGAGTCAGGGAGGGAAGATGGGGCAGTGGGGCAGGACGTGGGAAGGGGGAGATCCTGGCAAGGGCTCAGTGCTCTGGGGGAGAACCCCTCCTGGGGACAGGCAGTTCTCACCTGAGCGTGTGTCCCTGCGGTGAGACACCGCCTCTGGCAGCTCCTGTGCCCCGTGTCCCCACTGGCACCCCACCTGTACTCTACACCCGCAAACCCCGGGGCCCAGCCCTGCAGCCCCCACCGCTGCAGCAGGGTGTCCTGGGGGTCCGGTGCTGCCCAGGCATAGCCTGAGCCCTGGGGCAGGCAGGGCAGGACCAGTTACCCACCCGGCTGCCTCACCCAACCCACCCATCTGCTGGCACATCCCTTTGCTGGCTACCGAGATACATCCCTCCCACGGGGCGTTTGGTCACCCCGATGGCTTCTGCCCGCTCCAAGGTGAAGGGGCTGCACTCACCCTGCAGCAGGTACTCCTCGAAGAGCATGGCCGTGTCCCCCACCAGCTCCAGCAGCCCCTCCGGCAGGTGGCCCCTGGCTTTTGCCTCGCTCGCACCACCCTGTACTTTGCACGGGGCAGCCGCACTCTGCTCCGCGCCGCTCTTATCTCCCAACTCCGCCAAAGACGGCAGCCACACGGCACAGCGCGATGTCCCCGTTGGCCCGGAGCTGCTGAGGACACCCTGGGCCGGGGGCTGGCCTTGCTGCCGGTACGAGGGCTGACAGCCCCTCTTTGGGATTTGATGAGTTCCAGTGCTGGCCCTGGCCCAGGATGTGTCCCCGCTGCAGCTCTGGGGAGAGGGAACACAACATGGGGGTGTACAGGGATGCAGGACCTGTATAAACCACAACCAGTCATGTTTGATGCCAACTTTTTATTGTGCACGCTCACCAACCCTGGCTTTGAGGCTCAGCCGAGCTTTGCAGAGGATTTTGCACGCTGCAGCCACCCCAAGAGAGGTGGCACAGGAAAACCTGCCTGGCTGGATGCAGCCTCCTTGGAGACATCCCAGCAGCAGGGGAGCAGGGAGCGAAGAAGGACACAGGTCCCTGCGGTGCCTGAGGCTGGGACCTGGCTGTGCTCCTGTGCTGGCCCTGCCATAGGCAAACCCAGCTGTATCTTCTCCGGTGATGCTGAGGTGACAGTTATTAAACCAAACCCTTCTATGGCTGCTGCTTGTGCCACGTGCACCGGGACCGGGGAGATGAGGTGCTGTGTCTGTGGTCCCCTGCGGGCATGTGCCCTCCGCCCGTGCCCCCCAGCAGCCCTGCTGCCCTCCCCAGCCCTGGCAGAAGCCATGCCCCAGCCGGGAGGTTTATCTCCTGCGCCCGAGGCGGGCCATCAGCTCAGCGTTGGCGGCCGCCTTGGCCTGCAGCTCCTTCTCTCTGGCCAGGTCGAGCAGGATTTTCAATACATGGGTGGGGACATCAAGTGACAGGGACAGCTTTCTTGACTTGTTCCTGGGAGCAGGTCTCTTGGTGGCTGGGCTCGTCGGCCAGGGCAATGCTTTTCTTGCTGATGCCTCTAGCAGTGGCAGGTTGGCTTTGTCCGGATGAGACCCTTCCCCGGAGCCGTGGTCACCCTTCCTCATCTCAGGGACACCTGGCAGCATCTCCTTAGCACCAGTGGCTTCCTGCTTCATCAGCTTGTCTCCGTCCCCCGCTCGGGGGCCTGGTGGGAGCTGCTCGCTGCTCAGCCCCTTCCAGGCTCTCACTGGGGCTCCAAGGACCACCAGGAAGGTGAGCAGCATCCTGCAGTGCAGCGTGGCTGGGAGTGCCTGCGGGGACCACATGGCTGGTGCTGAGCATCACACCCCCCATCACACTGTCATGGCCCTGCAGCCCCCTGGACAGAACGCATCTCTGCCGGGGTGCCACACGCAGAGCCCCCCCGCTCCCTGCACCAGCTGGCCATGCCCAGTGCTGGGGGCTCGCCTCCCTTTTGGCCTTCAGTTTTCCACCCTGATTTTAATCTTTTTGCATGGGGTGGGGGGAGTTTTGCAGAGGCTGAAGAGGACATGGGAAGCAAATCAGCTGGGTATCCCCATCCTTTCCTGCAGCCCCTGGCCAGATGCCAGCTGTCCCCTTCATTTTACACCCTCCAGTCCTTTGCCACCCAGGGGAAGGGACATTCCTGCCTGGGGGGGTGGCTGCCCGGGGTCTGCCGCTGCTCCCTGGCCCGGACCTGCCCTTTGGCTGGGGAAGTGTGACGTGCCTGGGGTTTCGGGGCCAGGCGGACTGTGGGGCTTTCCTCCTCCCACGCTTTCCCCAGCAGATGCTGTCCCCTCACGGGGCTACCAGGCTCTCTGGAGCAAAAGCCACCCACCCGGAGGGATGTGAGCCAATTGACCTAAAATACACAGCGGGTTGGTGGCAATGGGGTGACAAGGGCACGAGTCTGGCCACGTGTGCTGAGTTGTGCTAAGCCTCAGCATCTTCCTTGACCCTGTCCCCCACCCTGGTCCCAGGGAGGGCCCCGGGGGATGCAGGGTGCTGTGCCACAGTGTGATGGGTCAGGATGCTGTGCAGTGGGGTGGGGGTCAGAGCAGGGGCAGGGGCAGTGCCTCACAAATCCTGCTGTATAGCTGCCTCTCCCCTGAATCAGTCACCCAGAGGGGTTTGCCCAGCTGGAAGGAGAGCAGTGAAAGGCATCCAACCTCCTACAACCCATCTTCGGGGTGGAACCCTTCCAGACTGGAACCAGACTGGGCAGCTGGAGGCAGTTTAACTCACTGGGAAGCAGGTAATGAAAAGCATCCACCCCCCTGCAACCCACAGCTAAAAGCCCCCCGAAAAGCACCACCAAAGGGTGCAGCCTCACCATTTCCAGCAGGTCCTCGTCCCCTGGATTGGATGTTCAGCCAATGCTCCCAGCGTGTGCAGACCATGAACTGGGGGTTTGCCCTGCTCCCCGCCAAGCCCTGGCTCTTATCCTGCCCTCAGCTCCACCTCCGACCCACACAGGGGGTGACGGTGACATGCCGGGGCGGGGGGGGGGGCACACGACAGTGTTATTAATACATTTTGCCTAATAGCGGATGAAATCATCCTGGGCCATGGGTGGGCGTGTGACCCCTCGCATCTCCATCAACTGCATTTAGAGGGGATTCCTGGAACTTGGGGCAGCTCAGGCATAATTATTTCACATCTGACTCGCAAGATGGTTTTTCTCCATCTAACTGAGCCTTCCTGCTCCTGTCAGCTTTGGTTAATCACTTAAGGAAGGGAGAAAACACACATGCGTTATCACTACCGGCTGGCATCTGTGGCAATGGCAGTGAGTGCCAGCTCCCCAGGTGTTGTGCCACACGAGGCTCTTGGACATCTCCCAGTGCTGGTTTGGCACTGTTGTCCTGATGGACTCCCTGGCCCTGGCCAGCTGAGGGTTATATCTGGAGACATGTTGCCTCCCCACTGTGCCAACCCCAGCGCGCAGCTTGGGCCACTGGTTTGCAGCCAGCTGCACCAGTTCAACCAGGACATCACCGGTTTGCAGCCCACCTACAACCAGTCCTAATGGGATGCCACTGGTTTGCAGCCCAGCTGCACCAGTCCAGACTGTCCCAGTCCCTCTGCAGTGAGTAGCAGCCTATAGGCATTGGTGTGGGGTGAGCCCCACACAGAAGGGTTTTGCCCCAGAGTTCCCCCCCCTAGGGGCTGTGGGAGGACCCAAGGGCTTTCAGGCCAGGCAGGCACCTGCATGAGATCAGTTGGTGGGTGCTCAGCCTGGAGGGCTGGCCAGGGTCAGCAGCCCAGGCACCCGGGGCTGGGGCTCAGACTGCTGGGGGTCTTGCCCACCCCCGTGGCCGCAGGATGACCTAACCCAGGGCAGCCTCCCCAGCAGTGGCAAGGGCAGGAAACAATGCCAGCTCTGTTCGTCCTCCCGGGGACGGCCAGGAACTCACACCCAACAGCCAAAATTAGCCAGTGGCACTGATTCACCCAGCACATCATGCAGTGCTGCAACCTCACGTGTCGACACGTCACAGCCTGGCCACAGGGTCGTGGCCTAGCTTGCCTCAGCTGGGCACACACCGGGCACAGGGACGGAGCACTGGGGTCCCTGGGGGGGTGAGGACCCCCAGCTGGTGCAGCATTCAGCAGCTGGGAAGGGCATTCCAGCTAGGGTGGGCAGGGGGCATGCTTGGCTCAAGAGCTGGCCCCAAACTCCACGGGCATCTTTGGCAATGCATCAAGAAGTGTGGCATCTCCCCGCGAGCGCAGCTTTAATATCATTGGTACACATATACATTCACTGTATACAGATATACACAAAGAGCAGCGGTACGTATGGGTGCCACAAAGCCCACCCAGCAGCCTGCTCCAGGCCCCAAGGTGGGGGGAGGCAGGGGCTGCAGACCCCTGGAGCCAACATCGCTTTCATGAAGCCTTTGAGAGCGAGCATAGGCGAGCAGGAACCTCCTCTAACATAGCACCATCCTCAGGGTTTCCCCACTGGGCTGGGGGGTGCAGGAGAGCCCCCCTGGATTAGACAGATGTGCTGCTGGCGGGCATGCAAGCTGGAAGGTAGCACATGGAGAAAGCCTCTGGCCTCCCCACAGGTCTTTGCCAAACCATGGCAGCCACAAAAGGGGAACTGGGCCTCGCTTGAGGTTAAGGTGAAATTTATTCAGATGGAGCTGGTTACGGGACCGGGGGTGGTGAGGGATGCCGTGCAGGGAGGCACTGCCTGGCCCACAGATGCAGGCAGCCTCCCCCAGCAGAGATCAGGGAGGAGCTGGGGGTGTGGGGGGTCCAGGGAAGGGGATGAGGATGTTAGATGAGAGGAGGGGAGGAGCCCAACCATGCCAATTCCCATCTCTGCTCCTGGGCTGCCAGACAGGGGGCACGGGGCCAAGCACCATCTCATTGGCTGCAAATAAGTTAAAAATCAAACTGGGAACAGCCCAGGAAACTTCCAGGTGGGAAAGGGGGTTAAGAGCCTTGAGGAAGGGGGGGGTGTTCCCATTTAATATAAATTTCACCTTAATGGGCAATAAAACTGATATGAAAGGGAAAACCCACGAGCAGCAAAAAGACACGTTAGAAATAGCACCAGGTTCCTGCTGGGGGCCGGTGGGCACGTGGCCCCTGCCACCGCGGGCAGCCCAGCCCTGGCTGAGGCAGCAGCAGGGCCCTGCCACCGGGCAGCCCTGCCTACCGAGACACTGCCCACACCTATGCCTTTGGCTGCCCTCCTGCCGTGCTGCTGGCAACGCCACGGGCATCTGCGGAGAGAAGCGAAGCGGTGTCAGAGTTGAGCAGGGGACCAGCATCATCCCCCTGGCTCTGCATTGGCCGAGCCTGTGGCACCACGTAGGGATGCTGCCGGACCTGCTGGTGCCAGCAGCCATGCCATGCCATGCCATGCCATGCCATGCCTACCTGCCCCTGCACGCTGCCTGCAGCGCAGCTCGCACTCCTCCTTGCTGTCGAAGCGGTTGAGGTTACCCCGGCAGCCACTGTAGACAAAGGGCCGGCAGTCGGTGACTCTTTGGTTGTAGTACCACCGCAGTGTATAGCGCTGGCAGTCCCCCTCGTCCAGCGGCAGGCTGCAGGGCTCAGCTGTGGGGGGCAAATGGCAATGGTGAGGGTAGGCAGGAGCCGGCAGCACACCAGCGGTGGAGGCAGCTAGACCCGCTTGGCAGAGGAGGAGAAACCCCAGAAGGGGAAGGCAAGGGATGGTTCCCAACTGAGCATGGGCAGGGTTTGGCTGGAGGGGACATTCCCATGTCCTGCCCAAGTGCTGGGAGCGAGGGCAGGAGACGCAGCTCTGGGCAAGCCCTCTCCAAGGGGCAGCTCCTAGCAAAAGCTGGGAAGGAGATGGCATGGGGATGTGATGGCCACGGTGTCCCTTGGAAGGGTACCGGAGGGATCCTCCACATGCTACTGCTGCTGCTGGGGCTTCCCTGCTCCCCTGTGAGCTCTGGGATCCCCTCCTGTGGTTCATGACCAGGAGCACAGGAAACCTGCCAGGGCCAGCAGGTCCCACCAGCCCAGAGGGACAGCTTCTGTGAGGGGGAAGGAGCATGAGGTGTGCGCGGCGCAGTGCTGTGATGGGGAACACACACCCCAGCTGGGTGCCAGCGAGAGGGCTGCGAATCCCAGATCCCCCCAGCCAGAGGGGGTGGGGACCAGCTGCCAGGCAGGATGTGGAGGCATCACCCCAGCAAAGCTCAGGCAGCCCCACAGTCACCCCTGGCAGCTCCATCCTTGGTGCCAGGTGGGCACAGGCAAGCTCACCATCCATTGAGGGCTGCTCCAAGCTGTCCATCTCCAGGACCTCATCATAGTCCTCTTCCTCTCCATACATGCTCTCATACTCGAGGTCATCTGTGTCAAGCATAACCGCCCTGTTTTGCCCTGGGAGACAGTGCCAGGCGTGAGCAGTCCTTGCTTCCCCCTCTGTCCTGCTCCCCCCAGCCATGGCCCCTGCTCTGCACGTGCCTGCACGCACACACGCTCCTTGCTGCCCTCTCCTCGCTCTTTAATTAAAGCCCCCTGGAACCGGCAGCATGGCCACCGATGGTGCAAGCAGGGACGTGACTGGCCACACACATGGAGCAGGGTAAAGGGGGATGGGGACTAAGAGCAGAGGGATGACACTCACCCTCCTCTTCCTCAGTGTGTGACAACTTGAGCACAGGGACTTCGTGAGCGCCGCCAGCAAGGAACGACTGTGTGGGGAAGAGCCCTGTGAGGGGAAAGGACACAGCACCGGCATCAGGGGGGAGGCGAGGAGGCCCAGGGTGCTTCCCCCAGCCTCCCAGGGGGAAAGTGCCCTGGCACTGCTGCAGCATACGGCTGGGGATGGGGGACCTGGGGATACCCCATCCTCTCTCTGCACTGCAGACCAGGGCTGCTGGGGGCTCCCGGAGGAGGAACAGATAGGAGGAGCTGCTGCTCAGTGAGACAGTGACTGCTGGGAGCCCAGCAGGGTGGGGATGGGGATGAAGATGGGCATGGGGAGCCCCAAGCGCCCATGGGGCCAGATCTTGTAGGTCCTCCAGGCTCTCCATCACCTGTTTGGCCATGCTCCCTCTCCTGGCGGACGCTTCTTCCTCCTCCCTGGACAGAGTGGAGGCTGCTCCTGGCCCGAGCCCCCCAGCCTCCTTGGAGAGAAAGCACCCACCTCATCCCAGCCCACCTCTTGCCTCC